>NC_136473.1:47631455-48260997 GCF_902686455.1 Sciurus vulgaris
CATAGAAAATCCAATATAGGAAAGGACTTTTTCAAACTAGAAAACACTGTATTCTTATCTTTGTTATCCCCATTTTTGTCTCCTTCCAAATTAGAAGTACACTTCAGTACTGAATAATAACATCACTCTTTTCTGGCACTTACTATGTGCAGCCTAATATTTACTTACTTTTCTGCCTGACCTTATTGTGTTCCAGGTCACCCTGCATATCCTCCTCCACCCCATCTTAACCATTGCCACATTGAATCCTGCCTGTTTATTTGCACCATCTCTCCTCATTTGTCCTAATGCAGATCGTCAGATCCTAGAGGGCAAGTGTGGCCTGGATTCTTTTTTGGGTCTTCAGGAGCACCTAGCACAGTGCTATGTTTATAATCATACTCAGCTGATATATGTTTAAATATTTGTTTCTTAAATATGTGAATATGTTTGGTGCTGTCATACTAGTCTGCGAAGATTCATCTTAAAATGTACTACCATAGTGGGACTTTAGAGAGATTTGGTGAGCCAAACTAAAATATATCTCATAGAATTTGAAGATTTTGTAACATACTAGAGTAGAAATTTGGGATTTCTGATGATGACTTATAACATACAACTTGAAATTTTTACAAATCTAGAAAAGCTCAAAAAAGGAGAGAAACTCACATAAAAACACCAACACAGGTGAAAAACCACGTGTTCTGTTCACTTTGTATTGGGTTGTGATACTGGTACAGTATTATAGAGGTGCCTAAGATTGTGCTGACCATCTGAAAATGAGTGTTGACATTGTCTATTCCTAGGAGTCTACATGAGACAAGTTTTTCAATCTTAAGAAAATAAAGCCATGCATTAGAGAATGCCAGCAAACCTTAAGGACTGTCACATTTCTGAGGGAACAGAGCCCTACATACAGCTGCTCAAGTTGTACCTACCCATGGTGCCCAGCAAGGGGTGAATGGGGCTGACATCCAGCCTGCATTGATTTACCAAGGCAGTGGCAGCATTTGTGTTGAGGAAAATTTGTTTATTTGTTTCTCAGGAAAGCTTGGTGTAGTTTAGCAACTGCCCCATATGGGAAAAGTGTGATATGTTGTGATATTTTATGTTTCTACACTGATCATGACCAAGTCATTAAAAAAAAAAAAAAAAAAATCCCCAAAAGGCAAAATCCAAGGAGATCTATTGACAATTTAGCCTTTTTTTGGTTCCCTTGGGAATATGATTTTATTTTGGAAGAAAATAATGTAGCCATCTATAAGATAAAATAAAGATTTTGGAACAGTGTGTTTTGCATCTCAAAGTTAAAAATAGACCTAGAACATTGACACAGTAAGGCTGTTTTCCTTATAAGTAACAGATTATTGGAGGGAACACAATCTGAGAAGGGATGCGTTGGCAATAGCAGGCAGAGCTGGCCTGGGGACACAGAAGCCCAAACATATAGCAGTTGATCTAGGGGGCGCCTTTAGGCTCCTTCCAGTTTTGCATACAATTTGGGTTGCTCTTTTGCCTGAAATTCTTCATCATCTAATGCTTTCATGTTAAGACCTGAAATCCTTAGCATGACAGCCAGGGCCTTGTATGAGCTGTCACCTGTCTGATTCTTGCAGTTTTTTCCTGACCCATTCTGTCTCACCTTCCAGACTCAGCCATACCAGATCAGTTTGCATTCCTCCAATGGCCCTGCTTCCTGACATTTTAGACCACGTACTTTCTCACCTCAGTGACTGCATAAATGTACTTGGAATTCCACATTTGCCACCCATTCCTCCCTTTTTGCCTGGCTCTCTCTCCTCCCTTGAGACTCTAAGTTGATGCTCCTCCTCCAGGTAGCCTACAGATTTCCCCCTCCCCTTCTGCAGTATGCTGTGCCTATCCCTGTCAAAGCAAAGGCATTATTAGTTTACTTACATACATCCCCCACTGGATTATAAACTCTCTAAAGATCATCACTGTGTCCCCACTGCCCAGCAGTATGCTAATCACATAACAACCAATAAATGCTTGATGAATGAAAGAGGAAACTGATTTTAAATTTAACAAAAAGTGCAGTCAACCAATTGGAAACTTTATTATTCAGCTTTTACCTCTAAATTCTCATCCTTGCTCAACTGGTGGAATTTCATACATCTTTCTTATTTGAACCCCATATATCAGGAGTGAAAGATGTCAACACAAACAATGGAGTTACTTTTAACTGTGTATACTTTCTATTAAGTTAATAAGAGCCCCCTCTTTAATCTCTACCTCTGAAATAGGATGCACTACCATTCTCCTGTGTGTAGACTGGCCTTCACCCACCAGGGCCTTGCAGACTCACATTGCACCATACAGAGGCACCCGTGGAACATTGCAATGCTGTGGCCTTGGCACATCCACTGCTGGTCTCTTGGGCTAGAGTGACCTCTAGTACCTGTTTGCATGGTCCTCCTTTATTTATCCATCCAGGCTCAGCTTGAGTTCGTTCAGGGCAAAACTTCTGGATCTAAATTTTTAAATATAAATATTCTTTTTTTTATTGTAAACAAATGGGATACTTGTTGTTTCTCTGTTTGTACATGGAGTGGAGACATACCATTTGTGTAATCATAAATTTACATAGGGTAATGTTGTTTGATTCATTCTGTTATTTTTTACTGTTTTTTTTACTGTTGCTAATCAGTAATCTCTGAAGGGGGCCACCTTTGCATACGTGGTCTGCCATTGCTAAAAACTTCATGTGGTAGATATAGCTGTGTTCCATTGTCATCAGCTGAAAACCCTTCCTTTGTGTCTATTCCTTGTTTGTCTGTCTTATGAATGAGAGGCGATGATGATCCAATTCAACCACAAGGCCATGACTAGAAGAGATCAAGGGCACATTCCATTGATGGTCAGGTTGCTGTGCCTCCTTTCTATACAAAGGGCAGCTTATTATACAAAGGGCAGCTTATTTACATGTGTATTTTATAATATATTTTAAAATCATTAAAAAGTTTAGACAAATTTTCTTTAGTATTCTAGACAATCAGTATCCTTGTAAATAAGAATCTATAAAATTGTTCTCTTAGTATTACATTTTTCAAACATGTACAAATATACTGTGTGATTTGAGTTCCAAGGGTTTTACAGTGTTTTTTACTTGGAAATCAAATTTTATATCTGAAAGGTTAATGGAGAAAACTAATTATGCTATCTGCTAACCAAATGTGTGATGAGACATTTGTCTCTGTAATTAACAGCAAGGAACTTTTATAGTTTCATAAAATCGAATGCTACATAGAGTATTCTGTGAGCATTTGTTTGGATGAGGTGTCCAAAACAGAGATGTTTATGGATGATATAAAGTCGAACTGAAATGTAATGCAGGTGTCTGTGCATCTTATAACATTTCTCATTGTTGAAATGGAAGCCAGAAGATTAATAACTTTACTTTGTCATGATAAAATAAGTAATGTGTTCTTGGAACAGTAGTATGGTACATAAGTTACTCAGTAATTCCAAGAATTTATTCTGTTCCAGGAATAATATCCTTAACAATTTATTTTTACAGAAAAGGTTGATGCAACATAACAGACTATGAAGTTGCTTGTATGGTTAATGGAATTATATCTCAAATATGACTTTACACCTACATATAAAATGTGAAGAACCCCACCAAAATGCAAGGTTAAGGCGCAACTTAAAAGTAAAAAGTCAGGAGAAACCGAAGATAAGGTTCTTCTGTTAACATTAACTCATTCTCATTGCACATATATAATTTTTTCGATTACAACAAGACTTTAATGGGTACCTTAATATGCATTGCATGAAATAAGGTAGGGAGTTGCTGCTACAGGACTGTTAGCTTAGCATTTCTCCACCATCTCAGTGTTCCTTTTTGAACTCCTGAAGGGCCTGGTGTTGGTGGAGATGTGTGGCCCCATCTGGCTCAGATTCCCCAGGTTTACTTTGGTCATTCTGGGAAAGCAGCTTAGTCTCCTTATTGTCAGCTATTCCCACCTATCATATTTGATGAACTGGGAAGAAAATATGGATGAGATATATTTGTGGGGAAAGCTTTCATACGAAGAAACAAATAAATAGTGGCCTCTGCTTGCCACCACCTTGTATACTCCATGGAGAAAAGGTGAATTTCTTCCAAAGATGCTTCAGATTTGGGTTTACTTCTTGTAAATCAGTATTGTTGTCGTTTCCAGCTTTCCTCAGTGGTATCAAATCTGTTTCTAGAATCAATTTACTTTTGTATTCAGTTTGCATATATCTATTGACTAGCCCCTAGTGCTAGGCTAGGAGATTTTAAAACCCACTAGGTTGTAATAAAGGAAAATAAGGATTCCACAGGAACTTACAACAGGGACCTCACAGATATGGGGATTTAAGGAACATAACCTTTGAGAAAACGACATTTAGCATGAGACCTGAAGGCAGAGTATAGGAACAGCATCTTTGGAGGCCAGAATGTGAGGGCTTTCCTGAACAACTGAAAGACCTTCGTTATATCTAAAGCAGAAGGCCCTCTGGCTATACATGACAGTCACTAATTAGATTCTGACTGAATTGTTCTGAAGGGAGGCCTGGGCATTCGTATTTCTTTCCTTTTTTTTTTTTTTTAATTGCCCTTGTGATTCTAATGTGCAGTCAGACTTGAAAACTACTACTATAGAATAAGGGGGAGATATGCAGGTGCCAAGGCTGGAGAATTGGGCAAGGAGGCCAAAGAGCCATGTTAGGGAGTCGGGGCTCTGTCCTAAGGCTATTGGCATTCCAAGGAAGCACATAATATAATTAGATTTGCATTTTGAAAGATACTCTAGCTTCTGGTAGAATTGATTGCAGTGGAGTGATACTGAAGGCTTTTGGTAGTAGCCCCATCAAAGTGATAATGGGAACTGGGTGTTGATAGAAAGAAGTGGGAAGTTTCTAAAGTAATTTAAAAGTTATAAGAAACAAGACTAAATGATTGTCAGAGAAAGGGATTTAACTCCCAGGTTTCTGTTTTAAACAGCTGAGTTGGTGCCATTTACTAAGGTTTGGGGATGGGATGGTCACTCAAAATACATTTTTAGATATGATTTTAGGGTTGATTTGAGATGTCCAAGTGAAGCTGCCCAATAGGTAATTGAGTGTATGTGTTTGGGGTCTCAAAATGAGGTCTGGGCAGAGTTCTTGCATACAGGTGGTCACTCAAGCCGGGAGGCAGGATTAGTGGATCCAGAAAGAATGTGGAGGGCAAGAAGATGCCTAGTGTAGTGTCCTCAAAATCTCGGACTGCCAGGTGTGGTGGTGTGTATCTATAATCCCAGTGACTCGGGAGACTGAAGCAGGAGGCTCGCAAGTTTGAGGCCAACCTGTGCAACTTAGTGAGACGCTTTCTCAAAAATAAAAAAATAAAAAGAAAGAAAAAGAAAGTGCTGGGGATGCAGTTCAGTGGTAGAGTGTTCCTGGGTTCAATCCCCAGTACTGAAAAACAGCAAAACAAAATCAAAAACAAAACCTAGGACACTGAAGGCAATATTTTGCATATCACTTGTAATCTATAAACAGTTCATGATATCAGTTTAGTGGATTGTCACCAATACTGCAACAACAGCCATACTAATAACAATAAAGAAATGCAATAGAAAGTATTGTATGCAAGAAGGATGAATTCATGGCTGGGCACTGTGGCTCAAGCCTTTAATCCCAGTCACTCAGGAAGCTGAGGCACGAGGATTACAATTCCAGACCTTAGGAACTTAGTAAGGCCCTAAACAACTTAGTGAGACCCTATTGCCAAATGAAAAATAAAAAGGGCTGGGAATGTAGCTCAGTGGTTAAGCACCCCTAGGTTCCATCCCTGGTACCCTCCTGCCACTGAAAAAGATAAATTCACGAAACTTTTGTTACAGCTATGTGCATGGTATCCATATATTTATGTGTGTTCCAGGTCATCTGTGTTGTGAATCATAGTCAGAAAAGTTTGTAAGCCACTGATTTAAACTACTGTTGCTTGGGATTTCCCACTAGTCTCTCTCAGGGAAGGCTGCCACTCTCGAGGTACCTTTGAGTCCAAAGTTATCCAAGTTCCTTTTGATCTTTGGAAGAAAAGGGTGCTAGCAAATGTGACTCATTATTTATCATGATTAACATTATTTACATTGAAGATGAAACTGTGCAATGGCATGCACATTTATTTAACTTACAATATTTTTAAAAATTTAAATGACTGAAGAAATGTAATACAGCCAGTATTTAATCAGTTCTTGTATAACTGGTCCATGATGTCGATATGCAAATTAGCATCTCCAGAAGAAGGAGAGATTTGCACTTCTGTTTTAGGGCTGTTAGGAGTTTACTGTACAGTAGATCAGAAGATCAGCATTTCAAATTATACTGAAAAGGTAAACAGTAAATTATGAATATTTTATCTCTTACTGAATAAAGGCGAGATTTTGGCTATATTACTATAAGAATTCAGAAACAGCTTTTAATCTATAATCTTGTTATATTTTTCCTATGAATATCACCAGCCTTTGAAGAGTTTTGCCTTAGAATCATGAACAAAAATAAATTCATATTCCACTTTACCCAAGTTTTGATCTTTGGTTTGCAGAACTAACAGGATTTACAATGAACCAAGTTTCCAATTTAAAAGGAAACTTATGACCTTTGTTTTTCTTAGTTTGCAGTAGTGAAACTGAGTCAGAATTCACAAAGATGAGTTGCTGTAATAAGTTCATCACTGCCTCCGTGTGTACTTAATTAACTAGGTGATTAAGGTGCTAAGCAGTTCAAAAAACACTCATTTCATGCCATGGCAGTTCCCTGAACTCACCACAACTTGATTGTCTCCTGAATGGAGCCCCTGCTGCCTTTCAGCTAGTTACTTGAGCAGATTTGATAAGAGTAGTGAAGCACATGGATCTAGGAGCCTGATGCATCCAGTTCAGATCTCTAAATGCACATGTGTTTCCTCCTTGGTAAAATGTATGCACCAGAGTTGGGTACTCTTAGGTGTTCTCAGAATTAAGTGTAGGCAGAGTGCTTGCCAGAGGGTCTTTGACGTAGTAAGTAGCTAGGTAGCTTTAGCCTTCCCCCGCCAAATATATCCAAAATTCTTTTGCGTATGTGGTACTAGGGAATGAACCCAAGGGTGTTCTACTGCTGGGTTACAACACAGCCCTATTTATTTATTTATTTATTTATTTATTTATTCATGGTGGTGCTAGGGATTGAACCCAGGGCCTTGTACATGTGAGGCAAGCACTCTACCAACTGAGCTATATCCCCAGCCCTTTTATTTATTTTTTTATTATGATACAGGGTCTAAGTTGCTGAGACTGGCCTCAAAATTGCAATCTTCCTGCTTCAGCCTCCCAAGGAGCTGGGATTACAGGCGTGCATCACTGTATTTAACCATCCAAATTCTTTTTTAAAAACACACAACTTATAATGACTTTGAAGAGAAGATCCTAGGCATGTATTCCAGTGGTTGCAGAATATGCTACATCTCAGCATCCTTTCATAGATTTCTTTCCTGTTCTCTCTAGCCATCTGTTGGTCATACCTGCCCAACTTCATCAAGTTGGTTTTATATCCATACTGTCAGTACTGTCAGTACCAGTTGTTTTATACTTAGCTTTAAAAAAAAGTAATATATATTCATTTCAAAACCATATTCAAAGTTAAGATTTGTGAAGTTGAAAACAAGGTGTGTGAGCTAAAAAGTTTAATTTCCCTTCTTAATCACACTCTCAGTGTTAATGACATTATTTATAAAATATGTTGTGTATGTATGTATTACAAAAAGAGAAAATGAAATTAAACTTTATAATGCTTTGCAACTTTTTCACTTAACTGAATTTGCATTTATTTCACTTACATTGAGGTTCTAGTTTAAGCCAGGCAGACTTATACCCAGGTATGCCGTAGTGGAGAATAAAATAACCATGATATCAGCTTTCATATACTTTCAAATTATCATGCCAGAGTCTGTTTCACTCTTTATAGATATATAACGATGCACTGTAATTTCATTCTACTAGTAGAATGATCATTTATCTAATGCTCTATTGGCAAAGGTTGGGGGTGTTTCCAGGTTTCCCTAGTAAGATGCTGCTGCAGTGAGTATCCTTGTACATATGTCATGGGAACATTCAGTGAATATCCTTGTACATATGTCATGGGAACTTGTTGGAGTATTGCTGTAGGATAAATTCCTATAAATGCAATCACCAAATTCCACTCCAAAAGGTTTTGCCAGATTACATGCCTATCCATAGCATATGAGTGTGACTATAACCCTGTATCTTCACCAAAATGGATCTTATAAATCTATAGTGTTTGTCATATTAATTTTCATTACATTAATAATCAGGAACGTAAGGGTTATCATTTATTTGTTGATCACTTAATTCTCTTATGAATTACATGTTTGTGTCCTCTGCCTAATTTTCCATTGTTTTAGTATTTCTTGTTGTTATTTATAAGACCTCTTCCATGTATTTGGGTTTTTAACTGATTCGATTATTCTTGAACACTCCTCAAAGCGGTAGTTTCATTCCTAGTCATGTTAATGGAGGAAAGAATATACTCATCAGAGGAAGATTGAGCAACCACGCTTTATTTATTAAAAATAAAACTTCATTTTCCACAATATAAGAATATTTGAGGGAGAGGTAAATAGATAACCTCTGGATTATCTGGCTAGTTCTAATTGTGTTATATCATTCTCTTACAGAAAACCTTCATTGATTTCCTGTCACTTGCAGAAAAAGTCAAGGTCCTTCTGTTTTTGACTTTTCACCATTCATTGCCTTCTCTCCAGCTAAGTTAGCTTACTCCCTCTGCCCACTTGGTTTTTCTCTGCCCTCAGGCCTTCTTCAGTGCTCTTCCCTCCTTCCTCCTCCCCAGAGTGTCCATGGAAAGAGTAGCACCTTTTATTGGTCTCCTCAGATCTGACATCTTCATGAAACTGTATATAAACTTCCCAGTTTAAGATGATCTGCTCCTCTCCTTAACTCTTGAAACACTTGTACCTCATGACCTCTGAGGCATTTGTCATAGATTATCATGGTTTTATCCTTTTCATCATGGATACTGAAAGTGTATTCCTAGGGAGTGCGGCTGGTGACAGTGCAAAGCTGACTGACAACCACCGGCCCTCCCCTCTGTCATGGCCCAGCCTACCCTCCCACTGCCCTGTGCTTTTTCATTTGGCAGATGTGTAACTGTGGGTACCCAGAGTTGTTTAGGGTTTGTGGGGAAACTGCTCATCTTGGTGGGTGGCTGCTGTTTTAAAATTAAACACAGAAACAGTATAGTATAATACTTGCATTTGCTTTTTAAGATAAAGCATAAGAACATCAAAGAAAATTATTGTTGCTAATTTTCTTCCTGGGACTTTGCCCCATGCATCTCATAGATATTTATTCTCCTTTGTCCTTCGATGTTTTTCGAGAGGAAAGTTGGAAACAGCATGACGCCCACCTTAAACAGCTGTTTTTTTGCTTCATTTTGTCTTCCTTTGCTCATTTAGGCCCTTTCCTAGACTTGTTTGTGCATTCATCTTGTCTCCCATGCTGGACTGTAAGCTCCTGAAGGAAAGAGACTCCTATCTTACATTTATTTTTTGTGGGGGTCACACAGGTTTCATATTTAGTAGTAGTATAATAAACATTTGTTGAATGGGTGCATGAACTTGATATATCTAAATAGGTTTGAAAGGAACTCAATTGTCCTCTAAATATAGATGCTCTGGGCTGCTTAATTATTTCTCACCTACAATTTGCAGTGTAATAGGGTCCACAAATATGGCAACATAATTGCCGTCTAGATGTTTCTTTTCATAATATTGCAGTCAACCAATTAAATGATTCCATAGCCACTTCTTTTCCTCTTTCCTTCCTAGTGGCATTTAGACTATGTTGTATGGAGCCCTTGAAATTCTTGAATATATTCCAAGGACAGTTTCAGGAATCTGGGTTCTGGCACACCCTCTCTAACAGAGGTTTGCTCTTATTTATTGGGGTTTCACTAAGATCGCATCTGAAAAAAGGGTTCACAGGGCTGGGGTTTGTAGCTCAGTGGTAGAGCACTTGCCTGGCATGTGTTTTGCCTGGGTTTGATCCTCAGCACTACATATAAAGAAATAAATAAAGGTCCATTGACAACTAAAAATATATTTGAAAGAAAAAAGGGTTCACTTGGAAAACTGTTGATCTGTTTCATGGACTGCTGCTTTTCAGACCATCTTTTGCCGAGTTAGAATCCCAGTCTTGCATGTTGCTTGTAAACATGGCCGCTATCACTGAAGGCTGTCAGTTGGGACCTTAAAACATCAGTATAGGTCTGGAATTGATGTGTCAACTTCAGGTCCTCCTTTAGCACAGAGGTCCTTCACATTCCTTTTCTTCTAACTCATTGGGATTTGTGAAGAAAGCTGTACCCTGGGCTTGAAGGGCCCTGTGTCCTTTTTCTTGCCCTTTCCTCATTGCTATCATTTAACAAGCTATAGCTCAGTTTTTCCTACAACATGGCCAGCTTCTGCTGATTTTTGAGAGGAAATATTGTAGACCATATAGCATAATCCTGGTCCTCTTATTATTTCCCACTGATAAACTCAACTTCTTTCTGTTTACCTTAACATGCCATTATCTGATAAACTCAAGGAGTTGTAATGTGTTCTTTTGAAAAGTACACTCACAGCTTTATGCAACCACCACTGTCCAGTTTCAGAACATTTTCATCATCACCAACAGAAAACATTGTCACCTCTTGTGCAGACACTTCTGTACTCTGATGCTAGCTTTTATGAACTGGAAGGGCAATTCTTAAGGCCATCTGTTGCCTACTCTCCAGCTGGAAACTACATTTTCAATCTGTTTTCTCTTTGTCGGTAAAGAACAATGTCCTACTCATAATACTCCATAGAATATTTCAAGATAATTAAATCACTCAATAGCCATTTATTTCTTAGTGAAACAACTCAACTTCTTTTACTTTACCTTGTTCCTTTAATCACTTTTGTTGGAATTTTCATTTTCTCAAGTTTCTCCATGACCTCTTTAAAATAGGACAAAACTAGTCATGATGGTATGATAAAAATTTGACTAATGCTGAGTGTAAAGCAAAGCTTGTACCCCAGTTCTTTACAATTCCATCAGTCCATTCTACTAAGATAAGTCCCTTAGCATGGTACCCCAGGGAAGTGCTTTGATATTGGATCAGGCAGAATGAGGAGTGATGCTTATAACTTGCCTCAGGATTGGGAGTTTTAGAAGGATAGATTTGACTCACCTTGCCATCTTGGAAACAAACGAAGCATAGCTCTTAATATTTAAATGCATGTTTTTAGCCCTCTGCACTTTAGGTGAATTAACGGTCTAAGCTCCCTGGGAGGCATCCTCTGGTTCCTGGAATTGTTAGTGACCCTTAGAGGCTTACTCAATCCAGAGGGGTTGAACCAGTTAAGGGAGTACTGCTTCATGGTCAACTATGTACCCCACAGTTGCATTTCCAAGTATTGATTGTTATTCAGGTTTTCTTTATCAAAACAAAACTCATGGGGCTGGGGTGCACCTCAGTGGTAGAATATGTGCTTAGCATGTAGGTTCAGTCCCCAGTACCATACACAAAATAGTGAGGCTCATTGTATCGCCATGGCTCTTTCTTTTTCTGATTCTTTGACAACTGTAGTGGTCACCTGAGCTGGAAACCTTGGAATTATCTTTCATTGATTCTTCTTCCCCACTCCCATCCACCCATCCCCACTAACTAATCACCATGCCCATTTGATTAAACTCCTTCCAAGTCGTCTTTTTATTTTCTCTCCACTCCTGCTCCCCTCATAAATCCTGATAAAGATTGTCATTGCCAGGTAGATTATTGAGTAATATTCTACTGAATTTCTGTCCCCACACCAGTTTTTGTCAGAACTGCTTTTGTAAAGGATGTATCTGATCATAGTGCAAAATACTCATGCAGGGGAGCTGCAGGGAAAGCAGCATCCTCTGGGAAGAGTTGTGTTTTAGCCCAAGGAAAGAAGCAGAAAGTGTGTGCAAATGGTAGGGCAATCTACTAACTAGTTTCCAGGCACATGGTTAAAAGAGATAAGGGTCAATAGGCTGGGGAGAATAAGGTTCATTTTTCAAAGCAACAGATCAATATAAAGGGATTTGGGTAAAAGATATTGGGAGATTTGGAGGAGAGTACCTTTCAGTTTGTACCTGATGATCTTTGTATCTCTGAAACATGGAAAGTGCTCAGTGAATGTATGTTGAATAATTTATTTCTGGTACCTTTTCATTCTTTCCTGTTGATATATTGTTTGTTTATTACCTTAGTGTTACACTTATTCTACTGATCTTCACTCTGTATTTAATAAGTCATTTCTTTCATATTACTTAAGAAAGGTTTATGGAATGCCTGCTGTACATCAACACCAGGTCATTTGTAGGGCAAGGAAACAGTGACTGTTCTTCATGCATCTTCGTAACAAGAAAGCACATATAGACAGATGTACAATGTTTATGTACAACCACACTCTGTATGTTGTATGCTACCATCTCATTCTTTCATCACCCTAGACTGTGAATAGTCAGGTCCCTGGTAGTGACCAAGTGAAAGAAGACTGTATCTTGCCATCATACTTATCACATGGTTCAAAACTATATATCATAGAAATTCTTTTTGTAAAGGAAAATGATCTAATATGATATTGGAATTTAGTGAAGAGTAGAATTCAGCCTCCATTCTTTTCTAGACCTTGTCCATGGAGTATGGGTACTAAACTCCAAGAATAATTCAGTCATGGTTGTTTGACCCATAACATAGCCACATGGCACTGTTCTATTAGAGTAAGATTTTTTTTTTTCAATTGCTTTTCCTAAACATATTTTGCCTTGTGGAGTTGACTGTAAGTGAATATCTAGATAGGCTTGGAAAGAAATTAAGAAAAGTGATCAGGGTTCTCTCTAGACTTCTATTGCTCTAGACAGCTCCTTGCTCCCAGGAATTTCCTTTTCCAGATATCTATATGGAGAGAAGACAATGACTAATTAAAACTGGAAAGACATATAGAAGTCATCTAATACTTCAAATCTGTCTTGTATGCTTTCTGCCATTTTTTGAAAATCATGGCCTCCACTGTATTAGAATAACCCTTTTTCTGAGGACATATGTGACTTTTAGAGGCATTAGGTGCTCAATTAACACGTTGAAAACTTTGAAAACCTGTAGCCCTCCTAGCTGCTTCTGCATACCTCAAAGGTTATTTGTAGCATGGATCTGGTTCAAACCTTCCCTTCATGATTCAGGAAACTGAAGTCTGAGAATACTGAGTATCTTATCTCATTGTTAGTGACAAGGCAGTACAGTTGAGAAGTGAGTACAGGTCTCAGGAGTACCAGCCTAACCTTCCTATTGTACCAACTAACATCTGTTGTCTGAGCTTCTAAGCCTCAGCCTATTTGTCTGTTTTGAGCACCCACTGCCCCCAGTTTAGTAGGTTGACTCAGCTTTTTTGTGATTCCTTGATTTAGTTTTTAGGTCACATCTAACCCCTGCCCCCTCTGTCCCAAATGTGCCCAAGCCCTTCTCTCTGCCAAAAGCCCACCAGTCCCTGCATAGGGATCTGAGTGTCAGGACTTCCTCTACTCTGGTGATGGCCTGAGCTCCTCCCTCCTTCCTTGGCTAAAGGAAATATGATTCTATTGGCCCAAAGGCATTCCTGAATGTCCAGTTGTGCTCTACAGAAGTCCAGCCTGTCTCCTTTAAGAAAATTTCCCCAACCACCCTTTTTTCAGCCTTCTCCACAATCTCTTGACTTTCCTCTCAGAAGAGACTTATGCAACTATTGCAGTTTTCTATTTTCTGTCCTTTAAAAATGTCTTGCAGCAGAATAGACCCTGGGCTCTTTCCTTGTGATATCAGTCATCCTTGCTTCTTGCCTTCTGCCATCTTCTTTCACAGCTCTGCTTCTCCCTCCTTGGTCCCCACAAGTCATGACTTTTTTGTTTTGCCTTTAGAAGTCATGTTTCTGTACCCTGTAGGAGCAACCCACCCACCACCAGACTCTTCCTTTATGCCTCTTGCCTTTTTTCCTCATCTCTTCCTGCAGCTTCAGAGTCTGATCATCAACATGAAAATATGAAAGTTATGCAAAACTCAAGTTGCATTTTCGGTCTTGTAATTTTTATAGGCTTAAGTTCTAGAACTTCAAGACTAAACTTAGAAGGTTTTGCAATTCTTGTGACTTTTATCTTTTTCATAATGGTAGCACTAAGAATAATTCTATTCTTAGAGCAGATGTGGAACCTTGGTCAAGAGATGTATCCCTTTTCCTGTGATGCATGGGATCAGTGTGCAAAAGTAAGCTGACACTGGCTCAAGAACCTGTGTATTTACAGGGAGCCCAAGCAAGAGGAGAGGAGAGGCAGCCACTGGCTTGTGCCAGTGAAGACTAGCCTATACACCCCTTCCCTGCATTGTGACCAACCTAACCAAGAGGGTTGAGGGTGGAAACCACATAGGAAAGATGTTTCCTCTTGCCCATATTGTTCTGTTAACTAGCCAGGAAAGTATGTGTTTAGATGCTGAAATTACCACATTTGCCTGTAGACTTTTTTCAGAATTCCCTTGGGAGCCCTTCTGGAAACACCTGCTGCATTTTTGCAAGTTTAGGAATCTGTGTTTTTTCTTTATTCATCAGTGTTCAATATTAAAGACAGAATTAGAATTTTCATTACCATTTTTAAAAATTGGAGGGACTGAGGATGTCGCTTAATGTTAGAGTATGTGGTTAGCATGAGCACGTTCCTGGGTTTGATCACCAGCACTCCAAAAAAATATGAAGAAATTTATTTCAGAATAGGATGTAAAAGTTCCTCATAGACTATCCAGTAATGTAATACATACATTAATAAATATATAACTAGATAATGCAAAATACCTGGGTTATTCAACTACCAGTTCTGTAGAGAAATCTAGTTTATTAAGTGCATTAAAATATCATATTATATGTTAATTTGCAAGAGCTGTTTTTTCCTGGTGGACACTTTCTTTTGACCTTTTTCCGTAGTTTAAATTTCAAATATTTAATAGAATGACTGCATGAATGTATATATGTATCAGTGTTAAGACTTTTAATTCTCAGAGGAAAAATTTTTCTTGATTTCTGCAAGGATACTGGCTTTTTGCATAGTTCAAGAAGATAATACATAGCTAAGATGTAGCTCAGGGATAGAGCACTTGACAAGCATGAGTAAGACCCTGGATTAGAATTTTTAAATAACTCCTAATAGATTACAATATCCTCTAATAATAATATTGGTAGAAAATATTTTATATCCGTATGATTTTGCAGTCCTCTTTAGGTAATATTTATTAAGTGTTGCAATCCAGTATAGATACCTTATGTAAAAAATTCCCTGAGGGAAAAAGAATCTTAATAAGTCACTGGAAAAAAAGATGAGATTGGTTGTACCACAGTGTAAATACCCTTAACTCTACTGAACTATACACTTAAAAATGATTCAGATGATAAATTTTTTATTAGTTGTGTTTTATAATAATTTAAAAAGTCAGTATAGGTGAAGTGAGGTTTAGTCTGTTAACTTTTGCATGCAGTGGAGGTGATAGTGTATTTGGACAGAGCAAGGAGGCTTGACTTCTGCCCTTTTGATTCTCCTGTAGCCAGTTACCTGGAGTGGTCAGGGATCCCTGGGACATCCCCTGGCTGATGTGATGAGTCTGAACACTAGAAGGACAAAGCCTCCCTGCTTTCCATGCTGATACTCACTATATCTCTGTCTCCTGTTATCCACTTTGAAGGTGATGTCTCCACCAGCAGTGTGTCATCCTGAAGGACATCTGCTGACAGTAGCACTCCTGGTGTGCTATGCAGCCCATTCTCAAAAAGCTGCATCCCAATGGATAGCATGCATTCTTCTTTGTTTTGGCACCTGCCTGCTGAGGTTAACATAGGAGCATGTGGATGGTTGTAGCTGAGCCTAGGACTCTTAACCTTCTAGTCCTGTCCTTGGTCTTCTGTTTCAGTCAGTTTACTTATGACATGACACCCTCACTCAGAAAATGCTTCCAAAGAGGGATTTGAAAGTTTACTCCCAATGACGCTCACTAAGGAACCCTCTTTTCATAGGAGAACTTGGCCAGAAAGAGATTAAAATGAGATACATCAGAACTATGATCAATGTCTTTAGACCATAGCCTTATCTCCTGCCTTTAATTTTTATGAATTACTTAAGTTTATGGGCTCCATTTCCAAATAAGCATTGTTTTATTTAGGGTTTTATTTGGATTTTTTTTAATTAATTTAAAGTGCTAACTTTGGCTCTGTTTCCATTAGGAGATGAAAGCATGGAAATTAAAAAACAAATTACAGGGATGAGAAGATTACTGAATGACAGCACTGGGAGGATATATCAGCGTGTTGGCAAAGAAGGAGAAAAACTAAAAGAAGAGCCCCAGGATTTGGATTTAGTCTGGCCTCAGCGTTTGAACTCCTCTGCTGAGGCCCCACAGAGCCTCCATTCTTCACGTGGTGTGTGGAATGAGCTACCACCCCAAAGCGGGCAGTTCTCAGGGCAGTATGGCACCCGTTCTAGAACCTTCCAGAGTCAGCCCCACACCACTGCAAACTCCAACGGTATGATTGCCATCAGTCATTCAGAGTGCACTTGTGGGGTTTATCCTGGCTTGTTTTATTTCTAAATATTCAGTCTGTTTTTTGAAATCAGTTTATTAAACCCCACTTTCGTCACCCACCTTCACTGAGTTGTTTTAAAAGACAGGGAAGACATAAAGAAAAAAGTGTATTAAAAAAACTCAGAACTAAGAATCAGGGAAGATAGAGGTGCTGTGTTAGATGTGAAGATTTCCTAGAAGTTTCAGCCCTTTAAGAAATTAAAGCAATTGTCTGTTAAAAAACAGATGTTATTGCTACAAAAGCTCTACTTTATCACTAGACAAAGCTTCCTGGTCATCTGGTGTATTATTAATGTAGCCTTTTGCTTCCTTCTTCATGTTGCTTTGTCATGAGAAATGATGAGAGGGAGACTGATAACTTAGCATCTTATGTGACTCCCCTGTTAACCCCACTCCAGTGTTGAATCACAGGACCCATATTTTATAACTTGCTTCATTAGCACTGAAAGGTATTCCTTTAAAGTAAAATTTCCTTAAAGTCCTTAATTGTTAAGAAAAATAATTTTTCTTCGAGCTTAAGGAAAAAAATTGATGCTTTTCTCGTTCATATTAATTTTCCATCCAGTGACATTGGATGTTATTTGTTTATGAGTTTTATATAGTTGTGTAGATAGTTTTTTACAAAGAACAAAGGAAATATAAAAGGTATTTTTTATTTCCTCAAAAAGTTAAGCATTTTTTTTTTATTATTTTCATTTCATGATATCCTTCAAGAAAGAGAACTGTTTTGAATTTTTTTTTAAACACAATTCTTACCCAGTTTAAGGACATGGAAAACCATCCTGGGACACTGATGAGGAAGTGAGGGACCCCAAAGATGCACAGTGTCTTTTTTCCCCTCTCATTTTTACATAAGCCAGTGCCAGGTTCACTTGTGGGCATGCTTTCAGATTAGAGGGAGATGGCTCATTAAAGACTGCTCCACGCAAATAAAAAGTGAATTCTCTTTAAAATTAGAAAATGATGTATAATGAACTGAGAAGTGTTGATTTTGTCCTCTTCCACTAATAAAGATAGTATTTAGAATAGTGTCTAAGAATATTTTATAAAGCCCTCCCAACTACTGCCGTGGAAGAGACAATAAGAGAAATAAAATGTCCTTCGGTATATATGAAGTTGGTGAACCTACCATAGGCAATTTTGGGGCACCAAGAGTTCTGCTTTCTAATACACAACAAGGATGGTGGATTTGCTTTGGAAAATGTTATTACTCTAATAAAAATTACATAAATTTCTCCATATCAGTTTGAAAATAGATCTTTTTGTGTTTATTGCTCAAATTCTTTCAGTAATAATGCATTGTACAATTGACCCTTAAATAACATGGGTTTGAACTGTGCAAGTCCACTTGCAGGACTTTTTTTGAGATTTGCAACAATATGAGAAAACTTGCAGCTAAACTTAGTAGCCTGCAGATAGCAAAACAATTAAGAAAAGGCAGATACATCATGAATGCATAAAAAATATAAATGTAGGGAATAGTCTATTTTGTAACTTGCTACCATAAAATAAACATACCTGTATTATAAAAAATTAAAATTTATCAAAACTGATGCACACACTGTACATGACACTACATGTCTTCATTTACAGTTGAAAGAAATGTAAGCAAATGTAAAGATGCAGTATTAAATCATAATTGCATATAAAATTAACTGTAATACATACTATACTATTGGCATAATTTTGTAGCAGCCTCCTGTTGCTACTGTGGGGAGTCAAAAGTCGGAGGGAGCTGGGTGCAGTGGCACAGGCCTATAATCCCAGTGACTCAGGAGGCTGAGGCAGAAGGATTGCAAGTTCAAAGCCAGCCTCAGCAAAGGTGAGGGACTAAGCAACTCAGCAAGACCCTGTCTCTAAATAAAATACAAAATAGGGCTGGGGATATGGCTTAGTGGTTGAGTGCCCCTGAGTTCAATCCCCGGTACCAAAAAAAAAAAAGTTAGAAGGAAATGTTATAACAAAATTTTCAACTGCACAGTGGTCAGTTCCCCTAAACCCTGCATTGCTCAAGAATCACCTGCATGTACATCTACTTTGGTATTTCATTGTAATTATTTGCAGTTTTAAAGTTGTAACTTGTCAGTTTGCTACAGTTTTGAGCTACTTCAAACATTAACTTCAAGCATTTCATGGTTTTTCTATAGTGAACCTTTTAATAATACCCACGAATAATGCATATTATGTGATTTAAATTACATTTAGTGTATAATAAAACATACATTTGGAACAAAACCTTAGAACTTACCTTACCCACCTATCAGAAAACCAGTGGTAGCTGTCTTTTAAACTTCTCTCTTTTATCAGGGTGAGTATTGACCTTGGAGGGAACCCAAGTCAGAGTTCTTTGCCAAATGTGCCATTTTATTCCAAAGACAACAGGGAGATATTTGTTTATATATAAAGCAAACAGAATAGAATAATCTTATTAAGGTAAATATATTAAATTTAAACAGTGAAAAAGAGACTGGGGCATGTATGTATAATATGTAAAAATATACTCTACTGTCATGTATATCTAAAAAGAACAAAAAATAAATAAATAAAACAAGAGACTGGGAATGTGCTCAGTGGTAGAGTTCTTGCCAAGCAGGTGCAAGACCCTGGGTTCCATTCCCAGCACCAAAAAAAAAAAAAAAAAAAAAAAAAGAGAGGGCAAGAGAGAACTATAGTGTAGAAACTATTATAGGGACTATTAAAAATGAGAATGGGTAAAAGATGTCCTGTCCTACTCTGCTCCCCTGCTTTCCCCACCCCCAGCATACCCAAGCAGAAAGATTCTAGAATTTTTTATGTTTTCATAATTCTTCATTTTTTTAAATGACGTACTTACTATTAAAACTATTTTTAATAGTTTCACCTAATTCTTAATATGAACTCTGATATCATACACAGCTACCAATTGTTTTGTAAGGCTGTTCTCAAAGCTAGTTTTTTTGTTTGTTTGTTTGTTTGTTTTGTTTTTGTTTTGTTTTTGGTACAAACTGGCCTGAATATGTTTATAGTGACTTTTAGGGTACTGTTATCTGAGACTAACTGGTCTGACAGTAGGGAGTCTGCTGTGGCAGTGGATTGTGTACATGTGTTCCTGCAGGCCCTGCCACCTGTGACACAGCACACACCTTATAATACAAAAGCCTGGGTAATTAGATAGTCAGGCCCAAAATTTAGGTCGTGAAAATTATTGGGTGTATTTCCTCAGGCACAGCTTCATAATAATTGCACATGATTTAAATCTTATCAAGATCCCTTCTCTTTATAATGTTTTTGTTTGTTGGGAGTATGCCATTCTTTTCTTTCATGCTTAGGAGAACTTCCAGTGGTGAATTCATCAGTTGGATCAAACTGCTGTACTTGTAACTGCCAGTCAACGTTGCAGGCCATTCTCCAAGAACTCAAGACCATGAGAAAATTAATACAAATTCAAGCAGGTACAAAGATCAGGCCTCTGAACGTGTCCATTCATTGTTAATGCACATCTGACATCTTCAGTTGGGATGTTCATTGCCCTTTGTTACAGAATCCTTCCCACTTTGTGTTTTGCTGTGCCTTTTCAAGTGTCCATTTTTTTCTGCTTTTTTCTACAGTCCTAATTTTTTCTTTTTGTTAGCAAATAACAAAATCTTTATTGCTCCTAATACTACTCACATACTTATGTACATGTCTTCCATATACTTCATCCCATGATCTCCTGGTACTTCACAAATGCCAGTTAATTAAATTCTGGAACATCCTATGTGAAAGAGCCCTTTAGGAAGTACAGTCTTTGCTATTAAAGCTTTTCAAGGATGTGAGCAGATGAGAAGTGTTAAGCTGCAGGCTTTGCTTGTGACTTTTCTCTCACCTGCAGGATGTAGAAGCTCAGAGATACCTCACATCTGTCCCTTTCATTTATGTGACTGCTTTTATTTATTCTCACTGCCATTGGACAAGGTGAAGAACAGAAGAGCAGCAGATGTGTGTTTGGTACTTGAATGCCCAGTTTCTCCTTTCTAACTGTATTACTTGTGAACCTCCCAGTTCTCCTCCGTAAATGGAGTATTAATTTCTAACTCACAGGGTCATTTTCATATCAGGAGATAGCAAATGAAATGAATTTCATAAGGCATGATGTAAGCATGAGTTTCTCATTAGTGTTTTTTTTAAATACCATGCAATATTTTATAGAAGTCTGGAAGTTAAGGTCTTCATTTAGTGGATTATTTTCTAATCACCACAACTTGAAGAAAACCAGATTTTTTTGTCATAGGTACAAAAAATAACAAACTGTTTTATAAAATCTTCCCTTTTGTCAGGGGAAACTGCTGCTTGGTGTTAGTTATGGTAAAGCAGAAAAACAGCACAGCCCCCATCATGATTAGTGTTCCTACTCTTTCATTACAGTGGTGCATGGCTCAGAAACTGCTATTGGTGCCACTGAGTGAATTCTAGTAAAACCCTAATGTGATGTGGTTTCTATACAAAAATCTTAATACTTAGACATATCATCCACCTAAACTATACTAGTATAAGGTGAACTAGAGACTTCCTGAAAGCAACATTTAAAAAAAATTTTTTTAGATGTTGATAGACCTTTATTTTTTTCACTTATTTATATGCAGTGCTGAGAATTGAACCCAGTTCCTCACACATCCTAGGCAAGCACTCTACCACTGAGCCACAACCCCAGCCCCAAAGCAACATTTTTTTTTAATGCTGAATTTGGTCTTATCCCAAGGCAAAAGTAAGCATTTTGCTCAGGTCACTAAGCATTTGACTCACTTTGTTCCACAACAGTAATCTGTGTTCTTATCAACCTGGCAAAGGTTAACATCCTCTAAAGAAGGGCTTCAGAAAGAAAGGTTACTTTATTATTACTGAGATTCTTTTCTCAGAGGAAGAATCTGTTAGCACTTAAGAAAATATGTATATGAAATTGTAATGATTTATTTTGTTACTTAAGCTCCTTACTACTGAAATGGCAAACTACAAATTGCAACCATTTAAATCCTTGACTGAAGCCTTTCTAGAATCTATTAAGTAAATGCCACTTTGTCACCATGTTTTCTTTCCTGAACCTTTGCAGATTAGGGAGGTGAATAATTCCAAAGATGTTGATAGTGCAAAGGATAAACTGAATAAATTACTCTTGTTTAATTTTTGTAAACTTAAAAATTTGTGTTGTGTGGGCAGATTTACTTAAGGTTTATTGGCTGTAAGAATTAGATTTAAATTATATTTTGAAAGTTTCACCTTTATTTTAGGGAACAGACAAGGAGTAAGATTAAGATCTGGATGCCAGAAGTGTGGACTCTGTCTACGTTTGCAAAAGGAGAAGGAAAACTCATATCTTCCTCTGTGTTCTTCAAACCAAAAACATTTTCTCTTTTAATTTGAAATAGTGGGGGCTTAGGGTTGTGGCATAGATGGGGTTGAGCATCACTTTGGGGTTTCTTTAACCCTGGTGACAGACCAGAGCTAACCTGGAGTGAAAATACAGATAGAATAGAGAGGAGTCCTCAACTCTGGCTGCACATCAGAATCAGTGGAGGAGCTTTAAAGCATTAGCATGCCAGGGGCCCACCCCACACTGAGCTGTTCACTTAATCTGAAGTGTTTTTTTAGACGGGGGTGTTTTTTCGTTTGTTTGTTTGTTTGTTTTTTGGTTATTTTCGATCTTGGTTTTTGCTTTTTTATTTTTTTTTTTCAACTCCAGAGTGATTCTAATATGCAGCTGAGGTAGAAAACCAGTGAGACTAAATACTGCACAAGTGGTTGAACTACTTTTTAGGTAGTTGTTTCCAATACTTACAATTTGCTTTCTGGTCTGACGATGAAAGTGTCAGGATCAAGTGTAAATGTTCTTTCTTTTCAGACTGATAGGAAAGAAGAAAGAGGAAGTGACCTGTGTCTGTGTGCATTTGAAGACTGTTTTCCCTTGGCTTTCATTCATAGGTTTCTTTCTACAAAAAAGCAGGCATATCCTGTGGTCATATTTAGAAACCATATTAATACATGAGGATATAATGCAAATTCAGGCCATATTTTCCTATTTCACTTCCCATCAGAGTATTTTTAAATGACTAACAAACATTACTTCTCAGAATGCACCTGTGAAAATGCCTTGGTTTCTTTAAGTGTATGTCCAGTACGAGTACTTAGTCCTTAAATAGTGCTTTTCATCTTTGAAACTCAAATTGTTTCTGGATTTTACTAATCTGCCTGACTGTACAGAACTATATTATTCCTCTTTTCAACTATACAAAACTGAGTTGTAGAGAGGTGACCTAGGCTAATACCATGTAACATGGTGCCCTGGAGATGGCTGATATACCCACAATATTTGATGAGCAAGGAGTTCCCATGCTCAAGTGACTAACAAAATTAATCCTTTCCTTTATCAGTCTTGCCCAAATGATCATCATTGTTCCATCTTGTCAGTCAGGGCACCTGTAGATTGTTGGCAACTGATCAGCCTAACTCCAAATGACAGCATGTTCCTGAAGTGGGCTTATAAGAAAGCATGGATATCTATCTATACCTGAATTTAAGTTCTGAAGTTCTTTTTTATTATTAAGTATCACATGATTTATGAAGACATGCAGGTTTTCTCTAACCCTTAATCCTTTTCTTCCTTGAAGCCATCAGTACCAGTATGTTGCAGTGATAAACTTTTGAAACATGGTTTTCTTCTGGGTATTTCTCTGCCCATAGGGCTCTGAAGTGCCCTCGAGCCTATGTTTGGTAACCTGAGGTCCTGAGTGAGGTTTATTTAGGTGTACATCATCTTTGAAGGAGTCTCACTTCAGTATCCATTTGTAAATCACAGAGATAGATGAGAGTAAGTTTTCCTCAGGCAGACACCAGTTTCTGTACCGTGTTTGTGTTTATTCTTCACAGTTGGAACTCAAAACAGACAACAACCCCCAATTTCCCTTATATGCTCCCAGCGAACTGCTGTCTCACGCAAGAGAAATAAAAAGAAAAAAGTGCCCCTCAAAACCGTCGAACCTGTTACTGTGAAACAGAAGCCCAGTGTGTTAGAAATTGAGAAGAAGCCAGCAGCAGGGGCCTTGGAGCAGTCTGGTCCCCAAGCCTCAGCGCTCACCTCCACCAAGGAGAGCCACGTTTTGGGATTTGGCATTGTTCTCGAATCACCTTCCTCAGATGTAAGTTAATGTTTTCTGGCTGCTGACTCTAACTGATATAACTTCCAGAGATTTTATAGTATTACTGTGTTTTCTCCTTAACTCGTTCTACCTACGACAACTAGAGAAACTTGGAGAATACATGTGAGAAAGAGAAAAGGAAGACCAGTAATAATTTTCTTGCCTAGAATTTTCTTTTCTGAAAAATTCATGCTGTATGTATTTAAACATGTTTCCATTCTTTATCTCCTAAAGAAGAAGGGTGATGGCGTAAATAATCTGCTTGCTAATTTCTTTAACATTTTTAATTTTGAAGAGGCAGTTTTCAATTTCCTCAGTGTAGAAAACTAAAAGAACATAATTAAATCCTTTGTAGATAGGCATAAATGAACAGAAGCATACAGATAAGGTCATACCTTTCTGGAAACACAAACTAATAATAAAAAAGAAGCAGTAGTGCTAATTCTATTTTATAGATGCAAGCTACACTGCTAATTAGGTGGCAGTGCCATGCCATTTACTCGGTATAATGATAGGTTAACGCTCTGCAAAGGTTTGCTATTTTAATATCATAGCTTGAATGTTGTTGCAGTCCAGGATGTTGGATTATATCTGAGATAGCCATCTGACTTGCTGTTTTATATTCATAGACCGTAAAACAAATTTCTATCATAATGTGCTGTATTTGCCACTGCATACACTATTTACAATATCTTTATCTAAGTACATTTATGTTGTGAACCCCAACTTGTTGACAGAGTTCTTAAAATAAACAAGAGTGAGTGATCTGTTATTATCAGATCGCATAGGAATCGTATCCTGCTGAGAACTCCCCAGGCCTGTATAGGATTGGAGTTTGGCCTTACCTTTTAAACTTTAAATAAGAAACAAATTGCTATTTTTTCTTAAGTACCCTCTTTCAAACTGGAGGAAGATGGTTTGCTAGCATATCTCCATACTGGGTCTTTAATAAAGGAAAACAACCAAAATAATTACTACAAAATCATTTATCCAATTCTTGGTGTCGGGTATTTTTAAAAAATCTATAAGCAGGGGCTGTGGTTGTAGCTCAGTGTTAGTGCACTTGCCTAGCATGTGTGAAGCACTGAGTTCAATCCTCAGCATCACATAAAAATAAATAAATGAAATAAAGGTATTGTGTCCATCTACAACTAAAAAAAATTTTTTAAGTCTATAAGCACATGCTACAGATGTTAGGAAGTTCTTCTAAACATTTAAATTTATAAAATCACTAATGATGATATTGTTCTACCCTGGACCAGTCTGCTCATTTATTAGATCATATTTTTACTGCAACTAAGGCCCTGGTTCAGACCCCAAGTAAATAAATCTTGTACTTGGAAACAGGTAAATTATTCCACAAAGTATATTGAAGCCTAAGCATTTTTCATTATACTTTTTTCCTTAAAATTTCTAAGCATTCTTTTTTGATAGGCACTGCTGTATTAGGAGTAAGAATTTAAGTTGTATAAATCATCTCCTACATGGATTTTTCTAATGCTAATGTCTGAAATTTCTCCTTTAAGTATTTTTAAGCTCCAAATGTACTTTGAGATAAATTGAAGAAGATCTGATAAAGGCTTTATGTACATTCATGAAATAGAATTTTTATTATCTTTACCAATATCAGTATTATAATTTCATTTACATATTATATAAAAATAATTTACTTCTTATTCATGATTATTTTTGCTAACAAGAGCTATTAAATTTGATTAAGTACATTCAGAATTGTCCATGAAAACTCAGGTGTTGATTATCTCTTTAGACTATCTTCCTTCTAAAGGAAAACAGAATATCTATATACATATTACCTTTCCATTATGCAGCTAATGCACCATTTGATTCATCTCTTCAACAGAAACCAAAACTTCACCTGGAGGACAGGGCAGTGAGTCCCAGCTTTGGATGTGGATATATTGTCCAGAGATAGTGCTCTTGGGCATTCATGAGGCTAGCCTGGGGTGGGAAATTGACTCCCCAAAATGAAGGGATCATCAATACCATGGCACCCAAATTTAGGTACTTTTCTAGTCTTCTATTATTTCTTAGCTATGAGGCTCTTAAAAATCATTAGAAGAAGAAATAATTCTTATAATCTACAAGAATTGTGCATTTGAAGATGAACTCTGAGAGGCATGCAGGGTTGGAACAGCAGGTCCAAAGTTGAAGGACTGGGCAAGTGGTTCAGTGTTGCTAGAACAGCTGTCTGACTGACCCTAGTAAAAATAGGATGGGGCCAAAGAGGAAAAGCCCTGATACCATGCTGAGGCCTTCAGCATGTGCTGTGGGCACTAGGGAGCCAGTGCAAGTTTCCAATAGAGGAGTATCTTGTCTGTGCCTTAGAAAAGTCACCAGAACAGTGTTATGGACAGTAGGAAGGTGGAGAGAGGGAATACAAGGGGAGCAGGGGGAGGATGCTGTTGTCAACCTGGGAAGAGGCTGGGATGGTCTGGCAAGAGCAGTGAACCTGAGAGAAAACAAAATGTAAGCTCTAGCAGGAACTTGGGCGTGGAGTGGAAACCCCAGATTTTTACCTTGGAAAACTGGATTAGTTACTCACTGATACTGCCGACTTTAACCAAGAGAGGGAAATGAGCAGAAGCTAACTTTCTGTTCTGGAAAGGAAAGGAAAGTGAGTTAAGTGTCCTCAAAATATTCCTTAGATACAAAGAGCACAGAAGAAAGATTAGTGCTAGGAACAATGAAAAAATAAACATCACACCTATACTTTATTGCCTTGTAAAAATATATGTATATTTTTAGTTGTTGATAGACCTTATTTTATTCATTTGTTTATATGTGGTGCTGAGATTCGAACCTAGGTGCCTCACACATATGAGGCAAGAGCTCTACCACTGAGCCACATCTCCAGCCCCTTTTTTGCCTTTTTAAAAAATGTTAAATTGTCAATGGATCTTTTATTTTATTTATTTTATTTGTGATGCTGAGGATTGAACCCAGGGTCCCACACATGCCAGGCAAGCGCTCTACTACTGAGCCACAACTCCAGCCCCTTTTATTGCATTTTTAAATATAAAAAAGTTTACTGTGAATCTTTTAAAAATTCAGCATATTAAGTTACCTTTTTAACACTGGGACTTGTACTGTCACCCAATTACAAATATCCATGGCACAAATATCCATGGCACAAACACCAATGTGAGGGCCACGTGGAGCTGTAGATGTGGCAGGTGGCCCATGTCTTCTGCCTGGTAGCAATTGCTCCAACTCAAATGCAGAAAACACTAAGCTGTAATCAAAACCAACTGATATGTCATACCCTGGTGTTGTGAACATTAAATACATAGAATATGGAAAAATTCTATTGTAGTGCCTAGCATATAAAAGGTATTCAATACGTTTTCTTAATCTGCAGATGAAAATATAACCTCATTTGTATTAAGAACAAAATATACCTATGAAATATTGACTCTAGATTTGGCTTTAATTAGAACTCACTCCTCAATTTAACTACCATTTGCTTCTTCTCTCCTTAACTCTTCTCTCTACCCACTCACCCACCTTTAGGGCTCTAATTTGATCTGAACACTCCTCCTTTATAGAACTTTTTTGTACTCTTTTGTAATTATTTATATGATTTACTATCCTTCCACCCCAGCTCCTCAAGAACAGGGACTAAATGATATAATAGTCATGATATTCATGTCCTATCCTATGCTAAATAAATGATGTCATTTATCCCTACTCTTAGAGATATTCTTACTATTCTCCTCTTACAGAACCTGTGCAAGTTCACACCCAGAAGAGGTAGAGCTGGTTCCCAAGCCAGGCCTGTCATCTGCTCTTGTCCCTGTGTGAAAGACAGTGCTTTCTAAGCACATTTTAGCACAGTTCTTGTGTATGATGGGCACTTAGTAACTGTTTATGGGATGATTGTTATATGAAAGAGAATCACCATGTTACACTAGGGCTGTTTATTCTGTTTACTTAGAAATTTCTTTGGGAGAAGTGAGTGGTTAAGGCTGTGAGTCAGGCTGCTGGCTTAGAATATCAGCTCTGTAACCCTGAGCAAGTGAATCTGCCCCTTCCCTCAGCTTTCTCCCTGTAAAATAGGAATAATTATAATAATGTTTATCTCATAGAGTTGGCCTGTTGGAAGAAGTAAATGAATCCATCTGTGTAAAGCACTGAGAACAGTGCCTGGCTCATTTGAAGCTCTCCATTAATTTTGGTTCTTCTTTTTTATCCTTAACAGTCCTACCTAAGTACTTTTACAGGAACAAATATAAGTGTTTTAAATTAAACTTACCTGTATGTATGAGTAAACAGATGTATATGAACAAATAGTGTTTTTGAAAAGGAAGAAGCCAGAAGTATTTCTCTTTTAGAGCAGGATTATTTTTTTAACCCTTTTACAATTAGAACATTAAGTAAAATTCAGATGTAAATTACAAAGACTCAGGACCAAATTTCAAATTTAAATACAATATTTAACTCTTTTTTTTTTTTTCATGAGTATACAACCCATGGCAGTGTTCCTTTCTTAGTGACCTTTTTACAATGTATATTGATTTGGTTTTTCAGATCAGATATACATGGTGTGTGTAAGCTTTATTGTTTTTCTTTTTTAAAATTTTTTATTTGTTCTTTTTAGTTATACATGATTTATTGTTTTTAATGTGGCTTCTTTTTTTCTTTTGACTATGGTCAGAGACTTAGATCTACTTTAAAAAATATTTTCACATTAATTTTTAATAATAGAAAATGTTGGGCTATGGATGTAGCTGAGTGGTATAGCATTTACCTGGCATGTGCATAACCCTGGGTTCAATCCCCAGCAACACACACACACACACACACACACACACACACACACTAAAATAATAATAATAAAGTTTTTCTGTTTGTTGTAATTACTGTATTTTCCAGTAATCCTAGATTACAGAAATTTTAAAGTTATCAGAAGATTAATTTATGAATATTCATTACGTTGAGATATTTTTGTTAATTTTCATTTGTATCATTCTTTTTAAAATAAAGAATTTAAAATGCACTCATGCTTTCTATAGAAATAGCTTTGGATTCAGAATCTGTTTTCTTAAACATCTTCTTAGCCTAACAAACAAAATGATCTGCTAGGATCTAGTAGGGTAAATCAAGCCAGCAAGTTTTCATTTATTCATTGACTCACTGAAACCAAGGTAGTGTATGTGTGAGAGCATAGGTTTTTGGCACAGTCTGCTTGGGTTCAAATTCTTGCTTCATCATGTGACGTGATGGGAAATCTTAAATAAGTTACTTTTCTCAACCTTAGTTTTTGTATCTGCAATTGGGATAATAGTGGTAGCTGCTTCATGGGGTAAGAATTAAATTAGGAAATCCATGTATTGTATGTTAAAGCAGGGCCTGGAATATAGTAAGTAGCAAATAAATGTTAATCATAGCACAATTTCTAGGCCACACTGAAAGGAATGAAATAGTCTTTGTCCTTGAAAGGAGCGCATGGAGAGAATTTCACAAATAGTGGTTACAGTATCATAGGATGAAGCTCTAATACAGGCAGCCAGAAAATTTCCTGGGAACCAGGAGGAGCAGGACCTCCCTGCCTGTAAGGTCAAGGACAGACATTTAGAGTGGACATCTTAGAGAGCAATTTTAGTGGAGTTAGGAAGAAGCCAGATCACAGTGTTAGAATTTTATGTGTTATCCATTTGGTTCAAATATCTTTAACATAAGTCAAGCCCTAGTCTTCAGTCTTAATTTATTACCTGAGAAGGAAAAAACTAAACACATCTATGAAAGACTTTGTCAATTCTCATTATGCAAATGCATGAAGAAACTTTCAAAAGACCAGATTGTATTGTTTCTTGTAAAATTCAATTCTTACTTCCACCAAAATTTTATGAAAGAAAAAGAAAATAATTAGTTTTTTTTAATAATTTTTATCTTATTCAACAATAAATATATGCTAGTATATAGGTTATGCTTACTGTTTCAAGGACTTTAAACCAAGCATTTTTTTACTTAATATAGAGCATCTACCTTACAAAGTTAGTCTTGACATGGTACATCCAGCAAACTTCTGCTCCATCCATGCGGGGATTCTTAGCCCAGCCACACCTGTTCTGAGCTACTTGACAACAGCTATACTCACTAGGCCAACCAGAGCAGGCCTGCCTTTTAGTCTCATTGGCCGTGTTCTTGGCATAACAATTAATAAGTCTGCCTGGAGCAGGCCTGATTTATCAGAAACAATTTTAGGTTTTCTCAAACAGAAGCAGATCACATTTATGAGCAAAATAAAATCAATTATGGATTTTTTTGTGTTTTTAATTTCTTTTCATTAACTGAAGCTCATTTTCATAGAAATGTATCTGATATACTGCTAAATAAATAGTAAGTGGGCATCATTGTATGATGATGAATAGAAAGACTAAATTCACATCCTTTAAACATTCTTATCAATCCTCTTATACATCTTTCAGTGTAAAAGCAGTCTTATTCAGCAGTCTGTGTCTCTTCCTCTGTAGTTTTCTTTCAGGTTTCAGTCCTGAGCCAGTCTCAGACTTAACTAGCCAGCCAGTCTCAGCTTTCTAATCCCCACACCCTGTGGTCTCATGCAGACAACCTCATGCATGTGCCTGTAAGTGTGGGTTTTACACAACACCAAGTTTAAAAACTATATGTATAATTTATTAATTTGCAGTTGAAATACCTAACACAAATATTTGTTCATTTCTTTTTACTGTTTTAACCAATGACTGACTATATGTAGCTTTACTATAGTTTTGTATTAGTAATTAGTAATATAAAATAGCCTAGCCAAGCACAATGGCACACACCTATAATCCCAGCTATTCAGAGGCTGAAGCAGGAGGATCACAAAGTCAAGCCATCCTGTCTCAAAATAAAATATTTAAAAAATAAAAGAGGTAGGGATGTATCTTAGTGGTAGAGTACTTCTTGGTTCAACCCCAGTGCCACAACAAAACAAAATAGCCTATATGGACGTGCTCTCTGTGTGATTAATTTGTATGCTCTCCTTAAAATTGTCTTACTTGTTTTTCTTTAGATTATATAGGGCAGTCACATGACATGCTCATAGGGACTTGAGGGGCATGAATCTCTCACCCAAACTACTTCTTAACTCGTTGCTTGTGAGTAAAGGGAGACCTCAATTGAAATGCAAGAAAGAAAATAGTGGGCAGGCCTGGAACTAAGGACATTTTGAAGAACCATCAGGATGAGATGCAGTTTTTTCCTCCATCTCCTCCCAGTGTAAACTGTGATACCACTGGATAAGGAAAAGCTTATGCTTAGGCACCCCAATAATCAAGACATATGCAAAAATCCAGACTTATAGTGGGAATTCAGACATTCAACCCCTTAAAATGATGACTGTACGTGTTGTAAGTTGTGCCCCATAATTTGGATGCAATTTAAAAGTCATATTACTACAGTAATCAATACAATGTACAGATTAGTGTGCTAGCTGTCTGTCTCAACTAGAGTATCAAACAGGGAATCTGTCAAGGAAAATCTAGTTTTTAAAATGATGCTCATTTGGAATGGTGTTCATTTCTGTCATAACTATCTTTAGTAAGCAGAGAGATCTCATTTTAAACTACCACCAGTAAATAAAAGATGTAGTTATGCAATTAAAGAGTTTTAACCTGTTTTAAATTTATATGTGAAGTTGTAGATCATGCACTATGATTATATTCTTAAAATGGAGGAAACAGGTTTCATAGTGAAAATCTGAGATTAATTAACATTATTTTCATGTTTCAAAAAAAAAATAAAGCCATCCCCCATGCCCAACTTTATTTTAGGAATTGGTGCGTTGTGGCACCTGGCAGACATGTTTTAGCACTCAGTCACTGCCTGCTAGGATATCTGAACAGGAGGCAGGCTGGGAAGAGCAGGAAGGGCAGAGCTTAGCCACCTTTGCCCTTGCTGCTGTAGGCTGCTGTGCAGCTAATCAAACTATTTACGCCTTTGTAAGGTGCTTGCAGGTGGGTGAGTTCATGTCCCTTGATGTGGAAAAACAGTTGAAAATACAAGTATCAGTCTGGCAGTAGAAACTGGAACAGAAAGCAATGACAGCTTCTGCCCTGAGTGGTACCTTAGAAATCACAGTGTGCTTATGATGCTGTAGGAAGTCTTGGCTCCACCAAAGCTCCAGATGTTTAGTTTTAGGAGTCACAGCAGATGCACAAACAATTGTACAACAGTCTCCTAAATCTTAGCTTCAAGGCCCTGTTAAAATGCTATGTGATACATCCCCTTTTTAAATTCTGCGCCCCCTTTCTCTTGCACCCCTCCCCAGGCAGCCAAGTCCTGCCTGATGCTAGCAACAATAGTACTTGTTCTATATCTCTCTTATAATGTTTCTCACTTTCTATTTTGTGTGATAGGTACCTATGCATAAGTCTTCATTGTAGAGCCAGCCTTGAAATTCCTTCCACAGAGGGTGCTCAGTGTGCAGGTATTGAATCAGGCAGGGTGGCCTTCTCCAGGCAATCTTCTGGTGGAGGGAGCACATGAGCCTTTCTAAGAAGACATTCGTGGTGTGCACCCAGCCATCGCATGACAGACTTGCAAGCCCACTTCCTTTATACAGGGCAAAAGAGCTCTGAATCAGCACTAGTCATTTTGAATGAATTCCTACATAGTGCTTTGTTTATTCTGACAAATAGCTATTGGACACTGGGTGCTTGGCACGCTGAATACAAAGGAGTGCTCACCCTTATGAGAAATACAAACTCCCAATTAAATAAGGTGCCACGAAAATATTTCATAGGAAATACTATCAATGCATGAAGAGGGGAGTGGCTAGTTCTGCCTGGTGGCTCATTTGGGTCAGTGTTTCTCAAGCCAGAGTCCAAGTCCTACAGGATGAATCAAAGGGGAAGTTCTGGAGTCTCAGCAGTCAGGTGGCTAAATTTTAAACATCTGGTTAGTAGTATTAGACTTAAACTGAGTGTTATAGTAATGAGACAAGTTGGAGTCCTTCCTGTTGCTTTCTTGCAATTTAAGAGCTTCTGTAACACCTTGGACCTTCAAAAGCTGTGAAATATACTTGGATATTTTTAATGGTTTCCATATGATTTAGGAGCACTTAGCAAAAAAATCTGAGATCAGTTTATTTAGAGTAAAAGTTCACAGGATATGCAAAATTCTGCTGATGACTAAACTTCATCTTAGATTATGATAGAAAATTTAGTTCTAATATTTCCACATTGAATCATTTGGCACATATTTCTTGAGTGCCTCATTTGTGCCATCCTTGTTCTAAGAGTTAGTATTCAGCCTCCAGCTCCCATCAAGCTCCTCCACAGACCTTTGACCAACAAGCAGCAAGATGCAGCAGTCGGGGGGATACCCTGACAGCACTGTTTTTACAGTGATATTTGCCAGGCATTTAGAAACCAAACATTGAATGGCAAAGCAAAGCAGAGGAATGAGATGACTTTCTGGATAATCCAGTCAAAAATTCCATTTTGGAGAGGCAGGGCCCAAATGCCTTCCTAAGTCATCCAAAAAATCTAGACTGAGCTTCAAGCATCCTTCACTTTGTAGCGTGCCGGGCATTTTGAAAACAGTAGGGCAAACAAAATTATAATTCATATTTTCTAGGATAGAGACTAATCTTAAATCCTTACATTTCCAATGTGATTTAGAAAAATCTAATCATGCCAGTTTTACAAGACAAGTCAAATATCTAAGAATGAGCTTTGGAAGTATATACAACTTAACATCTTCTTTTTTTGTAATAAAAATTACCAGTTGCATTTCTTCATTTTAAAATTACCATTTTTAAAGGTGTCATGTTATAACCAATAATAAATGACTTAATAGTTTAAATTATGACTAATGAAATTTTATCTGTTTAATAAGAATTTATTGAGTGTTTATTATATGCCAGCCTCTAGAAATACAAAGTGCAGTATAATAAATACAATCATATGCTATATCAGATGCCTAGTGGTAACTTAGCTACCTTCATGACAGTAAGGAGTTAGAAAAGACTTTGGAAAGGAAATAGTGTATGCCAGTCACAAGATGAAGACAATTTGTAAATATCCAGGTGTGCTGATAGAGAATTCATTATGTGTGTGGTTTATATTATTATATGATATACTCCGAGCTGAAAGGCACCTCAAGGGTCTTTTGATCCTATATCCCTGTCATGTGGCTAGTGTATTGGTTTTTCAGGGTGCTCTGGGATATAACTGAAGCTTTTCCTCCTGAAAATAGGGATGGGGAGTGGGTTGAAACAGCCTGAGAACCTGCTCATCATTTTTATTTGTATATCCATTTACTTAAGTTTCATCGAGTAAAAAAATAGTTCCACAGCTAACAACCCCTGGAATAGTAGAAAGAGGAGTGGCCCCATGAAGTTGCCCCATATTTATAGCCTTAGGTGAAAGAAATTAAATCATTTAATGTATGAGAAAGTTATCTGTAAACAGTAATGCACTGAGCACATCTGAATTGTTTGTAAGTCATTTTTGTTATGATCTTTTGGGGCCTTAGTTCCTTTGTTTAAAAACGAGTGAGGGTGTTTCATATAGAAGGCTCAAATCTTAGTTCTAGAATTATGTGATTTTATGATTATCTCAATGATTTGTAAGAACAGGAATACACTGTCAGTGTACCCTTCTCTATTGCTTTTGACGAGACAGTACTGAAATGACAGCGTCTTGTTTTGTGAACTGTAACTGGTCATTGGTTTTAGAAAGTGCACATTCTGGCACACTATGCTGAGGCTGTATCATATACATGATGTGGATATTTCAACTTGTGATGGCTTTTGTTGCACTTTATGCCCAAAGTCAAATGCCCCAAATTTTGCTTCTAACAAAATATTTCTCTTCTTTTGGTAGCCAGAAGTGCAACTTGCTGAAGGCTTTGATGTATTTATGCCAAAGTCTCAGCTGGACTCTATACTGTCAAACTATACTCGCTCAGGAAGCCTTCTCTTTAGAAAACTGGTGTGTGCATTTTTTGATGACAAGACTTTGGCTAACTCCTTACCCAATGGGAAGAGGAAAAGAGGACTCAATGACAACCGGAAAGGACTAGACCAAAATATTGTGGGTGCAATAAAAGGTTGGTCTGCATCATTTCATTTTATGGGTTCTTTGTTGTGTTTTGTCTTCATTCCATAAAAATGTAACTGAAATTATAATAAACTAACTAGAAGTTAATTTAATTTGCCATTGCACCTTACCCATTGGCATGGCTCTCAGGTATGCACCCTGCAGCTCCCCACCCCACATACCACTAGAATATGGTATTTCAAGATGACATTAATTTGTTAAATAGTATTTTAAGAGCCAATTTGATCTGCTACAGAATCAAAAAGCGTTTTTCTTATTTGACTTTTAAAATGGAAATATTTTTCTTTTCAGTAATTTCTAAGGATTCCATCAGTTTGTGATTTAAACTTAAGTTTTTAGATATAAATAAGAATAAAGCTATGATGTGTTAAATTAAGTAAGATATTTCTCTCCAAAGTTCAGAATCTGCATTACTAGGTCATTGCATCTAAAGACATTTTAAATCTAAGTGAAGCCACACACTGTTCATCCCCACACATTCCTAGCCAACTCTGCTCCCTTTTGTTTTGTGACAGAAAGTCATGCCACCTACATGGAGAGACCACCCTGGGTCTCTCCCCTTCCTATACCTCCTTTGAGCATGTGTCTGTATTCCATGGCCTTACAGCAGTCATGCCGGTGCATGGATGTATCTCCATCTCTGTCTAGTTCCACTTCCTAGACCTAGTTCTTCACTATATGGTATCCTTATTCAGGACTCTGATAAACATAACTTTAGGAAATAGAAATATTTAAATGTTGTTATCAAAAAGTATGTAAACAGCTGGGCATAGTGGCACATACCTGTAATCTCAGTAATTCAACAGGCTGAGGTGGAAGGATATCAAATTAGAGGCCAGGCTCAGCAACTTAGCAAGACCCTGTCTCAAATTTTTAAAAGAATGAAAAGAACTGGGGATGTAGCTTAGTGGGAAAGCACCCCTGGGTTCAGTCCCAAGTACCGAAAGCAACAACAATAACAAAAAAAAGAAGTAAACAAAGTCTCAAATCTAAACCCAACTACCATGAAAATGAAATTTTGAGTAAGTCCTTAATTAAAATTAGAATAGCTGATGAGAATGTTCGCTGACTCAGTTCTGCATTGTCGGGGCTTGTGAGTGGGACTGACTCAGAGAGCCTTCCTTGTCCCCTCCTCTTCCCCATTATGTTGCAGAATGAGTAAATGAATTTAATAGTACTTAAAGGATATTTGGAAACTCACAATTAACTTTACAAAATAATTCGATTTTTAAATGGAGTTAGCAAGTACCAGACACCCTTTGTTCATGGCTAGAAGGACATAAGCCTTCATTAACAGGAAATTTCTCATGCTCCATCAGAATTTTTTCACTTAAAGTGACAGTTGAGTTGTATTAAATAAGAAAAGCTACAGAGATATCACAGTCTTGGCCATTTATGAAAAGAATGATTCAGCCCGAAGTGACACTAAAAACAAGATTACAGAATTTGAAAAACAGTCAGTGATGTAACTAGGACTTGCTGAAGTGAAGAAGGGTCTGTTTCCATTTAAACATACTGGGCTCTCTCAGAACATGAAGGTCCAGGCTGCTGATGCTTCTCTAAAATGCAGACAGGAATTGTTTGTCTCTTTCTACCTACCTGTCTATCTGTCTTTCTTTTCGGACAGTATTTTAATGTTATGAAAGCATTCAGAAATTAGAAACTATGACCATATTCCATTTTAATGATGTACAAGAGCTACCTTAATAATAGATGGTAATGAAATAGATCATTACAAGTAAACTTGTAGAGGTTTATTCTACCATTTTCCATCTAGAATGGACATTATATAAGAGTCAGAAAAAGTGAATTACAGACAGAAATAGAGGATGTGCCTTAATTTTTTCATAGCTCTACTCTAGCTAGAAATAAAAACAGCAATGAGGCCTCTACTCCTAATACCTAATAAAGCTGATTATTCAAATCAGAGAACTCAAAATTTCCATATACTTCTTTTATTGTTGAATTAAATCTATCATTAAAATTCTATTAGAACAGCATAATAACTTGAAAACAGACAGAAATCTACCCCTAAATCACCAGTACCCTAAATCAACACTTTATGTTAATTTGTTCTCTTGTATTGTTCATTCATAGACATGTGTTTTCATTTTGCTTGTGCAATACCAGGCATAAAAAAATATAGAAAACTTAAAGGCCTCCAATAATCTCACACTTCAGAGCTTACCATGGACCTTTCTTATCGTCTTTATTCAGAGTCTGAATGCAGTATCAGAGTCGTCTGCCTTACCACAGACACTCCATGAAGAACTCAGTTGTCATGAGTCTACTCCCCAGGAATTTTATCCATTTTTACCCGTCCCCTGTGAAGAAGTTATACTAAGTGTCTGCTCTCATTGAGTTTCTAGGTATTCACATTACTTTGTACACAGTGAATTGGTATACCTTTTGTCTTGCTAATCTGCCTGTTAGTTTATTTCAGACTCAACTGAACCCTCATGGGGTGGCAGGAAAATTTTCCCTCCCCTACACTTCACCGAGAACTGGGTTTTCCATAAATACATGTTGGGTAAACAAGTAAGCATAGGGTTTTATTTTTCATCTTGACTTTGGCCTTACTTCATTGACATAATGAGTGTAGTAGAAACATCTATCCTCATGTCTTCTCATAATTAATTTGAAACAAAAGACATCATAACATTGTTGTAAATTTCTACAAGTTAAATTGCCAATGAAAGTAAAACCAGTAGAAACCAAAACAGTATAAATTTGAATACAACTCTCTTAATTCCCTAGTACATTTTTCCTTTGCCATATTTTCTCTAACTAAAGGTTTATTAACCTACATATGACAATATAAAGTGATTTTTGAAAATAGCTATTAATTGTAGGTCTTATAGAATAACTATACTCAGTTTTTCTTGTCAGTGAAGATATAAAGAAAAATTCATCTTCCTAAACCAAACCTTTTGGATCTAACTAATCTGGAAAAGAGATAAAATGGTTTTTCTACATAATAGTGCCAAGGCTATCTATCACATACTTGGATTTTGTAAATATGAAATATTCTTTCTTACTCTACCCTTTATGAGATAGTACCCCAATATTGTATTTTCTTGAAAAGTCCTCTTACCTAGGAACAGAAGACTGGTTAATTTTATAAAATCTCACATATAAAAATAACAGTTGGGGTTTGACTTTGTTTCAAATAAGGGTGATTTTTCTCCACAATAGTGGAGAAAAAAAGATTAATGAAAATCTGTAAAATGCTTATAAGTAGAAACAGAAATTCACTGAAAATAAAAGTTTAATGGGGGGATTATTAACAAAACTTTCTGTAGTGATAACATTCCTCATGACATTATCTTGAAAGTAAAATATAAGCTTCTTTGTATAGATTATATATTTTCATATGATCTCATCTTTTATAGTGACAAAAATTCAATGGTAATTCATTAAAAATTTATCAATAAGTATGGCCCAAGGTATTACTGATGAAAAAGGATCCTTAATTAGAAGTAGTTATCTGAACACTTGAGTTCAACTCTGGGAAGAAGTAACTTATGGTCTTGTTAAGTGAAGTCAAATTTAGCACTAAGTAAACTTGGTATCTGGATTTGATTCAGAATTTGCAGCCAGAACCCAGAGTGGAGGTTAGTCCCCAGTGTGTTCCCCTTGCATCATGTGGCATCTGCTGAGGCTGATTGGTCTACCATCTGGTTTTGCCGTGACATACTCAGTAGACCATGCAGTTTAACTTAGAGTTGCCTAAATGTGATATAATAGTTGACTTCCCAAATACTCTTCAAAAAATATAGTTTCAATAAAGATATTTTTAGAACCCATTATGATTTTTAATTTAGCTTCATAATGACTAGTTAAGAAGGTATTATTACTGTCAAACTGGACTGGAGTCTTGAATCCTCTTGCATTAAAGAAAATTACATGTATGCATCAAGCAAAAGAACTGGCTAATGGTCACTAGTTTACTCAACACAAATTGCTACTCTCTTAAGAGGTGAGCACTGATAGTCTGCCTGGATAGCCACAAGGGATCAGAACTTCTCTGGGAAGGAACAGTTCTTGATGGATGATACTCCAAAAACTCAAAATTGAGTGCCTGACTACATTCCATGCCACCCTCTCACAGGTTCTACAGAAATGACCACCAAAGCTCTCATTTTATTTCAATGACTCTAGACACATGTAGGGTCACTCATTTTATAATACCTCTATTTTCCATTATTATTGTACATCGTTATACATTTTCCTGTGATTTAATCAAAAAAGTAAGCACACATTTTCTATTTAATCTCATATAGATTTGAATTAATTGGGGTGGAGTTCATATCTAATTTATTATTTATTGAATTATAGTAATTTCTTTCTTCTCAGAATTCCCTTTAAGCTCACATCTAAGACATCGATTTCAATATGAATATCTCTTGAGTGTTGATGATTTTATTCCCGTTTTATAGGAGAGGACACTTCATCTGAGAGAAATTTAAGTAAATTTATTTAACTTAAAGAGTTTGTAAGTGATAGAATCAGGATTTAAGCCCAGTTTTGTCTGACTCCAAAGCCATTTTCCAGCATACTTCATTTATAAAAAGAATGAAAATAAAAGCATCCTGCCTTTAAATTTCTGCCTTAAAATCTAGCATTTTTTATTCTTTATAGATTCCAATAGAAAGGTGGCCATACTAATGGTTTAAAACTCCCAGTTATTGCTTATACAAAGAATACTCAAAAATTTTTGGTTAAAATATAGCTATACCTCTATTTATTTTACAACTTCAAGGGTAGGTCTTTTTGTGAGATCAGTCCCATGATGCTAGGGAAGAAAATAGAAGTTTGATCTCAAACTTCCCAGAGTCGAACTCAAAGTTTCTCCCTAAAGAAGAAGGGAAAGAAAAACTTCTAAGACTCTGCTACTGCATAGAACTCCAAGAAAGGAGCTTGGAAGCAAGTACTACATAGAGCTTGTCTTCCAGAGTTGTCGATAAATTTAAATTCTTTTCAGGTGTTTGGCAATTGGAACCATTTGATGAATACTTTGCTTCAAGAATTCTTTTGAAAGGTGGTCATATGTTAATTTATCTGTTCATATTTTTAAATATTGGATCTGTTTAAAACAGGAGATAACTAACAACTATAAAATTACATCAAAAACACAGCTTGTCTTAGCTATTTTTGTAACTATCACCTAATTGTTGTTGTTTGTATTTTTCCATTTTTTATGGAGGGTCAGTAACAGTTAAATAAATTATGTTGAATATCAGCTATTCTGTATGTATAACCCTATATATTCAGTGCCTTTTATACTGGTTCTCATATTTTAGTGTGCATTAGAATTACCTGGAGTATTAACTAAAATTTTAGATTTTGGGGTCTCATTCTCAGAGATTGATTTAGTAGGTATAGATATAGTCCCAGAAATCTGATTTGAACAGTCAGCCACAGGTGATTCTGATGCAGTTTTTCAGCTCCCCCAACCACCTTGGAGAGACCCCTCACAACTCCGGACTCTAACACTTGTGATGAATGTCCACAGCATGCAACAGCCCACCTGTGAGGCTTGGTGTCCTTCAGTTGTTCTTTAAGAGCACCCAGTTTCCTGAAGGCTGCTCTGCTCCACTTATGGAACAAGTGAGAACGTAGCATTGCCTCAACTGCTGCCTTCATTCTTTGAACTCTGAGGTTTAAAGTGATTTTTCTCTTTTGCATTACTCAACAAACTGGTTTCAGACCTGCAGGCAATGCCTTACCAGTTCTGGACTGTCTGCTTCACCAAGGTGGAAGAGGGGCCTTTCCTGACGAAATAAATGTCGTTAGTGTTCCACAGACCTTGTCATTAGAGTCCTGAAGAAAACGTAGTAGTCTTCATTCTTAACCTTCTCTTAGCCAAAGTATCCTTGATTGGCAAATCCAGAGCATTTGTTTGACCAGCTTCTTCACCACACAGTGCCATGCAGAAGACATGGTCTCTGCTGCTTTTCACATTCTGGTTAAGTAATGAGAACATCAAAATCTTTGCAGTATGTTCAGAAACCTAGAAATCATCAGTAGGCATGAAGTTTCTGTTGACAGCACGAATTTTCATTGTGAGGTGGGAACCGGTGACATAAAGATGAGTAAAGCATGGCCCCTGACCTTAAGGAATGTGCAAGCTAGTAGGGCTACAGGCATGCCAACAATGACCCATAACACAGAACCCTACTCCTGGACACAAGAAAATAAATGTCAGATGCCCATTATCTAACAGGTAGAAAGCACAGAGGATGTAAATCTCACTAGGGAATGTTCTCATTGCGGAGGTGACATCTGAAATAGCCTTGAATGATGAGAAGTAATGCAAAGAAAATGGGAAAAATAACTACATAATACATTTATTGAAGCTTAAATTCAGTAAAACATGGGGTGAAAGCCATTTGCCTTCAGAACTATTTAAAGCCACTTCTATTTGGTAGACTTTGAGCCCTCAGCAACCTGTTTATCTTAAAGTATTTACCTTCAGGGATATAATACCAAGGAAATAGTCTCAAATACAGTGCACCCCTACTGATTTTCAACCAAAGCTATGCTTCTTAACAATTGTTTCTTAAAGCTGCCTGGACCCCATCCCAGACCTAATAAATCAGAATTCTTGGGGTTGGGGCCTCAGTGAGTCTAATGCCTGTCCCTGCTTCATCGCTGGTCTTCTTTAAGCTCAGAAAAGGAATCTCATGGTCCTCAAAACTGTGGGTCCATCTGTTTGCTACATAAGGGACAGTGAAAATGTGGAGAAATTTAAGAGGAAGTTGGTGGCTTTTATTGATCCTTTTTGATCCCTTCACTTAATGGGTAGGAGCCAGTTCTGGATTAACTTCCAAAGACAAAATTCTAATTCCCAGTTGCTAAATTCTTACAAAACCTTCATTGTAACACAACTATACTGTTAGGTTGACAAAAACAGATTCCTACCAAAAGATATGGTTTCTATAGCATAAACAGGGCCACTGTGGCCTGACCACAATGCACAGCATAATGGGCACCATCACCATTGCCAACACTGTCGCTTTGTATATTTATTATGACATTTCTTAGCAGATGAAAGCAAAGTGTCTTGAGGAAGGGCACCTTTCTTATCTGCACAATGGACTAGCTGTGGCCTTGAAAATAGAATAGTGTTTTCCATATAACCCACCTCCTTTGTTTTTAACTCTGAATGTATGACTCATTTGAGACGCTCACCAGCATCCTAAGGTAATGCCACATCCTCCTGTTTTCTCCTTTTGTAAGGAAATGGAATTGTATAGTAAGGGCAGAAATTATATTCCTTATAGCTTTTTACTAGAACCTACAATTGGCTTCAGTAATCCAACCAGTGTTTCAATTCAGTCCTGTAAACTGTCTCATACAATGTATACATCAAAAATATGAGAAACTCAGAAATTGGTATTTGCTATGTTTCTGTCCTTAAAATCTATATGCAAATGATCATGGAACCTTTGTGTCACCATAGTACTATGGAACGTCAGCTTCCAATAAGAAAACTTCTTAAAAATTCACAGAATTTTATTTAAAATTGAACTGAAAACTATCATCAATTTTGACTGCCTCCAAGACACACTTGCATAAGAACAAACATGGCTGCATCTGTCTCGATAAAAGTGCCTGTAGAAGATAGCTTCCACCTTTGGGATTCAGTCAGGTCTTCCCACTGGCTGTTCCCTGTAGTCTTCTGTTACAGTGACTGTGTTTCCAGATTGTGTTTCATACATCCTACTCTAGGTTATCATTTGACCGCTCTCCATGGTCAGCTTATAGTATTTCTCAGAAACCTTTTTATACACAACCTTAGCATCCTCTCATCAACCCTACCCTTTTGATGGAAGTAAATCTGATGTTTGTTATTTTAAGTACCTCCCTTCGCACTCCTCACTGTTACCCCATCTACCTTTTTGAATTGGCTTAGCCCGGTACCAGTAAGAGGGGGCAAATACCAATTATAAATGTGGACAAAGCAGGTGCAGGGGCCTATGCCTCTAATCCTAGCTACTCAGGAGGCTGAAGCAGGAAGATTGCAAGTTGGAAGCCAGCCTCAGCAATTTAATGAGACCCTGTCTCAAAATAAATAAAAAGGGTTGGAGATGTAGCGCAGTGGTAGGGTACCCCTGGATTCAATCCTCAGTACCACACCAAAAAAAAAAAAAAAAAAGAAAAAGAAAAAGAAAGAAAAAAAAAAGGAAAAGAGTGAGAGAGAAATGTGGGAGCTCCTACTTTCTATAGGAGCTATCAAATGAGATAGTTGACCTTATGGTATAAGACATGCATGACATTGTGTTTTAATCATGGGCTTTAGGGTCTAGTCTGACCTCTTCTTGAAAAGTTGAATATGATGCTCATTACCCACACACATAACCCCCTTGAAGGTGACAGGGGTCTTCTGGTTACTGGTACATTATTTTTAGCAGAGGCATCAACATTCTCCTACCCTTCAAGTCTGTAAACTCAGAATCACCTTCAATGCCTTTTTTTCTTCCCTGCTAATCCCGCTTCATTACCCAGCCCTGTCAATTCTTTGTATCCTTCCTCACATTCGTTACTATTCATCTTCTCTGACCTCGTCCAGCTGTTAAAAATTCTGCAAAAAGCTCAAAATACCCCTTGTCTCTCCTTTTCCCCTGCAAGTTCAAACTGTATGCTAAAAGCCAAGCAACACTTACAAATCCAAATTTCATGATGTAATTTTCCTCCTTATCTCCCCTTTACCCATTAAATCACATCCAGTCTTTACCCTTTCCAACCTTGATTTCGCCCTTCTTTCTCCCACTGCTTCCTACCTGGTGAACCAGCCCAGTGTTGGTACTGTTCCTCAAACATCATGTACTTCTGAGTTTTGACTTTGAGTTCTGCTCTTCTACCTAGAGCTGTGATCCTCTTTTCTCACCCCTCTTTCTAGACAAACCCAACTCATTCTTCCTGGCCCAAGCCTCAACCTACACTGATTGCTCTTTCCCTAAATTCTTATAGTGCTTATTAACTCTGCATGGTTCAGCCACAAATCATAACTCTTTGCTTTTCTATTAATGTTTTACGTGGAGAATTACCATATCATTTTTGAGAGTAAAAATGGTGCTGTTAATAATTTCATGGGCAAAACAGGCAATGTAAATGTGAATTGTCCCCAGAAAATCAGAATATATGGTAATCCTTTTTATGTCTGAGCATCTTATCACCCTGCTAAAACCGTAAGTTCCTATGGGCGAAGAGCATGTTTTATATTTGCCTGTAAATTCCTTGGCACATGAGACAATGCCACTCAATATGACTAATGATCAGTAAATACAGGAAGGAAAGAAAGAGGGAGGGACAGAATCAAGCAGCCAATTTGTCTTCCCCCAAAAGGTGATTTCTTAAAAATCAAAACACAACTCTACCACACTGAATATGTAGAGGGCATGGGCAACAGTACAGTGGTACAGCTTCCCCAGGACAAGTTGGAAAAGGGCAGCTGGAAATCCAGAAGGCAGAATCTAGGGCAGAAAGAGCAGCAACAGACGGATTAAATGATGTATAGTGATCAAGGATGGTATAAATTTTGTCAATCAAAACTGATCCCAAATATGAAATCGAATTTTTGTTCAGTGGGAGCTCTGAAAACGTTAATTATTGTCAAATATCAAAGAACAAGCTCCACAATATGCAGTATGGAAGGGATAGTTTGTCATGTTTTCATTCATACCACAGATAAATCATCTTCCAAAGGTAAAATATAATAAATTTTTTGTGGGATTTGAGTTTAAATAAATCCAACAGTGGAATCCATAGTCAGGCTTAATGTGTCATTTCCTATATCCTGTCTCAAGGTTTCTTGATACATCAGTAAGTATCCATGTGTTTTGGTTTTTTTTTTTTTGTTTTTTTTTGCATTTATACCATAGCAGATTGCCTCAGAATATCAAATAAGAGTCTGAGAACTTGATTGCCATCCTCAATATGTGCATGTTGGAGTTGCCACCATGTGGAAAGAACAAGAAATAAAACCCTACGTAACCCTGAGGCATCAGCCCAGCCCAGTCCTGAGGTTCCCAGCATCCTCACCCCAATCTTACTCTGCAACAGCCACAGGAAGTGGTGCAGTCATGGGGCCAGCTCATGATCTGTGGGGAGACCCCCCCACACTACCTGCCCAGCTCATGGCTCTTTGTTCTTTCAGCCTTGCTCACCTCTGGATTAGATGTTGTGAGGGGTTGGATGGTACCTGAACTCTTTTGCTGTGTCATAACTCATTCTGGAACTGGAGGCATTTCTCCCAGACTTCCTAGCTATAGGGTGAACTCTGTACTTTATGCAGGGACTTAGAAGGTTCATATACCCAGAAGCCCTAATTTTAGAAACTGAGAAAAACTCATTACTTTATCTTCCTTCAAACATTTATCTAAAAAACAAATGAGTATGGGTGTTCTGTGGCACAATGGTTGGACAGAGGGGTGGTGGTATGCATGCCATTTTATGCCACTTGCCAAACTCTTTGATGATTCTCAATCTTTAAAACTTTTGTTTTGCCTGGGCCTCAGCTTCCTGGTCTATAAAATAAATGAGTTATACGAAATATTTCCAAGATGACTTCCAGGTAGAATTCCTATAAATTTATGATTTTAAAACATTTTTCTTTGCTTAAAAAATGGGTTAAAGAGTAAACACCATTATATCAAAGCTTGTTACTCATATTAATATTTAGCAGTTGTAATTTATTCCCTTGAACTATATCAGACACATTAAACAAAGGTGTGTTATATAGCATAGCTTGCTAAAGGAAAGTGTTAATCATATTTCCCAATAGTTATGAGTTCTGCTGTGGGCTTTCTTAAATGAATATAAATTGAATTTAACTTTGTTAAATTTGAGAAACCACTCTTGGCACTTTTGAGGCATTTTTCTAGATAGAGATGACATTGTAGCAAAATGGGATGCAGGGGGACAGGGTTGTTTTCCTCCAGGTTCCTGTGGACTCAAATCTTTGAGAATCACTGTAGTTAAACAATATTGTTCAAACATCACAGTTCTGTTAGATTTGGGATAATGAGAGGAGCATTATGGGATGCAGGTTTACTCCTGTCCACCATTTGAGCTCTTGAAACATTACCTTCTCTAGGAAAGAGTGTGGCTTGACTAACTTTTGAAGTGTTATTCAGAGATTCTATGACTCAGAAATTTTAGTCCAAATTCTCAGAAGTAAACCTACAAAATTAAGTAAATATGACTGGGAATAAATTTAAGGCCCTTTTCATTACAGCCAAAGAGCAAATAATAGCCCCAGGCAATACTGATCAGCACTAAGTGTTAGATGGTCATTATGGTCAGCTTTGGTCTTACTTGCCTGCTGAGTCTGTACCAGTGGGCAGCCCAGTAAGCCCCTGCAACAGTCTCCTATATATAACTTAGGGCATTCTCATTCTCATGTAAACATTATTGTTTGCAATATTTTATTTCCTTAACTTAAAGCCTTTATTTTGAGGTGCATTATAGTTAATGAACTGCTAAATTTTTATTGTTAAATCAAATCTGAAATGAACTTCAGAGCTCACTAAATTACAAGACCTGTGGCCATTTACTAAAGAATTTCTCCATTTCTTTCAAGTTAAGTAACAGACCAGAGAAAAAAATTTCTCAGGTTTATTCTTTCATGAACAGAACATTCATGTTAGCCTTTATGTGCCCACAGTGAATGAGAGACATGATCTCTGCCCTCCTTGAGCTTACAGTCTAGTAAAACATAAGACATTGTTACTGAAAAACGCTGGTTAGGAAACTCAGGGAGACCATCTCTGAGGTCAGACCTGAAGGGAGAGATGGACTGAGGTCTTCCCTCCATAAGTCCGCTCAGGCAAATTATAGAACCTTTTAGAGAGAGCTTCCAGTGCTGATCCCAAAAGAAAGTGTTTTCAAGGAGTGTAACTGAGGTCTGGTTAATATTGATATTTCTCTGGCAGAGTTTTAGGGGAAGTTTTCTGATTTGTTCATAGACCAAGAGTGACATTCATCCCTGACAGCATTACCTTTACACTAAAAAGTGGAAGTAACTATTCGTCTTGAGATGGCGCAGACATTCACCATAATTCATTTTCTCTCTGCCTTCCTTACTCGAGACTGAAAACAGCTCTTTTGTTTACTTCATACCCTCTTTCTTTAAATTTTAAGAATAAAAGTGTTCTATTTCATTCTTTTTCTCTTTCCTACTGCCTCAGAGTAAACTGAGGTTGTGAATCTTTCTCATTTGTGTTTTTTATTTTACCACTTATCCATAAATCACACTTACCATTATTTCATGTACTTACAAATCTACACAGTTTCATCTATACTTTTGCAACTAGTTTTTGTTTCACATGTCCCATTTTTTTAGAGATTTGTGCAGATAACTACATTATAACTCTGAAATATTCATTTTGGCTACTAGCCACTACATCAGGAAACCCTCCCTTTCTATAATCTTTTATTTGGTGACAGTGGGGTTGGTTCTTCATTACCCATGGCAGAGGTCCTCTTGGTGTCTTCTGGAGTTCATGAATCCATTTTCTCTGGGGAATACACCAGGCAATGGAATGACTGAGTGACAGGGTACAGTATCTTCAGTTTCAATGGGCATTGCCAAATGGCTCTCTAAAGTGATTGATGTTATTTATAAACCCACTAGCAGCACAGAAGAAATCCCACTTTTCCTCATCTTGCCCATATCTAGTGTTGTCAGATTTTACCAGTTCAATTGGTTTCATCAGTTCAATTGGTTTCAGATGGCACCTCAGTGGTAGAATCCCTGATAGCTAACATGGTTGAGGATCATTTCATTTTGTCATTATTTAGTTATTTTTCTTCTCTGAACTTCTATTTTCCTGTTTTTCCATTAGGTCATTGCTTTTTTACTGTCTTATCTGAGTTCTTTGTCATGTACACATGTGGCAGATACCACCTCTTATTTCCCAGCGTGAGAACATTGCCATTCTGTCTTTTATCATTCTAAAGTTGAGATTGGATGGTCAGAATTTCTTTTCCTTTATGCTTTGTGCTTCTTTTGTGCACATTTTTTTCAAATTCTCCCTACTCTGATGATATTCTCTTATTTTTTTACAACAAAGTTTTTTAAGGCTTCCTTTTTATATGTATATATATATATTTGGGCCTTTAATTCACCTGGAATTTACTCTTTCTTAAAATGTAACAAAGAAATTTTTTGTTCATTGGATAGTCAATCATTTCAACACCACCCCTTTTTAATTCTTTAAAAGTTTTTAGTTGTTTTATTGATTTGTGAGTCCATCTCTGACAGATACTGAGCTCCCATCTTCCATATGTTGACACTTTTATCTACCTCTGAGCCGGTGACACACAATTGTCATAACATAGGTATTGTGATAATTCTGAATCTCTTCAGGTAATGTCCTCTTCTAATTCCCACCCCCCCTTCTCTTTGCTCCAGTTCTTTCTCTCTGTATTCACTTTTCTTCTTCCTCAAGTACAACACTTGATAATTTTTTGAATGAGGGTCTGTGTAGTCTTTTATTTCAGTTGGTGTTCTAAAATCTCTTTACCCATCACTGTCTAATGGTGTGGAGTTTAGCTGAGTACTTTATTCTAGGTGGAGGAGGATTTTTTCAGAACAATTGGAGGATATTCCAGTGTCTTCTAAGTTCAGTTGCTATGAATTTGCTATTAGCCTGTTCTTTTTCAGATAATCTCTTTATTCCAATTGCTTTCTAAATCTCTTCACCTTTGCATTTTCTGGTTTCTTTATTCCAGGTCAAGATACATATTTATTTTCATTACTGATATGTCTGGTGGTTGTGCTGCTTGGGACCAAGTACTATTCATCAGTTCTAGAAATTTTTCATCTGTTGTCTGTATCTTACTTAGCCTTTCCTTTATTCTTTCATGTGGCTTCCTCTGAAACATCTGTGTTCATTTGATCATTTTGTTTTGTCCTTTATATCTCTCAATTTGTCTGTTGTATTCTCCGTCTCTTCATCTCTATGTTATAATCTGGATAATTCCTCAGATCTATTTCCCTGTTCTACTGTGATATTAACTTGTCATTATTTGTTATTTTTCCTCTCCAAACTTCCAATCTCTTCCTATTTTTCCATTATTAATTAGTCTCTACTTTGAGTTTTTAAATTTTAACTACTGTATTTTAATTTCTACGAGTTCTATTTGGTTTGCTTTGTAATTGATCTTTCTTTTTTCTTTTTTTTTTTTTTCTTGGTTGCAGCTTTTTTTTTATTGTAAACAAACGGGATACATGTTGTTTCTCTGTACATGGCGTAAAGGCATACCATTTGTGTAGTCATAAATTTACATTAGGGTAATGTTGTTTGATTCATTCTGTTATTTTTTTCCTACCCCCCACCCCTCCCACCCCTCTTTTCCCTCTATACAGCCCTTCCTTCCACCATTCTTGCCCCCTCCCTAACCCTAACTCTAACCCTAACACTAACCTCTCCCTCCCCCCATTATGTGTCCTCATCCACTTATTAGCGATATCATTCGTCCTTTGGTTTTTTGAGATTGGCTTATCTCACTTAGCATGATATTCTCCAATTTCATCCATTTGCCTGCAAATGCCATAATTTTATCATTCTTTATGGCTGAGTAATATTCCATTGTATAAATATACCACAGTTTCTTTATCCATTCATCAATTGAAGGACATCTAGGTTGGTTCCACAATCTGGCTATGGTGAATTGAGCAGCTATGAACATTGATGTGGCTGTATCTCTGTAGTATGCTGATTTTAAGTCCTTTGGGTATAGGCCAAGGAGTGGGATAGCTGGGTCAAATGGTGGTTTTCTAAGGAATCTCCACACTGCTTTCCAGAGTGGCTGCACTAATTTGCAGCCCCACCAGCAATGTATGAGTGTACCTTTTTCCCCACATCCTCGCCAACACCTGTTGTTACTTGTGTTCTTGATAATCGGCATTCTAATTGGGGTGAGATGAAATCTTAGGGTGGTTTTGATTTGCATTTCTCTTATTACTAGAGATGTTGAACATTTTTTCATATATCTGTTGATTGCTTGTAGATCTTCTTCTGTGAAGTGTCTGTTCATTTCCTTAGCCCATTTGTTGACTGGATTATTTGCATTCTTGGTGTAGAGTTTTTTGAGTTCTTTGTAGATTCTGGAGATTAGTGCTCTATCAGAAATATGATTGGCAAAGATTTTCTCCCACTCTGTAGGCTCTTTCTTCGCATTGCTGATAGTTTCCTTTGCTGAGAGAAAGCTTTTTAGTTTGAATCTATCCCAGTTATTGATTCTTGCTTTTATTTCTTGTGCTATGGGAGTCCTGTTGAGGAAGTCTGGTCCTAAGCCGACATGTTGAAGATCTGGACCTACTTTTTCTTCTATAATTTGCAGGGTCTCTGGTCTGATTCCAAGGTCCTTAATCCATTTTGAGTTTAGTTTCGTGCATGGTGAGAGATATGGGTTTAGTTTCATTCTGTTGCATATGGATTTCCTCCAGACAGCGGTGTGCAGCGGGTCTCTGGGACTCGGAGCGATTGTATGGGGCTCCAGGTGGCTGCTCAGAAGAGGGACCGCATAGCCAGGCGATTAGGTGCAGAGCGGCGTCCTGGGACCTAGGAGGCTTCTTGGTGGAAGAGCTGCACAGAGACAGGCTTAGGGTGGAGCGAAGGTTCCAGGCCTGCGGGCAGATTCTCTGAGGAGGGGCAGCCTAAGGATACTCATCTGCGAAGGGTGAGGCTCCCAGGCCCAGGAGGTAGGTCCGGGCCCCTGGGAACGTTGCAGAGGAAGGCAGCCCAGCCCAGGCAGTAGCTGTAGATTGAGGGGAACCTTTAGGAGGGGAACCGACCAGCGAGACCTCCCCACCAGGTGAGTCTTCCCTGCCGAGTGAGTTTTCCCCACAAGGACAGTAAAATCAGAGACACAGGCCCAAACAGGCCTTGCCTCAGCCCGCAGCCTAGTTCCCCTTTGGATGACCATTGGTCAACAAGTGGAGGGACCTCTGCCCACTGGCAGGGAATATACCCCACCTGAAGACCACCACCCCTAGAGAGGCAGCTTCCTTGTGGAGCACCGCATTATCAACTTCCTCCAAGACTTCAGCCTACTGAAGGCTAAGAGGGGATATATATAGAAATCTTCAGGGACATTGTAAGTCAATAGAGGAAATCTGCAATATCTCAGCGGTCCACTGATACCTGAACAATATGAGAAAACAAGGAAAGAAAATGCTGCAAACAAATCTAGATGTTACATCAATAAAACCCAATGACAGCATGGCAGAAGAAAGACAGGAAAGGAGTTCAGAATGTACATAATTAAAATGATCAGGGAAGCAAACGATCTTTCTTGATGAATGAAGCCCTTCCATTTCAGTCATACTTACTCAACATTCTATTTTCTCAAGTCGCGGTTCTCTAATCCTGCATTTCTTGGGCCTTGTTTGTGGTGGATTGTTTCCTCATATATCTCGTTGTGTTTAAATAGGAGCTAGTCTGTAGTGGGGCTCCTGTTATCTTCTCTCCTCACTTCCCCTCCATGAGATTCTGATGGGGCCCAGGCTACAGAGGCACTCTTCAGAGTTATTCTGCTTTTCTTTGTGTCTGGACCTTAGACAATCAATGGCAATGCTTATGCCCATTTATACTTTAATGCAGATGATATAACTTCACATTCCAAACTTCTGCAAAGTATAGGCAGAGTGTTTAGAATTTTCTAAAGCAACCTTTTCTCCCCACAAAGACTTGACAACTTGCTTGCTGCCTCCCTGCTGGTGGTAGATCATCGCTCTTTTCACAGCTTCAAGCAATCAACAATCATTCTTTATGGCTGAGTAATATTCCATTGTATAAATATACCACAGTTTCTTTATCCATTCATCAATTGAAGGACATCTAGGTTGGTTCCACAATCTGGCTATGGTGAATTGAGCAGCTATGAACATTGATGTGGCTGGGTCTTCTCTCCCCCACACACAGGCCCAGGCCTTCATTTCCTGCTTCTGTGTGTAAAATCCAAGCTTCGTGGCCATTGAGACTGCAGCCCCCACCTCAGGACAGTTACAGGGTGTGCTTTTGGCCTGCACATGCCCTTCCCTGTGTCTGGAACATTCTCTACCTTCTTTAATCTCTTCTTTTTCTTAAGGTGCAGTGTAATCATCACATAATCCAAAAACTTTCCTCAGCTGCCAGCCCTCCAACCCAGGCATGGGTGTGATGCCCTTCTCTGTGACCTTGATTGATTTCTGTAGTAGTAGTTGTGCTCTTGTCTGTTCTTGATCCCTTATTTAGCTTTATCCTTCTCTTCATTGTAAACTCTTTGAGGTTAAGGGGCCATTTGTTGATTAGCACCTAGCATAATGCTGGCACTAATGGGTACTAGATAGATATTTCCTGAATGAACACATGTTATCTTTATAATAAGGCACAGTATTGTTCAGTTTCCCAGTATGAAGCACCCACCTGTTTGTGTACAGGATCAGAAAACAACATCCACTCTAATTGATCTAAATAAGAATCAACAGAAATACGTGAGAGAAATCAGATACTGAAGCAGTCAGAGCTCAAACAATCCTTTGTGACCATGTATCTCCTGATGTGCTTCTAAGATTTGTGGGTGCAGAGAGGTCAGAAACAGGAAATAAAAGAGAAGACTTGGTGCCCACATACCTGAGCCCATGGTATGCTGAGGTCAAAGGGCCTTGGAGAAGGTGGTATGTTATCAGGGGTGCACTCAGAATCAGACTCCAAGCGGAATAAAATGCTCTCTTCAAGAAGGCTCTTCTGTTTCAAGAAGCAGGGTATCACCCAAGTTTCTTAAGGAAAAAAAGCTACCTCAGGAAGCCACATGTGAACACGGGAAGCACTGGTCACTGGAGGGCTTGCCTGTACTGCTGTTCTCGATATCCATCATATGAGCCGTGTTCTCTGCCTCTCTGGGTCTCTGCTTCTCTTGGCACATCTGCTTCTTCCGCCTCTAAACTCTGCTCCCTCACAGTTTGGTTTGCACTGGGACGACCTGGCTACTCACATCGTGACATTTCAACTTTGCCTGCAGTTGCTAAGCCCTCATTCTCTCATTGCCTGCTGTTTCCAGGAGGAGGTGGGAAAGGATCTGGCTCATCCTTTCCTGCAGTATTTGGCATGGCTCCTCTGGGCATCAACAGCAAACCATCAGGTCTCAGAGTTCCAAATTCCCATACATCCATCCTCCATGGCCCAGTTTCCACAAAGCTTACTCGTATGTGCTCAGCTGGCCTCCTTGGTCTTAGGGTGAGGGTAACAGGGATGGGGGAATCTTCCAGACTCCCTCAGTTCTCTTTCTGCAGTTGTCCACCACACTTCCATTTTGTGTGGTTGAAAATAATACCAGTGTTTGTACCTTTTACATGGAAGTATTTTGTTTAACTATTGCTATGCTTTTATTAGAACTCAACCATTTTTCTTTTACAATACCTGTGATACACATCTACATCTTTAAATTAAAAACTAACTTATGGGGAAAATAAGCCCTACTGTTTGTGCATTTGGCCTGCCCATACTTTGATTTTGTCATTTGTAGTTTAGGATCACAATACCTACCCCATTGGTGGTTGTGAAGATTAAATGAGATACGAACTGCTAAGCCAATGGGAAGTCTCAAGTAATATCTTTAAGAAAATAGAAAGTGGGCGTATTGGTGCGTGGCTGTAATCCCAGCAACTCAGGAGGCTGATGCAGGAGAATTGCAAGTTTGAGGCCAGCCTCAGCAATTAGCAAGGCCCTAAGCAACTTAGTGAGACCCTGTCTCAAAATAAATAATAAAAAGAGCTGGGGGTGCAGTCAGTGGTAAAGTGCTCACGGGTTAAATTCCCAGTACCAAAAAAAAAAGAATACAAGGAGAGAGGAGAATGTGGGAGGGATGTAGGTCATGTTACACTCTGATGTAAGGAAGAAGCAGCTGCCCAACAGTCCCTCTCATTTAGCACTTCCCCAGTCACAGGTGTCCCCAGTTGAGTTACTTTGCTGTCACCTGGGACCCTACTGTGAGGTTGTTGCCCCTCACAGGCCCCTCAGAGTTTGGCAGATCTGATGAGGATGTGGCTTTCAGTTCTGCTTGATGTAAAACTTCAGTCCCACTTGTCTATCTGATCACAAGTTATTGAGCCATCACACCCAGAGGTGACCTGGGCCTGCTGGCCAGAGTTCCCAGAGGGTTTCACAGGGAGATGAAAAGTCTGCAAGCCTACTTCTTTTGTGGCACAGTACCCTGCTTTTCCAGCACAGATAAGACAGAAAAACTCCAAATGAAAAGTTCCTAGAACAGAAAGCAGTCGGGGAACATGGCAAGTCCGTTCTGTTTGCGGGTGGCACATTCAGCATGTTAGACACGTTACCCAGCACCACGTTCGTTGATGATTATATTAAAAGCCACATTCCTAGGAAGGATCTGCTCAGCCGCCACAAGCTTATTCATTATTTATAAACAATTAAAGGGCATGGTTCAAATGAATGCAAGCATCCGGGAAAGTCATTACTCAAGTACCGATCAACTCAAGCATTTGTCATTTCCCTGGTGACTTAACATACTCTCTGTGCCTTGGGACCTCAAATTATTAAGCAGAGTAGATTCTTATACTCTTATTTAGTTTAATTGTTGGCCTCATTCCACTTGTTCAGGTTATTTGGACTTGTTTAAAATTAATCCCTCACTTCTTTTTAATACATTAAAATAGGAAAGGAGGGAAATTTCTTTTTAGAACCTACTGCATTCTAAGGATGAATGCAAATTATCCTACTATGATTCTTAATGACCCACTATTAACATAGTAGGAAACCCAGTGCATTAATGCAATACCTCTTTTCACATCATTACTCCTAATGGAACTGTTACCAGGATAATAGCTTGACCTTTAGCTATAGATTCAAATAGCAAAAATATATTCTGCTTACTCCATACCTCTATTCACATGGCATATCGACCATTTTCACATCAATGCAACAACCATCTTTTGGCCTGTTCTAGGCCTCATCTGCCATTGTAGTAGAAAGAATAGGATTTTATCTTCAGTAGGTAAATTCGAGTTAAAAGTCTCTTTTGAGTTTGGATTTAATCCATGAACTAAAATATCAATAATGTGCCCAGTGGAAATATTTATTTGTATAGGTATTTTTTGAGAAACCTGATGCTCTACCTTCAAAGGTCCCAGTCACAAACCCAGGAGACAGCAATTTTCCTGACTTCTATCTATTGAAACCAGATCAGTTTTCACTGAAAGGAGAAAAAATAAGCAGAAATCATTGCCTTGTTAGTGAGTAACAGAGTACTTGAGCTCAAGGTTATAAAGGAAAGGTCTGATCTGAAGGCCCTCATGGAATTGGAGAAGGCATTCCACATCCTCCCCTTTGGCTCTCCTGAACCTGGTTGTTGACATACCCAGGAGTCGTTTTGATGTTGGCACAGCCCAAATCTACTTTGTTATTTTGGAACCCCTACTTTCTAATGTGTGATAATTTGGACACATGCATTTCACAATCTAAGAAAAGAGAGGTTGCTATGGAAATTAATTGTATAAATAATATTATAAGTGGGAAGATGTTTCCCTGCTAAGATGGTATATTCAAACATTTTTGTAGTACACATTTTCATATAAGTGAAAAATACATATATATTGCTCCATTTATTAAAATGAAACTTCAAGGACATCATTTGGCAATTCTCTAAACATTATTATGGGCGTGTGAGTTAATAAAACCTTTTTTAAAATATATTCTATTAAAACTTCCTACTAATTCTCCCCCACCTAGTCTAAATTTGTGAGCTACTGTGTTTGCTTCCATCAGAAAGAAAACTAGGAAATATGTTTGCTTTTTACATGCATCTTGAGTTTCTTCAGTGCATGGCACCATACTACATGCTTTGAAGAAGAAATAGAAATGAACACCCTGACATCTTTCACAACCTGGTGTAGATTTAAAAGTGCATACCTACCACCCAGGGTATTATTCCCTCTGCTCTCTCCCAGGTGGAAGCTGCTTGCTCTTCCAGGCCCCATATAACTGACAGTGGGCAGCCTGGTTGATGTTTTCCTGCTCCTTAATTTTACATCCTATCCATAACTCCTCTGAGCTAAGATGAAATCTTTCTTCTAAGACTGTTGTCATAGCTGCATGCCTTTCTCTTGCTCTCAGGATCTACTGTCACTTCCGAAACTCCATCATCTACATGAAGATCCATCTGACCCCTGTGACCACATGGTCTCTGACCCTCATCTGTGGTGCCTTTTGTCTCTTCTGCCTCTCAGCCATAGTATCAACCACACCTTAGCATCCTCTCCCACAGCTGCTTGCCACTACTGTTTTTTTTATTTTTTTTTTATTTTTATTTTTTGGCACTGGAGATCAAACCCAGGAGTGCTTAACCACTGAGCCACATTCCCAGTCCTTTTAAAAAATATTTCATTTTGAAAAAGGGTCTTACTAAGTTGCTGAGGCTGGCTTTGAACTTTCAGTCCTCCTGCCTCAGGCTCCTGAGCTGCTGGGATTACAGGCATGCGCCACTGTGCGGGGCTGCCATTGCTGTTTTAGATTCCAGAATCTCAGTGGGACTATTCTTCTAGATATGTCTTACCCCCTCCATGACTCCTTCCTGTCAACATGTCAATAACTGTTTCCTGATCTCTATAGATATATCTTCAAATATAGGAGTCTTTTTCTGGCCTCACTGCCTTCCCAGATTGAGGGGAAGGGAGGGGAACCTGGAAAGGTAAAGTAATTCATTCTGGGCCACCTTTTCACCAACATCTTCAAGAACTTTATATCCCTGTTCTGCCAAAACTGTCTGGTGAGCTCCTGCCCCTAGACCAGTCCTACCATCCATTGTCCTAGATGGGAGCTGCAAGGTGCCAAGGGAGAAAGCGCCCCTCCTCTGTAGACTTCTCATCCCACCTGTGGCTTGGCAGTCTTTCTACTTGTCTTTTCTCTACTGCTTTTCCAGTTTACCTCAGAGACAACTTCAAACATTTTCATGCTCTGCAGCCCCACAGAGCCTTGCTGCTGTGTTCACTTGAGTCTCAGGAGCCATTCCAGCCGAGAACCACTTCTTTTTTTTTTTTTTTAATATCTTCTCTTAGTTGGCAATGGATCTTTATTTTATTTATTTGTATGTGGTGCTGAGAATCGAACCCAGTGCCTTGCACATGGTAGACAAGCACTCTGCCCCTGAGCCACAACTCCAGCCCCAAGAACCACTTCTAAACTGGCCACTGTCTTCCTCTTGCTCTGGCTTCAGAGAACAGCTCCCTCCTGTTGAAGGGCAGCCTCTTCATTTCATTGCAGATCCTATCACCCCAGTTCCCCAGGATGGTTTCTTGATCCATTCCCTCCTTTTTCTTATTTCCTATATTCTCCCACCATACTCACTGCTCCTTCAACCTACAGATCATGCCCAGGTGTCCCCACTTCCCTCTGTGCTTTGAGACTGTTGTCTCTGGCACTCTACCTACTCCCTCAGTGGCCTGCAGTGATACTTGCCAAAACTCCCTGCCTGACCATCATCTGCACTTGAAGCTGTAAAGCCCTCTTCTTAGAACCACTTGTTCCCCTTTAGAAGACCACTCCTCTCTGTCCCTTGACTCTCCAGCCAGTCATTCCTGGGCTGCTCTGCCTTTATCTTCTCCTTCTAAGTACTGGTCTTACCCATGGTTCTGTGCTTGACCTGGTGTGCTTCCTACTCTGTACGTTCTCTCTGGTTCTTGGTTTTGTCTCATTGTTTTAACTACCACATATTTAGTCAGCCCTTCATGTCAGTGGGTTCTGTAAGCACAGATTCACCAACCAATGATTAAAAATATTCAGAACAAATTTTAAGAAATAAATAAATAAAATGAAAAAAAAATTTCAGAAAAAGCTCAGCACCGCAAAACAAACAATGACAAAAGTAAACCAAATCCCCAAATACCACACAATTTGGGGGCTGGGGATGTAGCTCAGTGGTACAGTGCATGCCTAACATGCATAAGGCCCCAGGTTTAATACTGAGAAAAAAAAAAAGAAAAAAAAAAAGAAATTAACCACATCTGTACTAAACACGTACAGACATTTTTCTTGTTATTCCCTGAACAATACAGTATGACTTACATAGTGTTCATATTATATTAGGTATTATGAGTAATCCACAAACTATTTAAAGTACATAGGAGAATGTACATAGGTTATATACAAACACTGTGCCATTTCTATGTGGTACTTGAGCACCTGAGGACTGGGACATCCTCAGGGGTCCTGGAACCAACGCCCACAGATACCCAGACCCACCTGCCTTTTTGTGCCTCTCAAACCAGTGTGTTCAGGCCAACCATCTTCCCACAGTGTGGGCTTCTCTGTCCATATCTTCTGGCCATCTCCACATGGGTGGTCCAAAGACACCCCTACCCTCACAAGCATTCTCTTTCTTCTGTACTTACTACATCATATGATACACCAAAACACTCCAGTTCTCTGCCCTAGATACCTGACTTGCTCTGGCAACTGTAGTTACTTCTGCAACTATGGTAGCCTCCTAAGGAGCTCTAGATCTGGCCTCCCACAAAAAAATCTGTCCTTCCTGTGGCCACCCTTACACAATTGGATTGCTTACATTTGAGATCATATACATGATGTTTTTTCTTCCTTCAAATTATCTCCTAAGGAGAAGTATGTTCTTTGATTTATGTATTTGTTGAACATTTTTCCTTGTGTGTGTGTGTGTGTGTGTGTGTGTGTGTGTGTGTACGTGTACAGTATCTGAGTATGCTGCAGATTACTCTGTCCATTTATCTATGGGAACTTTTTATTTGAATACGCTCTTTATGGTGGTAGATACTGAACATTTTTAGCCATATTTAGTGCAACTAGCTTTTGTCATTCTATTGAAATATTTATTTTTCATTCAATGGAAATTTCAATTTTTATATAGTTGAATCTGTCAGTATTTTCCTCTGTTATTTCTTTTTAAAAGAAACCCTTTAAAACATTAAAATTATCAATATTTTAAATACCAAGAAGGCAGCGTGTTGTGACTACAGACTAGATGTTGACCTTATGGAGAGCGAGTTGAAAAGTACTCAGGAACGTAGTGCAAGGCAGAAATGTCACCCTTACGTGCAGTCACATGCTGTGCACAGTGTTCCTGAGGTCATTGTCCTGCCTCCCTTTTGTCCTGCCAGATGATTATCCCTAGTTTCTTCATGTTTAATAGGGAGGTCTTGGCTCAGAGCTAGTAGAGTATGCAAGAGGTTGACTCAAAGTACAATTGGAATTTCTATCTAGATTATCTTAAAATTTCATCAATACCTTGCATTATTATTAATTTTTATATCGATTGGATTAGTGAGATCACCATGAGAACCTCATCTTTTTGTGTAATTTTCCATTTTATTTTTGAATTGACACTAAGGTCTTTTAGTGTATTTGTGGGGCCAGTGGATCAGTAGGAAGTATTTCCTTTTTGTCCTATGAGACACACACACACACACACACACACACACACACACACACACACACAGATGGACAGGTAGAAAGAGCAGTTTCCATGTGAATTTCTCAGTATTTCTAGCCAGTTTCATTCTGAAGCACAATTCACCATCAGTAGCCAGGGCCAGGCTGATGATCATCTTTATCACTCAGATTTGGAAAACACACACTGCAGAACTGACATTCTTTAGCAGTAGACTTTTGAGGTAGGGGGACTTAGTGGTAAAGCTCATCCTTAGCATATGTGAGTCCCAGGTTCAGTTCCCAGCACCAACAAAAAAAGAAAGAACTAGATTTGTTTTCTTCTTGCATTATATTTCTATTTCAGATCTGCGTATTTTATTTGTTAAAGTATTTAACAGTATATTTCACATTCTCTTTCAGTCTTTACAGAAAAGTACTGTACTGCTAACCATGTGGATAAACTTCCTGGCCCAAGAGACTGGGTACAGATTCTACAAGATCAAATTAAACTGGCCAGAAGAAGGTTAAAAAGAGGCTCAGGTATGAATAAGTTGTAAGAAAGTCATTGTGGAAGTACTTTATTGTACTGTGTTTACCTTTTGTGAAGCACAATACTTTCTCTAGGGTAGTTTAGTATCTTTTGTTTTTTGAAGGAAAATCTCTACATAATGTGCTTTGGTTAGCTATCTTAAAATCTTATTCAAGTGAGTTTTGAAACTCACCTTAAGATTATGCAGTAAAAATTATGTCAGGCCATTTGTTTTGAGTAGTACAAAGGAAAAGATTGCTAATCCCATTTATGGTCCAATGTGTCTCACATATAAAACTGGATCTCTTTTTTGTGATTTGCTTCTATTTGCCAATTTTTTCTTGTTTGTTTGGATCTGCTTAATTTATAAAAAGTCCTAGTTGTTTAAGATTTTTTTTTAACTAACCAAAAATAAGAATCATCACATCAAGGAGGAAGGAATGTCTATGTTTTTTAAAATCTGGACTTGGGCTTGGGAATTTGGGGGTTATTCTTCCAGGAAAAGTGAACACCAGTTGGATTGTGATGATTTAGATTTGGTTATTTGAAATCTCAGGCTCCCCAGAGTGACAGTGGGCCATTGTACCAATGGGAAATCTCTTGAGGTCAGTTTTTCTCCTTAAAAGAATACTTGTCTCTAGGAGGCCCCAGATCTCTAGGGCTTTTTAAAAATTTCTTATAAATTAGTACATCTATTTTGAAAAATGATCTGGAGGGTCCTCAAAAAGATAGAAACAGAACTACCATATTATCCAGCAAACCCACTTCCAGGTTATATCAAAACCAATGGAAGTATGGTTGAAGAGTTCTCTGCGCCCCTGTATTCACTGACACATTTTCCCCAGTAGCTAAAATATGGAATCAACATAAGTGTCTACCAATAGATCGGTGGATTTTTTTTTAGAAATGTGGAATATTCACAACAGAGTACTACTCAGCTTTATAAAGGAAGTCTCAGTAGTTCCATTTGCATCCGCATGGGCAGGCCTGGAGGGTATTACGCTAAGTAAACCAGGCACAGAAAGCAAATACTCATGATCCCACTATGGAATCTAAGAAAGTAGAACCCACCAAAGTTAAGAAGAGAATGGTGGTCACCAGGGGGTTTGGGGGCACTGAGGGATGCTGGTTAAAGCATACAAGATGTCAGGAGGAATAAGATCAGGGACTCTATTCTGACACATGGCAACTAACAGTGTTAATTGTTAATAATGCACTTGAAAATTAGGAGAGTAGACTTTAAAGATTTTTACCACAAAGTATGTGAGGCAATACTATTAATTAGCTCAATTTAACCACTCCACAATCTCAGATAATCATGTACATCATAAATATATACAAATTTTAATTTGTCAATTAATTAAAGAAGATGAAAAAAATCCAGATCAATCACCATGGCGTCTGAACTTTGGAACCCCTGTGACTCAAGTATGAGTCAGTTTAGGAGGTGGACTTTGGATATGAAAATGATCTCTGGAAGACACATGAGATTCTGTCTCTGTCTTAGTCCATTTTGTGCTCCTGCAGCAAAATACCACAAGCTGAGTAATTGATTTATAATGAACAGAAGTGTATTGGCACACAGTCCTGGAGGCTGGAAGTCCAAAACTAAGGAACCACAGCTGCGAGGGCCTTCCTCCTCCATCATCTCATGGCCAAAGGGTGAAGAGAGGATGAGAGAGAGGGAATAAAAGGGACCAAACTCATGCTTTTATAAGGAGCTTACTTCTGCGGTATTGAACCCACTCTGAGAACAATAGCATTTATCCATTGGTGAGGGCAGAACCTAATCACACCCCAGCTTAAATTCTGCCTCCCAGCACTATGGCATTGGGGATTAAGTCTCTAACGCATGAACTCTGGGGGGCACGCAACCCTTAACAGCCTCTCACAGATCCTTTTCAGGTGAACCCTTCCCAGTCAGCCTTGACCTCCTCCCTCGGGCTCTGCCAGCCACCCTGGTCTTCTCCTGCTTCCTGAAAGGAGGCTGGCCTCTCACCCTGTCATGCATCCAGCTGTCTGGGAAATGCCTCCCCTTTCCTAAGCTTCTCAAAGGTTCCCTCTTGCAACCTTTCTGGAAGGCCCTAGAACTTCCACCTTCTGCCACCTGAGTAGTTACATTCCTATTTCCTCCACTGGACCATGAACTCTCAAGAGCAGGGACAGCAACTGAATCATATTGTGTCACAAGTGATACGTGGTATGTAAGATAGGCCAACTCTCAAGAACTATTTGTTGAATGAATCAATGAAAATGTCAATAGTTTCAGAAACCTTGTTGTTTACTTGAGTTGAGATCATTTGAAACCTGTAGAACACTTCACCAGTCTTCTTGGGATTCAAATGCTTATCCCATTCCCTTCAGAACTATGGGGTAATGACGTCCCTCCTCAGGACTACTGGTGACACTTGGTGATCATTCCTGAGCCCCTGTCCTTCTTCCTTATTCTCCATTCCCACTTTCCTCTTTTCTCCTTTGTTTCCCCAAAGGTTCGAAGTCTCATACCAGGGCTGCCAGTTCACTCAGGGTAGATTAACTGGAAAATACCTGGGGCAGTTAACCTCCTGCTAGCGTGACTCTTAAAGGTCCTCTGCTTCCTCCCTGAATTCCTTCACAAAACCCCCCTCTTATTACATTAGCCCCACCTAGGTTTCAGGCTCCTGGAAGGGTTGAGTTGGGAGGGAAAAGGAAAAAACTAAACAAAACATTTTTTGCAGTTGAAGGACAAGTAAGTTGCCCATAAGGTTTACCAGGTGGGTAACACCAGCCTAGCACTGATGATGTCATGTTGAACGTCTCAACACAAGTGTTAAGCCCCAGTGTCGCCCGCACCAGGACCTACTAAGTTGGCTTGTGTTGCCTCCATGCTACTTTGGACATCTTGACTAAGAACTTCCATTTCCTATTGATTTGCAAGGAGGAAGTTTTTGACCCCCAAAATACTACATACATGTATGATATACAATATAACATTCTAGTTTGAGAGAAATCTAAAGTGTATCCTAATGTAGAGACCTAAATTCAAGATCAGTAGGCCCAGAGATCTGGCAAGGGGACAATGTACCAGCCAAGAACCAACCACCCAACCACCTTTGCTTCTCCCATGCCCTGGTTCCAACTGTGTTGCCATCTTTGAGCTAGCCTGAGGCAGCCAGAAGCTCCCTGTGGAAGTGGCCATCCCCTTCCTGCTTCACAGGTCAGAGCAGATGCAGCAATGAGAGATACTTGAAGCTCTCTGGGAGCTTGAGGGGAAGGAGCTGTGTATGATGGGATGTTGAGGTTACTAACTGAAGTGCTGCAGAGACCACCTGAGAAAGGAAGGACAGGGCTTTGTGTTCAGTGCCTCTCACTGAAGAGAGTGATTGAAAGTCCCTAAAGGACTTGAAATTTTTAAAAGAAAACTTTGAAGGTAGAAGTCACAAAAAGTAGGGAGATATTGGGGAAGGCTGTTCCCAGGGACTGAGCAGGAGCATTGCTGCACCACAGGATAACAGCAGGAAGTTCAGTTTCAATTTCATTCTTCTGATGCCTTTGCCAGGCTGTGTGTGTTCAACCTAATCAGACCTTTTTTCCCCCCCATTAGTCAGATGCTAAGACCAATGATTAGTTCTGGTCTCTCTTCCCACCAGCAAACATGACTGCACACAATAGGGCTGTGCCTCCACATTCCCCTTCTCACCTCCCACAAACCGACCAGTGAACACATTTCTTAACTATCACAGAATTTCTATTAATAATTCACATTTCCAGTGCTCACTCCTCACCCCGCTAGACACACAGAGTAGAATCTATACTGTAGCCTGCTCCCTGGTCCTTCCAATCCTTCTCTTGGAAGCTTGGAAGATCGTCCACTCCTGTTTAGTAGGCATCAGAATATTTGACTTAAGACATTTTAGTTTTTGAGCACCAAGTTTAGATGATCTGCCTAGAAATTGATGACATGTTTAGAGCAGGTTCTATCAGTAACTGAGAAGTGGAAGGTGATAGTAAGACAAAACCACCCCTGACATACAGACCAAACCAGGCTGAAATAATAGCACATCAGCCCTGGCCTGCCAAACAGAGTTTGTCTGCCAGTCTGTGAAGTGCTGCTACACGCCCTTCTCAAGCAGCACAAAAGTGGAATCCCAGCAATCAAAACTAGAGCCACTTGGATTTCTTACAAGGGACAAGAGGCCTCGATCAATAATGTTACTTGCTCTCATGTGCTCTGTCTTGATTATTTTCCATCTAAACGATAATACAAACAGTGTCTCATAGATATTCCACAATTTCAACCTTATTTATCATATTTGGCTCAATTCCTGGAATTAGGTGCAGACTCTGACTGGGCAAGCTAATCAACTATCCGCTTAGGGAAGTCTGCCCTGCCTCTGGAAAAAGAAGTGCCCCACACGGATTTGAAAGGTCGTTATGCAAATCCAAATAGAAATTCATTTGGGGCTCTCATCACATGTAATCATTTTTTTCTATAACTGGAATGATTCCTTTCCTGGTGTGGATTTTTATCATTTTCATTAGATTACTTTCCTCAGAGCTGAAATCACAATTTATTATTTGTGTTAGATCCAAGAGTAAAGCTGTCACTGCTATTAAATTTTTATTGGACTTGCTCTATCTTTTCCAGATTTTACAACTTGATTGTCACCAGGGAAGAGAGTGTGAACTTGTTGATACAGACAGATGTTACAATTAAGTTTAGGTAACACAGTGATGTCCTTCATCCATGACACTTTGTCCCTGTTCATGCAGCTAGCATATACTAATTTATATATAATAATTTACATAAACTTGGGTTGTTTGTGTTCTGCTCTGAGAAAAGAAAATAATTGTATAGGCCTATTTATAAAAAGAAAGGATAACTGAATTACAAAGGGAAGAGAATTTATACTTCAAACTGATTTTTGTTGTAACTGAATGAAAAGGAATTATGCATGGAAAGTGCAAGTTACTAAAGTACAAAATGAACTAAAATTTGAAGATTTTAAAAAATTAGCTCATAATGATGCATGTGATGTGTTTGGACTATTAATAGCAAAGAGATTAAGAGCTCAGATTTAACCCAGTTCAGATCCTTGGCACTGTCACTTACTAACTGTTACCTTGAGTAATTTTTTCACCTCCCTGTTTCTTCATGTGGTAAAATGAGCATAATGACAGACCTGCATCACAGGGCTGCTTAAGGGTTCAGTGACACAATGCATGTAAGAGCTCAGTAAACGAAAGCATTTAACAAATGGTGGTGATTTTCATTGTTATTTATTGTTATTTTTAAAGAATTTTAAAACAATTCTTGGCAAGAAGAGAACTACCTCGTAGGTCATCTACATATTCAGATTCACTCAAACCAATTAGAAGAAAATGTTGTCTTTTAAATATAAAATAGCTAATATTCATTGTTTTAACATATAAAATAATAAAAATCCAAAGAACTGAACTTAGAATACTTGAAGCCTTACATCCAGAATTTGTGTCTTATTTTTTTCTACGAACCTGTTTACTGATTTTAATCATGCCATTTATTCTCGTTTGACTTGCCAATTTTTGTTATTAAATATTCATCTACAACATCATTGTTGTTTAAACTCTAACTCCAGCCCATCCTGGTCTTCACTACTCTTTCTCTTCTTGGGGTTTTCTGTTTGCCATGAATCTAGCAGGCTAGCAGGTCTCATGCTAATGCCAGATGTACCCATCTGAGGACAAGATGTTAGAGGACAAACTAGAGATGGGAAATGTGGAACATTTTTATCTGCATCTAAACCCTGATTGTGTTTAATGCAACAACAATAAAAAGAAGAACTCAATATTAGTTTTGTTTCTCACAAACTCAGCATTACGTCATAATGCAAATGGCAGCTTTCTTTTGACTGGGTTCACGGTGCCATGCACTATAAGCAGGGAACGTCCAGTGGGGACCATTAGTCCTGGTATGTAGAGGGCACCACTGAAATGATCCCAGGGGCCCTAATAAAATGTTGTCCTCTGCTCCAGCATGTTATGGGAGACTAAAGTCCCCTTCAGTTATCAGGAGACTTCTGGGCCCCTTTGCATTTAGTGGAAGGTTTTTTGACTGAAAGAGATATCTTCACAAAACTCCTAAGGAGATAGAAACATTTATCAGATATAAATCAAGTTTGCATTTTAAATCATAGAAGTAAAGAATCTTTTGAAGAAATGTATATTTCTTCATGAATGAATGGATGCCAAAGTTGGACTGGCAGCTTAAGGGTATAAATTTTCCAGCATCTCCAAAGAAAGGTTCACTCTTTGCATTTCCTAAGGCTGCTCAGCAGGAGTGGCTCTGGGGAGGGCAAGTATGGTTTTTTAACAAGAATCACTAACCTTTGTGCCTTCAATGACATGTTTAAACAGTCTACCCCAGATGCTGGTTGGATGTTGAAGCCCATGTAAATAAGTAAAAATGGTTGATACAATAAGATTTAAAAAATTTTTTAATACAGGAAAGTTGATCTTATGACATTATCATCATCGAAATTTTTCATTTAAATAATGATGCTAAAATTTGCAATGTGAACCAACTGAAGCTGAAAAAGGAAAAGGTGAAAACTGTTATGTATACTAGAGTTATTTTAATTGTATTACTGTATTCAGTAAAATGAATGTGCTCCCTGAAACTAATGAGATTTGTGTTTTATGTTTGTAACCAGCAGAGGTAACTGATGGTGATGAAAGACTGGACGGCGTTTCTCTACCACCAACAGGTAAAACACATTTACATTTTCATCACCCGCTGGAAAATACAGTGCAAGAAAATATTTGCATTGAAAATGGTTTTAACATTAGAGATGCAGATGCTTGGGCAAGCTGCTTCCATAACAGAACCAGGCCCTAACATTTGGAGTTTCTCAAGACCCTCAGTTCAGAGATAATTTTTATATTGAATATAAAAAGCATGAATAGCTACATTTTTCTCACTGTTTCGTAGTCAGGAAAATCTCTGAAATGCAAATCTCAATAGCAGTATTACAACATTTTACCTCTCTAAACTTGTGGACATTAAACATACTTTCACGTGAAATGAGATTTCACTTTGGAACAGGGAGCACGCATTTTGTGTGACCAAATCCATGCCTGTTCTGTCTTCTCCCACCTCCTCTAAAAAGGCCTTTGAGAGGTAATCCATAATTGCTCTTTATTTAATGGGCACCCAGTTTCTACTGGATTTTAACTGCCTGATTGAATAGACCAGTCTATCCAGCATGAGTGGCACACTCCTAACACTTGAACCTGATCAGCCAAATACAACATTGCACTGAAGCTTTTGCTGCACACAGTTGCCTTAAGCCATATATATGATTCTGATTTCATATTATTTGACTGTCAAGTAAGAGTCTGATTCTGGACTCCTGCCTGTGTGTCACTTCATACCTATGAGCCAGGAGATAGGTGTCTGATCAGTGAGCTACATATTAAGCAATTTATTTTCCTCACTTAGTCTCAGGACCTTGATTAACTGCCCTCAAAAGAGTACCTGAAGATTTTGTCCACAAAATCCAGATACCTCCCAAAAATTGTAAGACTGAGAAAGATTGACTCAATGTTTTTTTTTTTCCTCTAGATTTGGGGTGTTCTGATTTTAATTAAATTCAGCAAATACTAGCAGAGTGTCTAGTGTTCATAGGAACTCTTAGAGTTCCCAGTGGTCATGTGTTCATTGATAGCATCATCCCAAGATGGCCACCAAAGCAGAGTCCATAAGTGTAGGATGGGCATATGATAGTGAGCTTCAGAACAGCAGGGAAGCCCAGCTGTGTAAACGAAACATTGCTTCCTCTGCATTGAGTAGCTAAGCAACAGATCAATGGACAAATAAATGAAATGAGCTACACAGTGTAAAAGGATCTGCATGCATCAAGTTCTTCCCATATATAGTCATTATATAAAAGTATTTCTCGTTTGGCTGTGTTTCCACTTTTGTGAGTTAAGAGAATTGAAATATGTGATCTCTGTTGTTCCTTCCCAATCTGTCATTCCCTAAATATCAGGACAACTCCTTTGAGCCTTATTCCTATCAACCTGCCCAGCCTACACCCAGTAGACACAGGAAACACCAATCATAATAATTAAATTGTGCATTTCAAGAGGCCCTTGGCAGGAATACTATGTTTTTCTAATTGTGTCTCCCAGGGTGACCCATACCCCCAGGTGTCCCCTCTGCAGGCATCTGTACCACTTGTCCTCCGCTGTATGACACAGTGGGCTTTTGTTTTATTCTCTGAAGACCATGCTCCTTGAAATAATACCATCACTTTTAACTGACCATGGAGGCAAGATGTTTCAGGCAAGAAAATTGAGCACAGGGATACTAGAACAACCTCATGAAACAAAAGGAATCTGAGAATGAGAAGGAACTGAGAGACCACCTTGTTCAATCCCTACTTTATCCAATCCTTTTATTTTACAGGGAAGAAAGCCTGAGGCCCAGAAACACTAAATGACTTCCCCAAGGTCTCAAGAGCTGGTTGGTGGCCTGGCCGGAACCCAGGCCTCTCGACTCTCAGCCATGACACCATAGAGCTTTCTTATACCTAAGCCAAAGCCAGCTTTTCTCCGCATGTTTCTTAAAGATCCTAAGAGATGATGGCTGTACTAATCCATTTAGGATTCCATTTCAGTGTCTCACAATCTTCACAGTTAGAATGTTCATTGTCAGTCTACCCAAAGTTTGCTGCAGTCTAAGCTCATTTATTCAAATACTCTCTCAAATTTTGCCCAAAGCTGTGAGGTCATAATGAAGAAAGTAGTAGAACACACCTGCAGGTCTTTTTTATTAGACTGCTAATAGAGATTTGTTACAAATTACTAAAGAGCATGATAAATAAAAATGTTCATTACTTTAGAAAAGGGAGAAGTCACAGAGTGGTGCTCAAATTTTGCCATAATAAAATCAAATAATCTCAATAGTCCAGCATGTCCCTTGGTTGCCTCTCTATAGTAAAATCCCCAGTCTGGTTGGCTTCTTTGAATGCAGCACTATTGCTAATGTCCCTCCTTCCATGTGCCCTGACACGACATCTGGGCAGTAGAGTCCACCTTCTTGCAAATGTAGCTTCATCCTCAAGAATGGAGCCTCACTGGTCAGAACCACAAAAACACCCAGGGACTCTGGCCCTTCATTATCTCATTTACCTGATCTGGCAATAGTAGGTCCTTTTTAAAGATTCAAGAATGCCTTTACTATCCTTTTAAGATCTTTTTTATCCTTCCAATTGTGTGTGTGTTAGGGAGAAGCAAGGAAAAGAAGGAAATTCTTTAGGGTTGCTATAATCTGAAGTGGCCAGGGAAGGGTTACAGTCAGATGCTCGAATGACTTTTGTTTCAGCCTACTACAGTTAAGCAGCCTTTTATTGGTGTGGCTTTAACAAAAATATATACAGATTCTGTAGTGAAGAAATGTGTTTTCTTAATTTATTGCCTCTCCACCCTGTTCTAAAGCCTTTTGAGCAACTCCTGGGAATCAGTACTGCATTCAGGTTTGCTGGATAAATTCCTGCACTCAGACTAGCATGAGGCCAAAGCACTTACCTCAGTGCTGCAGCACAGATACGGAGAGAGTTCTGGATAAGGAAGAAAAAGTCCCCAAGATGTGGGAACAATTGGGGTTTTTAAAAAAAAGTATAAAGTAAAATCGAAAGAGTGCATTTTAAAACTTCAAGTGGGACTTCTGAATTTGAAAAGTGGTGATGTCCATCTGAGCTTAGCAATCTATGTCACAAATTGTCATTAATTTACATACTTTTAAGAAATCTAAGGAAGAAAATTTAATGTCAACACCCATAGACAACCATCATTACACATTTTTCCCAGACTTTTCTCTATCTTGATTTTGTTTATATAATAGAGATCAAATACATAAAATTTTATTTCCAGAGCATTTGAGATTTTACCTTAAGAAGCATTCTCCTATTTTGTTACAAATCTTTATACACATTGTTAGGTGCATCATGCTCCATTTTGTAGGTAAATCACACTTCATTTAGCCTTTTTCTGTTACTGGACAATGGGCACACTCTAATAGTAATATATATTCATAGGACTTCCTGTAAAATATAATCATTAAAAGTTTCTAATTCCTAAATTGCTCATTTAGGCACAACTAAGACCTTGGCTAAAAACTTGGCAACTTCACTCTACAACACAGGCACCTAAAAGTCAATTCCCCACTTGTCCAGAACACCGGCTCAGGCCTTGTGATAGAATGTACAGCTGTCCCTTAGAGAAGTGACTTTCCCCCTTCATTGTCTTATCTCTGTTATAGGTAATATATTTGACATCAAGCGAGAAAACACAGAGAATACAGAACCAGGTTTCATTGCCTAAGCTCTCATTTTAGTGACCTTGTCATTAGCATATGTAACTCTTCCATTTGAATTTCCTCAAAAATCCATGTAGAATTTCACGTGCCTGCAAAGTGTGGGTGTTCTGTGAAGTTTACCTGTCATGTTAGAATAATTTCATATGCTTCCCTTATAATGAAGCCTCCAATTTGGTATAAAATTTTTAAAAATTGTTTTTAGACTTGATTTGTTACCCTTCAAAAGTCCAGCACATGATCCAGTAAGTTCATTGTCGTAAAGAAACAGTTCTTCCACTTTTTATTCATTTATAACTTTAATGTGAATATGCATAGTTTTGAAGCATATTTATTTTCACATAAATTGCCTAGCTGCAGTATAAAGGAGAATGTTTTTTTCCAGGACTGAGGGAGCAGTTGTAAACACCAAAACTAATTAGACCTTCTTCAGCTCAGAAGAAAAAGTTGTTCTGGAAGACAAGATAGCTCTGACCTATAAGATGAAATCATTTATGACATCAGTGTACCTCACCCCCCAAAAATTTGTAGCTAAATTCAGTGCAAGTGATGTGTGAATTTTTAGGAATGAAAACCCTTTCATATGAATTGTGTCAACACAGAGACAAAATAACTAATTCAAAGGTGAAAAACTCAAAGTAACCAGTTCTACTTAATACATAACAACCATTTAAACAGATGGCTTTAACTGAGTGATCCAGGATTTCAATTGTGTGGTAACCAGCCACAAGTGTGTACATGCTTAATATTTGGTACACTTCCTGGTACACTTGCCCTCTACTTTGTATAGAACCAACATAAGACACTGAATTTATTTGAAAGAGATATCTTCCCATGTGAGTATCTGTTTTACAGAAATATTTGCCTCCAGATTTCGTTTTTTCTTTGAATATTTGGCACTTGATCCAAAGGTCAAATATTGGCATGAAAGAAATTTGTACATCCACCAGCTCCCAGCATGGTTAAAACATGTGACAGTTGGATACCTTTCCCTAGCACTTACTTCATCTACCTGTTGGAGCTAACAGTTCCTGTAGAGGACAGTCCCACCCTTGGCTTTGCAGGTGAGGAAACTGAAGAGTGAGGGTGAGTGGTTGCCCTGATCCAGGGAGCCCTTTGGTGACTCGTGGGGCACAGAACCCAAGTGTCCTTACTACCCTATCCAAGGGCTCTGAAAAACTAAGCCTAGAGACAGAAAGGACACTCTGGGATAAGTCAGTATTCCACCAAGACCAGCTACTCAACTGAAGATAATGCACAACATCCCCGTAATGTGACAGAAAACTGGCTTTAGGTGTGGCTTGTGGAATCTGTCTACTAGACAGTTACATCTCATATATGTGTGTCTTTTATTTTTCTTCTTTTTGAAGCTAAAAGGAAGGGTCAGAGAAATGATTTCCATTGTATCTTTTAGTTAGCCTTTTCCACTCCAGTCAGTAATCCCTTTCCTGAAACCAGTCCCTTTGTTGTATCAAGTGGTCTGATGAACTACTGTGTCTAAACCAGGGCTTTTGTTTTTCTGCAGCGAATGCTTAAAAATTTGTCTTCTGCCTCCCAGAATGAAATATGTCTCAAGGGAATAGAAAAGATTAATTAGTGACCTTTCACTCTATTAAACTATGATGACTATGTCTCTAATAAAGGTAGAAACATTTACTCACAACTGTGGGTTTGTTAAATATGCACCATGAACCTTCAGAAGCACTTCCTTCCAAGCCTGGGTGACAGCTTGGAATTTTTAATACTTGAGGAGGGAGAGGGAATATTCAATTCACAGATATGTGCAATGGATTCACAAATTGGAAATATATATCAAAACTGTAACCGCAAAATCATATTTTATAAATTAAAATTGTTTTCGTGTTAACTTACTGTGACTACTGTTCAGACTTTGTTCAGAAATCCTTTTTATAGGCTTTCTTAGCAAAAAAAAATCTGTATCTATGGATAATGTCTCAATCTTCTGTATATATGTTTTATTAATATGTAAATATTCTGATTTTTTAAAATTACTATGTTCTTTAAGAAAAAAGTCAATGCAAGGCTAGTTGTGAAAATGGTGTATAACATTGTGTTGTGATATCAACTCCCAAGATGCTCTTTATGTCCATTCTGGAAGACTACAATAAATTACTTTAATTGAACGTACATGTGTCTTACTATGTGCCAGTCTTTCTGTGTTTGTGAAGTCAGTGCTATTCATTAATTAAATGGTATTCATTAAGACTCTACTGATCTTCCACCAAAGTTACACCTTCTTATGAAGTTAATTTTTTAGGAATAAAACAAATTAGATTGCTACTGAAATGAGAGTCTTCAGACGCTATAGTCAAGACTCTGTCTGGCAGTCAGATCAATGGCTATAGCAAGTCCCACAGAAACACTTGGGCATTAAGTACTGAGGTGCTTGAAGCCTAATTTTAAATGAATTAGGTAGCTTTATAATCTTCACTTAAAAGGTTAAGCCCTGCTTCTATGGAAACAACACATCAGAAGGACAGATCAATGTTCTCCAATGCAAAGTGGCTGCAAAAACGTAATTACTTTATTCTTTCTCTTTGAACACGGGAGGGCGCTACCTGCCTCTTGGCTCCACTGGGGCTTTAGTCCAGAGTCTGTTTATGGGCCCTTGATCTGGTTAGCAGCTGTGAGGACCAGTGGGCAAGGGGCAGTGGGGAGTAGCAGCTAGACTGGTGGAAAAGGGGGCAGCAAGATGAATTGCTTGCAAAAAAGAAAATATAAATATGACCATCCTGAATCTTTCATGCATCCTCACCTCTTTGAAGCTGGGAGCCTGGAACTAGCTTTCCCCTTCTGCCCTATGCTTCCAGCTTTGGGGGCCCCTTGTATTCATGAAATTGCTTGTCCACGTTGTGTTTTATGGCCCAAGTGTCCTGGGATGCCCTTGCTGCCATATGCTGATGAGGTTCGGTGCTGTAGAGGTAGTCTGGTGGAAGGGCCCTAAAGACCTTTCTGATCCAGTGGAGGTGACAGGACCCAGTTTTGCCACAAGAGGCTCCAGTGGAAGGGGAGCTCAACAGTACCACAGTTGTCCTCCTACAGACCTGGTCTTATGGAGTGATTGTGGGAGGTCACAGGCTCCTTTACCAACTGTACTGAGTTCAACTCCACAATTCTGTGCATACCAACTAGGTTAGACCCTGTGATGGTTTAGGATGACTTGGTTGGAATGCAAGGAAACCAGGGGCCAGAGCTGAGACTGGGGAGGCACCTGGCACCAAACCACCTCAGGCCTTATGCCATCCAAGAGGTTAGGTCAGCAGCCCTGATACATTTGAAGTAAGATGCCTTTCCAGCTCATATCTTGTATTGATCTGTCTGGCTGAAGTGTGGAACATTCAGCTGTCAGAATATCTGGGGATAAAGAGAAATTGGACAAAAACCCTGTGAGAAAAGAATCAGCAAGACTCAGGAACTAGCTTGGGCTGGAGGAGGGAGGAAGTGTCAAAGGGGACACCTCAGTTTCTGGCGGGGGGGGGGCCCTGGAGGGGTCTCATTTGCACTCACTAAGGTAAGAAAACAAGGGAGGAGTGATTGGGACTATGATAGGTGAGCTCAGCATTAGATGTCACTGCATTCATGTATTCCAGGAGTGTTCACAACATGCCTGGTACTCTCAGGCTGGGAGCACAGCAGTGAGCAAAAAACGTATCTGCTCTTTTGGAACTCACTCAAAACATGTGTCACAGACAGCAGACAGATGGCAGAACCCTGGGGGAAACACCAGCACACAAGGCCTATTTGTGTTCCCGAACAGCTTTACCAGGGAGGAAGGAATTTAGACTTGGAAGTTTTGTCCCAAACTAGAAGCAATCAAGACGTGATGCACCATTCATTCCTCATGACTCCTCTCTCAGCTAATCTTCACTATCAAAGGGGTTCTAGACTACCTGCTCACAAGTAGCCACAGGCTCCATCAAATCACAGTTTTTTACTTCTTTCAGGTCACTTACCACTCTGGAACTATTTTGCTTAGTTATGCATTTGATTGTTACTCATTTTCCACAGGAATCTCAATCTCGTGGTGTCAGGGATTTTTATCGAGGACATTAAGATTTCAGACCCTAGTGAAAACATTTTAGGACCCTTTCCTGGCAAAAGTGGACTGGCCAAAAATTCTACCTGAGATTTGAAATTAATATGCAGACTAGTCCTCCTGACCAAAGCCAGTTATGGTCTCCCAGTACTGGAATTTGCAGAAGGTAATTCGCCTTCTCCTATCAGCCCAAATTCTGAGCCTTTATAAAAAGCTGAGAAGAACCAAGTCAGTGGTATTGTTAGGAGTGAAGGAAAGACTGGGGCAGTCAGAGCAGTGAAGGGACCATGGGGCAAATCAGGAACCTAATGCAAACCCCTCCTTCCAGATTCTTTGGTTTATATCACAGGGACTTCCTTTTCCCCTAGATCACCCACCCATTGTTATACATAGTGGAAAAACTGGGACATTAGACAGGCCAAAGAGATTCTGGCTGTCCTCCTGGAAGATTTCATAGCTCTAAGGATTTAGAACAACTTTTCGAATATACACAGATCGATTCCTTTTGTATTTTGTAATTTTGAATGCATGAAATTGACATTCCCCCAAATAACATATACATATATATATTATATACATATGTGAGTATATAGTTGTTTTTTAAAATTGTGTTATCAGTGAACTGTAAATTTGAAAGAATGTTAAAGGAGCTGTAGGTTAAAAAAAAAAAAGAAAGAAAGCTAAAGAATAATCTAAAAATGAAGCTCAGATGGAATAATACCCAGAATGCTTTATACATACTGATAATCCAAATAAAGTTCACAAGTAGAGGCCTTTTTTATTGTTTGGGGGGTTTGTTTTTTGGGGGGGGGTTCTATTTTTGTTTTTGCTTTTGGTCATTTTGATCTGTTCCCTGAGAAATTGAAGGACATTTTAAACCTGAACTTTGAAACTAATCCACTTTAGATCATTCCTTTTAAATACTTCCAAAAATTCAGCTGATGCCAGTGTGTTAAATGGAGAAGCTGGTCAGGAACCCGGTCTCTTTAGTGTGTACTCTCCAGCTTGAGGTTGTGACAGATCCAAAAGGTAGAGGGCCCTTGATGTGAATGTGGAGTGAAAATCAATTTTATAAGGGAAATGGAGCATCCTAAATTGTTTCAATGAAATGGTGGACCAATTGCATATTGTTAGAAAAACGACTTTCTCCTATTTTCTGGCAATGGAGGGTGAAAGAATGCATTTTAATAGAGAGCTCTTACTCTGTATGTTACCAAATTAAACTTCCTTCAAAAGTGATATGTTTCTAACCACTGGATAGGGACAATCAGGAGCAACTCAATTAAAAACCCCTCGTTCACCCCCATCCCCCTCTGGTGGTGAATATTATAATGTTACATCATCCTTATGAGAAATATTTCACCTTATGAAGCAATACCACCTTTTTCCACTCTTGCCCCTCACCAATGCTCCCTGTAAAGTGAACCAATAGCTCAGACAGCTTTGGCTGTCATTAGATTTCTGTGTTTGTTCCCGTGATTTGTATCATGTACTGTTCAAGTGTGTTTTTCCTGCCTGCCCCGTTAATGTCAGTGTTCCCAGGAAACTAACTACAGCTGGTTATTCCTGTGCGTGCCCCAGTGGGATTGGCTTACTAGTCATGAAGTGTGAACATATTTTAAATGTCGACTGACTCCTGAACATTGGCTGCCGACCAGAGGCCAATATAAACCATGATCATGTCATTATGATTGTCCCTTATGATCTCATACAGCTTTAGAAAATGAACAAACTCAAAAACTGTAAGGAAAGTGGGAAGGAAGAGGTGGTACAAATTAGAGAAATTAGTCTGAATTCATTTGAAAGATTGAACACAGGAGAAAAGCCAAAACATGCTTTTAAAAATGTGAGCACAACTTACTTCTCTTTCACTACCCCCAATTAAACATCTAAAACTACAGAAACAGAAGAATCTCTGTTTACCATACAACAATAGAGAGGCATAAGGGAAAACCTAATCTATATAAATATGTAATAAAGGGGTGTAATAATTAGCATAACATATGTTAAGCTGCTATAACAAAGGAGCCCAAAAATAAAGTGGCTTGAGTGAAAGTTTTTTAACTCTAACTCATAATGGCCCACAGCTGGATGGTGGGTGATGTTCAGCTGCTCCATGAGGCCATCCAGAAACCAGTTCAGTAGGTGTGGTTGTTCCGCCACCGGCTAGCAGATACCTGTATGCAAATGGTCAAAACTGGCTTCAGTAAGTCTGTATTGAACCCTATGGGAAGAGGAAGAGCTTAGTGGGGCTTGCAGATACCACTTTGCTTCCATCCCATTAGGCAAAAGTTGGCCAAATAACTATACCTAAAACAAAGGAGGCTAGGAAACATAGCCTCTAGCTGGATGTCTCTGCCTAGCTAAAACTTTGATTCTATTCCTAAGAAGAAGGGAAAGAATGGATACTGGGTGCAACTAGCTTTTCTTTTCTTTTCTTTTTTTCTTTTTTCTTCTTTTTGTGGTGCTGGGGATTGAACCCAGGGCCTTGTGCTTGCAAGGCAAGCACTCTATGCAACTAGCTTTTGATATCACAGATGACATTTTAATTGATGGGAAGAGGATGAATTGTTGAGGGTAAATGCTACCCATTTATAAAAGTACATATTCAAAATTCAAAATAAATATATATAAATGCTCATTTTGTATGTACAAAAATGAACCCAGATTGGATCATAGAAGAGCTAAAACTATAAAATTCTAAGGGGAAAATGCAGAGTAAATTTTCATGCTCTCGAGTCAAGTAGTAGTTTCTTAGATATGACACCAAAAGTGCAAGTGACAAAAGGAAGATGGATAAAATGGACATAATAGAAATGAAAAATTTTTGTGCTTCAAAGGCTCCTAAGAATATGAAAGACAACTCATAGGATGGGAGAACATACTTGCAAATCGTATATCTGACAAAGATCTCGCATCCAGAATATATAAAGAACTTTTACAACTAAAAATGAAAAGACAAATAACCTGACTTAAAAACAGGTTAAAAAATTTTGGGGGGGAGTACAGTCTTTTCTCCAAAAAAAGATATTCAAATGGACAATAGGTCAATAAGCACATGACATGGTGATCAACATCATTAGCCATCAGAAAAATGCAAATCTAAATCACAATGAGATACCACCTCACAACCAAGAGGATGGCTTATCATCAAAAAACAGACAATACAGCTTTGACAATACTTTGGTGAAATTGGAACCCTCCTCATACACTGCTAGTGAGAATATGAGATGGTGCAGGCTTTTTGGAAATCGGTTTGGCAGTTTCTCAAAACATTAAACACAGTTGCTAATAATCCATCAATACTAGGTATATACCCAAGAGGATTATAAACAAACAACCAAAGACTTGTACACAAATGTTCATAGCAACATCGATCATGATTGCCAAAAATTGGAAACAACTCAATGCCTATCCTTTAATGAATGCATAAACAAATGTGGTATATCCCTGCCACGAATTGTCAATTTGGGCAATAAAGCAGTGAAGTACTGATACATGTTAACATGGGCAAACCTTGAAACATGCTAAGTCAAAGGAACCAGTCACAAAAGACCTCACATTGTACCATTCCATTTGTATAAAATGTCCAGAATAGAGAAATCCACGGAGGCAGAAAGTAATTTGTAGTTGCCTAGGGCAGGGAATGGGAGCAATACTGGAGAATGACTGTTGATGGGTGCAGGGTTTCTTTAGGAATAATGAAAATGTCTAAAATTAGATAGTGGTGATGATCACACAACTCTGTGAATATGTTTAAAAACATTTAAAGTGCTTGTATACTTTAAAAGCATAAATTTTATGTTAATTCTAGTTCAATAAAGCTACTATAAAAAAATAAAGGTAGACCCTTCCCACTTGATATGTAGCAATTAATTCCAAATATTTCAAGGAGTCAAGTAAAATTTCTATAAGCTGGAGAAAAGAAAGGATTTGGCCAACATGATGCCATAGGAAGAAATTATCAAGTGAAAACTAATTCATTTAAATCATCTATCAAAAAGTTTGCAAAATTGAATAGCCAATGACAAAATGAAAAAAATATTTGCAGAATATATGTCTTTTTAACAAAGGTTATTCATACTTATTGTATATTCAATTCATGCATCAAATGATCAATAAACATACATGAATGCTAACGTTAAACTAAGAAATGCAAATTTAAATGGTAATATGAAATATTTTGGGTATCCACTTGGCAAAAATTAAAACAAAAGCAGCAGCAGTGTTTCTTGTAATGAAGAGAACCATCTGCCATACTCTACAAATATGCATGTCAATCAGCACTATAGTTTTGAGGGCAGTTTGGCAATACTAATCAAAGTTGCTCCATATCTTCCCTAGCCTTTGACCCAGTAATTCTAGATGAAGAAATTTACTTTAAAGAAATGATCAAAGGCACAGTGTTCATTGTAACATGTTTTCAAAGGCAAAAACTGAAAATAATCTATGTGTTCAATAATAGTTTAAATTATAAGACATCCTTACAATAGAACCCTATACAATCATTTTAGAGACCCACAGTCAATTATTTAAAAAAAAAAAAGCAGGCTGTAAAGCAATAAGTACTGCAGATTCATTTGTTATTTTAGTACACAAATTCATAGAAAGAAGTCTAAGAAACCGCACACCAAACTGTTAACTCTGGATAGTGAGATTGTGGATACTTTTAAACTTTCTTCCTATTGTCTACTTAAATTGATTTTTCTGCAATGAATATGTGCTACTTTTGCCATTAGAAGAGTTTTTTTTTTAATTTTGTTGAAAGAATATCTAATGGCATGGAGAAATGTTCATGATATATTTACTGCTTAAGAGTGTGATAGTCCTGCTTGTATTTTTTGAATTTCAGAAACACCTTTATTTTTACAAAGTTAGTTATCATTGTAACTACAAAAGCAAACTAATTGTAGCATATCTTTAAAGATATACAGTAAGAGCGACCTATACCTTTAAAAAGTTATAGTGTGTTACATAATGGGGGGTGAGAGCGGGGCAAGAACGGAGGAAGGAGGGACTGTATAGAGGGAAAAGAAGGGTGGGAGGGGTGGGGGGGAGGGAAAAAAATAACAGAATGAATCAAACATCATTGCCCTATGTAAATGTATGATTATGCAAATGGTATGCTGTTACTCCATGTACAAACAGAAACAACATGTATCCCATTTGTTTACAATAAAAATAAATTTTTAAAAAAAGTTATAGTGTGTTAATTAACTATCAGCCTGATCACACTTTGCAAAAGAAATACTTATATGCATGCACAGAAAAAAGAATAGAAGGAGGTATCCACAGGTTGCATCTGGGTGGTGGAATTATGAGATTTTAAAGAAGTATTTGTGTCGTATCACAACACAAATGATATATGTATCATTTTCTAAAAACTAAAAAAAAAATGTTAAGAAAAGTTTCAGTGGTGTTATGTATCTGTATATATGTAATGCGGCTTGGATACTCTTAGGAGAACCTGAAATGTCTTGGAATTCTGGAGATACATGCTTCTCAAATATCAGATAAGCTCCAGGAAAACTTGGACATCCAGATTCTTGTTTCTCTGATAATATGTGCATAAACCTATTTACAGGACTCTGGAGGTTAATGCTTTACTTTGAAGGGAAAAAAATAATCATTCTGCAGCTTAACAGGAAAAGGATATCCTCTCTGTAGCTTAAAAGGAAACTGGAGACAGTGCTTTATAAAAAATGTATTCATTGCAAGATGAGAAGAAACCCATCAGAGGTGTAAGTGCATTTGACACATCAAAAAACAATGCCGTCAGGGCCTTTGGGATTTGGAGAAAAATCCAAGAAAAATAAAACATGAGGTGGGATGGTTGGAACACAAGTCCAGGAGCCTAACAGATTCGGGCTGTGAGAGTCTGTTCTCTCATATGCTTCTTATTCTCCTCTGCAATTCTATACTGACCAACAGGTACTGTGTTTCGGAAAAAAACATGACTCAAGCCTGACATATGGCACCAACTTTGTGAATCCTGGATGACATACACTGGACACGTGGCCCTCCTCAGGCCATCTTGTGAAGTAGGTACCTTACCAGCTCCACTCAACAGATGGGAAAAGTGAGGCAATGTGTTCTTGCTCATATGACTAAGGAATCGTTTCTAACCCAGATTTGGACTCAGAGAGGGTAATTCCAACTCCCGCATTCTCATCCTCTGTTTTGTGTCTCAGTGGAGCTTTGTTAGTGGACTGAAGCATCTAGAATAACCTCAGTGTCTGGCCTGGATGATTCACCTTTACAGGGCTCTGTGCTTCTGTTGGCTCAAAATCTTTGAGCCAAGCATGATAACACATATATATCAATTGCTTCTTACAAGCCAGACATTGTCAGACATATTCTACAGAAAGCAATAACTTGCCCAAAGTCATATAGCTGACAATTCACAAAGCCAAGATTCAAACCCAAGCTCTCTGATCTAGACCCCGGGCTTCCAGTCTTCATGCTATCGAACATACTTTTAGATAAATGTGTTGGATCCTAGTTATATGACAGGCCTTGCTCTAAGTATGTCCTCAAATCATATCATTTGAAATATCTCCAGCACACCACCAGAAAGAGGCTGGGAAGTAGCTGCTTGTATCTTCAGCCTGATAACAGGTTCTTTTTTTTTTTATTTTTTTTATTTTTTTTAATATCTGTAGTTGTAGATGGACACAATACCTTTATTTTATTTAATTTTATGTGGTGCCAGGGATTGAGCCCAGTGCCTCACATGTGCTTGGCAAGCACTCTACCACTAAGCTACAACCCCAGCCCCTGACAGGTTCTTCATTTAAATTATTTTAAGGAAATGTAGCTGTGATTTAAAGAGGGGGCTTGGTGATCAGAATGACCAGAGTTTAAATACTGACTCTTATCCTTGATTTAGCTTTGTACGTTTTTCCTCTTCATTTGTTCCCACTCTCCATTATTTATTCACCAAAAGAAATGGCAGTCAGACTACCCCCAGTGGTATAAACCTCTGAAACTGCTGAGAACCCCCACCTTAGTGGGGAGAGCTTTTCTGCTGGTGACAGGACTAGCGGAGCTGGAAGGAGGTGATACCCCTCAATACTGATCCTCCAACTGTGGTCCCTAGATCAGTAACGTCAGCATCGCCTACAAACTGGTCAGAAACACCAATCTCCAGCCCCAACCCAGACCCACTGACTCAGAGGCTCTGCGGGTGGGGCCCAGTATGTTCTAACCAGCCTTCTAGTGATCCTTGTGCAGGTTAAAGTTTGGGAGCCGTAGCTCTAGAAGAACTGGGAAATATGGCAAGGCCCTAAACACAGGATCATGAATGGATTAGAAGGAACTGGCGACTATAATAGTAACGTGGGGATTCTCTCCCTTAATGAGTGAGAGCAGACTCCAAGTTTTCCCTGTGATAACATCACTGTCCCTTCCCTTCTGATTGGAGAATCTGAGTGGCATTGCAGAAGCATTTGGAAGTGCCAATACCCTGGGTCGTCCAGTGGAGCTGTGTGGAACAATGAGAACACTGATGTCAAGTGTTGCTGTGGAGAGTTTGACACGCCTCCTTCCCGAACAGCTACTGGAACCGAGGCCCATAGAAGCAGAGAAGAGAGGCAGAACCAGGACCAGACACCAGATTTCTCTTACTCCCTCAGGCCAGGTCATCGACCTGTCAGTTCCTTTTCCAAGTCTGTCTTAGACCCAGTTGTGTGTTCTTTGGATTCCTCTCTTCGCTCCCCTCACATGCTTGCTCTAGAGAGGCATGTGACCAACTCAGCTGGACTTGACTATTGCTCTGTCCTCCACAATGACCCTGAATCCCACAACCATTATGTGCAGGAAGTCAGGCAGCACCAGCTGGAGAAGAAATCAAGAGTACAAGACTCAAGAGATATTACTCAAGCTGACACATACCTACTATGCACCTAGAATATACAGGACCATACAGTCACTGCGTTTCGGGACTAAGTAAAGAGAGAAGACATAAACCCACCAGCATTTAAGAGGCAACACAAGCTCCAAGAACTCTGTAGAGCAACAGCCTACAAGGTGGTATTTTCCAAAAAACTGTATTGATCAACAAAATTTGAGTTCTGAGGATGGAGATGCATGGGAAGAAGGGACTCTAGCTGAGCTTCTGAGGATGAAGAAATGTGTTTGGACAGAGGTGGTGGTCACTCCAGCAAAAAGGCCAGTTAGAAAGGGCAGGCATTTGCAGATCTTAGAAGTCTGTTATCCTGAAAGGAAATTGGTTTGGTGAAAGTGGGATGTATCAAGGCAAAACAGATGAAGCAAGGAGCCAGTGGTTAGATACCATGAAAACTGGCATTAAGATTTCTGAACCTCAGTAAGGAGTGTGATGGTGCACACCTGTAACCGCAGCTACTCAGGAGGCTGAAGCAAGAGGACCATAAGTTCGAGGGCAGTCTCAGCAACTTAGTGAGACCCTATCTCAAAATAAAAAAATAGAAAGAACTGAGGATGTGACTCAGTGGTAGAGTGTCCCTGGGTTCAATCTCCAGTAGTACATTTTTTAAAATCCCAAAATTCATTCTGTAGGTCAGGGTTTTCAATATCTGTTTCTCAGAATACTCTCTTTTAGGAATGTAATAGATGTTATAAAACAAAAGCCTCATTAATCCCAGAACATTTTTATCATTCTCAAAAGAAACCCTGTACCCATTATAAGTTTTTTTCCCCCAGTATTGTTCCCCTCTTAGCCCTAGGCAACTATTAATTACTTTCTGTCTCTATGGATTTGTCAATTCTGGACATTTATAAAAGGCAATCAAACAACATACAGTCTTTTGTGACTGGTTTCCTTCACTTTGCATGCTGTTTTCCAGGTTTGTTTATGTCGTCAAAGATAGCTCCACTTCATTGCTTTTTATTGCCAAGTAATATCTCAGTACCTGAATATGCTGCATTTTGTTTATTCATTCAACAGCTGATAAAGCTTTGTGTTGTTTCGAGTTTCTGCTAGTATAAATAACACTGCTTTGAACAATTGTGTATGGATCTTTTGTGTGGATATGTTTTCATTTCTCTTAGGCATATACCTAGGAGCGGAATTGCTGGGTCAGATGGTAACTCTACCTGTAACATTTTTGGAAAATATCAAATGCTCTTCCAAAGAGTTTGAACTGCTTTACATCCCCATTAGCAATGTACAAGACACCTCTTCATGGGCATTAGATAAAATGTAGAGTTAGACTGGGGTTGTGGCTCAGTGGTACAGAGCTTGCCTAGCACACAAGAGGCACTGAGTTCGATCCCCAGAACCACATAAAAAAACTAAATAAACAAAATAGAGGTATTGTGTCCATCCACAACTAAAAAAATTTTTTTAATGTAGGGTCTTCATTGATGGAGAGAACAGACAAATGGGAAAGCTATCTCTCTCTCTACTTCAGATCAGTTGTTTATACAACACAAATAGCAGCCTGCTGTGGGGCTACCCAAGAGCCTGAGTCAAAAGTTAAAAAAAAGAAAGAAAGAAAGAAAGAAAGAAAGAAAGAAAGAAAGAAAGAAAGAAAGAAAGAAAGAAAGAAAGAAAGAAAGAAAGAAAGAAAGAAAGAAATGTTCTCAGTTTTTTTGTCTGTGTTTTTACCATAGACGGGATGGTTTAAACAACAATATTTAGTTCTGTCAGTCCTGGAGGCTGGAAGTCCAAGATCAAGGTACTAGCATGTTTGAGTTCTGGTGAGAGCCTTCTTCCTGATTTGTGGACGGCCATTCTCTTGCTGTGTCTTCACAGTGGTGATCAGAGAAAGAGGGCACCAATCCCATCACCAGGGTCCTACACTTCTGACCTAATCACCTCCCAAAAGCTCCACCTCCTAATGCAATTGGCTATCAGGCTTCCAACACCACATGAACTCAGGGGGGACAAACATGCAGTCCATGACAGTCATGATCCTAATGGATTCCTTCTTTTTAATGCTCGTTGATCCAACTCAGTTTTCTATGCTGCAGTGTGACAGTGATATGGCCAAAAGAATAATTATTATGATGATGGCAATGATGATTGTTGAATTTGTTAAGACCTGAGGATGGATAATCCAATTTGGGTGGGTCTGCTGATTCTAGAATACAGTAAGACTACATGGAGGAGGTGGAAAAAGCTAAGCCTCAGCTGCTTTTGCCATCCTGCCCCACTAACCAGCTCCTTCCAATTCCATGCTGGATGGGGGACAAATCCCCTCTTACAACTAATAGAGAGCACATGCTAAGGAGGCATGAACCTTACTCTTTTCTTTTTCGACAAATCTAATTCTTTTTCCAATGAAATATAAACATGCAAAGATTCTCTGTAATAATGATAATATAAAAGCTGACATTTATTGGATTCTCAACCCTGGGAGGGCTTATGCAGAACTCTCTGCATGCATTATCCTATTTAATATTTACAGAAAACCTTGAGTTTGGAAACTGCATTAAGACGTGAAGAAAATGAGGATCAGAGGAGAATAACTTCACGAACATTATAAAACTGCCCCAAGGCCAACATTCTTAGCCATCCATTTGGACATAGAAAAATCCAGCCTCTCCTTTGTGCCACACACCTGAAGAGCAGTTTTGATAAGCCCACCTGGTCATCTGCATATTTTCTCAATGGAGGTGAGGAACCTAAGATGATTTTTCACAAATAACTCAGATACAATTTATCATACTCTAACACTAACAAATTCTGGAGGTTCCAAACCTATAGCGTATGTATAAATAATTTGACTCAGTGGCATAAATGTTTATTCAGTGCTTTTAAAAATAAATAAATAAGCAACCTAGACCAGTAGAGTAGAGGAAGGAGATCCATGGGAGGGAGGAGAGGAGATACTAGGAAATGAAGTTGACCAAATTATTGTAGATATGTGTATATACAAATATGTCACAACAAAACCCACTGTTGTGTACACACCAATAAAAGTAAATAAATAAATAAAACCTGTTTCTCTGAGTTTTTGTGATATTTCTTCTTCTCTCTTTCTGGATTTTATGTTGACTCACTAGTGCCCACAGAAACTGGTTCTGAAACTGGTTAGCATCAAGAAAGATTAATCTGAAGTTAGACATGCTTTCAATTTTGTTTTGACATGAGATTTTTTTTTCTCAAATAGGCCTTGTTTTCCAAAGAAAGCATGGTGTCTTTTGTGTTTTAAGACATATCCACTTCTGTGATTTCAAGGGACGGTAGAACCAATTCTGTTCAGCACTGACCAATTTCAGTTTCTGTGAAAGACCATGGAGGAAGTACTATGTAGATAAGATCTGAATAAAGCATATTAGATCTCAAAGAGAATCAATAGATTCTAACATAGTTTTCCTTGTGTTGCATCAATCGAGCACCGTGGTTATGAAGGCATTACTGTCTTGTCTTCTTTTGCAGGTTTGAAAGCTTGTGTTTTGTTGTTGCTGACTTGCCTCTGGGTCATCTGTCCTAAGGACTAATTTGTTTGGTTTTGTGATGCATCATTGCTGCAGCCAAAACTCAAAGATTGGAACACCTAGAGAGATAAATGGATGTTACTTTTATTATCTGTGCTTTATAAATAAATTTTAACCTGGAAAGGTTCCACAGCACACCCTGGTCTCCCATTCAACAGAAAGCCGAGCATAGCCCTAAGCAGAGCTTTAATGTGCTTCAGATCTGGGGAAATCCAAGGAGTCAATTCACCCCTAATTTTACAGCTGAGTTAAGAGCTGTGAAATAAGGAAGTAGACCAGATGAGTTAAGGGCTGCCATGGAATGAATTGCACTGTCCCTGCCCCTCTCCCAATTTACCTGTTCACATTCTAACCCCTCAGTGCCTCAGAATGTGAGTCTGTTTAGAGTCAGGGTGTTTGCAGAGGTAATTCAATTAAAACGAGATCATTAAAGTGAACCCTAATGCTAATCCTGAAGACTGATGTCCTTATGAGAAGAGATTTTGTACGCAGACACATACTGTGGGAAGAGAATGGCAAAGACACGGGGAGAAGACAGTCTTCCAGAGGCAAAGGAGAGAGGCCTTCCCTCCACAGCCCTAAAAAGGAACCTTGAACTTTGAGCATTCTGAGAACTTTCAGAACTGTGGGAAAACACATTTCTGTTGCTTTAATCCACCCGATCTGGAGCACTTCGCTGCTGCAGCCTGAGCACACTAATATAGTGACCTTTGCAGTCAGCCAGCTCTACACCCCAAGACCATGCCTCCAAATCTAGCAGTGCACTAGACCCCAAAGCCAGACATAGCCCTTTGTTTGGAATTTGCATGCCTCGTGTCTATCTTAGAAATCATGGAGGAACAGAGGACCCCAAACTTTCTGTCTCCTCCTCAGTCCAGGCTTCCTCTCCAGTAAATCCTATTGGGAGATTGAACATTTGAACCTTCCTGGTCAATGGGCCTGAGACTGATGTCATTCTACCTTCCTCCCACTTCTCTTGCTGGGGGAGCTTTCTCCCGGGAAATCTTCACTCATGTGTGAACTTACAGAAGCTATGCTCACCAGACCCTTTGTTTGGTAGCCAGTGATTTTTTTTTTTAATTTGCTGTTTTTAGACATAGATGACAGTAGGGTGTTTTTTTAAAGTATTTTTTTAGTTGTAGATGGACACAATATCTTTATTTTTTTTTTATGTGTGGTGCTGAGGATTGAATCCACTGCCTCACACGTGCGAGGTAAGCACTCTACCAGTGAGCTACAGCCCTAGACCAGTAGGGCGCATTTTGACATACTATACATACATGGGTGCAATCCATGATTTTTGTCCCAGAAGACCACATTGTTTTTGCAAAGCCCTCAGTCACACTGCCTTCTCTCCAGGGTCCTGCCTGCTCACCTAGAGAGTCATGAAGCCCTGCACCCTCTCATCTTGTCTTCTCAACTTGCCTGAATAGACAGTATCACCATCTCCACTGCTAGATGGAGAAACTGAGGCAAATTCCAGCTAAGAACTTACCTCAAGTTCACACAGCTCACAAGTCAGGGAGATAGATTTGCCTTTGAGGCTGTACCAAGCCTACATATTATCCCTATGGGAACACAAGCAACAGATTAGCATCCTCCTAAGGCTAGGAGTCCTGAGGCTTAGGCCCCTCCTGCAAGATAACAAAGAGAAAAGGCCAACAGGGACCCATCCAGGTTAGTGTTCCAGAGACATTTGTCTCTGGAAGCTTCAGAGTACCATTGCTGCAGAGGGTGACAGGGATGTGCTTTTCATGTAGCTCCAGAAAGGGGCCACTCACAGGGTGAGTGCAGGTGGGGCGAGTCTGAGAAGGTTGCATACTGCTCCACAATGAGGTAAACAGAGAAGGTGGGAGTGAGTGTGCGGGAATATCCACGAACATTTAACAGAGCATCGCCAGGTCAGTAGACCTCACAATAAGAAATGAGCCCAGATATCACTTATCTTTTTATACAAAAATTTCATCTTTCTCTTCACAATCAGACCCAATTACAAATAAAGAAAACAACAAAACCTGGGCCTTCATCATGAAAAGTCTGAGACGCGCAGCCTAGAGCCCTCAGTCACTGACTGAGGAGAGATAGAGAGAGATGGAGAGGCCCAGAGCCTTGGAAATTCAGGAAACCTCTGCAGCAGGCCAGAGCTGTGGAGGGGATGGACCAGACCCCTAAAGGTGGGATATGAGCCCCTCCAGTCCCAACTACCCCTTTGTAAGTGGCCTTATGCAATAGTCAAACGGGTGTTAGACTGGAAGCTGAGTTTGACTTTTAGCTCTGGTTTATTGGTGTATCCTTGGGCCAGTATTTCACACAAATCTATATGATGGAGATGATAATGGCACCTAGTTTACGAGATCATTTTGAGGAATATACAAGCTCATCCTGTTAACATACAAGAGTGTTGGAACTAAGGGCGTAGCTCAGTGGCAGAGTGCTTGTCTGGCACGCATGAAGCTCTGGGTCCCATTCCAGCACAGCAACAAAACAAACATGGGAGTGTTTCACATGATGCCCGCATACAGTGCTGTGTTAACTATACAGCTCACTTTTCCTCCTTTAGCCTCTGTTCTACTGAAATGCTTTTCCAACTATGTTTTCTGGAATGTTCATTTGTAAAGGAGGTGTCCCATAAGCATTTAACTTACAGTTAATTTTTAAATATATTGTAACTGGGGCTGGGTTGTGACTCAGTGGTAGAGTGCTCGCCTAGCATATGTGAGGCCCTGGGTTCCATCCTCAGCACCACATAAAAATAAAATAAAGGTATTGTGTCCACCTACAACTAAAACAAAAATATAAAAAATTTAAATATATATATATATTATAACTATTCTCCTAAAAACTGTCCCACTTAAATATGTTTAACATTCAGTTTTAACACACGGAAAACCACAATTTGGCTAATTTCCTTTCTTTTTAATTGGCTTCATAAACAGGTAACAGAAGACACAGTCTTACTTCATTGAGGCACCTCAGAAGGAAAACATGACCCCGACCTCAGGTGCTTAGATTCTGGCATGGTAATGGAGGCTGCTGGAACCTACCCAAGTCCCCTTCACCTGACTGATACCGTAGCCCCAGCTGCTGTGTTAACTGTTGCCGATCATTGGCCACTTTCCTGTTAACAGGAGGGGATTGCCTTTCCAGAGGACTGCCCTCAAGCTACTGGAAACCTCCACATCGATGCCCTCAACCCAGGAGTACTCTGCCAATGAAGGACTGAGTAAGGCTGTCCCTTTGCCTTAAAGTAGGACAATATGGTGGTACAATTCAAGCTGAAGAGCAACCTGAGGGATTAGGCTGACAGGATGTCCTTACTTAGTTCCTCTTCCTGGCCTCCTGTGCTTTCCTTTACCTGTGAACACAGTCCCAACACATTACCTGAATCCCAGTCTCAAACCACACTGCAAGGGAGCCCACACTAAGACACCTTCCCCACAAGGTGCTCACAGCAGTCCGCAGGGCTATTCCTGCTTACTTTCACCCTGCCTTTCAAGTGTGTCCTTGTGGTCACAGGATCTCCACAAATGCCACTGGATTGTTGGTTGCAGGCCCTCATTGCTTATGATGGACTGAATATTTGTGTCCCCTCAAATTTCATATGTTAAAGCTCTAACCCTCAATGTAATCGAATTTGGAGGTGGGGCCCAAGGGAGGCAACTAGGTTTAGATGAGGTCGTAAAGGGGGACCCCATGGTGGATTAGTATCCTTAGAGAAAGAAAATCCCTCTTTCCCTTCAGGCACCCACCAAGGAAGGGCCATGTTGAGGATATAACCAGGCAGAAGGTCTTTACCAAGAACCCAACCATGCTGGCACTCTGAGCCTGCACATCCAGACTCCAGAAGTAAATATCATAGTTGAAGCCAGTTAGACTTTGGTGTTCTGTTATAGCAGCCCAAGCTGACTAAGGCACTGGCTCTGCTGCTAACAACCTACAGGGTTAGGCCTGGGGCACAGCCCCGTGACTGATGTGACCTCTGCTGACAGCTATTTCTTTCCTCAGATTTTTATCAGAATTGTCTTGGGTTAATGGCATGACAAAGTCCCTGGGACACAAGGGGGCCCACCCAAGGTGCTGAGTCTGAGCACATCCCCAGGCACAGCATAGCCCCTTCTCTTCTGTGGCCTGACTGGGCCACCATGCTGTGCTCCCAGGCTTGTTTGTGCCTGACCACCCCTACAGGTTTCTATCGCAGGAAGAAGGGGCTGAGGGCTCATAATGCCCTTCCTCTCACCTCATAAGCCCCACCTTGAGGCAAGGATTCCTTTTGGAAACTCTTCTACTCCATCCTTAGCAGCCTTGAGGTTTCATACAGCAATAGTTTCTCACCTCTTTGAGATGAGTAGTAAGTTCCATTTTTCCATTCATAGAACAAATTTACATCAAGAAAAACATCACTTTTATATATCTACGAAAAAGACATAACTGCATGATACTTATTTTCATTGTTGCTTTAAAAATTTATAAATGAAAAGCAAGCCCGTACCTTCAGCCATTCATTTCTCAATTATTTTGAGGGACATAGGTCACAGATGAGGCCAGGGGTACGGAAGAAGGACGTCCTGATTGAACAGCAGGAGGCTGGCCCTGCCATTAACCACCAAGTAACCCCAGGCGAGTTCTGAACCTCCCTGCCCCTGTCACCCCACACAGGCTTGGGGCTGTGTGACCATGCACTTCTTCAGGCAGTTGCTTTCAACAGTGACTTTTCTGTCCTTCAGATAACCAAAAAAACAGCCAAATGAACCAAGAGGAGCCTGGCCCTCTTCCCCCTTCATTCTTGAGATCGTCCTATTACTAGGAAAGTAGCCAAAAGATAAGCAACAGAGAGGAGGAAGCCCCATCAGAACAGTCAGTCCTTAAAGTGGATTTCACCCCAGGTGAGGCAAACCATGGCTTTAGCCTCCTGTCATTTGTAGCAGTCTACAGGACAGATATCTGCCTTCTACTTGTCCCACCTGGCTTTCCCGCCCAAAAAATAGCTGTGCTTTAGACCAGCCTCCTGCTGCTCCCCCTCCTGAAATGTGCTTCTTCTCTCCTGCCTGGGGCCCAGTCAGACCCTTTCTTCCAGGCCACTCAGTACCCTCCTGTGTCCCTGTACAACCCTCCTCCTCGGGCCTGTTTCCCTTCCTGCCACCATCTTCTTTGAATCCTCATAGTGTCTTCTGACAGGGCCTCAGAACAGAAGCCCATAACTCCGACTTTTTTGTTTGAGCTGCTATGACAAAATACCACAGATTGGATCATAAGCAACAAATATTTACTGTTCACAGGTCTGGAAGCCAGAAAGCAAGACTGAAGCAGATTTGATTTCTGGTAAGAGTCCACTTTCTGTTTCACAGCTGGTGCCATCTAGCTGTGCCCTCACATGGTAGAAGGGGCAGGGGAGCCATTTGGGGTCTGTTTTATAAGGACACTAATCCAGTTCACAAAGGCTCCACCCTCAAGACCTAATTGCTTCCCAATTCCACTTCCTAATCCCAACCCCTTGGGGGTTGGGATTTCAGGGTATGAATTTAAGGGAATATAAACATTCAGACCACAGCATCTGGGCAGTTGAGAGTACTCCTGCCTTCCCAATGTGGTCACTGTGGCTGCCTCGAGTAGGATGGTTAAGTGACATTGTGTGCTTTACGCACGCACATTCCTTCCTGTGAGCCTGGCCAAATTCCTGGAGGGGGAGGTAGACCCCTTTTTATACATGCGGAAAGCAAAGCTCCCTTGAATGTCTGGGTTCAGATCAGATGTCAGGGTGTGTTAATCTATCTTTAAAAGAAACAAGCAAAAACTGACCACACGCTGAAGCTCAGAGTAATGCAGAGCCCATAAGAGGCAGAGACAGGTTCAGCCCTCAGATGCCAAAACCCATCTCTTCCACATGGATCTCAGCCCCACCATAACCAGAGTGCCCCCCTCCAAAAATCCTGTCCTCACCCTGGGTAGTCTGGGCTTTAAGAAGCCTCAGGCAATTAGGCAACACAGAAAGCTGGGGTTCAGCGTGGAGTGCCTCTGCAATACCCAATATAGAGAGGGGTCCCGGACAGGAGAATCAATTCACCCAGAGCTCCGCCTAGAGATTAGATTAGAGACAAGGCTATTGGGTAGGGGGTCTCAAGCCTATGTCTATCATGCATTGGGAAGTATGTAGGGGCATCAGTTTTGTCTTAGGTTGTTCAGCACAATGACTTGGATCCCGAGCCACTCTGGATATTTAATAATGGGTTGAGGACACGGATGCCAAGCATCCTATACTGAGCAAGTCAGGCCTTCCCAAGGCAGAAAGTCCTGCCCAAATCACCAGTGGAGCCCCCTGAGGCAACACTGAGCCCCTTCAACTAGATTTTCCTTTTGTGTTCCCTCCCTATTGTCTGTCACCTTGGCATTGACCAAAAGGACACAGTTTTTACTTCTGGGGCCCACTGCCTGCTTTCAGTCTGCCGGAGGATCAAGGCGTTCATAAGCACGTGACTAGGCCTCTCTGTGCCCAGGACTTTTAATCTCCTTAATTGAAATTGATTGGCCTCTTGGGAGGCAGCTCTGCATTGGCCCCAAGCTTCAGCAGGCTATCAACTTTTGCTTATTTCTTTTAAAGACCAATTGACACACCACAGCATCTAATCTTCTCTCTGAATACTGGGCCCCTTTCCTGACCAGGAGCAAAATCAGAAACTCACACACAAAAACAGCTCAGGAAATAAAAGCTCCTGATAAAAATAAGGGAAGAATATTCTTGTCTCATTGTGGCTTAGCGTTATACAAAAAGCCAGTCCAAACCCCATTACCAAGGAAAGATGTAATCAAATGGGAAAGGAGAAACGGGAGGGGTAGGGGGAAGAGTTGCCTTCTAAAGCTTGCAAGATAAATAGACTGGCCCGGAGCACATCTAAGAACCAGCTGCAAAAAAAGATAAAAAAGGAAGAAAAGTGAAAGAGCTTCTCAAGTTAAAAGAAATCCAAACATAAGAGAATTGTTTGAGCATCCAGATTTGTGTTCATCTAGGCATACCACTGTCACCCTGAAGTGGCTTACAAACCGGTTTGGCAGGTCCTATCTCCTGGCAAAGCCTCTGAGAGGGCTCCTTATTTACCAGACTGATCACATATCCTGAAAATATACCTCAGGGAACCTTCCTGTGCCGTGCTGTTGGGTCACTGAACCACCTCGGCACTGGGCTTGAGAAAAGTTGTGCTGAGAGGCTCTGGCCACCTCACGGCTTCCAAGCCCCGTTCTCTGTTCCTGAACACCGAAGTCACACCAGAATATTAGAAGAGGAAGCATCTTAGGAGCAAGTTAGCACAGCACTGACAAGTCACATAATCTTTTTTTTTTTTTGGGGGGGGGGGCATAATCTTTATTATAAAGCAATAAACTCATTCTAATAACTTGCTGCTTGACCTGAAGATCAAATCTAGAGACCCGGGTTTTTAAAAGCAGAGAGAGATACAGCTGATTTGCTCTTGGAAATCTCAATTTTCAAAACAATTCAAGAAGAAAGTAGTTCTTGGTCTTAATGTTCCCTCTGTAGAGAAAATAAAACTTTTTCTTTACCCTCTTATATTCCGTTACTGGGGCCTGTGAAGTAAACTGACAAACTTGAGATTAATAGGAGAAAAAATATTTAAAAATTTACTTGAGGGCTGGGGATATAGCTCAATTGGTAGAGTGCTTGCCTAGCAAGCACAAGGCCCTGGGTTCGATCCCCAGCACCAAAACAAAAGAAAGAAAAAAAGAAAAAATTTACTTGAAGTAAATATTTTTACTTGCATGGGCAGGGTGAACCTCACAAAAAGGAGATGGCAAGACTGGTCAGTTTTGGGGGCTTATATACCATTCTAACAAAAAGCAATAAATTTTGAAGTGACTAGACAAAGTTGGTCTTCTGGGGATGGTAAACTGTGGAAGGTGAAATCTGTGGTAGATTATGGTTACTTGGTAAGATTTACTATGCAGGATCAAATCAGTGCTGTCTCAAGAGATGAAAATAGTGTTTAAGAGTTATTCTCTTCCTGGTATGGGGGAGAAGAACACTTTTACAAATGTAAGATTTTCCATTTTACAAAGGGAAATTTATCCCTGCTTTTAGAAAAGGAGGACAAAGAGTTTTTCCTCTGACTGCTTTTTCTCAGTTCCCTTCAGCTCAAAATAATCCTTATACCAAAGTGGCGTGTTCTGTGGTGGCATATTCTGAACCCCTTCATTAGCAGTAGAAGCATAACCTAAGGATGAAGGAGCCGGTAAAATCTGTAAAGACAATGGCATATCTTTTTTCAATCATCATTGAACCAGAATCTAAGGGTGCCTCAGACACCATCAGCATTCAGTAAATATCTGTTAAGCAAGGGAATAAACCAGAGGATGAATGGATGGGTGGATGGATGGGTGGGTGGAGGGGTGGGTGGATGGGCAGGTGGATGGATATTGAATAAAATAGGACTGGAGCAATTGCAAAGTATAGAAGGGAAAATTGTAGCTTCCATAAAATACCATCAAGACAACCTGTTGGACTGGGGATATAGCTCAGTTGGCAGAGTGCTTGCCTTGCAAGCACAAGGCCCTGGGTTCAATCCTTAGCACCGGAAAAAAAAAAAAAAAAAAGCTGTTGCAAAGCTTATGGCAGGAAGAGAGATCATTACCTTGCAGTCTTGACCGCATCTTAGAGTAGGGCAGGTAAATTCAAGATATTTGTGTTTACAAGTCTGATTTAATGTGGGACTGATTAAGATTGGGGAAGAGTCATGATGTCATAGTTCAGGATCGTGGATAGAGTAAGGTGTGTTAACATATATTTGCTGCTGCCTATCAGAAAGTTAAAAAGTGGGTTGGGGATGTAGCTCAATGGTGGAGTCTTTCCTTAGTACACAGAAGGCCCTAGTTTGATCCTCACACAGGGATGTTGGGGGTGGGGTTAAGCAGTTTTAAGAGGGTTGGGGGAAGTTCCTAAAATAATAAAGTTGCTTGTAACCTCCATCTTCCTGGACAAGCATTTCCAGCTATGATTAAACACATATTGGTAAAGACAGTGGATAGTAGTTCCATTTGTGTTAGTGAAGATTCTGCAGCAGTTGTAATATTAGTGCAGACATAAGGAAGCTATGTGGGTGATGATGGTTTCAGTCCTCAAGCTCATCTTAAATAAACCATTCTCTTTCCACAGTATGGCATGTGCAGATAGGAAAACTGTCCACAGGAGGACAAGCAAACCTAAGTGGATCCAGGACAGGGGTGGGTGGCTAAATTCTGGTTAAATAGGACTGACACATGTTGAACCATACAGGGACGAGGTAAGTCAGATTTATCTAAGACTTCAGAATCCTGACAGGCAAGAACCCTGATAGGCAAGACCAGGTATAGAACTTTACAGGCCTCAGTGAAAAATGAAAATGTGGGACCTCTTGTTTAAAAGCTAAGATTTTCAAACAATTTAGCAGGTCTTCAAAAAATTAGACATAAAATTACCATATGAACCACCAATTCTACTCCTAGGATTACACCCAAAAGTACTGAAAACAGGAACTCAAACACATACATGAATGTTTATAGAAGCACCGTTTACAGTAACCAAAAGGTGGAAACAACCCAAGCGTCCATCAACTGATAAATGGATAAGCAAAGAGGTCTGTCCATACAATGGAATATTATTCAACCACAAAAAGGAATGATGTTCTGATACATGCTCAACATGGATGAACCTTGAAGAAATTATACTAAAAAAAAAAATAAACCTGACTCAAAAGGATAAATATTATGTGATTCCACTTATACAGAATATCCAGAATATACTAATTGATGAAGACTAAAAGTATAGTTCAGGCCACCAGGGACTGAGGAGAGGGGACATAGGGATTTACTACTTAATGGGTACAGAGTTTCTATTTGGAGTGTCAAAAGACTTCTGGAAATAGACATTGGTGATGGTTGCACAAAACTGTAAATGTAATGTATGTCCCTGAATTGTATACTTGAAATTGTTAAATGGCTAATTTCCTCTATATATGTATGTTCTATTTTTAATGTCACAAAATACTGCTATATATATATATATATGTATATATATATATATACTTTATCACAATAAAAATGTTATTAAATAAGAAAATTAAGAATAAGATGGCATCAGTGGAGCCTTGACCAAGAACAGGGCTTTGAGCATGGGACTCTATGGGAAGCCAGCCTGACCAAGAGGAGAGAAAACCTCAAATCCAGGTGGCATTCCATATTTGGAGACTAAGAGTGCTAAAAAAACCACTACACCCAGGCACTGCCTGGGACTCAGAGTCCACTTGAAACTCAACAAGAATGGGAAAAAAAAAAAAAAAAAAAAAAAAAAAAAAAAACTTAAAAGCCTCACTTTCCTGATGCTACCTGTTCCCTCTTTAGCTTTCTGTAGTTCAAATCCAGAGATGCAGATTCAAGGATCAGGAGACTTCATAGGTAACAATGTTTATGGGATGTTTTTCCTCCTGCTTCTTTATATCAGTTGTTACTTAACCCTCTCTTACTGTTAAAAACATAGCCAGATGCACAGCAGGGAACCATAATGTGCACTAAGTCCCTTTGTGGAGAATTGAGCAACAACTACCCTCACATCCTCACCTGGCATGCATCAAGCACATATTTCCTGGGTTTCCCTCATTGCAAACTTCATCTCCCTCACTTGTCTGGTCTTCCTTTCACTCCCTACCATGCATGGCAGCTCAGGTCAGCTGGGGTAGAATTGATTCTCCCAAGAGGGCACTAGAGGATTAAAGATGGGGAGAGAGAGTGTGTCAGGGACAATTTTGGAGATCCAACAGTGTGGCCAGGAAGGATCTCTGGCCTTATCATCCTATTCACTCAGAGTCTGCAAATAATTTATATTAGGTACCAGTGAGAGGTGGGAGGGGAACAAAAAGGTGAGCAAGGCCTGACTCTGTCCCAAGAAACCTAATGAAAATCAGATTGCCTGCCTCCTTTGCTACATGTGCCTTAGGTCATGAGCCCTTGATCTGGGCTTTACCAAGCAGAAACGGTGCCTTTTTTGTGTGAGCCAAACCAAACACGGGTGCCTTCCACCTGAGTTTTTGGAGCTGAGTTTGGAGCTGAAATTTTCTTGCTTATGGCAAAATACATCTCTGCTCACTAGTGGCCTTCAGTTCTTCCACTTCTGGGTGGCCACTCAATTGGAAGGTGGTTGCTGGCAGAGAATGGACCTCAAACAAAACATTTACCTTAAAGTTACAGGAAGCAGCCAGGTGTAGTAGTGCACGACTGTAATCCCATAATCCCAGCGACTCAGGAAGCTGAGGCAGGAGGATCCCAAGTTTGAAGTCAGTCTTAGCAATTAAGTGAGGCCCTAGGCAACGTAACAAGAGCCTGTCTCAAAAAAAAAAAAAAAAAAAAAAAAAAAAAAAAGAAGAAGAAGAAGAAAAAAAGAAAGTTATAAGAAGCAGTTCTCAGTCTCTGATCCTGTCCATCACTGCAGGATTCTCCAACCATTATTAAAAGCTTCTATTATTTCTGGGACATTTCATGGGGACATTTCAAGGTACCTGTGTCCTTTCAACAACCATGTCCTTTCATCCGACTGTAACTCTGCTTCTCTACAAGGATAGGTGCTACCTCAACCTCTGAAGGCCAGAAAACCCCAGGAAGTTGCCTTGCCCCAGTCCTGCCTCTTACCTCTGTGCCTGGGGGTCAGGAAGGACATCAACAGAGGCTAAAGAAGAGAGAAACCAGAATGGCCGCCACTACCACCCTAACTTGGGTCATTCTGTAAGTCCTCGAGCACTTCTGAATTCTGTGAGCGCAGTATGCAGCCTTGCTGTGCTAAAACTTGCCCTTTGGGGTCAATGCTAGGCTTGGGATCTGCCCTCATAGCCCTCCAGGGAAACCCAAGTGAAGCCTAAATCCTGCCTATTTCAGTTTGGTCTGCAGTTCCCAAAATACTGGAAGCACAAGGTCCAGGGGTTTTTCCACAGGGAAATATCAATATGTTGTAAGTCCTGTTCCCCTCTGCTCACCTACTAGACTGTCAGTGTTGGGAGACTGGAACTTAAAACTGCATGATGTTCCAAGGAGAGGTTTTAGAGCTACACTAGTCTTCCTTCAATTATGCATTGAACAGTTCTGCTCTTTTTCTTTTTCTTTTTTTAATCTCTTTTTTTGGGGGGGAAGGGGGTGAGGTGGGGGAGCGCAACAATTTTACTGAACCAATCTAGTAGTAAAGGCTAATTTCCTTAACCAGTACTATTCATAGAATTTTTGTTTGGCTGAAGCCCTCACATTTCTGCATTTAAAAAAAACACACACACACACAAACGTGCAGTCATCTTTATTTCAATTCACAAATACATTAGTTCAACCTCAGAGATTTGTTAGGTACATTATAAATATTTACAGTAGAGAAGTGAAACCATCGTGGGTCTTGCTAAGGATCTAACTATGTGCATTTGCAATCCATTCATTTAAAAACGTGACTGGTTTTGTTTGAAATTTCCACTGTCTAGTGGAAAAAGCCAAATATTACCTTAGGCCTGCTTTTTCTAAAACCTTTTCTAGCAGGATATTACCTTAGGAAAACGTGTTGAAATAGCGCCCCCTATGGAGCAGCGTCTCCACTACCATGTTTTGTTCTCAAATCCCAAATCCCCCACCGTTCCAAGAGCCTTCCTCTGCAAATGTGATTTTTAAAAACTTTTTTAGTTGTAGATGGACACAGTACCTTTATTTTATTTATTTATTTTTATGTCGTGCTGAGGATCGAACCCAGTGCCTCACAGGTAGCTGAGCATGGGTTCTACCACTGAGCTACAACCCCAGACCTGCAAATGTACTTTTAAAAAACCCTAACATTTACTGAACATGTTTCGTGGGTCAGACATGGTCACGTGGTCTCATTAATCTTCACAATAACCCTATGAGAGAAATAGTATTACTGTTACCTCAAGTTCACAAATGAGGAAGTATGTTCAAGGAGAGCAGGTCACCTCCCCAGCATCATGGAGCTGGTCAATGGTGGAGCTAAGATTCTCACTCGTCCACATGCCCTCAGGATCCAGAATGAGACCTTCATCCTTCTACATGCCAATTTTAATTCAGCGGAACTAGTGGACAGGCTTCAGATCTGGTCATGATGAGTTTATCAGTAATAAAAGTTTATCAGTAATAAAAACAGCTAACATCTGTGTGCCTGCTATGTACCAAGCACTGTATGTTGTCTTTCATTTTAGCAACTCAGCAAAATATAGATTTACCCCCATTTTACAAATGAGAATCCTGAGGCTCAGTGAATTTGAGCAATATCCTGATGTCATGGTCATTGACAACTAGGGCTCTGGGCCCAACGAGTTGAATTAAAAAACGATTCTCCTTCTGACTAACTGTGTGACCTTGGACAAGTTGTTTGACCTCTCTATGCCTGTATTTTCCTACCTGTACTTATCTGGTAGGATTACTCCAGGGATTCAGAGAGTCAATACATGCCACGTGCATAGAACTATCCCTACTACAGAGTAGGAGCTCAATAAATGTGAGCTATTGTCATTACTGCTCCAAAGGCATGCTTTCTTTTTCCCCTTAGAACCTCTGTGCCACAGTCTTTTCTGGGATAAGAATAAATCACTTGGGCTGGGGTGGTGGTTCAGTGGTTCAGCACTTGCCTAGCATTGTGTGGGGTACTGGGTTTGATCCTCAGCACCACATAAAAATAAATAAGATAAAGTCCATTGACAACTAAAAAATTCTGAAAAGAATAAATTACATATTAAAATAAGCAAGATTCTCTTGCTGCAATGATGCTTAAGGCTTAGATAAGGGGAAAAAATCAACTACAGTCTAAGCACATCTATATTACTGTTCCCCCTGAATGCTCTCAAGGAAGTAAATCCAGTGAAATATCAGGAAAAGTTGAGTTCATGGAGAGAATGTACTCCATTTAAGCTTCCTTCTTCTACCCTGTCTCCATTCTTTCCTTTCTCACCAGGTTCTAAAAGGTGAATTCATCTTTTCAGACTTACAAGAATAAATTTGCTGTATATACTCACGCTCATTATGACTGCCAAAGTTAGTCCTTTTTCTGGTTCTGGGAGAAAGGTCTAAAAGATCTAAAGATCAAGGTTGACTTCTGGTCCAGGTTTTACGGTGTGGCCAGCCATAAATTCCCTAATCTCCAGTTTCTAGTTTGCAATCTGTGAAAGACATCCGCCTCACCAGATTTATTTGAGGATCAAATTAATAATGCATGTTAAGATGTTAGATGCCTTGTAAACCATAAATCATAATGCATAGGAGAAACATGTCCCTTTAATTGGACGGGCAAGAAACCTGAGTCTTGGCCTGCTCTATCATCACATTTAGGAGACATAGCAGCAGCTTCCTGGGCACATACCTCAAGAAGCTGCCCAGGGGGCTGGGGTGGGCAATGGTAAAGCATTTTGTCTATCATGCGTGAGGTCCTGGGTTCATCCCCAGCACTGCACACAAAAGGGAAAGGAAGAAGGAAAAGAAGAGGAGGAGGAGGAAAAGGCGGAGGAGGAGGAGGAGGAAGACACCACCTAGAATTTCACCTTCCGGGAGGCAGGTTTGGGTGGGGGCATGTATTAGGAAGACCCTTTAGCGGTGGTCAAGTGTGAGGAGGGAGCCATATGTGAGTGGAGAGGATGGGCTGGGGGGAACCTGCTAGCAGAATTGGTTTAGAACAGCCCAGTGCCTATTGGCAGTAGATCAGGGAAAAGTGGGTTTCCTCCAAGTCTGAAACAAACACCCTAGGATAAGCAAATTCACCCTCCTTAGGGATATTGGGAAGTTCTTAGGGATAGGATTAGGTAGAAGCTGTTTTCTTCCTTGCTTGCTTTCTTCTCCTCCTCCTCCTCCTCCTCCTTCTTTTTGATATATAATCTCCCAATTTAGGAGGATTAATGCCAGTGAGACACACATCCCTCCAAAAATAATCCACCAGCTCCAGCATAATAAATAAGCAGAAATTTAAGAACAGAAAAACTGTTATTTAGTGCCCTGTCACAAGAACTGTGGAGTGTGCCAAAGGAGCTATTATCAATGGCAAGATTACCTGGAGCACATTGTCCCCTGATAACACTGAATGTATACATGACAACAGGCTTCATGGACAGGAAGAATCGGTTGTGCAAGAGCACCTCATTCAGCAAAGGCCTGGAGGAACAGTGCTTGAGAGGGCAGACTTAAGTGGGCAAAGAATAAATGACCCATAAAAAGATGGGGTTCTTGAGGATCAAACTGCCCCTGAGACAGACCACCCACTATAACTTTCCACAAAGTTACTGTCAAGCTTCTTCCAAATTGCTTCCTTTCACAAGTTCACAGAACCAAACAGTTCATAAAATTATCTGCCATCCCTGCTGTCAAACACAACAGGCACATGAGACTCACCAACTAAAGAACTGGTCCACCCTGACGTGCATCTAAAAGAAAGGGAACCATACACAATCACAATCCCTTGGTTTAATGAATCCAATGAATACAAAACTCAGTGAGCAATGGTTACCAGTCATTTACATAAATGACATTTGGCAGGCCAAAAACATTTTTTTGTATGTGGTACTGGAGACTGAACCCAGGGTCTCACATGTGCTAGGCAAGTACTCTACAGCTGGCTTTAGCCCAGGCCAAAATTTCTTGATACCATGGACCATTTCTCACAGCCTGTATATTACCACATTACCACTGTTGTAACCTTGAGCACCTATATGGTATTGCATATTATGCGGGTACATTAGTCCATTTTCTGTTGATATAACAAAATACCTAAAGCAGGGTACTTATAATTTTAAAAAAGTTTATGAAGGATGTTTTGGAAGCTGAATGTCCAAGATCAGAGACATTCACTATCTGGCCTCTGGTGAGAGCGCTCCTGGCTAATCATAACATAGCTAATGGTATCATGGTGGGAGTATAGGCAAGAGGGAGAGATCACATGGAAAGAGGAAGAGATCCAAAGGCAAGACTGGAAGCCTGAGAGATTCAGGGGTCAGGTTCACTCTTTTTATAACAACCCACTCTTGCAGGAATTCACTCACTTCCAGAAACCAGCATTAATTCTTTCTGAGAGTGATGCCCCTGTTACCTAATGACCTCCCACTAGACCCCACCTCATTTTTATTTTTTATTTTCTAGTACTGGGGATTGAACCCACACATACTCTACCACTGAGCTAAACCCTATCCCTTTATATTTTTATTTTCAGACAGGGTTTTACTAAGTTACCAGGCTCCTCTTGCCTCAACTTCCCAGGAACTGGGCCACTGTGCCTGGTAAGGCCCTGCATCTTAAAGGGTCCACCACTTCTCAAGATCTCCACTCTGGGGACCGGGCTTCCAGCACATGAACCCTTGGGGGATACACTCAAACCATATCCAAACTATAGTAGCAGGTCATAAAATTAAACCACTTGTAGGCAGCACAAATACCAGAAAAGCTGTGAAGCTATTCTTAAAATATCAGATTATAAACAGCTTTCAATGTCCATAATTTAACTACATGGGATATGTTCCCAGTTTCCTGCACTTTCTAATCTCTGGGTAACATCTTTTCCTGGTTTTGCCCTCTCAACCCTTCCACCAGCTTTATAACTCAATTCCCTATATTAAATCCCTCTCTGTATGAAATCACTAAAGTGATTTCCACTTTTTCTGACTACTTACTGATAAGTCTTCTTCAATGTTTTTCCTTTATACATTTGTGTAAAAATGCAAGTATTTATGTTTGGATCCCTCTCCTTTGTTCTTCTTGCTGAGTTCTTCAGTATGACCTTTCTGCTTTTAATTTTTTTAAATTTTATCACTTCTTTACCCTCTCAACAGTGGCAGGCAAAATTTGAGTTTGCCTCTAATTATGCTCCTCTGCCTTTAGACCATTGTTATATTAGACTGCAGAACAACTTTAAAGCAATGAGAAGGCCCAATCCTTTCCTCTGGGGACACCTCTACCTCCCAGCATTACTGAACATTTTGTCCCATTAAGTCATTAGAAAGAAGGTCTGCCACAGCAAGACTCTGCCCCTGTGGACAGGAGCTATGCATAACTAATGAACAGGAAAATTGGTATCAAAATGGCCTGATTGGTCTCAATGTGTCTCTAATAACTTCCAAATCGCCCATTCTTGATTTCCTTGTACATCTTTTTTTCTTCCTAAATGAATACTCCAAATCCTCACTATCCCACTAACATATTTTTTCCCCACTAACATTTTTCAGTCTACATTTTCTCTTTCTTTCTTCCCAGTATATGGTACTTCATTTAGGAGAGGATTACACCAGATTCTCAAACTGTATACACCTTAAATACTATTTAGTGGTCTTAGTCTCTAGTTGTAATGTTAAGATGCCAGAGATATCCAGCTCTGAGAGATTTCACGGTCAACTTTGTCTTGTAGTATTGTAAATACCACATGGAATAAATACCAGATTTCTGTTTCAGATATAAGGTAAATGATGCTCAGAAGAGTCGACCATTTTTCCAACATCACATAGATGGTAGGAGGCAAAGTAGGATCTGAACCCAGTTCTTGCTGATGCTGCAGATCCTTCCAAAGACTGTGGTCAGCCAAGGAAAAAACAAAACAAACAAAAGCACTGGATTTTAAATTCTAGCAAAATGCTGTCACTGCTGTGTCACATTGTGGTATTTCTTAGATTGAGCATTTCATGCAGGTATTTCTCAGCAACTATAGAAGCATTATCAGGAAACCTTTAGTCCATCAGCTTTGGCAGAGCTCATTCATGTGCCCTGGATCACGCATACATAATGGACTACAGTTATTCCACCAAGGAGAGAGTGTGTCAGGACACAAGGAAGGAGGCAGAGAGTAGGGAGATGATAAATTCTGCCTTTACACATATGTTTCACCTGTTATGACAAGCATGTGTCTTTCATGACTCGGCAAACTTACAATAAAGAAAATTAAGAGCTAGTGGCAAAGACAAAACACATGTCCACCAAATCTCTTTTTATTTTCTTCTTCCTATATACACAGGAAGATTACATCTTCAAGACTTTCTTGTCCTTAGATTGGGCCAGTGTAGCAGGGTTCTGATCTAAGGGCAGAAGTGATGTATACCACTTCCAAGCCTAGTCATTGAGTCTGTCAATGTCGTCACCATAATCATCCTCTCTTTTCCTCTTAGGTGGCAAACTTTTGAGACCACAAGATGAAGATGACACCATCACAAGATGACTGAAGTCCACATCCTTGAGTCAATTACTGGAGGAGAACTGCTAAGGAGTGCCATTTGATCTTCATCAAACAATGACCTATTGTGGTACTAGGGATAGAGCTCAGTTGTGGAACACTGGCCTAGCATGTGTGAGGCCCTGGGTTCAATACCCAGCACTGAGGGAGGAGGGGGAGGAGGAGGAGGAGGAGGAGGAGGAAGGGGAAGGAGAAAGGGTTTTTTTGTTACTGTAGAGTGGCCTTACCTATCCTGACTAATATGGAGCTCACATATGCCAGGGATGTTCAGAATCCCACAGAGGTCCTGAGAGAGCCTCTTGGATAAATCACTCATGGAAATAGGCCTTCAATATTTTGCTAAGGGATTTTTTCAGATTCTAAGTGTGTATGAAGACATATTTCTTTTCTGCTCTCCTACCTCTGAATTATCTTCTCATTCTCACTTTGTTGTGGTGTATTTGTTCCAAAGGGAAATAAATCAAGGACTTCATCAAGAAGCCTGACACACTTACTTTCCATTCTCATTGAAATAATACCTGAAAAGGGGGAAGTTTTATTATAATTTTATTCCCCCTCAGGGACCATTCTGAATTTTACTATCCTAATAGTTACTTCTTATTATAGTAAAACCTGGGGTAAACCAACAGGGATGGAGTTGTTCTGGATAAATATTTCACATAATATAGTCTCTACATTTGAACATTAAAATGCTGTTAACTTTTAAATTTTTTGAAAAAAATATTAAATATTAAATATGAAGCATAATAAATGAAGTATGGTGACATATTTTACCTTTTCTTGTTGATTCAGGACTAATCTAAGTTCCTTAAATGTGCCACACTCTCTGCAGAGGCTCACACCATCTCCACTGCCTGAAACGGCCTTTTTCTCCCTTGCCTAGTTCAATCATTCTCATCCTTTGGATGTCAACTCAAAAACACCATTCCCTCGGGCACAACTGCATGAATTTACTAAAACTCATCACACTTTGTGTAAACAGGTGAATTTTGTGGCATGCATATTATACTTCAATAAATTTGTTAAAAACAAAGCACCTTCTGGGTTGAGAGTGTAGCTCAATGGTAGAACACTTGCCTAGCATGGACAAATCCAGCACTGAAAAACAAATAAGTAAATAACAACAAATAAATAAGTGGAGCACTGTGGAGGAGGTGAAGCATAAACCCCAATTCCCTCTCAAATGTGGGATGCGCCCAGAACTTCCTTCCAAAGACTAGGAATGCTGGGACTCGGGGGAGTGCATTCACAGGGAAGAAACCAACTCTACCTTAGCCTACTGGTCAAGGTGAACAACAGTGGTCATAAGTCAAGCTGATAGTATGTACCCTTGATATGATGTGATGCAAATGGCACCTGAGTCAGGTGATTTTCCTCCCCAAATCCACAATCCAGACTAATCATGAAAAAAATTCTAGTAGAAATGCATCTTACCAACAGGGTGTGGAGGAGCATAAATCTCCCCTCTCTATCTGTGGGTTGTCCATAATGATTTTCTTCCAAAGAGTATGGTATGGTAAAGAGGCATATACACCCAAGGACATTACCTACCCCAGGAGATCAAGGTCAACATCCTCAGTGAGAAGGCATGTTGATAGTATGTACCCTTGATATGTTTGATGAAAAAGTCACTTTACCTTTGTGGTCTTCCTCCCAAAACCCATAACCCCAGTCTAACCACAAGGAAAACATCAGACAAATTATAATAAAGAGCATCCTTCAAAATATCCGACCAGTACTTTTCACAAATGTCAAGGACATCAAAAACAAGGAAAGTGTGAGAAAGTATTGCAACCACAGGAGCCTAAAAGACAGGGCCACGTCCCAGGGTACCACAGCTGATGTCTCCCTGCCTTCATTCATTCAACGTCTTTCACAGCCAAAACGCAGAGTAGGCAAACAGGACATAGCTAAAGTCTTGAAGCTGAGTAGCAGGACCAGTCACCTGGCAGTGTGGTCAGTTCAGTAGCTGTCCCCATCAGTATTTTACATTGTTGATATTCCTTATATATATAATCAGAATCTTGGTTTTTTCCATTATGTGTTATCAAATTCATTTTCTAAGATTAATAAAAATTACTCATTTACGTGTTGAATAACTGTGTAATATTGCATAGTGTTTCATGCCATAATTTAATTAACCATTTCCCAATTGTTGGACATTTGGATTCTTTTCAGTTTTTTGACAATTACAAATAATACTGACAAATATCATTGATTATTTCTTTAGATAGATTCCTGTAAGTTAAATTGCTGTCAAATATACACACATTTGCATTTAAAGCTTTTGAAACGCAGGAAATATCTGCCCTCCTCTGATATTAACCCAACATTTGATCCTATGTTCCTACAGATGGGTCCTCGCCCTCTGCTCACCTTACCATCCAAAGCACAATTAATAGTTCCCATAATTACAGGGTTCTGTGATAGCTACTGAGAATAGAAAAGCAATATAGCTTCCAGGAGGGGCAAAAGGCAGGGAGGGACACAGAAATGCTTGCATCTCTGAAGCATTTGAGCATCTCTACAGAGCTCAAAGGTTCTGAGAAGAAGTCTCATTAATCTCCGGAGGATTGTTACTTTTCCCTCTGATACAGACCCAAACATAAACTGTATGCCTTGACGCATATGTACCCACTTGCAATGCTCTTGTTTTCCTGAAATTCCTTAAGATGGCTTTTATACCATGGGATTTCCCATTCATGCAGACAACAAAAGCCCCAAACTGGGTTGCTCATTTCTTACCCTCAAGACCCGTAGAAGGAAAAGAGAAAGAACAATTAGTCCCATTGTAAAAATGAACAGAGAAGTTAAGGAACCCAGACCTGAACATCCTTGGCAGCATAAAATGGGGATTCAATCCAAACCCTAGGTGAAAATTGTGCAGATTGCATTCTTTCAAACTTGCCTGCTTTCACCAGCCTTGGCTTCTGTCCTCACAGCCCCTTTTCTGACTTTGACCCGCTTGTCTCCTTCTTTCTTTTTTTATTATAAAATAGTAGACAACTTAAAATAGGTATTTTAACCATTCTTGAAAGCACACAATTTGCTGGTATTGAAATGGGAGTTTGAGATGAAAGTCGATTCTCCCCTTCTGTTGGCAGGTGGAGTCTGTGTAAGCTGCAGACCTCTGCAGCCAAGAAAGCTGATGTTAGTGTTGGCAGCTTATCACAGTAGGAGACATCCACCAGTGTCAGCTCCAAGGGTTGCGGCCAGCCCGCAAAGCCCGACTGTCCTCCACCACCACTGAGTGGCTGTTGCAGCTCTCAGCATTGCAACTCTGAATGGGGGTGGTGCCTTTCAGTGCAGAGTCCAACAGCTCACTGCAACTTCTTTCTGGGTTCTTGTCTCTCAAATCCAAAGAATGAAATTCACTGGACAAAGTAAGGCAAGAGTGAAAGGAGCAGGATTTGTTCAAAGGTGAAGAATAGGAACAGAACCCTAGAAGGGGCAAGAGGGGAATTCCATAAGGGTTGCCCCCTAAGTGTGCTAGTCTAAGGGTTTGTAGAGCACTTGAGTTGACACTCCGAAGAGACCTCAGAAAGCTGAGAAAGGCAAGGAATCTGATTTTCCCCTGGAACCTCCAAAAAGGACTCCTTTTGAACTTGTGAACTCCAAAACCATAAGATAAATTAAGCTACTAAGTTTGTGGTAATTTGTTACAGCCATGAAAGGAAACTAAGACATCAACATAACCTTGTCTTCTTCTTATAATCTACTTTGCAGTTGATTCACATGACTTTTAAAGTACTCCCTCAAACAGTCCTACAGTTTGGGTACAAGTTGCTGATGGTTGGTTCAGGAAGGGCCCCACTATGGTTTGTGTCCCCCCAAATTTCATGTGTTGAAATCTCAGTACAATAGTACTGAGAAGTGATGGGTCCTTCAAGGGGTGATTAAGTCATTAAAGGGAATTAATGACTTTCAGGTGAATTCTCACAGAAATGAGTAAGTTCTACCTCTTTGGAAACTGAATTAGTACTCCAAAGATGGGTTGTTATAAATTGAGCCTGTCCTTGTTTATTTCCTCTTCCACACATACACCTGCTTGTCCTGCTTTCCCACAACAAAAGAAAACAGGACAAAGCCCTCCCAGAAACAGCCATCTGATCTTGGACTTTTAAGCCTCCAGAACTGTGAGCTAAATAAACTTGTTTCCTTTATATATTTCCCAGTGTCAGATAATCTGTTATAACAACAGAAAACAGACTAAGATCAGACTCACTCTATACAATTTTTAGTTTGTTCTAATTAGTTATACATGACAGCCAAATGCATTTCAGTTCATTGTACATGAACGAAACAAAACTTTTCATTTCTCTGGTTGTACATGATATAGAGGCATACCATTTGTGTGATCACACATGTACCTAGGATAATCATGTCCATCTCGTTCTACCATCTTTTCCATCCCCATTTCCCCTTCTCTCCCCTCATTCCCCTCTGCCCAATCCAAAGTTCCTCCATTATTCACTTGCCCACACACCCCACCATTATAGATCAGCATCCACATATCAGAGAAAACATTTGGCCATTTTTGGGGGGATTAGCTTATTTTTCTTATGATATTCTCCAACTCCATCCATTTACCTGCAAATGCCATAATTTTATTCTCCTTTAAGACTGAGTAATATTCCATTGTGTATATATATCACAGTTTCTTTATCCATTCATCTATTGAAGGGTATCTAGGTTGGTTCCACAATCTGGCTATTGTGAATTGAGCTGCTATAAACATTGATGTGGCTGTATCTCTGTAGTATGCTGATTTTAAGTCCTTTGGATATAGACCAAGGAGTGGGATAGCTGGGTAAAATGGTGGCTCTATTTCAAAGTATTCTAAGGAGACTCACTCTATATTTGACCAGCCAGGTGTGGTGGCTCAGGCCTGTAATCCCAAGGCTTGGGAGGCTGAATTGGGAGAATTGCAAGTTCAAAGCCAGCCTTAGCAACTTAGAAAGGCCCTAAGCAACTCTGAGACCTGTCTCTAAATAAGATACAAAAAAAGGGCTAGGGATGTGGCTTAGTGGTTAAGTGCCCCGGGTTCCATCTCTGATACAAAAACAACAAAACAAAACAAAAAAAGCATTAATTACTAAACTATCTTTGGTGCAAGATTAGGATGTTCAGAATATTCATGAATATACTTTAATATGGTGGCAGCAATTATGTGGCAAAAAACAGTATTAAACTTGACATATATACCACAGGATTTACTTTTTCATCCTTATATCTAATTAGGGAATGAATGACTTTCTGTTGGATAATCTAGGTGAAGAGAGAACATTCTCCAGAGTATCCTAAAAGATTGAATAGCCAAGTGTTCCCCAGGATATCTGCATCCTAAGCGGCACCTACAGATATAATAGCATTTGCTCCAAAGAATCTACAGAACTTTCATATCTAGTCCCAGAATCTCTTCTGACATGGAGATCTTTACTCCTAGGCATATCCAGGTGGTATTTCCCTAAACCTACAGCCTATATCTGGTTGAAAGTCCTAAGATTCTCCAGACTACATTCCAAATAAGTTTCTTATCCACTTATCCTGCTTCGTTCCACAAACTTGATTTTCTTGACCACATCCCACGTGGGCAAAGGAGTGGGTAACCATCAGAGGTAAGGGCTGGCTGCGAAATAAAAGCTATGAAAGTGAGTACATTAACAAAATAAAGACAAAAGGTGAGAAATATATATTTTTTCAAAGCAGGGGTGTGATGGATTGAGCAGACCAGATGGGTCTGACTTCTAACAAAGAAAAAGCCCGTGCTTGCTTTATTTGTAGCAGTACAGACCAAACAGGATCGACAAGGGATCTCCTTCAGGGGAGACAGGGTAAGAGTGAAGGTAAGCAGGTTGTTTGTGCTTGACAGGTTATGCCCATCTCTGAACAGTGGTGTTTGATCTTAAGGCTGTGAGCTAAGGCAGGGTGCCAGCATGATCTGGGCTTTCTCAAATCAGGGGATTCCACCCAGGAGTTCCCAGAAAAGCAGCTTCCCTGCCTTATGTTAGCTCAAACAAACCCATAATTTGTACACAGCTTCCGACACTTGATAACTGCCAATCAAGTCAGAGACAGGTGCTGTGGCTGTTGCCTGAGCTGCACACCAGGAGCTGCACATCCCCTTCATGTGGGGGCACTGGGCAGGTGCAAGGCCTCTGCTAGCAGGAGCATCACAGCCACACGTGTTGGTTCAACACACTTCACAGGGCTTTGAGGCTGGGCCATGACTGGCCATGGTAGAGATCATGGATTTTCTAACAATCACAGAGGTGCCCCTTTTTCATGTGGGGATGGACACACATCAAAGAGGAGTGGAAATCAGGAGGGAGCTGCAGAGCACTAAATAATGCCCTGGCATTATTTAAACTCTGCCAATCACCTCTTCCTAAGAGTAACCTGATTGGTGTTGGGTTTTCTGCCCTTTAGCTAAGGTAAATACAGAAAAAGTGGTAAATCCATCTGCCCTTTCTTTCTCCCTGTTCTTTCCAGGAACAGTTCACCCCCTCCCCCCACTCACACAGTGGATCACTTAACACCAAACCAAGGAGAAGGAAGTGAAAATAAGCATGACATCTTCCATTGCCACTTGGTGTAATACTTCTTCATGCAGCTTCTTTTTTTCTATTTATAGAAGGAATGCCTGCTTACTGTAAATAATAGAGAAAAGAGCAAAGGAGGAAATAAAGACCATCAGTCATCCTACCACCTTGAGATAACCACTGTCTCTTCTTCCACATTGTCTATACCTTCACACCTTCACTTTGCTAAATTTTTGTTCATGACTGTTTTAGATTATCTTATTCCATTTATTTATTTGCTTATTTTCTTACTACCTCAATGTAAAGTTTTTGAAGGCATGAAATTTATTTTCCTGACCCCCAGAACAGTGTTGGCTTGATAAATATTTGTTAAATGAATAAATATTTTGGCATATCATGTCTCTTTTATTTTAAATGTGTGAACATAAATGTTTATAAGGCATTATTTTTGTTCATTTTATGAAGCATTCTATTATCAAAAATCCCAAGTATATCTAAAACATAGATGATTTTAAAAGTAGGGTCAAATTTATTCAATTCCACATTTATTCTCTTCTCAGAGATTTTCAAAGCAGCAACTTTGGAGACTGGGTCCTGGGCTAGAACTGATGGGCAAAACTGGTATTCCAGTGAGAGATGAAGGCCTTCAAAGGCACATTTGGCAGGACCATGAGTTCCCCGTTAGCATGACAAAGCTGCTGGTATGAACATGGACATATGGGTGAGTGGGTTTTCCAGATAAGGGCTGAGCAGGTGGGATGCAATGGAAGGTCAAGGGAGTCAGGGAGCTGGTGAGGAAAGGGAGGTCTCCGATGGGTGGTGAGTTGGAAAGTCAATCCCTCTTCACTCTTAGATTTGACCTCACCTTAAAATTTTTGACCCTGGCATGATGACACAGGCTTGTAATCCTAGCAACTCAGAAGGCTGAGGCAGGAGGCTCACAAATTTGAGGCCAATTTGGGCAGCCTAGCAAGACCCTATCTCAAAATTTAAAAATAAATAAATAAGTAAATAAAGGACTGGGGATATAGTTCAGTGGTACAGTGCCCCTGGGTTCAATCCCCAGTACCACAAAAAAAGAAGAATAGGAAGAAGAAGAAAAAAAAAAAAGAGCTGGTTGAGATGGTACACACCCATAATCCCACATACTCAGGAGACTAAGGCATGAGAGTCATAAGTTTGAGGTCAGCCTGGGCAATTTAGGAAGACCCTGTCTCAAAATAAAATATAAAGAGCTGGGGGTGTAGCTCAGTGATCAAGCACTTGCCTAGCAGGAGTGACCCTAGGTTTGAACCCTAGCACAACAAAAATATTTTTTTTTAAAGTGTTTAGAGCATGCAATGTGACCATTTCAACTGGCTTCCACCCCACACCAACATTTTTCTGACTCCCCCTCACACTGCTGTCTTTCTTCTCTCCTCAAGGGCAATGATCCTCTCTGCCCGCCTTCCAGACCTTCCTTGTACTGTACTCTTACTGGCACCTTCACTTATGTCCTCTCTGTGCTATGTCCTCAGTCTCTCCAGGTATATTAATTCCTTCCCCGCTTTTGTGAAAGTCCTCAAACTACCCGATCCTAAAACAAAGCAAAGGAAGGCTCAAATCAATCTGACTGAAAGAGAAGTTGACACCTGTTGGCTCTCCCCTCCCTTCACCTTCTGTCCTTACTCTCACTGTAATCTAGTTCCCACCTAGGGCCACCAGTGACCTGGTGGCTCTACTCCCAAGGTTCTGCTCAACCCTCTCTTCTCCACTCCTCTCTGGCACGTTATGCTGTCAACTTCTCTTGTCACCTGTAGGATTGCCAAGTGCAACCTCCTTGAAATTCCTTCCTCATTTTCCTCTTTACCCTCCCAATATGCCCTACATATAGAAGATAGAATAGCTGTCTGAAGTAAAGTTGTGTTCCTGTAGGATTCATTTAATTTCTTTCTATGGCTCAACCGGTAAATTAGAAAAAAATTAAATTAATTTAAATACAGTGGATCAAGATTTGAGAGACATTTAACAATTCTCTTCATACTTGGAGAGAAGTTGAGAAATGGGATCTAGACTTGGTGCAAACACTTTTCAGAGCAAGACCTTCCGTAGATGCAAATAATGCTTCTCCAGAGTGAAAACTGGACGGCTCTAGCTACCACCAGCTGAGGGTAAAGTGGGTGCAGTCACTGCCATTGCTCAAGGGTACCTGGTAAATTCGAATAGAGAAGCTACACCAACCCCCATACACAGTTCTATGGATTTAACCCATAGAGATATCAAACCAAGACCCCCTGTAACAGTTCTGTGTCACTCTTCTGCTCAAGAACAACAATGGATTCCTATTGGCTACTGTATTAAGTACAAATTTCTCAGCTACCAACAAGGTTCTTCACAGTATGGCCCAAATTAATCTTTCCATGTTTGTCACCCAAATACTTGTACCACCACCACCAAGCACGCAAATCCAGCCATGCGAGATACTTACACAACCTGCTCAACCAACACTTCAGTCTCTGTCATTACATTCAGGCTTGTTCCACATCCTTCACAAAATCCTCCTCATAGTACCTTCCTTCCCTCCTCTTCCCCCATCTCAATAGTGCTTTTTACCCTTTTTGCAACATACTGGTCACTGTGGTAGTTAACAAGTACTCATTTTATCTCTACTACTAGAATACAAACTCGTTGAGGGGAGGGGTACAGAATGGATCTGTTAAGTGGTCAGAAAAGGAAGGTGGGACTTAGATGGGGAGCTCAAGGGACATTCCAGGGCCAAAGAAACAATTCTAGGACCTTTACTAGGGAGGCAAATTTTTTTTTTTTTTTTTTTTTTTTTTTTTTTGCAGTGCTGGGGATTGAACTCAGGGCCTTGTGCTTGCTAGGCAAGCACTCTACCAACTGAGCTATCTCCCCATCCCTAGGGAGGCAATTTTTGAAAAAATTTTTCCCTAAGAGTTACTTTGTGTTTTTCCTTTCTTCTTAGTAGTATAAACAAAGGAGAGACTGAGCACTTTGTTTTCTGAAGACATCTGGTCTACCTGGAGTGGTGAGCATCTCCATTAAATAACAAGCTCAGAGTTGGAACTTTGTTCTTTTAGTACCTAGCCCAAGACAGGTGGTCAAGAGAGTTTGTTAAATTAGTTTACTCATTTGTTATAATGTGTTTGGGTCAAAGGGAAGGTCTTGGACCCTAAGTCAAGGAGAACACATATGGGTTCTTGACCAGGGATATGACTCCCGTACATAAATTGCCCTAATTATCTTGTATGGTTTTATGTATTTATTTGTTTGTTTAATGCATGTATTTTTTTAACGTGCTCAATTTTTTACATTTCTGTCTCTCATTCATCTTGTCTTGTTTTGGTTGTTCCTAACATGCTATCAGAGGCATTTGATGGTCTTGTTTCCTCCCCTTTTTGTCATTTCCCACATAGACCTAGTACATTCTCCCCTCTACTTTGAACATACTAATTTCCTTTGCTAGCCTTTCTCTGAAAGAGGTAAAGAAGCACCTCTTTCAGTCTCATGAGGTGCATGCTTTTCTCCTGAAAAGTGTCCCTTTTTCTTTCTTTTGCTGTCCAACTGCCTCATGTGCTTTGGTTCTGGCTTCCCCAGTTTCCTTTAGTGAGGTTCTACCCACTTCCCATGAAAGGCTGCAGAGAAAGCTAACCTAATCCAGAAAGCCATCAGGAATGTATTGTTGATTGGTGTGTCACTTGTAATGGATATGGAGAAGAGAAATTCACAAGATAATGAGACCTGAGAAAAAGGGAATGAAAAAGAAGGTCAACCATTGACAGCCTTCGTCTCCCAAGACAAATGTTTTCCAGATGCTGGTTGCAGGTAGAGAGGAGGTGTTTTATCATCCTCAAAAGAGACAGTCTCTAGGAGGCATTCATCTCCTCCAAAGTAAATCCTCTTCAGACACTGCCCACAGACCTTGACCAAAAAAGCTCAAATTCCTGAGTGCCTAAGGAAACTGATATGTTCATTAGACCACCCCTCAAAATACCCTGTATAAACCCAGTCCCTTTCTTTGTTAGGTGGCTCATTTTCCACCAGGAAAGTGGGTCCATGGGGGCCATTGCATCCCTGTACCCCTGAATAAACAGGTGAGCTGACTTGTGAGTTTGTATCCTGCCCAGCCTTTTTGTGCTAACAGCCTGTACTCTTCTCTTTTCCAGAACCAGTGGGAGGGGCTGCAGTGTTCTGCCAACCCAGGAGATGGGCATTCTAAAACTCCAGCCATCTTGCCTTGTGCAAGTAACATGACAATGATGCTTTGAGCTTGCACTTCACTGATGTCATCCACAGAAGCTTTACCTGCATTGATCTCAACCTTGAACAACCTTGAACAACCCTGCCTTTATCAACTGATAAATATACTTCAACTTAGAAAAATAAAATAATTCTCCCAAGGTCATAGAGTTTAGTGAGTGGGATGTCCAGGTTTAAAGTTCAACGTGTATGACTATTATGGTGTGGATATGAGATGCCCCCCAAAAAACTCCTGTGTTAATGCAGGAATATTCAGAGGTAAATGATTAGATTTTGAGCACTGTAATCTAATCACTCCACCTTGGTTCTTGCTTCAAATGAACTAACTGGATGGTAAATATAGGCAGGTGGGACATGGTTGAAAGAGGTGGGTTACTAGGAGTGTGCCCTGGAAAGGTGTACCTTTCCTTAAGCCCTTCTGCTCCTCCATCCCCCTGCCCCTCTTTTACCTGTCTGTCATCAGCAGAGCATCTTTCCTCCACCAAGCCCTTCCACCATGATGTGCTGCTTCACCTTGGGCCCAAAGCAATGGAGTCAGCTGACAGTGGACGAAACTTCTGAAACCATGAGCCAAAATGAACTTTCCCTCCTCTAAGTCATTCTTGTCAGGTATTTTGGTCACAGCAACATAAAACTAACTAACACAGTAATCTTCCCAGACTTCAAAGATGCTTCATATGTTGCACTGGAGTTAGAAGATTCAAATTTTTCTCTTATATGCTTCCCTTGCCCAAAATTTAGAAAGGAAAACGAAACCGGCCAACTAAAAAAATTCACATGTCAACACATAATGCTAACCCTCTTGTGAACATATTAGACATGATGCCTTTATAAACCATTCCTTGTGCAAAGAACTTTATGAAGTCTAACAACTATCTAACACCAAGGATCAAGCAATGTTGATTGCCAGGTGAGATAGCTCATGTCTATAATCACAACTACTCAGGAGGCTGAAGTAGGAGGATCTCAAGTTCCATGCCAGCCGGGGCAACTTAGCAAGACCCTGTCTCAAAATAAGAAAGAAAGGGCTGAGGGTATAGAATGCTTGCGTAGCATGCTTGAGGCCCTGGGTTCCATCCCCAGCACTGCAAAGTTTAAAAAAAAAAAAAAAAAAACAGTGATAAAACAAACATTGCTTCAGGGGTGCATTTGCCATATTTCCCATCATCTCTTCTCCTCTTCTTTTCCAGATGTCTCACTTTTCTGCTATTAGAGGTGTTCTTTAAAAAACTGCCAAGATTTTAAAGAGCCCATCCACTTCTGTTTCCTCTGAATAGCTTTGCCAGCCCGGTTTTCCATCCTTGGACCTTGGATATGCCTATAGCATGGTCACAGATTTGAAAACACAGCTCCCTTGCTGAGACATGGTCAGCTTCACAGAATCTCCAAATGTTGCTAAACTGAAGGATGATATGTGTACTTCTGTTCCTTGCAGGGAACTTAAGTCCAGAACATAAATTTGATTTTTTCATTAATAAAAAATTAGATAATTCAAAAGGTACAAAAAGGTACAACCCCCTGTCCCAGTCACTAGGTTTCCAACATGTGGGCTACAACTCTCCCCAGTTTCTTACAGTTCCTAAATTCCTTCAGCATTTGACAATTCAATTAAGAAAGGTCAATATGAATCCTTTGCTCTTCTCTGTGACTAAGTGACTAAGTTGCTTAAAAGAAAATTCACCCATTCAGTTCAGCAAACATGAATTCCTACTGCACCTGCAGTATCTATTAAATGGCACTTCCTCCCGGAAGCCTCCCCTGCCCTTCCCAATCCTGCTTCAGATGACCCTCCTACAGGCTCCCAAGACCTGGTCTTTGCTCTATCATCCATCCTGCTTATCATACAGAGCGGAAATCTCCTTTCTGTCACCTAACGGCTTGGGACCAGCCCTGTGCCTGGCACTTAAGATGCTTTCAGGAAAAATGTGCTGAATTCATGTACTTTCTGAATAACTACATATATTCCAAATTATGCACAAAATCTTAGGAATACAATGATAGATAGAGTATCATCTCTGCCCTAATCTTCCTGACATCGTCGCATAACTTAAACAGAAAGAGAAAAAAATCACTTCAATTGATTCTCCTCTCATTCTAGGTCCACATGATGACACAATCAGCTTCCCTTGTTTGTATAATCTATTCTTTCTCTTCCTATTACTGTGTATCTTCATTCTCCATTTATGACCAAAATGTGGCCTAGAACTCCCATTAGTCTGTGTTCACCAAGGGCTCAAAGCCTGACAATCTTACCCTGCCTTGTGATTTTTTTCTTTCTTCAAAGTGGTATCTAACTGACTCTCCAGCACCAATGATTGAGAACACTGGCAAGAAATAGTGGCAAAAACTCACCATCTGTTTTTAAACTTCATTCAAAAGGTTACATGCAGTTTACAAATATAAAGTCTCAAAATATATTCAGAGGCAGGTGTGTTGGTGCTCTGGGATGTCAGAGCAGGAAAGAGTGGAATAGGCTCCGGAATCAGCAGAATTCCATCTGGGGCTTCTGACAGCTGCCGGATTCTGCCTCAAGGGGTTACTGAACTGAGGGTTGCTAATGCCTGCTACACCATTGGTATTGCTAACAGAGGAATGGTCCTTCCTGTGCTACGGTGACATCTAACCAGCCCTTCATATATAAGTTATTCTAAAATTCAAAGGTATCTGAACTAGTTGGGCACAGAGGCACTGGCCTATAATCTCAACAACTTGGGAGGCTGAGACAGAAGAGTCACAAGTTCCAGGTCAGCCTGGGAAAGTTAGCAAGACCCTGTCTCAAAATAAAATAAAAAGGGATGGGGATGTAACTCAGTGGTAGAGCTTGTCCAGGGTATTATGAGGCCCTGGGTTCAATCCCCAGTACTTAAAAAAAAAAATTAACTATAAAAGTCCTACTTAAGTAAAATGGAGCATTGGCTCTGTATAATGGCTTTGGGCCATCCCAACCATATTTTCCTCATATCAAAAATGGTGAAGTGGTCACAGAAGAAGATCTACAAGCAATCAACAAACATATGGAAAAATGTTCAACATCTCTAGTAATAAGAGAAATGCAAATCAAAACCACCCTAAGATTCCATCTCACCCCAATTAGAATGGCGATTATCAAGAATACGAGCAACAACAGGTGTTGGCGAGGATGTGGGGAGAAAGATACACTCATACATTGCTGGTGGGGCTGCAAATTAGTGCAGCCACTCTGGAAAGCAGTGTGGAGATTCCTTGGAAAACTTGGAATGGACCCGCCATTTGACCCAGCTATCCCACTCCTTGGCCTATACCCAAAGGACTTAAAATCAGCATACTACAGAGATACAGCCACATCCATGTTCATAGCTGCTCAATTCACAATAGCCAGACTGTGGAACCAACCTAGATGCCCTTCAATTGATGAGTGGATAAAGAAACTGTGGTATATATACACAATGGAATATTACTCAGCCATAAAGAATGATAAAATTATGGCATTTGCAGGCAAATGGATGAAATTGGAGAATATCATGCTAAGTGAGATAAGCCAATCTCAAAAAGCCAAAGGACGAATGATATCGCTAATAAGTGGAGGATGACACATAATGGGGGGGAGGAAAGGGTTAGTGCTAGGGTTAGAGTTAGGGTTAGGGAGGGGGGCAAGTATGGAGGAAGGAAGTACTGTATAGAGGGTAAAGAGGGGTGGGAGGGGTGGGGGGAAGGGAAAAAATAACAGAATGAATCAAACATTACTCTATGTAAATTTATGATTACACAAATGGTATGCCTTTACGCCATGTACAAACAGAGAAACTACATGTATCCCATTTGTTTACAATAAAAAAAATAGAAAAAAAAAATAAAATAAAAATAAAAATTAAAAAAAAAATGGTGAAGTGGGCTGGGGTGCAGCTCAGGTAGACTGCTTACCTAGCATGCACATGGTTCTATACCCAACACTGAAAAAAAAGGGCAATGAGATTGGACTGAAAAAGACTATCTGCGCAATGGTGCATGCCTATAGTTCCGGCAGCTCAGGAGGCTGAGTAGGAGGATTGAGTTCAAAACCAGCCTCAGCAATTCAGTGAGACCTTAAGTAACTCAGCAAGATCCTGTCTCAAAATAAAATATTAAAAAGGGCTGGGAATGTGTCTCAGTGGTTAAGTGACCCTGGGTTCAATCTCTGGTACCAAAATAAATAAATAAATAAATAAGACTATTGTCTTTCAAGAGATGAAATAAAATCAAGTGCAATAGGTGAAACTTACTTGGATTTTTGTTAAAAGAAAAAAAAAAGACTAAAACCATAACCATTAATGGCATTATATGACTACATATTTCATATAGTGGAATTATTAATGTTCCTAGGTGTGCTAGTACTTTTGAGGGCATGTGGAAGAAGGCCTTATTTATAGGAAATGCACATGCAAGTGTTGCAATGTTTGCAAATGTTTATTTAAAGGAATGTGAGTTTGGGTTGTGTGCGGGTGTGTTGTCTACATACATAGAAAGTGATTGGGAGAAAGAAGTAGAGCAAACATATTTGAAAAGTAAGCAAGCACAGTGTCCCACACCTACAACCCCAGCTTCGGTTTTCCCTGGGAAGGAGTACCTTGCCATTCCTTCTTGGAAATCATTCTGAATGCGTGTTTGTCTTCATCTGTTCGCCTATATTCGTCATCTATATAGAGTTCCTTCTGCCTTCCTTATTGGCAATATTTTCCTGTAGATTTGTCTCCTGTTCTGTGTAGTAATTTAGATCTCTAATTTGCCTCGCCCTGGCTGACTTCTTATTACCTCCACATCTTTTCCATTATCTCAGTCACACTCCTCACCCAGGAAGGGAGTAGCCTTTCATACTATCTGCTATCTCTCTGCCACCCTTTGTTCCAGCCAGACTCTCCTGAGTTCCTTTACAACCTAGGGTAGTTTCATTTAAAATACACGTAAAGCATGTGCCAGGCTTTGGGTTCAATCTCCATCACTGCAAAAAAATAAGCGTGTGTGTGTGTGTGTGTGTGTGTGTGTGTGTGTGTGTAAAAATGGAACCTAGGGCTGGGGTTGTAGTTCAGTGGTAGAGCACTTTCTCAGCACGCAGGAGGCCCTGGGTTCAACCCCCAGCACTGAAAAATAAATAAATAAACAGCCTATCCTCATGGTGCCCCACTGCCACCTTATTCAGCCCTATGTGCTTTAGAGAAGAAAGGCGTCTACTGACTCCTCACCTTCTCTCCAGCCCCACCTTGGGGTGGAGTTTGCCCTTGAATGATGACTGCCCCCCTCCACCGCCCCCAGCCACTTCCAGATCTTCCTGTCATTTCACCTTTTCTCTGGTTCACAGAACCCTTGAAGGATAATCCTCTTTTATTTTCCTGAACTTCTGAACTCCTCCTGCATGGTTCACCTCTGGTCCTTGGCAGTCAGCCCCGAATTCCTTTATCTGCCTTTGGCCGGGCTGAAACTTTTGCCCAGGGTGACCAGTCTTCACTGATTGTCAGTTCATGCCCACTTCAGATCACACATACCACGCTGCATTGTTTTTCTTTGCCCCTTTTCCTCCTCCTCCTTTCAGCTGAGCAAACTTTCCCTCTGTCTCAGTGCACCCAGATTCCTCTGCACTCTGCTCTCCACCTGAGGAGCCCCCTCCTGGTGCTCCCCACCTACCTCTTCAGCCTGATCCCTGGCAAACTGAGGTGCCCTTTAATCCCACAAGTGACAGATACCATCTTCCCACCTCCCCGAAGGAATTTCTGCTGCCTGGTCAGTTTCAGGAGTCCCATGTTGAAATTTACTGGCTCTGAAGCCACAACTCAGCTCAACTCAGCTCGGTAATTGGGTGACCTGGCTCTGCTCTCAGTGGTGGAGGGATTGTTGCACCTCCCTTGCCATATGCAATCCTGCGTTCCTCTGTCCACATCCCCAGCCCGGCTGAGTATTTTACTTGGCTGGCATCGTGAGGCCTTGCCAGCCATACCAGAATAGCATGTTTCCTACCCATTTTCTTTCCCACTGAAGACAATAAGAGTGTTTGCTTCTTGTCCCACTTAGTGTGGTGTGACTACAAAATTAATCGGAGGCTCCCATTTTTATCCCCAAATATTTGTGAAGGTGTGTCATAAAATCTCCCTCTCCGAAGGCTTAGTAACATCCTTTTTCTAGGCACCTCACTTTCACAATGTGTCTTTTGGAATTACACTCAAGAGATTTTGTAATTTAAATTCTCCTCACAAAATTCCTGCCTTGGAACATTTTTCAGATGACACAATCGCCTTTCTAAGTGGTAGCTGATCCATTTTCTTCAAGCAGCCAACAAGTTGTGTGAGTCCCTTTTTGTTTCCTTTTTTCTTTAGGAAAATGAGAGAAAGTAATAATAGCGTTCCTTTCTACCTCTGACACTTCTCAGTAAGCATAATTTCTCCTCTTCTCCCCAGGACCATGTCGACATCTAACTGTTCTCTACTCCCTTTTCTGATCTGACTCTGAGTAGAACTCATTAGAAAAAAGATGTTCCCTAATAATTCCTGTATGTCAGCTATTCAGTCAACAAGTATTTCCTAAGCATTTCTAATGCTTAGTAATTCATCACAAAAACAGACTTGACCAATCCCACAATGGCAAAGAAGTGAATAATGCTGGAGTCATCTACCTCTATTGTAGCATGCATGCTGTCAGGGAGGAAAATATCCTCACTGTGTGCAGTGGTATACACAACTGTAATCCCAGTGGCTCAGGAGGCTGAGGCAGGAGGATCGTTCAAAGCCAGCCTCAGCAAAAGCGAGGTACTAAGCAACTCAGTGAGACCCTGTCTCCAAATAAAATACAAAACAGGACTGGGGATGTGGTTCAGTGGTTGAGTGCTCCTGAATCCTCCACCCCCACAAAAAAGAAAATAAAAGAAAATCTTCTCCTCTACCCTCTTAAGTTACCTAACAGGGGCCGGCAAATTAAACTAACTAAAGATAATTCACAGGAGAAAGGGCATAAAACGTTTATCAATATTTTAGGTGCAAAGGAATGCATAGAAAAGAAGTGAAAAATCAAAGAAGCAGTTATACTCAGGTGTTTATATACGATTTTAACAAAGGAAAGAGAGGCTGGGCTTCAAGGGATGATAAATTGTAGGGAAGTAACTAGGAAATATATGGAGGAACCCATGGGAGAAGGGCTATCTTAGTAAGGCCTGCTTATGTAGGTGCCAACTAACCATCTCTGGCGATAAGTGTCACTCTTCTTACTCATGAGAGGGGGACACCTTCACCAAGAGAAATCCATTCCCATGTTTTGAAGCAGACAAGGGGAGAACAGAGAACGCTTCCTGTATCTACTAGTTTTCAATTGCCTTCAGCTCAAAGTACTCCTTATGCAAAATGGCATCTTTCAGGGTGGCATGTTCTGATCCCCTTCAATGACACCACTGATGCTGGCATTTTCTACTGGCATCTTACGTTGGGCAGTGCTTTTCAATTATCCCCGCTTTTCAGCTGAGGAAACTAAGGCTTTGGGAGGTTAGTCCCTCCCTGAACCTGATCTACAGATGACTCGGTTACCTTGTACACTTCCATTATCTCACGCTTCTTCCCTCCTCAGGGGAAGGAAGTTGCCATTGTAGTTTTTACTTGTTATGGTTTGGAGATGAGGTGTCCCCCCAAAGCTCACATGTGAGACAATGCTGGAAGGTTCAGAGGAGAAATGATTGGGTTGTAAGAGTCTTAACGCAATCAGTGAATTAATCTCTGATAGGGATTAACTGAGTTGGAACTGAAGTGGTAGGGTGTGGCTGGAGGAGGTGGGAATTGGGGGCATAGCTTTGGGGTATATATTTTGTATCTGAAAGTAAGAACTCTCTCTGCTTCCTGATCAGTAAGTGAGCCACTTCCCTCTGCCACACTCTTCTACCATGATGCTCAGCCTCACCTCAAGCCATGAGGAATGGAGCTGGCTTAGTCTATGGACAAAGATCTCTAAAACCCTGAGCCCCCAAATAAGCCTCTCCTCTTTTACAGCTGTTCTGGTCAGGTCCTTTAGTCACAGCAGCTAAAAAGCTGACCAAAACACTACTGAAGTTCTATTTTTTGGTTTTGTTTGTTTTTTTCAGTGCTGGAGATAGAATCCAGAGCCAGGCACAGACTAGACAAGTGCACTATCACTGAGCTACATCCCGAGCCCCGGAAGCTCTGTTTTAAAATCTATTCTGCTCCTTCCCTTCACAGTGAGAACTCCTTCATTTCTCCTTCCTGATGTCTCCCACTGTCCCTGCAAGGAAGAGTGAAAGATTCAGAAGCAAAGATAAACCCAAAGGAATTACCTTTCATAGCCAGTGACTAACCTGCACCCTCTGCTGCTCTGGGATCCCCAAGTCCTGGGGCTCATCCAAAGCTGTCTTTAGGGAATGACTCCTATATTAGGTCTCAAATGTTCTGGGATGTCTAACCCCTAGCCCATCCTCACTGCCCACGAGCTGCTTCTCAGCTGCTGCTTAGCTGTCTCTACCCCTGCCCTTAGGATCCCTGCCCACTGTTTCATAGGAAGCAAATGCAAGTGCTTTCAGGAAGAAGTAAACCTAGGACCACAGAATCACAGAACTTTAAAGTAAGACTTGCCAGAGGGCAGGGAGTGTCTTGTCCCACTGCAAGAGAGTGCCACTGTGCAAATGTTTTTTATTGACGATAGCCACAGGTTTCAGGCATGTCCCGGATGGTGATGTAGGACATGCTTCAAATGTGGATCTAACACGGAGGCTGGAGGTGTGGTTCAGTAATGGAGCGCCTGCCTAGAAGAGACCCTGGGTTCCATCCCAGCACCAGAAAAGCAAACAAAAACCATGAATCAAGTCCATCTCTATTTTCTTTTGTCAGATCTTCCAGAGTAACCAGATTTTGTGATGCTATTTGAATGGAAGTAAGTTGGAACAGCTTACATTATGTGACTAATTAGAGTCAGCTTTGACTCCAGTGACTAACAGGATACATCAATCCTGTTAGTGTGATATTCTGCCTGTCAGGAGGTAGGCCTACCACTCACTGAAGGACTAGTGGAGACTGTTGGTCTATTAGTTTCCAGATAGTAATCAATTCACATTTTGCTTTAAAAATGTTAGCCATTGCCAAGAGTGGTGGAGGTTACTTGCAATTCCAGTGATTTGGGAGGCTGAGGCAGAAGGATTGCAAGTTGGACACCAGCCTTAACAACTTAGCAAGACCCTGTCTCAAAATATAAATAAATAAATAATTTGAAAAAAAAATTTTTAAAGGGTTGGGAATGTAGCTCAGTGGTAGAATGCCCCTAGGTTCAATCCCTAGTACCAAAAAAAAAAAAAAAAAAGAAAAAAGGAAAAAAAAGAAAGAAAGAAAAAATCAGTAGGACAACACAAGAGAATTACTGAACCCTAAAAGGAATGTGGTACTATTATATGCTACTTCATAAATGAACTTCAAAACATTGTACTAAGTGAAAGAAGCCTGAAACAAAATGTCCCATATTATATGACACCATTTATGAGAAATGTTCAGAATAGAAGAACCTAGAGAGACAGAACCCAGCAAGTAGCTGCCAGGGGCTGCGGGAGGGAGCAGGGATCAGGACTGCTTACTGATGTGGAGTTTCCTTCTGGGTGGTAAAAATATTTTGGAATTAGAGGTAGTGGTTGTATAACACTAAGAATGTATAGATGCCACTGAATGTGCACTTAAAATGATTAATTTTTATCTTATGTAAACTTTACTTCGATTAAAACATAGAGAAAGAGGCAGAGGCAGCTAGAGAACACCCAGGTCAGACGGATCCCCGCTGGCCTGTAGGTGCAGATTCTGCACACATACCCTTCCCTGGATGAAAGAAGGAAGACCAGAGAGCATATGAAGGGCAAAGAATCAGCTAGAACCCTGCTTCCTGGCTTCAGAATCAGATCCCTTTCCACTACCTTAACCAAAAGAGTGATTGCTTTGATCTTTGAGATCCTGTCTTCCATAGCAACTTACTGAGCACCTAAGCCAGTTGCTGAAACCAGCTTTATCTCAGATCAAAGTCATGCTCAAACAGCCCTTTTCTCCCTCGTACACAGTTATCACATTCTACCCTTGGTAGCAACTTATTTGAATTTTGATCTTTAATTTTTGTACTAGTTCTTGAATGGGCCCAAGTGGTTTATGATCTGAAACTGTTGCCATTTGACTTAAAAGCAGTTGTTTTAGTTTTGTTTTAACTTTAAAAAGACAATTAAGATCAAAGGATTTTTGTTTGTGGTACTGAGGATTGGACCCAGAGGAATTCTACCCGTGAGCTATATCCCCAGCCCTTTTTATTTTTTATTTCGAAACAGAGTCTCACTAAATTGTCCAGACTGACTTCAAATTCGCAATCTTCCTGCCTCAGCCTCCCGGGTCATTGGAATTACAGGTGTGCACCACTGTGGTTGGCACAGATTAAAGGATATATGACATATGTGTAAGTTTTCCATGACTCCCAAGATGTTCAATAGGGTGGCTCTAAGTTCAGAGCAAATCAGCAGATGAAGTTCAGGTCAAGGTCATGAGCATTAACTGAGGCCCTACAGTGTTCAAACCCGGCTGCCCAATACAATGATTGGGAGGCCACAGTAAGCCTGGCCCTTTATATTGTCAAGGAGGGTGGATATGGTTGCAGGAAGGTCTGAGGAAGAGAATAGGAAGTATCCAAAAGCAGGTAAACCCAGTCAGACTAAGGGTCTACTTGAGTACCTCTGGGAAGGGAGCTGCACTGGAGACCATGCAAGAGGTGGGGAGGACGCTGATTGGCAGGGGATGATGCTAGGTCCAGGAAGAAGGATTCATACAAGCACATGTCTGGGGTAGCCTCTCCTGTTTGCACAAGGGAGGTTTGGAATTGGAGTGAATCATAAAGGTGGGAGAGGTGGTGTCTTCCCTCTTTACCTCAAGATCAGTCTGCATTCCACATTGTTTTCAAATGCATGTTGTATTTACCAGGCCCTGAAGCAATGTAAATCTGCACACATACTGAGGTGCCTATCCTGGATTGACCTGGGACCAGGTATTTTCTAATGTGTACACAGTTTAAGTGTCTTCCTGCCTCTCCAAACCCTGCCTTCTTGATTCTTAATGCTTCCATGACTTTTACAGAAGGCAAAGATTGTCATTCTATAATCAAAGCTCAGGTTTAAAATGTAAGGACACTCATAGAGTAACTTCAAATAATCCTAAACACAAGCAACCAAATAAAAAATAGATAAATAGAAATTCATTCAAATTTAAAACATTTTTGCTTCAAAGGATGTTACCCAGAAAGTGAAAAGATGATCCACAGAAGGGAACACATAAAAGAATTCTTAGAACACAACAATAAGAAGACAAATAATGTGATTTAAAAACCAGCAGAGCAGGGTTGGGGATATAGCTCAGTTGATAGGGTGCTTGCCTCACATGCACACAAGGCCCTGGGTTCAATCCCCACCAAAAAAAAAAAGAAAAAAAAAAAAAAAAAAAAAAACCCACAGGCAGAGAACCTGAATAGATGATTCTCCAAAAAAGGTACACAAAATGGCCAATAAGCACATGAAAGGAAGTCCAACATTGGTAGTCATTAGGGAACTGAAAACCAAAGACACATACACACCAGCATAGTTAGAATCAAAAACACATACCATAGCAGATGTTGGAGAGGATGTGGAGAAAAGGGAAACCTCATACATTTTTGGTGGGAATGGAAAATGGGGTAGCCACTTTGGAAAACAGTCTGGCAACTCCTCAAAAAATTAAAACATAGTGAAAGAATGGACATTTTTTTAAGCTGTCTGTTTTATCTCAACTCCCTAAGGTTTCCCTCCCAGTAATGGGAACAAAGCCCTTAAAGCTGTTCTCTGTTCCCAAACAGAGAGTAAAAGAGTAAATTGAGCCTGATAGCCAGATAGTGCTCAAACAGTAGGATTACCAGAAACTATTGACCAGAATCTACAGCCTGTTGTAAAACATTGTGAAACATTTTGTCAGCAAACCCAGACCCCCTTTGAAATTTCCTGGCAGCTTTGTCCCCCTTTTCCCTTTCATGTGTGACCCCTCCCGATGTGTGGTTTCTGCCTTTATAAACCTACAAGATTTTTTGCTAGGGACTCAACTCCTGGAGTTGGGTCCCAGCGCGCTGGAATAAACACCTCTTGCGGTTTGCATCAAGTGACGCCTCCTGTGGTTGATTGGGGTTGCCGTCCATCCATGGGACAGAGTTGGGGTTTCCTTTTTGGGGGCCTTACATTTGGGGGCTCGTCCGGGATAAGATGGCCGCCCCTCATCCGCGGAGTCGACCTTGGAGGTAAGAAGGGGTACCCCGACGTTGTCTGTCTTTGTCTTGTGTTTTGTTAGTTGGTCTGGTTCTGTGAGCGCGCTTTCGGTTTTGGTGGCAGCCGTTCGGTGACTCGTGAGAGTGGCCGGACAGTGGCCGGCAGACGTGCCTGGGGGGCCACAGGTTGCAGCCCTGGGGGACGCCCTAAGGGTGGAAGGAGAGCCAGGGACGCCTGGTAGTCTCCGTCGGTAAGGGCGCTGATGGGGTTCAATTGGTGGATCAGAGATTGGCGCCCGTCTGTATCTGGTTCTGTTGTGTGTTTGTGGCGGAGGTGGAGGAAGGGTTGGAACAACTGGGGGGTTCTCGGACCGGGCTACTCTCGGGTGGACCCCAAAGGTTCCTTCTCTGGACTCCTCCTCCCGACAGCCCTGAAGGGTAACTTAGCAAAGTAGCTTCAGTCTCAAAAGTAATGAAAAATAAGGTCTCATAATTTTAACATCCAACCTGTCTGGATGAGATGGCTAAAATGCCTTAGACACAGAGTTTCTGTTAAAACCTGTTAGATCCTTCCAGATCTCAGTCAAGGCTTACATTGAAATATAAATAAAAGAAGCCTAAAGGCTCAGTAGGAGACCGGTCTCAAACCCAGGGAAAGAAAAGGTAAAAAGAGTCTTTAAAACTCCAGCAAAGTAAATGCTATATTTTTAATTATATGTTTTTTTTGAGCTCATGATTTTTTGATCAGTTCTACTTTTTATTCAATTAGAGTTTTTGAACATCTGTTACACTGCTATGGAGATTCACCTATAAAGTTACAAGGGCTTGATTTTGTGTTATTTGTATGTTGTGCTGTCTGATGTCATGTTTTGTCTGTATCAAAACTGAACGCTCCTAAAATTAAGATTTAAAAATGGATCCAGATACTTTTAATTCACGTGATTTAAAAAAGGTTCAAATTGGGTAAACTAATAAGAGTAAAATGTCTTTGAAAATAACTTGCAAGTCTCTAGGTGGTCAAGCTAATAAAATATTGATGTTAATAAAATGTCTAATATCAATTGTTTCTAGGACTTTTCTTCAACAGGGAAGAGACAGCAAATACTGTTCAGGACACTTGTCTGATATCTTGGTTTTTTTACAGAATAAGTGAATTAGAGTTAACATGTATGGGATTACTCTAATGTGTTTGTAGAGACATCTGATTAATTTACAAAGTTAAAATGCTAATTGTTAAATAACATTGAGTACTTTTAACTCCTTAAATTCCATGGGGTATCATACTTAAACATTATTGGTGTTTTCATATGTTGGTAAATAAAAGGGTTTAAACTTGCTTTGTGTCATCACTAAACTAAAAACAAGGTTACTAAGAGTTATGTCCTAACAAGTGCAATTCTATATACAAAGGGTCCCAAAAGTTTCAACTGTGTTTCAATTAGAGTACTATAAACAACAGAATATTTAATCTTATTAAAATAGAGTAATTTATCTAAATTCAGAAATTTCATAAGAGTTGTTGCAGAATGTGAACAAAAAGGGGACAACGAATAGGAAAGAGAAAATAAAAGGTTCTGGGTATGGAAATATATTTAGTAAAAGGAAAAAGGAAATGTTTCTGGGTAAGAAAGTGCTTGTGTGATGAAATACATGAGGGTCTAAGTAAGTACTAAGAAAGTCTGTGTAAGTAAAGGGCAAGTTTCAACAAGTTTGTGTGTAACTAAGTTGGTTATATGTGTGTGAGACACCTAAAGCTATGTAAGTTTTTTCCTAAGGTAAAATACTAACGTTCTGATATAAACCAAAGTTTAATCTATATGGTAGAATGACATGGTAAAATGACAAGGATTTGAAACACTAATTTACTCTTAACTTTGTGTCTATTAAGTTTATTCTTTAGAACAATTAGTCTTAAAAATTGGGGTGTATACAATTATGGTTAAACAACTATTATAGAGTATTGTACTTTGTTACAGAGTCTACATTTCTCTTTAAAAACTCAATTTGGTAAGATAAAAGTGTCAAGGTATTTGTGAAATGGTCACTAGTTGTATATTAAATGTGTTCATATTTTTCAGGACCACAAGTTTTTAAAGCAAGGAATTTATTAAGCTCTGCTATCCTCCAGATTAAACTTGTCTGTAATGGTAATCTTAAACTTATAAAGGGTAAATTTTATTGGGGATTTATTTCTATCATTTAATGTTCTATTATAGGACCTGCTATCAATAGGGTATGTGTAAAATTTGTTACTTTTTACACTGGGATAAAGAATTTCAAATGTAAATATATTTCTAAACATTAGAGTCTGATTTGTTTAAAGGGTAATATTGTGAAATATGAAAGAAACATGAAAACATTTTGCCACTTAATCACACAAAAGGAAAGTTAAAAGCTCTCTCAGCCTTTCTTTGATTCATGTTTTAGATACTATGTTAAATTGTGTTAATTATAAAGTTTATATAGACTCAGGAAACAGTATATGTAAACTACTTAATGGTATTTAAGGAAAAGAAGCAAAGATCAACATCAGAATTAGAACACTTAAGATCTGTAAAGAGCCACGCCTTACCTGAGATAAGGCTCTGCCTCCCACCTCACTGTGTGTAGAATAGCTCCAAAATAAGCCAGACTTCAGCTTATTTAAAGTTATAGTCAAAAGATTGGTTTTTGTTGTAAAAGTACTGTGATCTCAAATAGGGGATATGATGTGGTTCTCAGTCAAAATTCAAGATAGCTATTATACAAGCTGAATATATTTTTACTCTTGCTAATTTCATTTTGTAAAACTGTTACCTGTTAATGTTTTGCAGAAGTAGCTGCTCCAAGAACAAACAACCTAGGTAACTTGTGATAATAAGCCATCACCTATAGAATAGATAGTGGTAACTTCTAGTACTAATGCAGACTCCAGTTAGATAAAAGGGTAAATAACTGTAAAGTTATGGACATCAAAGTTAAAGCCCATTACTCTTAATTTATGACTGGTGAGACTGGCTTGCTGGATAATTAAGATCAAACTTAGAAATTGGAGTTAAATACAGAGATCAAGAAAAGTCCATATTTGGGTCTTGCCCTCAACGTTAGCGTGAACCAGGGAGTAAGAGAACTTCTCTAAGGAGCGTTGCAACTCTGGGTCACACAACCTCCTGATCAAGGAGATTGTTGAGACTAGAGGATGAAAAATTATCCAGTGCATCTGCTGCAGAGGAGGGTCATGGAAAAGGGGAAACATCCCTTGATGTTTCTAAAGGAAGTCACCTCATCAAGAGACCCTGCCTAATCAAAGTCACTGGTGGAGCTAAGGAGCCGCTCTTAATTTCTGTACGAGTGACCCCTGTGGGAACTCAGCTGACTCTTTAACAAGACAGAAACCAGGTCAATTTGACCAACTTGATCTTAGATACCCAGCAAAACAGTTAAAACCAAAATATAGCCATTCTTGGGCATTTAAAGGAAATAATAATTAAATGTAACTTAAGATGTACACTTGTATTAGCCCACTAGAATAAAGGCTGGAAGCTACAAATGAGAGAAAGATTCTTCAGCAAATGTGCCTGATAACTATCAAGAGAAACTGCCAGAGTCAGAAGTTTTTAGTCAGTTTAAGGCCTGCAGACCTTCCTAAGCTACACAGGTAGACTTAATCTATGTTTGCTAGTATGATTATCTATTCCTAAGTAACAGAAGTATAGAGATCTCTAGTAAACACAGGTTATACCAATAAAGGGATATTTTACAAAATCAGATGACATTAAGTAGCTTAACTATATTTTCTGGGGACATCTATGACAATGTTAAAGTCCCCAAATAAAGGCCTTGTCCTCTCCAGCCTTTGCTAGGCCTAGTTATGGGAACAATTTCTCAGTTCTTCCACATCCTGGTGAGAGATTAACTTCTGCCATTTTCATGATACTCAGTGGCATGTTTCAGATGCTGCAACATTTACTTTGTGCTAATCTCATTTCAGTACTCATGTCTTTTTGTTCTTCTATCATAGAAGCAGCCGCCCCCAGATGACTTTACAACCTGCTCTTCCCCAACCAGGCTTCTTCCTGGGACCCCTTGATTGACCCGATTTTTAGAAAAGGAACTCCAAGCTGCTTGCCCCACGCCACCCACTTCCAGCTCGAAGAAGCTAGAGCGGTCATCGACCTCCTTCCCCAGCAGCATGGAGTTCCTGAGATTAGAGGGGGGAATGAAGCCAGAATTGGGAACAGGTAGTTAGTGTAGAAATAGGGGATCAGGTCAAATCGAGGAAATGGCCATAAAATCATCTGCCTCTGGAAGTTGGAGACTGCCCCTGGAAGAATGGAATGTCAAGGATCTCCGGAGCCCATTGATTACCAAATTTACCTGCCTTTATCAAGGACTGTTTATCAAGGACTGCAAACAAGGGGCTGCTAATTGGTGGCCCGCCCCCTGGGCTCTTGCCTGCCTGAAATCACCTAGTCACCTTCATCAGGGAAAGAGTAAGTGCTGTATAGGTACTAATGCTCAGGCAACAATACCAGTCCCTCTGCCAAGGAAATAGCTTTGGAGAAGAGTATATAGAGACAGAAGTTCCATGATTAGAACTTACCAGAAAAGAAAATGGGGAAATGAAAGAATGGACATTTTTTTAAGCTGTCTGTTTTATCTCAACTCCCTAAGGTTTCCCTCCCAGTAATGGGAACAAAGCCCTTAAAGCTGTTCTCTGTTCCCAAACAGAGAGTAAAAGAGTAAATTGAGCCTGATAGCCAGATAGTGCTCAAACAGTAGGATTACCAGAAACTATTGACCAGAATCTACAGCCTGTTGTAAAACATTGTGAAACATTTTGTCAGCAAACCCAGACCCCCTTTGAAATTTCCTGGCAGCTTTGTCCCCCTTTTCCCTTTCATGTGTGACCCCTCCCGATGTGTGGTTTCTGCCTTTATAAACCTACAAGATTTTTTGCTAGGGACTCAACTCCTGGAGTTGGGTCCCAGCGCGCTGGAATAAACACCTCTTGCGGTTTGCATCAAGTGACGCCTCCTGTGGTTGATTGGGGTTGCCGTCCATCCATGGGACAGAGTTGGGGTTTCCTTTTTGGGGGCCTTACAATAGCATTATTATTTTTTTGTATTGTAAACAAATGGGATACATGTTGTTTCTCTGTACATGGCGTAAAGGCATACCATTTGTGTAATCATAAATTTACATAGGATAATGTTGTTTGATTCATTCTGTTATTTTTTCCCTTCCCCCCACCCCTCCCACCCCTCTTTTCCCTCTATACAGTACTTCCTTCCTCCATTCTTGAAAACATAGCATTATTATATGACCCAGAAATTCTGCTCCTAGTTATACATCCAAGAGTAATGAAACATACATCCACATGAAAATTCACACACAAACGTTCATAGCAGCATGATTCACAAGGGGCAAACAATACAAACGTCCACCACCTGACCAGTGCGTAAACATCATCCAGCCGGAAAAAGAATTAAACACTGATTCCCACCACAACAGGGATGAACCTGCAAAACATTATACTCAGGGAAATAAGCAGTAGAAAAGGTCACATACTGTGGTTCCTTTTATAGAAAATGTCCAGACTAAGCAAATCTCTAGGGACAGAAAGTAGATTAGTGGTTGCCAGGGGCCAAGGAGGAGGGGAACGGGCACACAGTTTCTTTCCACGGTGAGGAAAATTGTTCGGGAATTAGATAGTGGTGATGTTGTACTGTCATCAGAGCTGTTCTGAGGAGGTCCTGGGGAAGGGGACCTGGACTCGGGATGACTGGGTTCTTGACAAACACCATAAAAAGAATTTATAGACAAGTTGGATATTGAGGCACAGCAACTTATTTAGAAAAGCAAAGAATACACATTCTAGGGAAGATGTGGGCTATCTCAAGAGCCAGAGAAGCTTTGGGGATTCTCAGGCTCTTCTTTTAAAGGAAACTTGGTGAGGTGCTGGCATGAGAAGGCATGTGGCATTCCATTGTCATCTGCTGATCACCAGATGGTTTATAGAGGTGTGGGTCCCAGGATCCTCAGACTGATGTCTTCTCCATTATCTGATCAGTAGATAATGTTGGGACAGAATCCTATAGCGTGGATTTCTGGGAAAGTATCAATATTATACTTTTCATATCTGCCTTTGCTCAATATATTCCAAAAATACATGTACTAGTAGGCTAATTAACAGTGTGAAGGGTAATTTTCATAAGTAGGTGAATGTCCAGTAAATTTAAGATCACAAGTGAAGATTTACAGATTTCCCAGAAATTTGGGAGTGATAGGCTTCCAAGAGAGAACTAGCTTGGGAAGAAAGAGATGAGACCATTTAACACATGGCTTGCAGATTAGTTATATTCATTATATTTTCCTTGTCCTTCCTTTTGTCTCCTTTCTACCTATCTTTTATTTTATCCTACCTCAGCACAACCTTGTGAATATACAAAAATCATTGAATTGTACACTCTGGAAGGGTGAATTTTTATTATTTGTGTATTATATCTCAAAAAATTCCTAAGGTATAAATTACCTTGTTCAACCAGTTTTTCTTTTTCTGTTCTTTTCTTTTCTTTTTTCTTTTTTTTTTTTTTTTTTTTTTTTTGGGGGGGGGGGGGTGGTGTGGTGGTACTAGGGTGCTTAACCACTGAGCCACATCCCCAGTCCTTTTTTCTTTTTTATTTTGAGACAGGGTCTCCCTAACTTGCTTAGGCCTCACTAATTTACTCAGGTTTGTGTCCTCCTGCTTTAGCCTCCAGAGCCACTGGGATTGCAGGCCTGCGCCACCATGCCCAGCAATCAGCTTTATTTCTGAGCACACTGATAACGGGAGAAGTAAAGAAAATGAACAGAGGATCAGAGGACACCCAGGTTTGGAGTGCACATGGGCCCAGACTTGGGAAACCAGGCTCCTTGCCCTGGACTCATCTCTACCCTTCTTTCCAGGCCTGTTTTTTCTGTTTGCCTTCCATTGTCAAAGCACAGTAACCTCAACCCCAAGAGGTAAAGTAACCAAAAGCATCATTCTTTGCCTTAAAAGTTGTTTGAGTCACCAAAAAAACCAGACAAGGGACTTTCAAAAAGTTCAACTGACAAAATATGGACATACTTTTCTTACAGCTAAGAGAGGAAAAAGATAAGAGAAATCCTGGCTTCAGGATGTGCATACTTGCCAAAAATTTTTTTTGATCGAAAGCATGTGTTTCCCACTCAACTGCCTGGATTCAGCCCCAGTGTCAAGATGACTGCCTGGGCGCTGTGTGTATCTACATAAAACAGGTTCCTCTGAGCTTGGCAGATGGTCCCGCCATCCAAGAGCAACAATCAGACAGCAGCTTGGATACATCGTTGCACTGCCCACTGCAGAAGGTAACTGCAGAATGTAGTACTCCCATAACATCCTCCGGAGATCTACTGGCTCAGGTTGGGTGTCTTTAAACCTGGCTGGACTCATTACATATCTTCATGTCATAACAAGAAGAGGTACTCACTCAGTAAACTTACAGGGGGTTGATGTTTAAATTGTTAACAGACATTGGATCAAGAGAAATATTCCATAGGGAAAAGCAAATACTTTTGGGGTGAATTTTGTGGCAGTTTGGAAGTTCTGCAAGAACCCAGAGTTTGACTAAAGTTTAGCCAATCTCCTCTAGACAGTACTGATCAGCCCCCCTTAGAGAGTACTCTTCTGGCTTATGATCGAGGTTCATGGTGCAATTATGCAGCACCGATAAAAGAACTACATTGATTTGCATGCTGGATTGTAAACAATTTTTACAGAAGCAGAAAGGGGAAAAGTGTCAGAGTAGGGTAGGAGGGAAATTAATACTTTGAGTTTATCAAATTAAGAGCTACAAGCACAGAATCTATGCATCTGCTGTTTCGGAGAATAAAGCTGGTCCAAAGGTGAGACACACATTGAGAGAAGTCCAAATGAGGGATGTTGAGAATATCAGATGCAGATACAATGAAAAGTCTGGATACCAGAAAATTGGGATGCGCCAAGGAACTAAAAACAGTCTCTGTGGTTGCTGAAAAGATATATCACTTGCAGATGTTTAAAAACTGGCTCAACACTCCAAAACTTCAACCTACAGACACTCAGAAGCAACCAGTGAACTAGAGTTCAAAGCAACAAATGAACACAAGGTTGCCACCACCTCCTGGCCTATGCCACAAATGCCTGTTAGCAGGAGCTTCTGTTTTTGCATAATGGAATCTATTTGGGTTCTAATTTAACCTCTAATTTTAAGACTTCAATTTTTTTTATTAGGGCATTGTGATTATGCCTAATAGTGAGCTTCTTTGTTGAAGTGCATGACATCCTTCTCCCAGACAAGAGCTCTTCTAACATTTCCGTGTTTACATTAACATCACTGTGCCTTCTGGTTTTTTCCATTATTTTCGCTGAAACTTCTTGCTGACTTTCCAGGTTCTCTCCTACCTGTGGATTCTTGGAACCCATGCTGTCCAATAGAGTAGTTGTGGCCACCTGGCTACTGAGCACTTGAGATGTGGCTAATCTGAATTGAGATGGGCCCTCAGTGTAAAGAACATGCCTTATTTTAGAGACTTATTAAGACATTTCTAATAATTGTTTCTAATAATTTTTAAATTTTTGGCAACTTGGTGGGTTTTGTTTTGTTTTGTTTTGCTTTGTTTTTGGTACTGTGGATTGAATCCAGGGGCGTTTAACCACTGAGTCACATCCCCAGTCCTTTTCTGTATTTTATTTAGGACAGGGTGTCACTGAGTTGCTTAGGGCTTTGCTGAGTTACTTAGGGCCTTGCTATGTTGTTGAGGCTGGCTTTGAACTCGTAATCTTCCAGCATCCCAAGCTGCTGGATTACAGGCGTGAGTTGCCGGTCAGTAACACATTGAACTGATTTTATTTTGAGTACATGAGTTTAAATAAAACACATTAAAGTTAGTTTCATTTGTGACTTTTTACTTTTTCAGCATAGCTACTAGAAAACTTTAAATTGCAGCTGTGATTCACATTCTGTTTGTATTGGACAGAGAGTCTATTTCTATTGAACAAAGCTGCTTTGAGCTTTTAATACACTAAAGTGCATTATGAATCTCCAAAAGGAGACTGTAATAGGCAGAGTTTCCAAACACACAAGACCACAGAACATCATCACACAGCACCTTGCTCTAGTTATCTATGTATTCTCCGTTATGGGGTCTAAAAATGCAGCCATGTCCATCAAGTTCCACAATCTGCTTGGAGTCCCATGTAGGGAATGTCAGTAGTTTCAGTGCCCTGCCCAGATGTATGCTTCTAACGAAGCTAATTTATTAAAACAAAACCATTGAGGCCCTGTGACAATTGGCTCCTTATCCATCAGTAGTAGTATCTGACCTATAGGTGCTCAATGTGCAAGTGGTTTTTAAGCAAAACCAAAATGACAGCATCATTTTTTCATTTCAGTATATTCAAAGAATCACAGAATGTGAATTTCAGAAAATATCTAATCCAATATCCCAAACCATAGTCTTGATTAAGGACCAACCACCTAAACACCAATAATGTGCCAAATATTCATTGAGTGTCCACTGCGTGCCAGGCACTCACTTCATACTCCTTCATACTCACCATGAAACTTGCCAAATTGGTTCTATTGTGATCAGTCCAATTCATAAGTACTGAGAAAATCAGAGAGATGGGACCACCTCTCTGAGGTCACACAGCTGGAGAGAGGAGATATTGTGCTTCTCTGTCATGCTTTGCTGCCTCTGGGAAGTAGAGATGCTTCAAAATCATCAGACATAATATTCAAGTTACTTCAGATAGCAACAAATCAAATTTGCACCAGACAAATGATGGCTGTAACATATTCAAAAGCATAATATAATCATTTTCAACAATCTTCATGTACTAAGATCAAAATATAGAAATGAAAGTTGCCAGAAAAACCCTTGCTTTTCCATTTTTTTCATAACTCCAGGTGGAAGTTTGCCATGATGTTTATTTTAATTTGGTTATATCTACATACTGGAGATCTACGTGCGGTCTGTCCTTAACTTTTCATTTCTTCTCTGCTGGAAATCTACATACTAGACTTTCCATCTGCAAGAATGGGAATCAGGCTCACTTATAAAAAGGACTAAGCTTTTCAGATTCTAGGGTCCAAGTCAGAGTGCAGCAAGGATACTGTTCCACTCAGTTGTGGTTTCTACAATGATGCTTGACACCTCCACAGCGCTGAATGTCTTGAAGGTGTTTGACTATTAGTTAATTCCTACCTTTTGCATGATTTAGAGAAGGAAACATAAGCAGAGAACTGATAAGTGGCTCCTCCTCCTTGGGCCAGACTCCAGCAATGAGGATCCTGACTCAGACCATTAGGTTATGCTGCTTCCTGCTGGCAAGAATGAGACACTGCATAAAACCCACCTCCAGGAAAATTGTAATTCAGGGTTTCTCAGTACGAAACTCTTTTTAAGGGGGAAAAATCTCTTAAATATATCTTCAGTTCCCAGATTGAAAATAACCACTCTCAATGACAAAAATGGCAAAGTTCAAATAGCAATGAAGCCTTAAATTCTAGAAGGTGAATTCTGCGAAAGATCCTGCAAGGTACAGGTGTTATTTTTGTTTTCAGGATCATGCCTTTTGTGTAGTCCCTGCAACAAATCTTGCAGTAAAGATGTCCCTTGGCCAGGCTGCTGCTGTCCTTAGCCATTTTATTTTATTTTATTTTGGCTTTTGGATTATGGGACTGGGGAATGAACTCAGAGGTGCTTGACCACTGAGCTACATCCTTAACCCTTTTTATTTTATTTTGAGACAGGGTCTCACTAATTTGCCCAGCTGGGCCTGGAACTTGCGATCTACCGATCTTAGCCTCCTGAGTAGCTAGGTAGGATTACAGGTGTGCGTCACCCCATGGGGCTCCCTTAGCTTTCAGTGCTGTTTATAACCCCATTCTTACAGACTCCTACTTTCCCCACTACGCCCATCCTGGGCTTCTGTGGAACTGCACTATGTCATCTCTTACCTTATGCATGTTTCTGTCTTTTCCTACCTAAAAAAGGGGAGGATGTCTCTGCTGGATCTCAGCAATCTGTCTTTTACAGTTGTTTTTTATGAGGCCACCGTCCTTCTACAGCTTCTCATAGCACCTTCATGTTCCTCCCACTTCCATCCCTCCACCTCTTCACAGGCGGAACCTGTCCCTGTCTACCCACCCAGCAATGACTAGTCTCATCCTAAGTTCTCTGACATCTGCTGTCACATCATTTATAGATATCTGCCTTGCTCCCTCTAGCAACTCAAGGACAGAAGACCGTGTCTCCCACATTTTTTTAATGATACAATTATTTATATTTCCTTGAATTTGAAAATGTGCTCAGTGTTATTAAAGGAATCATCTCGACTAAGATGCCTGAATAAGAGTTTTGCAGCTTATTAAGACATATAGATAAACAACTGGGATACAAAATAGAGGGTGACAGATAAATGACAGTTTACAGAAGCTGATAAAGCTCTGCAGAAGCTTCTGGCTAAAGAAGGAGGAAATGGTGTTTGAGGCTAATCTGAAATGATAAGTTGTATATGCGGATGGGGATGTGGCGTTGTCCTATAGGGGGGCTATTCCAGGCAGAAGAAAGAAAAATAAAATAATGGAATAAAACATTAGCCTCTAAGACAGGGAAGCGTATCTTCTATGAGCAAGGAGAAGTGCTGTTTTCCCAGCATTTAAGATCATTTCAGAGGGGAAAGAGAGTGAAATGCAAATGGGACCAGGTCACTGAAGGGCCTTAAAAGCTGAACTAAGGGTAGCAGGATGTTTTGACAGTTTGGTGTCAGTGGCTGGCGGAGCAGAGGGACACCCCGTGTCAGGTACCCAGCTGTATCCCACTGTGCCTTGGGAGCTGTCATACCTTTGAACCCTGCCACTGGGGTTTGAGCATATAAAGAACATGACCTGTTGGGGGCAGCTTGGGGAAGGGAGCAGCTTGGGGGAGGAGGCAGCTTGGGGGAGGGTACGTGGAGGCCACTGCTGGACTTGAGGGAAGAGTCAGACCTGGCGTACCGGTCGAGCCCCAGGGTGAGCAGGAGGTGGGTGCAGGGTTCTGAGCACCACAGGCCTGCAGCAGCAGAGCAAGGGCTGTCCCTGGGGTGACGTGCACAGCCATGATGAAAGGGCTGCACGAGGGATTCTAAGAATATTCTCTACCTCTGGAACACTTGAGCAATGTTTGGAAGGACACCCCTGACCCCTTGCCTCGGCTTGGGTGTGAAGGAGGGAGCATGGTCTTCATTATACCAGAGCAGCTTCACCAACCTTGAGAGTCATCGGAATCCTCTGGCAGGTTTGCCAAAAGAAATCTGCACCTCCTCAGTGTTGGAGTCCACACAGGCCAGGAGCATTGGGGCACATATGTATTTCTACCAAGTGCCTGGGGGAGGCAGATACTGAAGGTCCAGTAGAGTCTCTCTCTGCTTCCTGATCATCACGTGAGCTGCTTCCCTCTGACACACTCTTCTGCCATCATGTCCTGCCTCACATTGAACCCTGAGGAATGAAGACAGCTGTCTATGGACTGAGACCTCTGAAAAACCGTGAGCCCCCAAATAAATTTTTTCTCCTCTACCGTTGTTCTGGTAGGGTCCTTTAGTTATAACAACAAAATAGTTGACTAAAACACGGGGTCACCAGCCTGTGACCCTACTGGGAAGTGATATAACCTTTGGGAGGTGAAATATAGTGGAAGCAAGTTGGGTGATTGGGTGTGTGCCCTCTGAGGGGACTTGGGAGCCCCAGCCCCTTCCTCTCTCTTTTTGCTTCACCCAGTGAGGTGAAACCTCTGACTTCACCCAAAGTGACCATTGTCTGAAACCATAAGCCAAAATCGATCTTTCCTCCTTGTAAGTTAATTTTTCTCAAGCATTTTATCACAGCAACAGAAAGCTGGCAAACACAAGGACCCATGTCTATTTGGTCATCAGAGGACCCAGCACCTAGTAAGGTGCCTGAAACATAAAAAGCCTTCCAAAACACATAAATAAGACTTGTTTGTAAATAATTCTGGTCCCAGATGCATGTGACAGAGAAAGCCCTATGTTTGGATGAAAAAATACAATGGATCATAAAAGCCCTATTTCATTTGAACATCTAAACACTTTTGTAGCATTTTTAAAGACATAGAAGGCTTCAGATAGAATTCAAAGCTAGCTCTCACTGCAGGCTTTACCGCAGGCTTCCTCCGGGAAGTCAGCCTAGCGTGTGTTTTACCTGGCTCCTTCTCATCCTTGTCTTTTAGGGGTGGTTTTTTTTTTTTTTTTTTTTTTTTTGTCTTATTTATTTACTCATTTATTTTAGTTGTAGATGGTGGACACAATACCTTTATTTTATTCATTTTTATGTGGTGCTGAGGATCAAACCCAGTGCCTTACCCATGCTAGGTAAGTGCTCTACCACTGAGCCACCATGTCAGAACTTATTTATTATTTATTTATTTTTGTGCTGGGGACTGAACCCAGGGGCGGTCTACCACTAAGCTACATCCCAGCCCTTTTTATTTTTTAATGTGAGACAGGGTCTGACTAAGTTGCTAAGGCTGGTCTTCTCCTGCCTTAGACGTTGGAGTCACTGTGATTACAGGCCTGCTCCACTGCCCCCAACCCATCCTGGGTTTCATCTATTTATAATAGAAACAGACATTGAGTAGGTAGATAGCATCCTTATTTAATGGTCTTAGATGTCATGACTAGCATGATCAATGCCTTTCATAATGTGCTTGTTCTTTTCACTTAAAAATCATGGTTTCAGTTGGGCGTGGTGGTGCACACCTGTAATCCCAGTGGCTTGGGAGGCTGAGGCAGGAGGATAAGGGGTTCAAAGCCAGCCTCAGCAAAAGCGAGGTGCTAAGCAACTCAGTGAGACCCTGTCTCTAAATAAAATACAAAATAGGACTGGAGATGTGACTCAGTGTTCAAGTGCCCCTGAGTTCAATCCCTGATACTTCCCCCCAAAAATCATGGTTTCTTATTGTAGTGAAATGCATATAACATGACATTTATCATTGCCTGGGTACAATCTGGTGGCATCGAGCACATTCCTGTTGCTGTGCAACCAGTACCACCATCCATCTCCAGAATGTCTTTTTCATCTACCTGAGACAAAACTCTGAACTCATTAAACCTCCTTAACACTGTTTTAATATTCCTTCATATTGACACGTTGCAGTTGCTGTATCACATTCCATAATATGAATATGCAACTTTTATTTTTCCTTTCCTTTTTTGATGGAAATTACTTGCCATTTTTAGCTATTAAAAACATCCTTGCATGCACCTCTTTGTGACCACATCTCTCATGAGTTGGAGGATGGAGCATCCTCCCAGTTACTGGAGACCCTAGGATGACTCTACAAATGACTACTCATTTGCACCCTGCGTCAGCATGAGAGAGCTCCACATTCCCCCACATTCCTATCAACCTTGGGGCAGGAGTCGCTGGACTTGTAATGTTGACCAATGTGGTGGATTTAAGTGGTATCACACTTTAATTTACATTCTTCTGATTACTGGTGAGGTTGTGCATCTTCTGTGCATTTATTAGCAACTCGGATGACCTCTTCTCTGAACTCCCTGCTCCTATGGTCATTTTTTCTACTAGATTTTCTTTTCTTTTCTTTTCTTTTCTTTTTTTTTTTTTGCAGGTGGAGGGGGGTGTTTCCAGGGATTGAACCCAGCTCAGGGGTGCTTAACCACTGAGCCACATCCCCAGCCTTTTTTTATATTTTATTTAGAGACAGGTTCTCACTGACTTGCTTAAGGTCTCAATAAGTTGCTGAGGCTGACTTTGAACTCACAATTCTCCTGCCTCAGCCTCCTGAGCTGCTGGGTTTACAGGCATGTGCCATCACACCTCGCTCTACTAGACTTTCTTTTCATCCATCCACTTTCCATATTGTGGAAAGTGTTCTCTGTTGATTATTTATGGTTTAAATACCTACTCTACTCTGTGACTTGTCTTTTTATCTGGTTTGAGTATCTTTTTGTTATGTAGGAACTTTGAGTTTTACTACTATCCAATTTATCAATATTTTCCTTTCTAAATTTGTTCTTGTTGGACCTTATTTAAGAAATCCTTCTCACTGGGAGGGGAGCCACTTTTATATCAGAACTGCGAAGATGGACTTTCTTTTCATAAACCCCTAATTATCTGGTTACTAACACAATTATGTTGCATTGACTTTTTTGTGAATGTGTCTTAGCATTGTATTATTAACTATATATGTTTTAATTATACCACTTTTTAATTTTTGTTTCTGATGATACATAGTAATTATATGTATTTGTGGAGTATAATTTGATACATGTGTAATCATCAAATTGAGGTAATTATATTAGCATTTCTCAGTGATAAGAAACTTCAAACTCCTCTCTTCTGGTTATTTATTTAATTTTTATTCAATTATTTTTTTTTAATTTTCTCTCTCCTTTTTTCCTTTTTTTTAATTAATTTATTTATTTTTTGGTACTGGGGATTGAACCCAGGGGCACTTTACCACTGAGCTAGACGCTGCCCTCTTTATTTTTTATTTTGAGACAGGGTCTAAGTTGCTTCGGGCCTTGCTAATTGCTGAGGATGGCCTCTAATTTGCAATCCTCCTCCCTCAGCCTCCCAAGCAGCTGGAATTATATATGTTACTGTTAGAGAGAACTTGACTCAGGCAACGCCATTTTGAAACATATCCTCCACCTTAGAACAACTGTTACCCCAAAGTCACTCTGATCCAGAAAAATGGTCAGCCTGACCTAAACCCCAGACAATACCCTGGAAGGAGAATCGTTCCATCGGACTAAAATCCTGAGAAACACCCTATTTGACCTGGAACAGTGACCATCACAAAGAATGACAGTGACCACAGTCACTTACAACCCCCTAGCAACAGCCAAGCTGCAAAAACTCCCATGGTCCTTCCCTCCGCTATAAAACTTCCCCAGGCAGGAAGCAGAGGGCAGGCTCTAGTCCCACTGGAACCTACTTCTGCAGCTTTTTCCCAAATAAACCTGTGTTACAGGGTAACCTCTCTTCTCTATTTCCTTCATTGTGTTCTTTCTTTCTTTTTTTTTTTTTTTTTTTTTTTGGCAGTGCTGGGAATCGAACCCAGGGCCTTGTGCTTGCAAGGCAAGCACTCTACCAACTGAGCTATCCCCCCAGCCCTTATTGTGTTCTTTCTTGACAGTTACAGAACCGCACCACTGTGCAGTCTCCTGCTTGTATGGTGGTGCCCTCCTCCTCCCAGTCTGGTAACCACCACTGCTCTACTTCTAGGAGATCAGCATTTTGTTTTGCAGCACTGGGGATGGAATGCAGGCCTTCGCACAGCTAGGCAAATGCTACATCCCAGCCCTAGATGAACCTTTTTTTTTTTTTTGCAGTGCTGGGGATTGAACCCAGGGCCTTGTGCATGTGAGGCAAGCACTCTGTCAACTGAGCTATAGCCCCAGCCCCCTAGATGAACTTTTGAGCCTCCCTAAATAAATGAAGGCATGAGATACTTGTCTTTCTTTATCTGGCTTATTTCACTTAATGTGTAATGTCCTCCAGTTCCATCCATGCTGCTAAAAATGATGAGATTTCATATTTTCTTTCTTTCTTTCTTTCTTTTTTGCAGTGCTGGGGTCTCTCACATGCTAAAAAAGTGCTCTTACCATTGAGCTATGTCCCCATTCCCGGATTTCATTCCTTTTTATGGCGGAACAGTATTCCATTGTGCCTCTGTATACTACATTTTCTTTATCTATTCCTACATCCATGAATACACCACTTCTGATTATAATTTATGGTATTTTAAATGTTTTAAGTGAAAGCTTTAAAGCTCAAAAAATGGAAGAGGTGCAGATGAAGGAGCCGACCCTGATTGAGGAAGTACTATAATCTGTACTCCTGAGCAAAAGAGTGGCCCAGGCTTGCTTTGAGTGGCTGGGCAGGAAGTTTCTGGTATTTTTATGGTAATTCCTTTAAAGAGATTCTTTCTTGTGGAAGAAACTCTTGGCATCTGTGTGGACCCTACACCTGGTGTTTATGGTTGATTTGATTAAGAATGGGAGAATAAGAAAAGGCCTATTTCATACATTGTAAGAGTGGGAGAGGGGGAATACGGTTAGCTACAAATTACAAATTAAGGCCTGAGAGTTTATCCACCATTTTGTCTTCTGTTTCGGACACTGTCTCCAAAGCGCTTTGGGCATTTCTGGGAATTTCAGAGAGGGAGGCATTGCAAAAGGCAGGACTATTTCCTCAACCAGCTAGGGTCTTGGAATCTTGACACTGGTTGTGAATAACAACAGGGCTAACATGCACCTCACCCAGGTGATGGGTTGAGGATGGTGTAAGATATAAAGCCATCTTTCTCTCCCGTGACAGGAATTTCCCATCCTCCCCACCACCTGTCAATCTGCCTTAGCCCGCCTCTCACGTTACAGGAATTTCCGGCTTACGTTGCTTCCTGCCTCCAGCATTACGTCCTAATATGTCCTTGGTCCATCAGTCAGTCTGTAAGAATTTTTCTCCACGATTGGTTCCTCTCAGCCCGCGAAATTCCTATGTCTGAGATGAACCGTGCGCCATTTCTTGCTTGCCCTTTTCCCCCTTCCCCGTGCAGACGTGAATTCGTCTGTGCAAATAAATGGTTCCTTGTATGAGACCTGTATCTGTGAAGCGTTTCTGGGAGCTAGCGACGAACCATAACTGCGCGCCTCTTTTTTTCCAACCTAACAGATGGGGACCTTGGTTCCCTTGCAGAGGGGCCACTGGGTTTTAGGCTTGAGTGTGGCCTGATCTGAGCTGTGCCTCAGAATGGACAACTTGGGGAGATTCAGGAGAGGGCCAGGACGCAGATGGAAGCAGACACCAGCTAGACCATTGCAAATGCAATGTGAACTGAAGAACTGATGGACAAGGACAAAAGTGGATAGATTTGAGGGAAAACTCAGAAAAGTAGAAGCAACAGGAAGTCAGACTGAGCCAAGGAAATCACCACTAACGAACTGTCAGGGGCGCACCTCCCCCTCACACGAATCACAGCATCTCCAGTCTGAGGAGGATCTTAATGCTCATCCAGTACAACCAGCCATCTGTCACTTGGATCCCCTGCCAAGCATTGAAATGGAAACATTCTCCCTGGCTCTCTTTGAAGAAAACAGAGTACTACGAAGGCTGGTGGAGGAGGATTGACTGTGCTCAGAGAAATTCCAATGAAGGAGCTCAAACCTAAATAACATCCAAAACTAGAATCGGTCCTTGTGTTTCAGATGTGGATTGTTCTAAGAACATTAAAATAGAGCCTGTGTCTGCTCTGCCACTACTTTATCATCCTCACCTTGCGTTCTGTCTGTACAATTTCAGCGCCGGGGTGTAAGCCAGCTCTAACTCCTGAACCATCCTTAACATGAGACCTAGCATACTGCTGAGAGGCAGTAAGAATCATGCAAGTGAAGCCAGAATTGGGGACAGGCAGTTAGTGTAGCAACAGGGGATTGGTACCAGTTGAGGAAATGGAGGCCATGAAAGCCATCTGCATCGCAGGGAACTGTTAATGAATGCCCCCTGGGCCCTTACCTGCCTGAATCACTTTGGCCCTCCCCCTGCCATCTGCTGCTCACCTTTTTTACTATATCACCAGCAACTCCTGGGCCTAGTAGGCAGGAAGGAGAGATAAGGGGGGAGAGAACTGGAGAACAAAAGAGACCCTAACCTATGAAAGATGTAGGGTGCACTCACTTCTGGGGACTCTAGAACATCAGCCATGGCCCCCTTCTCCCTCCTGGGAGAAGTCTGTATTATTACCTTTAAATAAAACCTGCTTAATATGCTTGCCTTGGCGTGCTTCTCTGATGTTATACTTCAACACCTGAGGAAGCAGAACTCAACACCGGTAAATGGTGGTATCACAAGGACCCTTAACACTGGGATGGATGAACTCAGTTCGTCATTTTTTTCCTAAATGGCCTTTGACCAGAGTAGGAGATAACAAGGAAGACAGTATATCTTGGGGCAAAGGGTAGAGTCTGCCACAGATCCAACACTGGGAACAAAGATTGTGAATACATTCTGCTTCGTTCTTTGGGGAACAATGAACTGTTAATTCTGGAGTCCATTTTTACTTAATAATTTCTAGAGCAGGCAGTAGACAGCTTGAAACACATATCCGCACGTACATGTCTTTTCAGCCCGTCTTATCCACATCTTTATCTTTGCCACTTCTCCCTTTGCTTTCCCTCCCCCGACTATGGGGGTTGGAAATGTGGTTATTAGCAATTGTCATTCACCCAATATAACCACACATAGATGGTCCTCAACACTAGGAAACAAAGAAGAGCCACTTACATTTAATTCAGAAAAATGTGAAGGAATACACCTGAACCAGGCGAACAAGACTCTTCTTATTATAGTGCAGACCCTCTGGAGAACAGGAGGCTGGACGTGATGGCAGTCAGTTGGGAGGGATAGCTGCCTGAGAGTCAGGAGCAACTGTCTGCTATAGTTCGGGTGTGAGTAGAGTATCCCCTAAGGGTCCATGACGATTGTAGGCTTGGTCCTCAGGGTGGCACTACTGATAGGTACTGTGGACTTTAAGAATGTCCTTAGGTCAATTGGAGAGTGCCCTCAAAAGTTACAGTGGGACCTGTTTCTCTACTCCTGGCTCAAGATGTAATTAATCACTTACTTTCTCCAACACATGCTTTCAATATTGTTATCCACACCATAAGGTAATGAGCTAAGGGGCAGCCCTCTTTAAGCCTGTTATGCCTTTGGACTTTTAGCTTCCAGAACTGTGGGCTACAGAAATCTTTTTTTTTGGACTGGGGAGATAGCTCAGTCGGTAGAGTGCTTGCCTTGCAAGCGCAAGGCCCTGGGTTCAATCCCCAGCACAAGAAAGAAAGAGAGAAAGAAAGAGAGAAAGAAAGAAATTTTTTTTTTCTTCATAAGTATCCCATGTCAGATATTTTGTTATAGTGACACAAAGCTGACTAACACAGCAGCTTTCCTTAAAAGAGGAGGGTAGGAAATATTTGAGCTAAGGACTTGGATAATAAGCAGAAATGGATGTATAACAGGTTCTCAGAGTTCGGGAGGGTGGAAATTAGGCATTTTTTGAAATGATGTGCAAAACTTCAGTCATTTTAACTAGCAGAGGTGGGAGAGGGGTGTAAAATGGCAGTTAAAAAAAAAGAACCATTTCTTCTCCAATGTTATCTTTCATGAATTAAAAAAAAAAAAAAGACAAAAGGAAACATAATTTTGTACTCTCTGGTTACAAACAAAGAAATCCTCATTTCACCAAACCAATGGAATTCACTGGGCAAACACTGTGGCGAGCTTGCTGTGATTTTTGTGGAACGCGACTCCCTTTGGGAAGGTGCAAAGCCAGAATTTCAGAAAGCATCTTTTTATTGACCATGTTCAATGGAGAGTAGCTTCTTACCTTACCACACTTGAGGTGTAATTCTGTCCATCTTTATCAGCATTGATGACCCTCATGTTGGTGCTTGGACTGAGTTTGATTCCTGTGTCCTGCTGCCATTCTGCCATGACTCCTGGTTTAGTGACTTTTCAAGGACCCAACCACATTGGGAGTGGGAACAGGGATGCCACCAGAGATCCTGGGGGGTCCAGGTGGGGAGGGGGGGTTCTTAACTATGGTCAACCCCGTGCATGTTCTCCATTGAGAAATCATTAATTTGATCCTTCCAAAATCAAACACCAACATGCCAAAATCATCACTTGTATATTTCTTGTGACCTTTTTTTTTTCCTTGACATAAGTTTACGGTTTACTAAAGATCATAAAAGGCCTGTGATGAAAAGGAATGAACATTATTGAAATCACGAAAGCTTTAATGAATTCATGGAATAGTAATGTACACTCTACATTTCAAATTCCTCCCGAAATTTAAATTCTGTTCTCCTGCTACACTAGCCACCGTATGACTCAGTCTTGAAGTCACAGACTCCTCTGAGCAGCAGGCAAAAGCCAGGAAGTCTCCTCCCATAAATGCAAAGGAGACACAAGTTTGCATACCATTTTGGCTGACTCAAACAACAACAACAAACAAACAACAACAAACAAAAAACAAAAGCCCTGAGACCAGACTCGGCCCTTCATATTCAAGCTGTTCTCTTTCATCAGTTGGACTGGAAAGCTAGCAATTACTCAACGATAGAGTTTATTGTTAAGCTGACTTTTCAGGCAAGAGTGGTAGAATGAAAGAAATGATATTTTGAAGTAGGGAGAAAGTTATTTATGTTGTTCTAGGGAAAAAGAAAATTATTGCTCTTTCAGCTGTTTCCACTTATATTGAGATGTCAATCACTTAGAAAGTTCATAGCATGATGGGGCTGGGTTTTGTAGCTCAGTGGTAGAGCACTTGCTAGCACATATGAGGCACTGGGTTCGAGCCTCAGCACCACACAAAAATAAAATAAAATAAGGGAAATGTGTCCATCTACAACTAAAAATATTTTTAAAAAAGAAAGAAAGAAAGAAAAAAAAAAAAAGAGAAAGTTAGTTCATAGCATGAAAAAACAGGGCCAAGCCGGACGTGGTGGTGCACACTTGTAATCTCAGCGCCTCAGGAGACTGAGGTAGGAGGATCACTAGTGCAAAGCCAACCTCAGCAACAGCGAGGCACTAAGCCACTCAGTGAGACCCTGTCTCTAAATTAAAAAAAAAAAAAAAAAAAAGACTGGGAATGTGGATCTGTGGTTGAGTGCCCCTGAATTCAATTCCTGGTACCAAAAAACCAAAACAATAACAAAAAAGAAACAGGGTTAGTTTCTCTTAGGGATATGAAAATCTTGCCATTCGATGAGTGAGATTGGCCTAGAAAAATGGGTAGTTACGAGAATAACCCAAGTCAGGGGCCTAGAGGAAAACAGAGAAGGCCCCAAAAGACCAAGATGCAGCTTAGAATTTGCCTTGATAGTCTTGTGTTTTTATAGAATTAACCCCTCCCCCCAACCAGGAAAACACTGATTTCAGAAAGAATTCACAATGATAGCTCCAGGCCAACTTTCCATGTAGTCCAGGTCCTGTCACTCTCCCCGAAAGCCACCAAGGCCCCATCTCCCCTTCCCAGTTTCTCTGGCTTTCCTTGACCCTGAACCTATTATTTCTGAACCTCCTGATTCTGAATCTGGATTTCTGCCTCCCCTTACACACCCACCTTCAGTACACTGGGCGCTTAGCCCAGCTAGAGACAATTCTAGGGTTGCAAAGCCAGATCTATAGGAAGAAGGGATGTTGGTGGTGTGGAATGAACCACCCTGGACCTCTTCAACCCAATCATCCATTTTCAACTCCTCATCTTACTTGACTATAGCATTTATCACTGTTAACTCTTCCTGCCTTCTCAAAGTTCTCTTTGTCCCTAAATTCTAGAATGCCACTTTCCTGCCTTTCCCACCACAGTACAGGCAATGAGTAAGGCAGGAGGTGGGGAGTGGGCAAAGATATTTAAGATGTCCACTCTCCAGGGTGCCCGTGGTGTGATGGGAAGCGTGGAAGAGAGAGACTAGGTATATGGAACATGGTTGTGGATCAGCAGGATGGGTTCCATTGTGAGGATGGTACAAGTTACTGCACAACACACAGAGGATGTGGCATGAATTTCCTGTCACTGCTATGACAAACCACCATAAACTTAGTGACTCAAAATGCTGTAGGTTTTTGTTTTTGTTTTTGTTTTTGTCATACTGGGAACTGAAACCAGGGGCACATTACCACTGAACTATATCCCCAGTCCTTCTTCTTTTTTCTTTGGAGACAAGGTCTTGCTAAATTGCCCAGGCTGGCCTTGAATTTCTAATCCTCCTGCCTCAGCCTCCTTAGTCACTGGGATTAAAGGCATTCCCCTTGGCACCTGGCTTACAGCTTGGATCTTAAGGGTTCCCCAAAGGTCTGTGTTAAGGTCTTGGTCCCCCAACTGGTGCTATTGGGAGGTGGTGGAACCTTTAAGAGGCAGGCCTCATGGAGGTCTCTTGGTCTTGGGGGCATGACCTTAAAATCAATAGTGGGACCTCAGTCTCTTTTTCTTTGTCTCTCTTCTTGCTTCCCTCCATGAGGTGAGTAGTTTTGCTCTGCCATATACTACCCACCATGATGTGCCCAAAAAGCAACAGGGACCATTCACAGACTGAAATCTTCAAAACTCTAAGCCAAAATAAACCTTTTCTCTTTATAGATTAGTTATTTCAGATATCTATTGTAGTAACATGAACTAATACAGATAGGGCGTGAGTTTCCTATGACTGCTAGAACAACCTAAAACCGAGTGGCTTAAAACAACACAAACTGATTACCTTACAGTTCTGAAGATCAGAAGTTCAAAATGGGTTGGCAATGCAGCATTCTTTCGGAGGCTTCAAGGGAGAATTTGTTTCTTATTGGAATATGCTGCCTCCCTTTTTCCCATGTGAGGTCCTTTGTAATGACATTGTGCTCACCTGGGAATCCAAGACAGTCTTCCCATCTCATGAAATTTAATTCACTCAAGTCTGCAAAGCACCTTTTTACCTTACCCATAAGGTAACATAGGTTCTGGGGATTATGATGATGATACCTTAGGCAGACTATTAGTCTGCTTACCAAAGATAAGATGTTTGTTCTTAGAATATCCAAAGAATTCTTCAGAGAGAGCTGAATTTTTTTTTTTCTTTTTTCTTTTGGTGACAAAGCATTATGCATTATATAACAACTTTTTAATAGAACACCAAGATTGACATGCTTCAAGAAGTATTTAAAAGAAAACTTGCTTACAAACATCAAATTACATCCATAAGACTGAAATCCTTTGCTTGTTTCCCACAGAAAGCAAGACAACTGAAGACCAGGCAGTCAGTTCACTCAGCTCAGATGGAAAGTTACACTTCATGTCAGAAATACAGATATTCTATTACTGCATCTGTTTCAGTCAGCTTTTTTGCTGCTGTGACCAAAAGACCTGACAAGGACAATTAGCGGAGAAAAAGTTTATTTAAGGGCTCACAGCTTCAGAGGTCTTAGTCCATAAATGGTCAACTTCATTCTCTGGAACCAGAGGTGAGGCAGGACATCGTGGTGAAAGAGTGTGGTAAAGAATACAAATGGTATGAATCTGCATAGGGCACAACCATAGAAATGAAAAGATGTAACCCATTTGTATACAATGAATCAAAATGAAGTCCGTCAAAATAAAAAAATTAAAAATTAAAAAAAGTGACTCAAGACATGACAATAGGAAGAAGAGAGAAATGATAGAGAGATAGAGATAGAGAGAGAGAGAGAGAGAGAGAGAGAGAAAGAGAGAGAGAGAGAGAGAGAGAGAGAGAGAGAGAGAGAGAGAGTCTACTCCACTCACAGGGACAAAATACATACCCCAAGTCATGCTCCGTGTGACCCACCTCCTTCAGCCACACCCTACCTGCCTTTGGTTGCCACCCAGTTAATCCTTATCAGTGGATTAATGCACTAATTAGGTTAAGGTTCTCATAACCCAACCACTTCATCTCTAAACCTTCTTGCATTGTCTCGCACATGAGCTTTTGGGGGACATCTAATATCTAAACCGTAACAGTGCCCTTTAGCTGCTTTCCTCTCTCCACTGCTTTTTAATTCCAAGGGATCTGATCTCCTTAGAACCACATCCAGAGAGCAATACTCTAATTTAGATCATAGGATCTGCAGGGATCCTGACAGTTTCCACACTGTGAATAAAGTAACAGCTTTAGGCTGGGCACCAAGGACTTTTCTCCTTCTTGCTCTTTACTAAACGTGAAGACTTCAGAACTCTGATTGAACTCTTGGTGCTGAAACTTACAGGTTTGCTTATCATTCTTATTTGCCAGAGGAGGCAGGTGGACAGGAGAGTGCCAGCAGAGAAATAGTACCAGCTGGGACGCTGAATTAAGGAAAAAAGGAAGCCCAGAGATCTGGAAGAAGCTGAAAAATAGGCAGAGGGTACCATCTAGAGATTAGATAGAAAGGAAAAACAGGGAGCAGGGTTGGGTGCCGTTGTGCAGGACTGTAATTCCAGCAACTCAGGAGGTGGAGGCAGGAGGATTGCAAGTTTGAGGCCAACCTCAACAATTTAGTGAGACCCTATCTCAAAATAAAAAATAAAAAAGGCACTCCTGATGTAGCCTAATGATAAAGTACCCAGAGTTCACCACTTAGTCCCATTTTTTTTTTTTTTTTTTTTTTTAAGGAAAAGTAGAAGCTAGAACATGAAGATATTTTTTGGTTTTAGTTTTGTGGTACTGGGGATTGAACCTAGGGATGCTCTACCACTGAGCTACAAACCAAGCCCATTTTATTTTGAGACACTATTTAGTGAGGGTCTCACTAAATTGCCCAGACTGGCCTGGAATTTGTGAACCTCCTGCCTCAGCTCCTGAGTAGTTGGGATTACAGGAGGTGCCACTACACCTGACTGATTTTTTGGTTTTTGTCTTGATTTTCATTTTTATCATATGAAGGACTTAAAAATTTATCCTGTAGCTGTTAATTACTGAGCCAAGGCTTATACTTTAAGCTATGCTGTTTCCTTATAGTTTTCTTTCTATCAACTTACTTTTTAATAAATTGTTTGCTTGGTTGAATTTTGTTTTTGTTTTTGTTTTGTGCTAGGGAAGGGATTGAATTCAGGACCCTGAGTACTCTAGCACCGAGTTACAGCCCAACACCTAAATTGAATCATTTTCATCCTGAACATTAATATCTGTGGAATCACAGATTTTAAATATTAGTTACATTTTTCCAATAGACATTAAAATGAATATTCGACCATAAAAAGAAAATGTTCCTTCATGGAACACTGCAACTCATCTGTGCATATTTAATAATATATTTTATATAATCCAACATGTCTAGACTTTGAGAAATAGTCATAAGCAAGGAAAGAACATGACCAGGTTTGCCTTTGATAAATTATCATTCAAAGGTAGGAGTCATTGTGGGCTGATGGGAACAAGGGAAACACAGCAAAACCACGACTAAATGGGCTCCCTGGACAAGAGTGGAGGTGAGAGATGAGGAAATAGCAGACAGGAATGGCAGAAGTGGAGGGGAGGGTCCACATGTCAAAACTATAATAGGGGTAGACTGGAAAGACAGGAAGGAATTGGGTACCACAGCCAGAGTTCTATTGTATAATGCAGTGGATACATGTCCAAGAGCCAGTGGGATATATAATGGGGAATGGACTTGGGGGTGGCAGGATTGGAAGGAAAATTATTATTTTGATCTGGAATACGTGCAGTTGGAAGTGTTTATGGAATCCTCATGTAAATACTTGAATGTGGGTGTTCAGGGCTCTGGAGATTTCAAATCCTCCACAGCTTTGCTAGCCACAGAAATGGAATGTGAGCCAAATATGTCACTTTAAATGTCCAAGTGCCACACTGAGAAGAAAAACAGGTAAAATGGATTTTAATAATATATTTTATATAATCCAACATGTCCAGAACTTCATATTTCAACCTGAATCAAAAGAGGCTGGGGATATGGCTCAGTGGTAGAGCACTTGCCTTGTATGTTCTAGGTCCTGGGTTCATCCCAACACCACACACACACACACACACACACACACACACACACAAATTGACATAAAATGTATTGAGATAGTTTATACCCCTTTTTATTTAAGTCTCCAAAATCCAATGTGTATTTTACAATTATGACACTTTCAATTTGGACACTTCAAATTCCCCAGAGCCACACATGGAGCATGCCTAACACACTGGAGAGCCACTGTTCTAGAAACCACAGGCAAGGTAAATAGAGCTCTGGAAGAAAGTCAAAGACAAGCCTGATGAACATCACTGTTCCAGGTGTGTGAACGGGCAAGATGGCTAGAAAAGGATGGGGCAGCAACACGAGGCAGAAGCATTCAAAAGATACAAGAATGAAGGAGTAGCTAACCACAGAACCCAGAGCTTTTTTTTTTTTTTTTTTTGCGTTGCTGGGGATTGAACCCAGGGTCTTATGCTTGCAAGACAAGCACTCTACCAACTGAGCTATCTCCCCAGCCCCCCCCCCCCCAAGCATTTTTAAAGAGAAGTGTGAATACTGAATGCCTTCAATTGCTGGAGGGAGGCTCTCAGGGCAAGGCTCTCCCAATGAGAGCTCCAGACTTACCACAGCTCAAGTTCTAACCTGGCCTCACTGCCTACAGCTGGGCACTGTGGCAGAGCTGTCCACACCATAGATGTCTGGCTCACCTCTGCCTACCTGAAGCTTCAGGGGACAGTCTGCAGCCCCGACAACATCCCACCTCAATCATCTGCTTGTGCTCCAGGGCTGCTCTGTGATTCCAAAGTTCTGAGTCTTTTCTAGTCCAGTGAAGGGGCAGGAGGGGCGCTAACATCCCCAGGGCAACCTTAATCAAGGGGCGATGGGAGTGAGCCCATAAATGCTTTGGCCTCCCTGCCTGCCAGTGGCTCAAATTTAAGGGAGTGGATTAGTTTTCTGTTGTTGCTGTGACAAATTTACCACAAAGTCCTTGTCTTGAATTATTAGCTGAAAGTCCTATGAATCATAGGTCTGACAGGGATCTCGCTGGGCTAAGGTCAGGGCCCCTCCTGGGGGCAGTGGAGGAGAATCAGTTCCCTTTCCTTCCACTCCTTCTAGGGGCTGCCTGCTTTCCCTGGTGTTCAGCTCCTCCTTCCATCTTTACAGCCAGCAAAGATGGTCAAGCCCTCTCTTGCTGCCATCTCTCAAGTCCTCTCTTTCAATCCCTTCTTCCATACTTAAGGATGTGTGGGATCACCTTGGGTCCACCCAGATAATTCAGGATAATTGTCCTAGTTTAAACTCAACTGATTAACACTTTTCATTCCATCTAGACCCAATTCCTCTTTATCTCATGACATAACATATCCACAGTTCTGGGGACTGTGACACAGACATCCTTGGGTTGGCCATTATTCCCCCTCCTTGCCCCCTGGTAGGGAGTTGTTCCCTATAGTTTTCCAAAGAGCCCAACGGGGGAGTTCCATTTGCTCACCATGATAAGCAACTCATTAACATTCTTTTTGGTTTTCTCCCTTCCTGGTTTTCTGGGATCACTTTCCAAATTAATTAACTCCCTTCTCCTTAATCCTTGTTCAAGATCTGCCTTTGGGGAACCCAAACTAAAATAGTGACCTTAGGCAAATTACTTAATCTGAGACCTAGTTTCCTCCCCCAGGAAACAAAATACGTAGTGGAACCTATCTCCAGGATATTCTGTGGAAGGCTATAAAACCTCTTGAATACAGAGTACTTAGTAGGTTCTCAAAAAAGGTGAGCTACTGGTGGAGAGGTAGAAGTTGGGGTGCAGTAAAACCTCTTGAATAGGGAGTACTTAGTAGGTCCTCAAAAAAGGTGAGCTACTGGTAGAGAGGTAGAAGCTGGCGGTACAGACAGCGACTACCCTTGGAGAGACAAGAGAGCTATCCACCTGTTCTTGAAGGCACTGGAATATGGAACAGGCCTCAGGGAAAATAATGAACATTGGGAATTACAGTCTTGAGAACTTTTTTTTTGCTACTGTTGCTGAATCCAGGGTCTAGTACATGCTAGGCACTCTACCACTGAGCCATATCACCAGCCCTCCAGAATTTCTGAGCTGTCAGAAAAGCCCAGCTGGCACTGGTGAGTGTATATTCATAATATCAAGATCTACAAGATCTGAGTTTTCTCTAGCTGAGTGGAACCGAAGAGCCTGGATAGAAAGGACTTAGGGCCCTACCCTTGGTGGTACTTACTTATAATCCCAGCAACTTGGGAGGCTGAGGCAAGGAGATTCCCAGTTTGAAGCCGGTTTCAACAACTTTTTATTCAAAGAACCTACTTCAAGATTAAAAAAAAAAAAAAAGGCTGGGGATGGAACTCTGCCGCTGAGTTCATACTCAGTATTAGGAAAAAAATAAAAAAGGTCCTAAGGCCGGATATTTGAGGATGGACAGAGTCAAAGAAGTATGTAGTGTGGGGGTTAGAGTGAAGCTGCAATGTTAACTGGGAGATCCAGGCTGATGGAAAGAGAAAGGGACCACTTTGGGAGACTAGTGGTCCCTAAGAGGTAAAGCACAGGTATCAGGGTATAAAGATAGGACAGGAGTACCAGCTAGGAGATAGAGTGTTGACATTTAAGCTTTCCAGGGCTAGGAAGGTTCAGTGTTAGGGTGACATCCACCTACATAGCCCAGGTGACAGTGGAGGTTTGTGACCACAGGTTCTTTGCACTGTTGTCTGAAGAATTTCAATCAAGTCACACATAGTAGCAGATAGGAGTTTCTTAGAAGGGAAAGGGAAAAAGAGATGCTCTCAAGGGAAAAAGGAAGGAGTGGCTCCTCTCAGAGGTCCCTCCCTCCTGTTCCCATTATATTGGGGATCCTAAGGCAGTTTCCAGAGTTTCACAAGGTCCACCCCTTGTCTTGTGACTTGATAATAGGATTGCATCAGACCCCTGAACTGCATGTGTAACAATGTAAGAGCAACAAATGGTGGGAAAGCTGCATAGCTAGGGTCATGAATGAGAAAGACAGGGCAATAGAAAAGTCAAGTCACCAAACCTGTTTTGAGGAGCCCAGAATATGGGGTTCAAAAGAATAGTCAGTCTCTGGTTTCAGAGGAGGCAGAATTCTTCGGGGAGTATTCCTCAGAAGCACCAGGATCACCTGAGGAGCCAAATAAAGCACGGATTCTTAGCACCCCTTCCCCACAACATAGACCTCAGAGGTGCTGGATTTGGTTCCTGGAGCTGCTGCAACAGAGTATTACAAATTGGGAGCCTAAAACAATAGACATTTATTCTCTCCTCCTTCTAGAGGGTGGAAACCTGGTCAAGGTGTCAGTGGGGCTGCATTCCTTCTGCAGACTCAAGCGAGGAAGTCTTTCCCTGCCTCTTCTAGCTTCCGTATTTGCTGGCAATCCTCGATGTGTCTTGCCTCCTAGCTGCACCACTTTATTCTCTGCCAAGGTCTTCACATCACCTTCCTTTTGTGAACATTTTCAAATCCCCCTTCCTTCTTTTTATTTATTTATTTATTTATTTTTTTGGGTGCTGGGGATTTCCTTTTTATTTATTTATTTATTTATTTGGTGCTGGGGATTGAACCCAGGGCCTTGTGCTTGCAAGGCAGGCACTCTACCGACTGAGCTATCTCCCCAGCCTCTTTCTTTTTAAACTGAGGATTGAACACCTAGAGCTGTTCTACCAGAGTTACATCCCCAGCCCTTTTTATTTATTGAGATAGGGTCTCACTAAATTGCCCATGCTAGCCTTGACCTTGTGATCCTCCTACTTCAACCTCTTAAGTAGCAGGGATTACAGGTGTGATCCTATTAGGATAGATTGGCTTTAGGACCCACTCTAATTCAGCCTTCATTTCATTTTAACTTGATTACATCTACAAAGACCCTATTTGTAAATAAGGCCACATTCAAAGGTTTGGAGAGTCTTCAATATCTTTTGGGGGACATAATTCAACCCATTATACCTGCTAGATGTAACTTTTCAAGTGCAGCTGGTAAATTGGTATTTCAAATAAGCCTTAGTCAGATAATGCAACCCAGGGGAACCAGAGAGCCAGCAGAAACTGAGAACCCAAGGGAGGTGGCTCCCTGGAACGGAGTTCTGGTGAGCCCTCTGGAGAGAACTCTTGGACAGGATGGCAGGAGAAAGGCTGACTTCAAGCAAAGCAATACATACGGAAGGAGCTCCATCTAGTAGAAAGGAAAAGGGACAAGAGGTCTGGGCTGCTAGATTTTCTGGGCCCCAGATGAATCATGGTTTCTATGACTCAGCCAAGAATTTACAACCTGGGTTCAAGAGAACCGTTTCAGGACCAGGGTATAGCTCACTGATAGAGCACTTGTCTGGCATGTGTGAGGCCCTGGGTTCCATCTCCAGAACTGTTTAAGAGCTGCTGAAGAGTTCTAGCCCTAGTGGCTGCAATAAGGGCTGGTTCTGGGGATACTTGCTCTCTCCAGACTTGGCAGAACTCAGACTCTGGCTTGCCCAGTCATGTCATTCCATTTCAAAGTTCTGCAGAGCTCAGTCCAGTGTCTTCCTCCCTTTTTTCCCCACTTCTCTCAGAGGCTTCAGACACCATTTACATGCTGATGGAACTCAGGTTTGTATCTCAAACTCAGAGCCTGTTTTCCAATTACCTGGAATACCCTGTGAGCCTGGAATCTAACATTTCCAAAGTGGAACTCACCCCAAATCTTGCTTGCCCTCTAGGAGCTTCAATATTAGTTAGAAACATTGCTACCCATTTGGTCCCCCCAAGGCTAGAAACCTGGGGGTCTTCTTCCTCTTCTTCGCACACATTGTCACATCAGCTCCTTTCCCTTAGCTGCACTCCCCCTACTTTCAGTTCAAGTACATCTGCAGACTTTACTAGTACAATGACCTCCTAAACAGGAATGTGGCCCTGGTTTTCCCTTTGGGAGAGGGTATCTGCTAACACTGTTACCATGACAGTGTTAAAACTACTACTACTAAAACTACTCCTTACCATGACACACAAATCTTCACATAGGGTCCTATGTCACCATTCCTAACCCCTGTCCCACTATATTTTTTCTAATCATGAAAATTTTGCTTTCAAAAAAAAAAAAAAAAAATTAAATAGCCAAAAACACAACTTTAAAAGGGATGGAGGGATAAAAGTATTTTTATCCTTTTCCCCTAATTCTGGTACCTGGAGATTGTGTGCACATGAAATCTTTCCAAGCAGTTGGCTCACAGGCAAATCCAGATTTGACAACCACAGGGTCCTGATGATCTCACAAAAGTCTAACTGCACGTTAAAGAACCGAGATGCTACTATGCTCTTCCGAAGCATTTACAGGGCAAGGAGAAAAAGACACAAAAACAGGAGGAGCGTGCATCCACCCAGTCTTGGAAGTGGCATCACTTCGGCATCCACACTTAGATTAAAACCTGAGGAAGCTGGCAAACTTTTCAAGAAGAACAACTCTGTAGTGTGAAAACCTGAAAGCACCCAAGAAGCCCTGTTCTATTTCTCCAAAATAATTCGGAAAATGCTGACCCACTCCACAAGTTTGGTATGGCATTGCTCTACCCTGCTCAGTTTTAAAGGAAGCTCTAAAAGGTATTGTACCAACACATTCTCTTTATTTGCATCCTCAATGCATTAGAAAGTCGAAAACCTGAGCAGTTATTTCAATTTCACGAGGTGAAGCTGCCTTACTGATGTCAATTCAAGCACACACAGGATTAGGCTGCCATGTTTCCTGGGACATGTGAATAACAAACGATGTAACTGGGGAACCTTAAGCTTTTTCCCCAAACTTCCTACCAAGCACATTAAAATGTTCAAGAAACTTTGCGGGTAATTTGCGTATTTCACTGAGGCACCAGTGAACTCTGGAGCCAGGCTAAACAATAAGTGAAGGTGATGATGGGAGTCAATGAGAATCAAACGCGCCGTTTGTTTTCAAATCTTTCATTGGAGTAGAAGGCGGCTTTTCCTGGGCTCCTACAATCTTCTGCAAATTGTTTCCATGGTCATTGTCTTACAGCACTCTCCAACCGCAACGTCTGAGGAGCAGGTACTGCGTCCCGCTGGTGCAGCGCGGTAGAGCCCAGCCAGGTTGAGGAAATCACTCCTGGCCTTTCCAGCGGGTCAGGGAAAAGGAGGTGGCCACGACGCCCCAGGCTGCTGCCAATGCAACTCGCAACTTTTGAAATCAATCCTTTTTGCATCATGCAACGGATGCCACCGCTCCTCGGGTTTGCAACCCCCCACCCCTCCCCCGAGACCAATCATTGCCGCGCTCGGGCCTGCACAGCGCCCCCGCCCCCTTCCCGGGCCGCACGCAGGCACCGAGCCGCTCCGGCCGCGGCCCGCCGCCTCTTAAAGGGAGGTGGCCGGCCTCAAGGAACCTTCGCGGCCCAGCCGGCGGGAGCGCGGCGGCCCGGTTCCCGCAGGGCCGCGCGCAGCTAGGCCGACCCCCGCGGAGCCCAGGCGCGGGCCGGGCCTCCGCGGCCGGGAGCAGCATTTTTATTCAGGCGACGCTTAAGGGAGCCCGGCGCGCCCGGTGCATTGTGGGAGCGGCCGCGGCCCGTTTTCGGGAGGAGGCGGAGGGCGCAAAGCGAGCCGGTAAGCGGCGGGCCTGGCGAGGGGGGGCGAGACACCAGGCTTAAAGGGGAATATCGGTCCGCAGGCCCGTGGCGGCCGTTGCAAATCCCCCTCCGGGCCGCCCGGGACCGCCGGGGAGCCGTGCACAGCCGGCCCTTCCAGCCCTGCCTGGAGAGGGGCAGAGCCAGGGCTTGGTGGGGCCGCTTTAAAAAAGAAGCACCGCCCGCGCCGCCGCCGCCGCCGCGCGAGGCCGGGGAAGGAGGGAGGGAGGAGGCGGGGAGGAGTGGAGGGGGAGGGCGGCCACGCAGGGGTTAATTTTTTCGCCCGCCGACATTTTTGTGCGGCGGCCCGCGCGCGCGGCGGGAGAGCCAGCTCGGTGTCCCGGGCGCGGCGCCTCCGGCCCTCCCCGCCCCCACCCGGCCCGCGCCCGCAGGGCCTGCGGGCGCAGCCGGACCTGGGCGCTGGGCCGGGCCTGTGGGCCGCGCGCGCCTCGCGCCTTCCCCAAGCCGTGGGCCGCGCGCGCTTCCCGCCACCCTCGTCGCCGCGGGACGGCCTGCGCGGGCATGGCCCAGCCGGCAGCGCCGTGTAGCCTCCTCCCGGCCGCCAGCCCGCCGCGCGGCGCCGCACAAAGAGCGGGGCCCGGGCCTGCTGTGCCTTTAAAGGCGGCAGCTTGAGACTTAAGGTGTCCCCGAGTGCCGTCCTCCGCGCCCGGGCCGCCTGCGCCTCGGGCCTCATGGAGAGTACCCGGGCCCTGCGCGCACGCCGCGGTGTCCACCCCTCTGCACGTGCGGGGCCTGGGGGTAGGTAGGTACGGGCCGGGCCGCTTGCCCTGCCCACCGCGCTGACCGCGCTTCCCGGCCCGGCGTCCCGCGCGGCGCGCTTGTGTCAAAAATGGAAACGTGCCCGGGAAGGAAAGGGTTAAACGTTATCTTTAAATATTCATGTCATTGTTTTAAAGGTGTAAACATGTGGCTCCTCAGTCGCGGTTGACTGTCTCTTATTATGCAAATTGAGCCCCCCTTTCCTCCCTTTACTGCGCTCCCCGCATCCCTCCTCCTTTCTCCTCCTCTGTAAAAATAAGAGTTTTGCTTTTTTTAAGGTTGGGGATGTGAATCTGTTGGCTGGCATGTATTTCTCATTCCACTTGGAATTTTAAAACTACCGAGCGCTTTCTTGATGTAAGGTGTTTCTAACTTTTTTCCCCTCTTAAAAGTGTGGGAAAATAAAAATTTAAAAGGAAGTTCGTTCCCCAAATTCTCCCCCTCCACTTTTCGGTGGGGGGCTGGGGATAGGGATGGGAGGTAGGAAAATAACTGGATGCTTCGGGAGTTGGATTTTTTTTCCTGGTAGGATCAGATGGTGTTAAATGTAAGGCATTTTGCCGAGGCAAAGACTTTGCTGTTTTTGTTCAAACCCTTCCTAGTCTAAATGCTATTAAGTCTTTCCAAACTAAAATGGCTTCAAAATTCCCATCTCTAACTTGCTTGGCTCGCCTTTTCTTTGGGGCAGGTTTCTTTCTTGGAATGGTGTTGGAAGGTTTGTGCTGGTACATTTGTAGTTTTCCCAGTAAAGTCATTGCTCATCCCAAACGTTTTTGTGAGGACCTTTGGATTACTGCCCGAACTCAGGCTTTGTAAATTTATTTTAAATGAACGATGTGCTTCCCAGGGGATGCAAAACTCTATAAATGGGAATTATGTTCTTAATCATAGATTTTATAGGGGAAACTGACCCTAAAACTTGGGGTGTCTGTAATTCTATGCCCAATAAAGTATCAATCTGGAGGTTTGTAAACCTTGGGAGCACATGTTTTTTTGCTTTAGCCAGAAGGCTTCTTAGAAGGACTTGTTCCAGAAACTTAGGTGGTACTCAGTACTGCAAATGCTAGTGATTTGGTAAGGTTTAATTTATTGTTTTAGTTTTGTGATGAAAGGGTAATGAGCAGTAGCATATTTTGTCAATGATGTGTGTACTAGTTTGTTGGGTGGGATGTTTGCTTTCTAGGAAATAGCACTGCATTAAAACATCAGAGAACTTTCCAAGTGCTCTTGAAAACACAGACTTTACTGTGTTAAACAGCCATTCAAGTTTTTAAAGTTAAGTCCTTTAGGGAGGCCTCTTGTTAGTTTATTAGTTTTGTATTGTGTTGTATTCTTCTGGCTGGGAAGGAAACATGGTTTTCTAAAATTAGAATCTAGTATCTTGAAGATTTCATCAAATGTATTTGCATAAATATCCTTTTCTAGTTTCCAATAGGTGTTTGGTTTTTCTGTCTGATAGCAAAAGATCAGAGATTTTGTAGAAAAGTCACTTTAGCTCGGACTTCTACTTGATAAATCATAGTGCTTTCAGATCAACAAATGAAGTGGCTGGCAGTTTGGTTCTCATAATATTGCACCCTTGAAGAACCTTTGGGACTTATTGTTCAAAGTGGCACAGTGCCATATGAGCTTGCCTTCCTAACTTCCTTCTTCAAGGGAGATCTTCCTCAGTGTTTTCAGAACCACCTTTATAACCACACTCCAGATGTGAAATCTTCTATAGAGAGATATCTGGGATGATTTGGGCCCTTTTCTTGTTTGTTTTGGAAATTGAACCCATAGCCTTGTCCTTGCAAAGCATCAACTCTACCACTGAGCTACCTCCACAACTGGGATATAGGCTCTTTTTTTAAAAAAAAGATTTATTCCAGCTTATGTATTATCATGATGAACAGGGTATTGTGGTACCAGATTGCTGTTTGCCTGTGATCTTGGTGGTTTCAGCGCTCGTCACATGTACTTTGCCCTAGCATGTGTTCACTTTATAGTTGGCAAGTACATGTCTGAATTCTTTTAATGATATTTTTGTGTTTTGGTGATACCTAGGTGGATCAGAAGTAAAAAAAACCAGCCAAACAGCCAAACAAGAGAGAGGGAGGGGAGGGGCTAACCTGTAAGGAGTGTGGGCCCCAGAACCATGTCTACGCGGGAGTCCTTTAATCCGGAAAGTTATGAATTGGATAAGAGCTTCCGGCTAACCAGATTCACTGAACTGAAGGGCACAGGCTGCAAAGTGCCCCAAGATGTCCTACAGAAATTGCTGGAGTCTTTACAAGAGAACCACTTCCAAGAAGATGAACAGTTTCTGGGAGCTGTTATGCCAAGGCTTGGTATGTAAACGATTGTTCTTCCATACTTTACAGTCCACAATCAATGAGTCCAAAACTAAACTTGTCCCATGTTGCTTTTATTTTTGAATATCTGTAGGGATTCAAAGAACAATCCAGTGGTAACAGTGTTATGTTATTGTCCCTAGTTTAGAGGAAGTACTTGAAAAGCATCGGGAAGAGTCTATAACAGTTTTTAAACCAGAGTACGTGATTGACATCTTTATAGTACAGTGAAAGCATTTTTTACCTTAAATTGAATTTTTTGGTTAGCTGTGGATTAAGCAGAAATTCCTTTATGCTTTTTTCTTAAAATGATCCCTGAAGTTCATGCATCCTCTTGACTGCCTTAGGGAAGGTGGTACTGAAAGCATGATGCATAACACTTTGAGAGTAATGACTTGGGGTCCTGTGTAGTATGCAGTGATTCAAAAGCTAAGGGTGGGACACACAGGACTGCTCCAGACTCAAAGACAGGATGAAACCCTACTTGACCTCAGGGTGCCGTCTGGAATTGAGGGCAGTGGTTTTTTTTTCTTTTCTGTATACCTGGTAATATTGTGATTTCCCTTTTCCCATACACAGGGCTCAGAAAGACATTTTAGGCTCTGGGACATTGTTGATTTGTGTTTTTTGTATGGTTTATTAAATGAATGATGAAAGATTGATTATTTTCCTGTACAAATGGATTTTATTCTGGAGGTTTGGATATTCTGTAGTTAGGGTTGACTTGATCAGCTTTCTCACATAAGATTTAATTTCATTTGTTTTTGCTCACTATTTTGTTAGAAAATTCTGTCTTACCATCTTGATTTTGAGCTTGAGTTACTCCTTTCTTCCACAATATATAAAGGAAATAAAAGCAGAGTTGCACAAGAGTACTCCTGTGGTGGATTGCAAGTTCAAGCCTCAGCAACCTAGCAAGTCCCTGTCTCAAAAATACAAAGAACTGGGAATGTGGCTCAGTTGTAGAGCCCCCTCCCACCCCCACCCTTTTGGTTCAATCTCAGTACCTGGGTGGGTGGAGGAGACAGAGTTTCTTTGATTCAGAGGGAGGGAAATTATTCGTCATCCCCTCCCCCATGGCCCACAGGACTCCTAGGAGCTCAGTTTGAAAATAGTTCCTCTCCTCTAGCTCATGTCTGAGCTGTGGAGGAAAATCAACATGAATGAGATGGTTTTGATGTTGACAGACTTGTCAAGAAATGAGAATACATTAAGGAAGCTATTTGATAATAGCGCTGAGAAAAATAAGCCACTCCATGGTCAAAACCAAATGAAATAAGGCTGGAGATGTGGCTCAGGGGTAGAGTGCTTGCTTAGCATGCATGAGACCCTGGGTTCAATTCCCAGTACTTCAAAAAAAAGAAAACTGTTACAGAAAAGTAAAGTAGGGCTGGGGATATAGTTCAGTTGGTAGAGTGCTTGCCTCACAAGCACAAGGCCCTGGGTTCAATCCTCAGCACCGGGAAAAAAAAAAAAAATAGAAAAGTAAAGTAGTAATTGCTATTCATAGCATCATCCTGTTGATCTTGTTGAGTCCTTGGGCCTGCCGTGTGCCCTGAGTGCCTTGGTGTGGGGCCTGATCAATGCTCCTTCCGTAGCCTCTGAGGCTTGGGAAGGTGGTGCCCATTCTATGGAAGAGTTGGGCCAGGATCTGGACTGTTCAGTTTCTGCACTCTCCTGTTGCTTGCCTTCTGGTTTCTAAAACCAAATGGGTTGGAAGTGGGGAGATCTGCTTTGGCTTCAACTTGGATCAGGGACAGAAGGGACCAATATCTGACAGGGAAAAGGCAGGAAAAAGCAGATAGAAAAATACAAAGACCATTTTTCGGGTCACATATGACTTTGAGAAGTAAATGAGTATCCCCCAAATTTGCATTCATGGCAACCTCAGGGGTAACAGATCCCCAGATGGCAAGCAAGTGGTTATTAAAAGAAGCAGAGTAGTAAAACCCTCAGAAGTACACCACCATGGTGTACCTCCATGCTAGACCTTTGCCTTGGAGTCAGAGTTAGACCCAACCTGTTAATTGTGTACCAGTTGCTAATGTTACTTTGTGCACGTTACTCAATTTTCAGACTGTGATATGAGATAATAAAACTTATTGAAATAGTTGTGAATGCCAGAAATTTTGTGTATCTGTACCTGTGTATCTATCCACATATGTAATATGTGTGTCTTAACATGTATATGTATGTACGTACACAGATACACGTTTATATGTGATATTTATGTTTCTACTTTTTTTCCTAATTAAATATCATGATTCCTAGGTTGTAAGGTGGTATTAATTGAAGAATGAACCAAAACAGCTTTTAAAGGTGCACATACTTACTAGATGTGTCCTAACTAAAGAAATGTTAGCCTAAGAATGTTTTAGAAACTGTACATCTGTTGTCTGGTACTTATGAGCTGTCAAGTGTGGATCACTGTTAGTGATGTATGATGAGTTGGGTTACTTATTTATTTTGATGGAGGGTTTTAATCTGATAATTCTCCATCCACCTACATTAATAATTTAACATAAGCTTCTCAATCTGATGTTTAAGTCTTCCCCCACTTCATGGCATTTTCCTTTGTCCATTTCCCTTTTCTTCCCTTTCAATTTGAAACCCTAGTTTTTCAAAGCCTAAGGTCCCTCTCAGGCTTATGCCTTCCCTTCCTTAAAATTTTGGAGTTGATTTACCTCAGTATATTAAAAATTTCTTTCCAATGCATATAAAACATTAATGAAGATATTGGTGGTTATGAAGATATTGGTGGTTTTGATTGCTTTTTTTTTTTTTTTTTTTTTTTTTTTTTGGTGGAGTTTTTTGGTACTGTGTAAAGTCTGATGTCTAGTTTACACTTAACAGCACACCTCAATGTGGACATGTTTCAAGTGCTTAACGACCTCAGGTGGCTAGTGGCTACCACATGGAATAGCACTGGTCCTCATTGCAATAGTGTCAAAATTGTGAAAGGAAAATGTGGATAATGGCAGTTTCTTTTCAGCCCGGGAACATACTTCAGAGCCATCAGCTACTCTGATGAAAGAACTGGCTAAGTATAGAAATAAAGTGCTTTACAAATCAAATGTATTTAGTTCATTTGGGGTGTCGGGTACCCAAGGGTGCTCTGTATTCTGAGCTGCACCTAGCCCTTTTTATTTTTTATTTAGAGACAGGGTCTTACTTAGTTGCTGAGGTATGATGATACACACCTATAATCCCAGCAACTCTGGAGGCTAAGGCAGGCAAATTGTAAGTTTGAGACCAGTCTCAGCAACTTAGACTGTCTCAAAGTAAAAACAGGGAAAAGGACTGGGGATGTAGCTCCATGGTAAAGTGCCCCTGAGTTCCATCTTCAGCGTGTGTGTGTAACATTCAACAACTATTTAGTGTCTCTTTCAATAGTCCTGTAGTTTAAATAGAAACCCAGAAGAAAACTACCTCACTGTTTTCCAGAGTGAATAGTAATACACTCAGAATAGCCAGTTGTTGGAATTGTTATTTGCACTGTAGAATGAAATTTGTGTCTGTGTACATGTGCTGTTCAGGTGAATTATCACACTTTCTTGCCCAACAGAAAAAACTGAGCACAAGCCAGGTGTGTATTATTGTCTCCAATTTGTGAGACTTGCCATTCTGAAATTAAATTCTCCATTCTTTACTTATATCTTTAAAGATTTCTACATTGCTTTCTAGTATAGTAAACATATTAAAAAGCTTGTTTCAGTCTGGCTTCTTATTAAAGCTTAACTTTATTTTTGCATTAGTAATAGTGGACCAACCCAAAAAAGAGAAAGGGCCACAGCAATCAACTGCTATTGGGTTTGTTGCTATCGCGATGTGAGATGGTTGTTTTAACATTTTGCTTCTACAAAATGAAAGGTCCTTTCAACGTGATTCAGATATGATTTTGTTTCATTTGGAATTCCATATTTATAGGGTAGAGTCTAATCACTTCCTTTTGTACTTCATCCTGGTTTTTTTTCCCTGCCTTTGGCTGTTGGACTGCAAAGTGAAATGCTTCCTAAGGGTGGGAAGGTTGTCCTTTGGAGAGGGGTGTAGGAAAACACTCTGTATTCAGCTTACTTGGGAATGCCAGTCTGAATTTGTAAAGTGTCTGCGTTAAAGGTAAATTTCTTTTTTTTTTTTTGCGGTGCTGGGGATCGAACCCAGGGCCTTGTGCTTGCAAGGCAAGCACTCTACCGACTGAGCTATCTCCCCAGCCCTAAAGGTAAATTTCAAAGGAATGTAGACTACTGTAGTGGCATCAAAACTGTTTTCAGAAAAAGGGAATTCTTTTTAATTAGCCCATTGGTGGTCTCTGCTACCTTTCAAAATACTTAGAGGAGTAATTGTTAATAACCTGAAGTATTGCTCACAGCCATATTAAGTAACTTGGGTAGGGAACAATATTGGAGATTGAACCCAGAGCCCAAATGTTCTACCACTGAGCTCAGGCCCCAGGCTTGCTTTTGCTTTTCTGTTTTTATTTTTAATTTTTTTAGTTGTCAGTGAACCTTTGTATTACTTACTTATTTATATATGGTACTAAGAATTGAACCCAGTGCCTCACACATGCCAGGCAAGTGCTCTACCACTGAGCTACAACCTCGGCTCTCCTTTTTTTGTCTTCGAAGGCAGTTTTGCTAAGTTGCCCAGGCTGATCTCAAATTAGGCAATCCCCCGCCTCAGCCTCCCATGTAACTGGGATTACAGTCATGAGACATGATGCCCTGCTGAGAAATTTTCTTTGCGATGGACGGAAAGTTCATATTGTAAGCTAGTAAAGGTTGTGTTTATAAGTTTTTCACTAAGGGACTAACATGAAATTTCTTAAAAAGTGCTTTTGGGAACCTATAAAATGAATTACATAGGTTTTGGTAGGAAATTTTGAATTTTTGTTCTGGCTTCATTCTTGTCTTTCTCAATTTCATTTTTCATTAAAATGTATTGGTAGCATTTTCTATATGTAGAATACAGTACAAATAGATATTGAGAAAATAGAATAATATCTAAAGATGTACTCAAAAGTATTTATGAATAAAATAACCCAAGCCCATGTATGTTATTCTCATTTTAAAAGAAATCCTGGGGCTGGAGTTGTGCCTTAGTGGTAGAGCACTTGCCTAGCATGTGTGAGGCACTGGGTTCTCTTGTTAGCACTGCATATAAATAAGGTCCATCAACTAAAAAAATTAAAAAAAAAAAAAAAAGAAATCCTATATGTTACCAGTAACATGATACAGTAATACAATAAAAAATACAATAATAACAAGCACAAGGCCCTGGGTTCAATCCCCAGCACTGCAAAAATAAATAAATAAAATAAAATAAAAGAATTTTTATTCAAATATCATTAAGATTTTAAAATTGTACCATATTGAAGTTGGTTCTTGATGACTAAGTTTTTTATTCCTATTTTCTTAATCTAGTTAAGTTTCATGTTATTTCAGTTATGCTTCTTGATATGAAAAACATGGCTTCATTTGCAATGCAGAATTTCCATAAGTGTCTTATACAGAAATCTTCCTATTCATAATGTTGATCATATGAAATAAAATGACTTTTCGCTCTTATTTTTGAATGTTGATGACTTCCATCTTTACAGGCATCGGAATGGATACTTGCGTCATTCCTTTGAGGCATGGTGGTCTTTCCTTGGTTCAAACCACAGATTACATTTATCCTATTGTAGACGACCCTTACATGATGGTAAGTTTAACCTAATGTGTTTTTATCACTGGAATTATATAAGCATTTGGTTTGTAGTTGCAGCTGAGGTTTTGTCTGTGTCTCTGGTTTGGGGATTTTGTTCTTGCTATTTCCAAAGTACACTACCCAACCCTGCTGTGACTCCTGCAGTCACAGCAGTTGGGCCCATTCCATACTCCTGCTTGGCACTATTGTAAAGTAAGTAGAGCAGGGAAGTCGCTCTAGTGCTTTTGTACCTGAGTGTATGTCTGTGCATAAGAACACCCATTGTTTTAGTCTTTTGTAGGACTGGCATTTTTGTTTTCTTTCTTTATATTCTGTTTCTTTGACATTTGTAAACTTCACCATTCCTATGTTACTGAACTCTAATAGAACTAATCCTAAAGGTTTTCTTCCAGAAATAAAGGAATTATTAATTGTAATTAGACTTCTTGAATATTTATTCTGATAAATGTTAACATTGGCTACTTCCCATCAGTCATCTGCATAGCCACCCACCACTGTATTATATGACACTGTGTATGATATATATCTGATCATTGAATTGGAGTTCCTATCTACTGGTCATGTATCACATAGATATATTTCCCATTTGTCCATTGCATGCTTATGACCATATTAATCTACCCAGCCGTTAATCCCACTTCCCTACCAACCAAGAGAAGCCAGTGAAGAGATAGGGATATCCCACTTATTATAAAATGCCAGATGTCCTTCCTTTATGGTGAGGACACTGGGATTAGGCTGCACAAGAGAAATTTGAACCATGAGGTAGCAGAATAAGCGGTATTCACTGCTCAGATGCCTGTAACAAGTAAACAGGTTATTAAGAACCAATATTGGGCTGGGGTTGTGGCTCTGTGGAAGAGTGCTTGCCTAGCACGTGTGAAGTACTGGATTTGATCCTCAGCACCACATATAAATAAATCAAAATAAAGGTCCATCGACATTAAAAAATTAAAAAAAAAAAAAAAAAAAAAAAGAACCAATATTCCCTCTGCACCTCCATCTGTTCCCTCCTAGAGCAATACTCCTGAGAGGCTGGGCAGGTGAGCCACACCCATGTGTCCCACCTGAGCAGGCGGCAGAGGGATTAAAGCCAGAATTCATTCTCTTTACACCATCTCTTCAAAGAATTTGTGAATTCCCAGTAAGTCACTACCACGCAGTGATTGGCCTCTCCAGGTTGCACACCACCTGTTGGCCTTGGTGGTATTACTGGGTCCTCAGAAGATTGTTGATCTACCAGGAATTTATAAGAAAATATAAAACAATTAAACAGCCATTGAAACTGATAATACTACTTTAGACTTTGATTTTTTTTTAATCAGAGGGAAAACTTCATTTTCTCTTTACTATCTATAAAAAAAGTAATTTATTTAATAGAAGCTTACATTTAAAAAAATCCCTTATGGCAGTAAAAAAAAAAAAACTTTATTATTACATTCTTATTAAACTATTTCAAGTTCCTAATAAAATGGAATAGTTTACTGGGAAATACTTCTTTTTCTTTAGAAAACAGTCTTGCTTTAGGCCTGTATATTTCTGATTTCTTTTGTTTTTTTGTTTATCAAACAAGATAGTTTTCCTGTTTATTTCTTATAGCCTTGAAGCTATAAAAATTTCTCAATCCAGATTCATAAAAACCATCTCCTTTTCTTCTTATAACCAGTAAAGTCAGCATTTTTATAGAATCTTTTTAGGGTAAGTAGATGTTTCCAGTTTGCTTTAGGATAATTGTTTTCAGACTCCTTGACTCCCTGACTTTCCTAGACTATTGGTTCTAATCTTGTCTTCCTGACATCCCCCGACACCCTCACCTATCTAAATAAATCAGGCTTCTAATATTCAGGGTGGTGATATTGGGAAGGAAAAAAACCCGAAAAACAAAAAAAGAATATGTAAATTCTTTATTCTACACAGGAAAGGGAATGTGTTAACAGAAATGTCTGAGAAAATGAATGACTGGTGGTTCTTCCAAAAGGAAAGTAGCTAGTTTGCAAATCTAGAGTCAAGAACCACACCCTGGTAGCTGCCTTTCTTGGAGAGTCCCTGAGTTCTCCTTGGAGGCCACTCTAAGTTTGATCTTCGTTTCTACATTTGGAAACTCCCTGTTTGTCCTCACATCTCCCCTCTCTTCCTAGGGCAGGATAGCATGTGCCAATGTCCTCAGTGACCTCTATGCAATGGGGGTAACAGAATGTGACAATATGCTGATGCTCCTTGGAGTCAGTAATAAAATGACCGACAGGGTAAGTAGAAGATCCCCATCTGTCTGCTTGCTTGTCTCTGTGTTCTTGGTAATGACATTTGACGTTTATGACTTGTTTCCCAGCTAAAAAGTGAGGAGGCCATGTGGCTTCTAGTAGTCCTTCCAGCTATTTTGAAGCGTTTATAAGTAAATTTAAAATTATAGCATCTGGTTTATTTATCTTTTCATTTCTAACATCCTGATACCTCCTTCTCTTCCAGGTAGACTGAAACCTAGAAGTTTTTTGGTTGTGTGTTTTAATGAAGTTTAGGCCATAGTAGTAGTACCTGAGTGTCAGACTGTAAGATCAGGCACTGCCTTATATATATATAGGTCAGGATACTTGACACTTAGAGGGCGGGTAACCCTGGGTTGGTGGCAAGGTGTCACTGAAGTAGACTGTGATAGGGGCTGGGGATAGCACCTGTTCACGCAGTCACACTTCTGTATCATTTCCTGGAGATATCAGTGTCTTTGGTACTTGTTTCTTGAACCAGAAGTGAATTCCTCTTGGTTACTTTTGACAGGTACTTTGTTTTATTGACTTTCCACCCCACTTACCCCCCAAATCAGTTTGCCTTGCTTTACAGAAATCTTGAGTTTTTAGTAGGCCTTTCTTCTGCCCCAGTAATGTGTGCTTTGATCAGTTTTACCCAGTGGTATCAGCAAGGGCCTTGTGGGTGTCCATTACCATCCTGGTTACTGTAAGCCTCTTACTCTTTGGTTAATGTAAGCCTCCCTAAAGGCAAGGTGGATATGCGGAGGAAGCTAGTTTTGGGGTTGGTTTTGTTTTGTTTTGTTTTGTTTTGTTTTGTTTTGTTTTACAGTGCTGAGGGTTGAACCCAGGGCGCTCTGCCACTGGCTGCATACCCAGTCCTCTTTATCTTTCGTGAGAGGATCTGATGGTCAGCAGACTTGGGGCCCAGCCTGTGGACCAGTCCCATACATCAGTCCTCTCTTGACTTATCCTTGTTCGCATTGTAGTCCAAAACAACTTCTAGCATTTGATAAAATGGTTACAATGTGAAATACTCTCCATTTTTGTTATACCGTGTCCAATCTGTTAGTTTTCAGGATTTAGGATTTGGTGATCCTTTTTATAAGTATGGAATCTCTTTTTTGATTTGAAGAGAATTGACTTTTCATTTGTGTCCTTTTAAACCCTAGGAAAGGGATAAAGTGATGCCCCTAATTATACAGGGTTTTAAGGATGCGGCTGAGGAAGCAGGAACATCTGTAACAGGTGGCCAAACAGTATTAAACCCCTGGATTGTTCTGGGAGGAGTTGCTACAACTGTCTGTCAACCCAATGAATTTATCATGTAAGTTGATTTTTGTTTCATGTCACCCGACCTGTTTCTCTGTTATTCTTTCTCACGAGAAAAATCTGTGTGTTCAGATTATCATTCACATACCATAGAGTTCCCCTAAAAAGTATACCATTCGGTGGGTTTGTGTCTTCAGAGTACAGTCATCACCAGAGTCAATTTTAGAACATTTTTATCATCTCAACAAGAAACCTCTTGGTTGTCAGTTCCCATTCTTATGTCTTCCTGGCTTATTTCACTTCATATAATTAGCGTATTTTAAGGTTCATCCATTTTGTACCATGTAGTTCTTGTTTGATACTATTTTTAAACATTTAAAATTTTTCAAATTGAATTATAATTCATATATAACAAAATGTCACATAATTTATCATTCTGAAGTATATAATTCATTGATTTTTGTGAGGACAAGTTTGTATAATCATCATTATATCCGATTCCAGAACATGCCCATTACCTATACGTATTAGCTATCCCTTCCGGTTCTCTCCTCCCCACCACCCTCTGGCAAACACTTTTTGTCTATAGGGATTTACATATTTTGAACATTTTTATATAGTTGGAATCATGGAATGTATGACATTTTGTATCTTTGTTCATTCACTCAGTGTAACGCTTTCAAAGTGTATCATAAATCCTTAATACTTACTTTCTTATGACTGAAAAACCCATCATTTGGATACACCATGCTTTATTATCTATTTGTTGGTTGGTGGACCTTTGGGTTGTTTTCTATTATGAAGGAAGCTATAAATACTCATATAGGTTTTTTGGTTAAACAAGTTTCTCTACATCCCTTCCAAGAGCTGATTTATTGTGTCTTTTTGATTATAGCCATCCTAGTGGGTGTGAAGTATATCCCATGAGCTTTTGATTTGCATTTCTCGATCAGAGCATCTTTTCATGTTTTTTGCCCTTTCTCTATATTCTTTTGAGGCGTAGCTCAACACAGGTTGTCACTTTGCATGTTTAATGACTTGTTAAGAAAAGCCACCCTGCCCTGTTTCTGAAAGCAGCATAAACTTCATTTCTTTCTTTTTTTGAATAGGTATTGATGGGTACTATGTTGAGCAGGTTCAGAATTCAAAAGGTATGAAAAGAATCCACAGTGCTAATGCTTTCACCTATGACTGGATCACCAGATTCCTGCCTGCAAGGCACCATTTAACAGTTTTATTTATTGTTAAACCAGTCTGCTATTGACACTTAGATGATATTCAGTTATTTTGACATTACAAATAATAATCCAGTGAGGGACCTTAGAGATAACAAATCATTTTATTCAGGGGAATCTACTGATAAAAAGTTTCTTACTGAATCACCAGAGCAAATGATGTGTGCTGGTGATTCTGATATCTCCATTTAGCTTGCCCTTCATAGACACTCTACTAGTTTATGCTCCACAACAGTGAACTGAGTGGGCCAGTTTCTCCACATCCTCCTGCACAACTCAGTGGGTTAACAAACTTGATCTTGGTCTTTGCCGATCTGCCTTGGTGGTTTTAATCTTTTTTTGGTGCTGGGGATTTAACACTGGAGCTCTTTACTATCCAACTACATCCCCAACCCTTTTGATTTTTTATCTTTTTGAGCCAAGTTGCTTAGGACCACCCTATACTGCTGAGGCTGGACTTGAACTTGGGATCCTCCTGTCTCAGCTTCCTTAGTCCCTGAGATTACAGACATGTACCACTGCACCCAGCTAACCCTATTCTTATGAGTAGGGGTAAATATATTTTTCACAATCATTTCTCTTGCCCCTTCCCCCTTTTTTTTAACTGAAGAAAGCTCCTTGTAGGTCAGTTTTGCTATTAGACAACTTCTGCATTAAGGATCCTGGTTTATTTTCCCAACATACAGCATATGTTGGTAGTTTTCAGGCTTTTCACTTAGATCCTAAAGAATCTATGTGTCTCACCCATTGCAGCTTTTTAGTAAAGAATTGGGTGGGGAAGAAAACGAAGGAATATTTTGCCAACAGCATGTATATTTACTTTTTAAAAGGTAAATGAACTTTTGCATATGATTCTGTTCTGTCATATTGCCCATAAACTTGTAAATAACACCATAGTTTTATCACACTTAACTTGATATAAATTTGTTGGTTGCACGTAACTGGTAAAGTGGAAGAACTTACCAGCCTCAGGTGTGAGTGGATCAGAATTGAAGGATACTTCCATTGAAGGTCTAGTTTTTGGGAAATGAAGTTCTGTATAGTGTCCAAGTTTTATATTACTTAAAGTTGACAGTGGATACAAATCTTATAGATTGACTTGGGGAGTGTGGTGTGGGTTCTGAAGTCTTTGCCCTGAATTGCTTTTATATCATCTTAGTAGCCCAGTGTCAGGGGCTAGAAGGTTATGTGGACAACTCCTTGAGCTGAGACTGGAAAGGCCTGAGTGTTAGGTGCACACACCAGTAATGAGGATACAAATATAACAACTTTTTTCTTTGGAGGCCCAATCTTTTTCTTTTCAAGGCTGTCCTTTTAGAATTTGCTTTCTATCTTTAAGGTAGGGACCCTTGAATGTCAGATAAGAAACTCATTATTGCTCACTGATTTGAGAACCTGGTTGTAGAAATCACCAAAACACCAGATTCAGATTCCAGCTAAATCCCATAACCTAAAAAAATCCTACCTGAGTCTCTACCATATAAGTGACCACGAATATGCCATCTTAGAGAAATCTTGTTGCCTCAGATGATTTGGAACTCTGGTACATCTGTGAATTACATTCACTCATATGGCTAAGGGAAAATGGCCAGACGGAACCTTGGAAGACTAAATGATATGCTGCTTTGCGTGTGTGTGTATGTTACTAGGATTGAACCCCGGGATGTACCACCTCTGAACTGTATCCCCAGCTCTTTTTGTTTTAATATTATTTTGAGACAGGGTCTTACTAAGTTTACAGACTGACCACAAACTTGCAATCTTCCTACCTTAGCCTCCTGGGATAACAGGTGTGTGCCACTGTGCCTGGTACTTTTAAAAAAAAAAATCTATAGGTAATTGACCCACATGTTTAAGCCTGTGGATGCTTTCATTTTCCTTTTAATATTTTGTTGCAGTAGTAACCTCAGTAGGCGTGTGTAAGGCTCCCACCTAATATTTTATAATAGCTGACTTAAATTTAAGTGCAAAAACATTTTTTTTAACAGAATTTTCCTTCTCCTGTCTTAACGAGTTGATCTTAGTTTTACTAGAATGTGCTGTTTTTCTTTTTTCAGGCCAGATAATGCAGTACCAGGGGATGTGCTTGTGTTGACAAAACCTCTGGGGACACAAGTTGCTGTTGCTGTGCACCAGTGGCTGGATATTGTGAGTAAACTGCTGCTCATAATGGGGGCAGGAGCACCGTAATTAGTTTTCAGAGTTGTAGTGATTTTTGTTGGAAGGTTTAGAAAAATGAAACCTTTAGTTTGTAGTACCATGGTATTTAGTTTAATCAATCAGGTCCTTAAAAGAAATCCTCAGAATTGTCCATATTTTTGTATCAAATCAAAGTTTCATGTATTGAATGCTTTTGCAATAGGTAAGTCCCAGATTAGGGCTTCAGGGGGTTTCTATAAAGAATTTGGTAGGCCAGGAATTAGCATCATTTATTTTTGGTGCTGAGATAGTTTCGACTTTCACACCTTAAACATCACCAAAAGGTAATATGGGACTGGAGGGTAGTTCAGTGGCAGATTGCTTGTTGTAATGCGCAAGTCCTAGGGCTCACTCCCCAACATGGCAAAATGATGATGATGATAGTAATGACACTGTGGAGGAGAATTCGTAGAAAGGGGTGTTTGGGGTATAAATAAGGCCAGTTAGAGACAAACTTTCAGTCATGGGATTTGGGGTTTTTTTGGAAGTTGTCTTAAATTGATTAATAATTAAGAGCATTTTGATGTACAATTCTCTCATGGAGAATGCATCTAGAATAGAAAGATATTTCTCCTAAGTGTTGTTTTCAATGAACTATGATCATAACTAAGATTATTTTTTTCCTTACTGCCATAACAACTCAGAAATTAATAAGATTGTCATATATTCTCATACATCATGGTGTGTATAACATCTACAACTATCATTTGAAGCTATCATTCCTAAGAAACAATTGAAAAAGAATAATCATTTTTTGTCAAACTCAGATATATATGTTATAATATAATATATATATTGTATAATATATATTTTTTATATATATAAATATATATTATATATATCTTACTGGCAGCAAATGTAACAGAGTAAAAGATTTTCTAAGTCTGTACCTTCATTTATTTTTCCCTCCTCACCCAGGGATGTAAACTAGATAGGAAGGGCATTACAGGGGGCAATTCACAGAGATGCTGGCCAGGACCACCTCCTAGGAGTGCACAGTTGAGCAAGGGAACTGGAAGCAGGCAAGGTGACGGGGCTGGTGTCTCCACCTCAGCTCAGCAATACCTTTTCTTTTTTTAACCAGTTTTTTTAAGTGTTCAGAATTGAAGAAAGCAAGTACCAAAGACACATCAACAGCACAGCATGCTTTCTTTTTTTTTTTTTTTAAAGATCAAAAACACCAAAGAGTGTGCTGTTTAGGCATTATGAGAATATTGTTTTTTGAATGTTGGAGGAAAGTACAAAGTCCAGGATAGGTGTTTCTTGGAAGAGATGGAGGGATAGAGTGAGGGTAGACAGAAGTTATTGCTGATGTTTAGTTATTACACTGGGTGGTAGGTTATTGGCTTTTCTTTATTCTGTTGTAGAACAAATAAGTAGATGCATAAATGTGGTTAGGTAATGGGCCATAATAACATTTTGTCAAGAACCCAACTGTGTTCTTCTAAAATCAGGCTGAGGGAAATAAGAAAGACCTCTTTGTTCTCATTATGATGTCCTTTGGTTACCCAAGGCTGTCCTGAGTGTCCATGCACTTAAAGTTGTTTCCAGTTCTTCTGTTCATTAAGATAGCTTCACTCCTAAGCAGAGGCATGTGCCCGTAATCCTAGGATGCTGAGAGTGGAGGATTACAAACTCAAGGTCAGCTTGGGCAACATAGTGAGACCCAGTCTCAAAAGAAGCCTCACTCCAGGGTTCAATTAAAGTCAATAAAAATATAATTGTAATATGAAAAATGAAAGCCGTCAACGTAATAGGAGAGATGAGAGGAGAACCAGAGACATTCAAAGCTATTGATAATGTGATGTTATACCCTCCCCAGAGAGCCTGCTGCAGCCTGTGCTCATGCGCCTGTTGCCAATCCCAGTCCAGCTGTGTATCTTGCCAGGTTTACATAGCCAATAAGATGCAGTATTTGGTTACAGAAATGTAGAATGAGAACTGAAAAGATATCATGACGATAGGTCTGATGGACACTTAATATTTAGAACAAAGTTAGATAAATAAAACTCAGAAGATGACTAAGAAAAAAGGTATTCTTTATGTCAGTGGTAATTAATGGTATTAATCTTTCTTTCCCCTCTTTTCTCCTTGACCTACGTTCCTGTTGTTAGCCTGAAAAATGGAATAAAATTAAACTAGTAGTCACCCAAGAAGACGTAGAGTTGGCATACCAAGAAGCAATGATGAATATGGCACGGCTCAACAGGACAGGTATGGGCAGGGGTTCTGCTGTAGGGGTTGGCAGACATTCTGAAAAGGCTGAGGTAGTAGATATTTTAGGCTTGAAGGCCACATAGAGTCTCAGTTGCTCATTGATGTTCCCCTACCACACATACATGCACACAGCTCTTTAAACATGAAAAGAAAATCACTCTTAGCTGGAGAAACAGGACACAGGCCAGATGTGACTGTTGACCACAGGCCATCTTCTCTTGGTACCTGGTTTGACTTATACAGATTACTCATGGAAATCCAAACACAAATGGTACCCTATTTATGATAGTTCCACTTAAGATTTTTTCAACTTTACAATGGTGTTCGAGTAAGAAATACTCAGTAGAAACCACACTTTGAATTTTGAATAAATGATCTTTTCTGGTGCCAGAGGTGTGCAATATGATTGAAATGCTGGGTGGTGGCAGTGAGCTGCAGCTCCTAATCAGCCGTTTTATCCCAAGGGTAAACCGCCAATATGCTGTAGTTTACTGTGTTGCCAAGCTGTGGTGTTTGGTAGATTGTGTGTGTTAAATGTATTTTCAACTTAGGATATTTTCAGCATCCAGTGGATTATCACATGACCCCATCACAAGTCAAGGAGCATTCTGTACATGATGGGTTGTCTGATTTCTTGGTCTCTTATTTTCAAACTTCCCCAAAATGATTTCCATCTAGTTATATGTAATACTTAAATCATGAATTCTTTGGGATTTTTTGTTTTTGTTTTTGTTTTTATGAAGTGTTAGGGATTAAACCCAAGGGTGCTTTACCACTGAGCTACATCCCCAGCCCTTTATATTTTTTTATTTTAAGACAGGTTCTTGTAAGTTGCTTAGGGCCTCAGCCTCCTGGTTGCTGGAGTTAACAGGTATGTCCCACTTCACCCATCAAAAAATTCTTTGTGTGTGGTACCCAGGGCCTTGCCCATGCATCCCCTAGCCTGACCAGGAAATTTGTTAAACATGTATATTTTTTACTGTATTTCTCTTTGTTATTTTTATTTTTTAATATGGAAAACGGTTTTTGGATCATTGTAGTTATATAGTATTGTTTTTTTATTTTGACAGAATTATCAGACGTGGAGTATAATTTGTTCCAATTCAGTCCCCATTACTTTTTCCTTTGTGTCTCATCCTCCCACCCCTGTTCTCTTTTCTCTATTCTGCTAATCTTTCTTCTATTAATTTGTAGGTTTTTTTTTTTTTTAATTAGTCCATTGTCGGTGTACATAAAGGTAAAATATATTGTAGCGTATTTATGTATGTACCTAGGCAAATTTGGTCAGATTCATTCCATTGTTCCTTTCCCTGTTCCCAGGAGATCTTAAGAGATCTCATTTGATATTCTTGATTTTTGAAGTAACTTAAAAATATAAAAAGAAATTTATTTTAGCATCTACCTTTCCCCTTAATTTATAACCTTCTAATGCATGGCTGCCTTATCTGATCTGCTGTCAGTGGACATTTATGTGTTTTGGTGCTAGAACTTTTTTGGTCTCAGCTTTTGTAGTTAGTGCCGGATTGTTTTTCCAGAGTGTTATTTACCAATTTACAGGGGTATACTATATGTAACTTTTTAAAGAAATTTGTCTCTCTTCCCATATTATGTTTTTTTCTACTGTAGAAGAATCACATACTTGTTTTAGAAGATGAAAAACAGTAGAGAATAAAATTATCTGTAGTTGCACAACCCCAAAATGGCTTGTTAGTATTTTTTATGTATTCCTGCAGGACTTTTTTTGGTTTGTAATTTCCTGCTATTTTTTAAACTAGTGGTTATCAATTATTTATCTGGAGTCTACTTTCATTCATCTAACATTACTAAATTGTTTTTCCAGTATTATATATCCTCATATACATAGTTTTTTTTTTCTTTTTAAAATATACATGACAGTAGAGTATATTTTGACGTTATACATACATGAAATATAACTCCTTCTAATTAGAATTCCATTCTTGTGGCTGTATATAATATGAAGTTTCACTGGTCATCTATTCATATGTGAACATAGAAGTTATGTCCGATTCATTCTACTTTCTTTTCTATTCCCATCCCCTCTCCTTTCCCTTCATTCCCCTTTGTCTAATCCAATGAACTTCTATCCCCCCCACCCCACCCCCACCTTATTGTGTGTTAGCATCTACACATCAGAGAGAACATCAGTCTTTGGTGTTTGGGGGATTGGCTTATTTCACTGAGTATGATAGTCTCCAGTTCCATCCATTCACTGGCAAATGCCATAATTTCATTCTTATTTATGGCTGAGTAATATTCTATTGCGCATATATATATGTGTGTGTGTGTGTGTGTGTGTGTGTGTGTGTGTGTATATATATATATATACACACACACTACATTTTCTTTATCCATTCATCCATTGAAGGGCACCTTGATTGGTTCCATAGCTTAGCTATTGTGAATTGAGCTGCCATAAATATTGATGTGACTGTAACTATAGTATGCTGATTTTAAGTCCTTTCGGTATATGCTGAGGAGTGGTATAACTGGGTGAAATGGTGGTTCCTTTCCACGTTTTCTGAGGAATCTCCATACTGCTTTCCAGAGTGGTTACACCAATTTGCAGTCCCACCAGTAATGTATGAATATATCTTTTTTCCCATATCCTCACCAACATTTATTGTTACTTGTTATACATAGTTTTCAATGACCAAATAATTACTGTTCTACCAGATAAGGACCACATTTTGCTTTTGCTTTTTTTTTTTTTTTTTTTTTTTGGTGGTGGTTCTGGGGATTGAAACCAGGGCAACTGAGCTTACATCCCTAGTCCTTTTTATTTTGTATTTTGAGATAGTGCCTTGCCAAGTTGCCCAGGTTGGCCTTGAACTTGGACTCCTCCTGCCTTAGCCTCCCAAGTTGTTAGGATTATAGGCATGTGCCATTGCACCCAGCAACCTTTTACCTATTTGTGAACACTTTATTTTGAAATATAATATTTTATACTTAGCCTCTCTTACTTGTAAAACGAGTTATAGATCTGTAGAAAGAAATAGAAAATAAATTGATATAACCATAGTTGAACTATGGGCCTTTGTCACAGATGTAAAGGCAATTCATTGAGAGAAATGTTTTCAACAAATGGTTCTGGAACAAGTGGACATTCACATACAGAACATAAATCTAGACTTAGACTTTACATGCTTCATAAAAATAACTCCAAATGAATTAGACCTAAATGTAAAACAAAACTATAAAACTCCAGGAAGATAACTTAGAAAATTTAGATGACCTTAGATTTGGAGGAGACTTTTCAGGTAAAACACCAAAAATACTCTCTGTGAAAGAAAAATTGGGTAAGTTGGACTTCATTAGTATAAGTCTTCTACTTTGTGAGAGAGACTGTTAAGATGAAAAGCTAAGCCTCAGACTGGGAGAAACTATATCTGATAAAGGTCTGGTGGCCAAAGTAAATGAAGAACTCTTAGAAGTCAACCATTAGTTTTCCCAAAGAAAATCCAGTTTAAAAAAGAAAGAAATGGACCAAACCCCTTAACATACACATCACCAAAGAAGATACACAGATGACAAATAAACATAAAAAGATACATACTCTTAGATGTCATTAGGGAATTGCAAATTAAAACCAAGAGTTACCCTACACACCTATTAGAATGGCTAAAATCTGGAAGACTGACAACAAGTGCTGGCAAGGATGTGGAGCAATGGGCATTATTACCACGTGATCCAGGAATTGTGCTCTTGATTTACACCCCTGAAGACTTAAATTCACACAGTAACCTACATGTAAATGTTTATAACAACTTTATTCATAATTTTATAATCACTAAAACTTAGAAGCAACCAGGAAGTTTCTCAGTAGGTCAACAGGTAAACAACTGGCACATCCAGATGATAAAAAGAAATGTGCTGTCATACTATGAAAAGACCTGGAAGACCCTATATGGAAGAAACCAGTCTGAAAAGGCTTCTGCAATATGATGCATCTGTAGCACATTCTGGAAAAGGCAAAACTGTAGAGACAGTAAAATGCTCATTGACTGCCAAGGGTTTTGGGGAGGGAGGGTTACTAAGCAGAGCATAAGATTTTTAGAGCAGTAGAACTACTCTGCATGAGACTGTAATGTTGGATGGATGTTGTTATACATTTCTAAATGTGTAGAATTAGCACACACAACCCTCATGTGAGTTATGGATTTTAGTTGATAGGTAAGTATTTGACTCATTGTGCTGTGGATGCAAAATGTTCATGTAGGCAAAACTGGAGGAGGGTCATAAGGGGCCTCTCTGCACTGACCTCAAACTCCAAAATATAGTCTATTGATAGATACTCTTTTTAATTAAAAAGTTCTTTAGATAATTGATCTCTAACTGGAATACTTTGATTTTAAGTCAACAGTTTTTAAAAGTCTTTGGATTTAGGATGAGATCTAAATTACCTTCTGTTGAATAATTCCTCTGTATAGTTTTGTTAGCATACTGAAAGTTGCTCTTGATTGAAACCGCTGATAGGTTCCAGGCAGTTTAGATTGAAATAGATCAGGGTTGGGGCGTAGCTCAGGGTTAGAGTACTTGCCTGGCTTGTGCAAAGCCTGGGTTCCATCCCCAGCACCACAAAAAGAGGAAGGAAAGGAGGAAGAGAAATCAGATTTTCACTGATTTTGCTAATTCTATAATACTATCTTTTCATTATTCCTGTTTGTCATCTCACTGACAAATGAGATTTCACTAGTGTATGTGTGATTTTTAAGTTCCTCAACTCAGGGTGTTTTTTTTCTCAAGACTCCCTCCTCTGACTCTCTCAGCTGCAGGACTCATGCACACGTTCAATGCCCACGCAGCCACTGACATCACGGGCTTCGGGATCTTGGGCCATGCACAGAATCTGGCCAAGCAACAGAGGAATGAGGTGTCGTTTGTGATTCACAACCTCCCTGTACTGGCCAAGATGGCTGCCGTGAGCAAAGCCTGTGGGAACATGTTCGGTCTCATGCATGGGACCTGCCCGGAGACGTCAGGTATGGGATCCTGGGCCCAAGTCTGAGGGCTGAACTTAGGCCAATGGTAGGCTCTGAGAAAGCAGCGGCCCAGTGTATGAGGGTGTCTCCACTTTGTGAGGGCAGTCCTAATTATTTATGGTTGCCTCCGCGTGGGTTTCCAGTCCCTGCCATGTGTGAACACGAGCCATATTTTGAGTGTTCCTGTCTTCTCCTTTTGGATATAGGAATATAGATAGCAATGGTACGGGAGTGGGAGAGTGTGGGAAAGATAAATCATTACCCAACTGTCATTGGAAGCTTAGCATTTGAAATAAGCTAATACCTATAGAAGACATTGAACAGACTATAATTTTTTTCTTGAAAAAAATGTCTAAAATTGTTCTTTTAAGAGTGTAATAGAGCTGGGTGCTGTGGTGCATGTCTATAATCCCAGCAACTCCGGAGGATGAAGTAGGAGGATCACAGGTTCCAAGCCAGTCTTAGCAACTTAGTAAGGCTATAAGCAACTTTTTTATTATAAGACCCTGTCTCAAAATAAAAAGGGCTGAGGATGTGGCTCAGTGATTAAGTGCCCTTGGGTTCAATCCCTGGTACCAAAAATGAAGTGAAATAGTGTATTGTCTTCGAAGTCCTCCCACCATTTCTCCCTTTGTGCTTTATCTTGACTCTTAAATACTATTGTCTAGACCTGACCACCAGAACACCTGACATCAGATCTGGAGTGGTCCTGGTACCCTGGAACATTCTGGTATAGGCAGAGATAGAGATCACAAAGCCCTGCCCTGCCCACTTCAGCCCCTTTGAAGTGGCTTGGAATTTCAGTACTCCATCAGGCCTCTCATGGCCTTCGATAAGGACCCTTCAACTTCCTGCTTAAAATAAGAAAAGTTCTGTCTTAAAGCAAGCAGAGATTCCTCTTGGTTATCTGGTTGGAACAGTGTCTGCCACCTATTGGTAATGGGGGGTGGGATGGGGGGGATTTTGAATGAGTTAATGAATATTACCAATCACTTAAATCTTTTATTCAGAAATGAGAAGTTATTACTTTTTTAATAAACGTACACTGTATAAAATTTGTTCCTGTCCTGCATTAATTTTTACTTAGAAACAAATTTTTTTCTGGCCTAGTTACTAGAAATAGTAATTATTTTAATTGTGTGGTTTTCGTTTTTTGTTTTGAAGATAATGAGGCAGGACTAGAACCTAGATACCTTGAGGTATACACTCTTTCATGAGTCTTAAAATACAAAGGAGTGGTTTTGGTGAGATGAGGAATCCAAATTGAAAAGCAGCATTTCTATTCATTTGTAAATATTTCTTTCAATGTGTTGTGAAAAAAATAGCCACCACATGTTACTGAAGCCCCAGCACCTTACTACACACAGCATTAAATGGTTCAGAGATAGGTCATTGTCATAGTTTACCAAGGAATTGTTTAGTCTATGGGATAGGGCGAGCCTCTTAGTTTAATGGAAAAAGCAAATTGATTAAGTTGTTGGCTGAATTTAGATGTGTGTAGAAGTTTTTAGTAAAGGCAGAGAAACTGCTCCAGCTCATAATATCATGATAATGGTAATTATTTTCTTTTCCTTTGCCAGGAGGCCTTCTAATCTGTTTACCACGTGAGCAAGCAGCTCGGTTCTGTGCAGAGATAAAGTCCCCCAAGTATGGCGAAGGTCATCAAGCATGGATTATTGGGATTGTAGAGAAGGGCAACCGTACTGCCAGAATCATAGACAAGCCCCGGATCATCGAAGTTGCACCACAAGTGGCCACTCAAAATGTGAATCCCACACCTGGTGCCACCTCCTAATGTAGACAGAAATAGCTATTTGGTTTTGTTTTTAAATAGATCTATTTCCTTTATCATCACTTCAATTAAAGACTGTAAGCAACAAGAAAAATCTCATTGTGTCTACACATCTGGTGACCTTAGGTCGATTTGTGAGTGGATACAATTAATAAAATGAAATCCATGGCCTTCTTTTCCTGTTACATTAACTGAAGATGCACCTAATCTTGAGGCAGCTTCTGAGTTGAGAATTATATTGTTATCCAATACTGTTGATTCATTTTGAATCTTTAGACATGTATCTCTTGCCGCATAGGCTCTTTCTAAAGGTGCTTTCACACAGCACAGACATTACCGAGAGTAGTGTCACATAGCAGTTGTGTCTTTTCATTTTATGTATATTTATCATATCAGTCTGGTCTTTTTTTTGTGTCTTGGATGGTATTCTGGAAGGACAGAATTGGTAAGTGACAAGTTGGTCTCCCGGTAGTAAGAAGGTTGCATGATTCCTTTGCGTCTTTGATTTGTAAAGCTGAGACTAATAATTCAAGAGCATCTCTTTGACCCAGGACATTCTCCAATAGTGCATTCAGTTCCACAAGGCAAGTGCTTCAGTCTGCATGGAAAGCACTTTGAAGACAAAAAAGAAATGTTATTTCTTTTTTTTCTAGCCTTCCTGATATTTACAGTAATATCATTAACTTTTCTTTACTGATAGCAAAAAAGAATACTTTTTGCAATGTAATTAGATGTTCTATAGTGCAACGAGGAATTGCCTTCCAATAGGGGGTTCATGTATAATACTCATTTACAATTCAATATATAATTAACTACGCAAATAATTTTTAAATATAATCAATAATAAAGACTGTTGTGTGGATGGTAGTGTTTAATACATTTTATATTTTGTATAGTGATTTCAGGCCTTTTGTTTTCTCAATCAGCAGCTCTTTAGCCTAATTCCTAGCATTATTTTGTCCTTTGCGCTAGTACTTTTTGTGCACGCTTTTTGTGATCTGTTAAAAATCTGCATTGCCAACATTGCAGCTCGAACTTAAAACTTGTTATTCAAATAATTATTTAATTTTTTTAATTGCTCTTGTATAATCAGATGCCCCTTTTAGTATTATTTTAGAAGCATTGGGAGGGTTTTGCCTAAAGTACAATTTATTGGGGAAAACTAGATTTTAGTTTTATAAAACTTTTAAGTCTTTCATGGGACCTATATTTTCTTGAATTAAATTTTGTAGTTCTAGAACAAATAGGCAATCTAAAGAGGTGTTACCTGTGTTACTTAAAAGCAGAGGCTTCCTTATATTTTAACCTACTAAGCAGTCAGGAGGATTCTGGTCGTTAAGCACAAGGGTGCTGTGTCTTCCCGTGTCTTCAAAAGGAGAAGCGCCGGGGTGCCGGACCTCCACAAGTCTCTGAAGGCTTCGTGCTCACTGGCACTGCAGCTGCACTACGAACCCATCGATCCTCGCCAAAGGAACCTCCACCATGACGTGAAGCTCCCTGGAAGCCAAGGTCTGCAGGCCACCCTCGTGTGCACTTGGGACTGAGGCCCTCAGAGGCGGGCAGTGCAGAGGAGGCTGCCACAGACTGGCAATATTGGACATTTTATAGGAATTTATACAGATGTTGGTCCTTAAAAGCTGCACGCCTGTGGTCTGCAAAATAAAATGTGTTGGAAACCTCTGAGTACAAAACACTGTTGAGCTTTTGTTTCTTGTTCCTTTTTTTTTTTTTAAACAGGTGATGAATAAATCTGACCTACTTTTGGTGTAGCTTAGGTCTCAGTGATGCTCTCTTTGGTGGCAGGTCCAACAAGAGGAAGTAAGCTGAACTGGATTATGCCCTTCAACTTTGTAAAGATTGATGTTCATAAAGAGAAAAATGTCTGGGACTTAGACATCCATGTGATTCACAGATCCCAGGAGGAAGAACTTAAGTGGTATTTTTCAGAGAGTGACCCAGATACTCCTGCATTAGAATCCCTTGGGGGTTATTTGTCAAAGGGACATTCCTACCCTTTCCCTCAGACCATGAAATCAGAATTTCTGGGATTTGGGATAAAGGAATCTGTCTTTTAAGTATGTACCCAGAACTGTTGATCTAAAAGGAATGTTGCAGAGGTAAGGAAAGAAGGAAGAGGGTGAGCTTGGATTTGCAATATGCTTCTCCCTTTTTTTTTTTTTTTTTTTTAATTGGTCGTTCTCTCATCCCTGTGTCTGAGCTATGGCCCAGCAAGGGGGAATGAATGACAGTCACCCTGAATTAGGTGATTGTCAGTATTTGAGTTCTTGGCAACTATGAGTAATTAAGTTATTCAACCTCCTGGTAGCACTTTAAACACTGAAGTGTGTTTATCTTAGTGTACTAATTTATTTTCTGTAAGTAGAACAGATGTAGTAGCAACCCAAAATGGGTCTATCAGAATACACAGGGTTAGTGAATATAGTCCAAAGCAGCTGGAACCTGGTGCAGTCCTTTGGGGCATCAGTAGTTGTTTGCAAAGGAATCAAATTGTAGTGGGTTGTACTACAAGCTGTGTCAAAACATTGTGCTTCCAAGAAAATTTTCAATATTGTGTAATCAGTAGTATACTTTTGGGCTCAGTAGTTTAAAATAACAGTATACAGTAGTGTTCCAGGTTCTGCATGCCTGTACTGAATAAATGTGAGTGTCCTAAATGGTTCTAATTATAGATGTATGAACCATCCAATTTCAGTCTGAATTTAGCAGTGCCTTTAAAGAGTTTTGAGTCCTAAAACTTAGTTTTATACTGTAGAGGTCAGAATAATTGGATAAGCATAGAACTAGATGCTTGAGATACCTAACTGGGTTGTGTACACACACATACCTACCTTGAGCTACTCATTTCCACGTCTGGCATTTGCATTAACATTTTCAACAGTCATTTCTACCTTTTCTCATTAAGGATCCACATATGAATTGGGCAACCATTAAACATGCCAAGGATCACGAAGAAAGTACACTAAATCCTGGTAAAGTGGAACATGGGAATATCATTTTACTTTTATTTAAACTCTTGATTGACAAGGCCTTCAAGTAAAATTATAAGACAAGGTGCTTCTAGGTTTCTAGAAGTGATCCAAATTGCTGAATCCAGGCTTGCTGTAGGTGCCAAATGCTTTGGTTAATCAGTAAATGATGGGCAAGTAGGGCTTGCACTTGTTCAGCATAGGGTTTTCTATGTTTCACAAAACTCAAATATCTGCACAGACAGTTGATATTTTCAGTAGTTTTTGATTGTCCTTCCTAGATTATGTTGCTTTTAGAGGGAGTCATGCTTAGGAGAACTGCATGTAGTGAAGCCCATCAAAACTTCATGGAGAGAAACAGCTAACTAGATTGGTAATCTGATTTCAAGAAAGCCAGTGCATTTTCTACTTATTGTATTTCAGGAATAAGCAAGTGTACATAGAAATATATGGGAGCTTTAAAAACATTGATCATTATCTAGTCACATTTTGTGAGGTTTTCAGTAATCATAAAATTGGTGTCTAGAATGTACCCCTGTTTTGGGCCCATATTGGGGAATGAAGAAAATTATAGTATTTCAACCCTTCGGTTTCTATTTATTAAAAGCTAGATTTTATTTCCAGCACATTAAGTAATACAAAGAAGAATCAGACACATATAAATAATTTTTCAAACATTAGCATAATATGGTTTACCTTTGCAATTCTAAGTTGTGAAAGTAAGCAGCCACTGTCTACCTTATTGCCAATCAAATCAGTCTAGTAAATGCATTAAGTTTTGTAGTGCTTAAAGTCCAGGTTGACATTTTCCCCGACTTACTATTTAGAAAAATTCTAATCATACAGAAAAGTTGAAAAGTAGAATGGATACCCTTAGAAATGTTGATTTGTTGATATTATACCTAAAATTTGCTTTCTTCATAGGTAACGTAAACATACACATCATTTGTAGGGGCAGAACCATTTGCATGGGTGAACTGCAGGCATAGTAACTACCTAGTAAAAGAGGGTGGTGAACTTTTACCTGTTTTACTTTTTCCTTCTTATTTATTTATTTATTTTGTAGTGCTGGGTATCAAACCCAGGGCCTTGCCTATGTTAGACAAGTGCAAGCCCCATGCACACTATTCTGAAGCACTTCCCACAGGTTAATCAGATTGCTTTTCACCTTGCCTTACTGTTCCCATGGCAGTTCTTATTGGCTTTCGTTTTTATTTTGTCATACTTGGGATTGAACCCAGGAGTGTTCTGACTGAGTTAACATCCCATCTCTTTTTTAAATTTTATTTTGAGATAGAGTCTTGATAAGTTGCCTAACTGGCCTCAAACTTGAGATCTGTCAGCTTCAGCCAGCCTCCCAAGTAGCTGGAATTATAGATGTGCACTGCTGCACCCAGCAAATTTTATAGTCTTAAGGGAAGAACAAAATAATTTTCAGAATACAAAAAAGAAAATTGAGGTGAGCAAACCAAAAGAAGTACCAAATGAGGGCTAGAGCTTTTTAGAAATTGTCAGAGGCTGGAGATGTGCCTCAGTGGCAGAGTGCATGCAAGTGTGAGGTGTGGGTTCAATCCCCAGCCCTGCAAGAAAACAAAAACACTCCCTCCCCCCACGTACGTTATGTACTGCTGTTTCCTGTCACTTATGTCCTGGAAATAATTGCCTATCATACTTAACGAAAGGAATGTCCTCAATTATTTTAACCCTATCCTGATATGAACCATGTATGGTTGTAGGATATTTGGTCATGAAAATATATATATATTGAAGAAGTTTCCAATTGTCTCCAGCTCTCCATATGCTTTGACAATTGCAAATCATGGAAATGTTGAAAACCTAAATGTTGTATTTTCATACCCTACTGAAAAGTAATTCTTCACTTGGCTTTCCATGGCAGTGTGCCAGAACTGATTTCTGTTCAATGCTAAGTTCATGGATCGTAGTTACCTGCCAGGCGCTCTGCTGGGTGTGAGATGGAAATGTGAGTTACGAAAAAAAAAAAATTTTTTTTAAAAAGCCAGAAAACTGCCGGGCATGGTGAGGGCACAGGCCTCTAATTCCAGTGACTTGGGAGGCCGAGGCAGGAGAAATTGCAAGTTCAAAGACAGCCTCAGCTACTTAGCAAGGCCCTAAGCAACTTAGCAAGACTCTGTTTCAAAATAAAAAGTGAAGGGGCTGGGGAGATAGCTCGGTCGGTAGGTAGAGTGCTTGCCTTGCAAGCACAAGACCCTGGGTTCGGTCCCCAGCACCGCAAAAGAAAAAAAAAGAAAAGAAAAAGAAAACGACTGGGGATGTGGCTCAGTTGTTTAAGTGCCTCTCGGTTCACTGCCTGGTATAAGGAAAAAAAAGAAACCAGGAAACTTGAGTAACAAAGCTATTGAACTGTCACTAAATTCTCTCCTTCTCTAGTTTTGAAGCTCTTCAAAGTTATTCAAGAACAGGAAAGTGATTGAAATGCAAAACAAATACATCCATGTGTTAGCTTTTTCTCTCTGGAACAAAATACCCGAGAAAAACAATTTAGAGGAGGATAGACATGTGGTTCACAGTTGGACATTTCAGTCCAAGGTCCGCCAGTTCCATTGCTTTGGGCCTGAGGCAAGGCAGACATCATGGTGGAAGGGTGTGATGAAGGAAAGCTGCTCATTTCCTGGTGACTGAGAAGCAGAGGGAGAGAAGAAGGGGTCGGGAAAAAGATATGCTCTTCTAGGGCATGTCCCCAGTCAGGCACTTCCTCCAACGAGGCCTGACCTACAGTTTCCACCAACTCCCAATAATGCCATTAAATTACAAATTCATCAATGAATCAATTCTTTGATGAGATCTGAGCCCTCATGATCCAATCACTTTTCCAAAGGCCCAACCTCTGAACATTGCTGCATTGGGGACCAAACCAAATATGAGCCTTTAGGGAATATTCTAGATTCAAAACATAACTGTACATTCATATATTTCTAGAACCACTACTGCTCAGAAACAAAGGGGTATTCAATGCATGGGTAAGTGGGTGAGAATAGAAGTCTATGTTTATATTCTATTGCTGCTGTTGCAAATTACCAAAAGCTTGGTGACTTAAAACCACATATTCCTTTAAGTTATAACAGTTTTGTCGCTCAGAACTTGGGGCTAAAATCAAGATGTAGGCAGGGCTGTATTTCTCTTGTAGGCTCAAGAGGGGAATCCATTCCTTTTTCAGTTTCTTTTCTTTTTTTTTTTTTTTTTTTTTTTCCTGTACTGGGGATTGAACTCAGGGGCACTCAACTACTAAGCCACATCCCCAGCTCTATTTTGTATTTTCTTTGGAGACAGGGTCTCACTCAGTTGCTTAGTGCCTCGCTTTTTGCTGAGGCTGGCATTGAACCGCCTATCCTCCTGCCCCAGCCTCCTGAGCTGCTGGGATTACAGGTGTGCGCCACTGTATGTAGCTTATTTTCCAGTTTCAGGCTCTTTGTGTGTGTGTGTGTGTGGTGCTGGGGATTGAACCCAGGGCCTTGTGCTTATGAGGCAAGCACTCTACCAACTGAGCTATATCCCCAGTCCTCATTTTCCAGTTTCTAGGGTCTACCCAGACTCCTTTCCTCCTAGCCCTTTCCACCATCCTCAAAGCCAAGTATTTTATCCTCTCTCTGAACCTGCTTATACATCTACCTCTTTGCCCGCAACCAGGAGAGGCTTTTCAAAGGATTGATGATGACATTGAGTTCACCTGGGTATTCCCAGATAATCTCTTCATATGAAGGTCACATTCATAAAACCTCTTTGCCATGTGGGGTAACAGAGCTACAGATTCCAGGGATTAGGACATGGACATTTTGCAGGAGGACCATTATTCTACCTACTGTAAGATCCCATACCTGTAGCAGAACTTCACCAAAGGAGAGGTTTTTGCAGTCATGCAGTAAAGCTGTTGGTTCACAGAGCTTTTCAAATCTCTGAACAAGAACTGCTTATTCAGCAACATCAAGTGGGAGCCTGCAGGAGGATGATCTATCTGCCACTAGCTGCCAAGCCTTGTGCCAAAAGCAAACCTGGGCCACTGGGCAGATTGTGGCAGAATCTATTTTTCTGTTGTGTATGGATAATTTGGCAGTTGATGACTGATATTTCAGGACATCCTATTCTAAATACTTGCAATGTAAAACAGCAGGGAAATTCTGTACATGCTATACCATCTAAGGGTGTTTCAATCCAACAGTTCATAGCATTGGTCTCTGATCCTCCAGCTTCCAGAATCCCATTTTTTTACTCTTTAACTTGATTCTCGTTTTTCAGAGGTGAGGCATTTGCTCAAGTTTCAGTTCTGTCTGGGGCCTCCTATACTCTTTTTCTTTCATGGGTGCCCTCAGGGACCACAGGTTTAAGGTGGTAACATCACAAAATGGACTCATGGATGCCTGAATCACTGTTTAAAGGAGTAGTTGAGAAGTAAATCTTTATTTTGTTGAGTTATTAAGATTTCAGGGTTTGCCTGTTATTACAGCATTGCTTAATCTACCCTAACTAATGCAGAAATCAATAGGCAATTCACAGGTACACAAATGACTAATTTATAGATAAAAACATTCAATCTCATTAGACAAGTAAATTAAAATAACAATAGAAATCCTTTTTATTTTGTGCCTACCTAGTTGGCAAGGATGTTAAAATGAATAAAGCCTAGGGTTTTTTTTATCAATGCTCATTTATAAGAGCATGTGGAGGATAGTTGGACAATTCAGATATTTAATAGCCTTTGACTAGCAATTCTACATCAAAGAATTTATCCTAATGGAATAGTAATGGGAGTATCTAACAGTCCATGTGATTCATCAAGTTGTGACTTAAAATTGTTCAAAAAGAAAAGAAAGAAAGTGAGTTCCTGCTGTGACTGGTCTCCCTGACATGTCTGATTGTCTTCTGCCCGGAGGGATGGGTGCGGGCGGTCAGTTGGCCCTAACTTTCCTGGTCTGACCTTTTTAGGGAGTGCTCCCTTCCCTTGTCGCTCGTCAAGAAGAGCAAGGGGACTTAAGACCCTGACATTTGGCACCCAACGTGGGGCACCTCAAGGCTGATCCACAGCCAAAGCGAAGAGGCAGCTTTGAAACCAAAAGTACCGGCAGATCGGGCTAAGCAAGTTCCGAGGTAAGGCATCCCTGAAAAGATGGGGCAAACACACACCACACATGGTGACCCTGCGCTCTCAGCTCTTAGACTCACGCTGAAGAGTAGGGCCTTGAGTGGTCTCATACACAGGCGGAAAAAGTCTGGGATACCTTTATTCGGGTGGCCCTTTGGCTTCCTGCCGCTAATCTTTTTGACTGATCCACATAGGATCATGTAGAACAACTTGTTGGAAGAGGGAAATCAATTTAGGGGAGGGTTCCCCATTGGGAGTCTATCCTATATTATCTGCCCTTAAGGCCTGCTTCTCTCCAGGACCTCCCAAAGGGGGCTCCAAGTTTCCCCCCAAAGAGCCACCGCCTAAAGAACCGTCGGCTCCTCCTGTTGATGATACTGGGAGAGAACTCACTGACTCTAACCTCCCCCTCCCTGTATGGCCTTCCCAGTAAAAGTTAAAATGTTAGTTTGGGAAGGAATGACTACCAATCACAAATTGGCCTGTGTAGGGATGAAAGATCACTCCGTGGGAAGGTGGATTGTGGCTACCAAAGGTATTGGCACACAGCTTCTGCAAGCAAGTGGGCAGATGGAAAGGGATTCCTTATCTTCAAGTCTCTTCTTTCTTGCGCTTCTATGCTCTTCCTGCAAACTCGAACGCCTCCTTCTTCTCCCCCTCTCGATCCCTCCTCCTCCTCCAGCTTCAGGCTCAGCTGTTTCTGCTTCCATTCCCCAGCCCAACCCACCTAGTCCTCCTGCCACAAGGTCCCACATACACCAGTGTGGAGGGAGTAACCAGCCCAACCATCAGTGGCATGTCCTAGTAAGGAATATGATATAGTAGTCCCATTCCCCACAAGTAGTGGGAGATAATTGTTTCACAATTTTTTGCATCCAAACCTGAATTGATTACTAACAAGGAAAAAAAATGGCTAAAATGCCCTAGGCACAAAATTTCTGCTAAAACCGGTCTCAAACCCAAGGGGAAAAAAAAATAAAAAGAGCAAAAAGAGTCTTACCTGAACTCCAGCAAAAGTAAATTTTATGGTGCTTTACTGAAGTAATAAATGGCCGTATCATTTTTCCAGGACTCTTGTTTTTTTTTTAATTCTACATTTTTCTGAGCTCATGACTTTTTTTGATCAGTTCTATTTTTTATTCAACTAGAGTTTTTGAACATCTGTTACATTGCAATGGGGATTCACCTATAAAGTTACAAGGCCTTTGATTTTGTATTATTTGTATGTCGTGTTGTCTGATGTCATGTTTTGTCTGTATCAAAATTGAGCGCTCCTAAAATTAAAATTTAAAAATTGATCCAGATACTTTTAATTCACGTGATTTAAAAAGGTTCAATTCAAATTGGGTAAACTAAAAAAAGTAATAAAAGTAAAATGTCTTCAAAAATAATTTGCAAGTCTCTAGGTGGTCAAACTAATAAAATATTGATGTTAATAATATGTCTAAAAATATATATATAAAATAATAGAAGACAGAGAATATATATAAAATAATAGAAGACAGACTCAATGGTAAATTCACAGGATAGAATTCTATGAAGTCATGAAGCCAGGTTTTTATAACTTTTAATAAGAGGAAAATATTCACAATATAATTTTGAGTTAGAAAAATCAAGCTTTACATGCAGTATAATCACAATTTTATAATTTAAAAAGTCCATGATATGCACAGAAAGAAAATAGAAGGAAAATTCTCAGATATCCTTAGGTAGTAAAACTATGAATGACTTTGTTTTTGTTTTTCTAGATAACATACATTAGCAGGGGCAACATATTATTACTGTCAATTGGAAAATACAACAAAGGTGTTTAAAATTGTCTGTAACCACATCTCAGGAAATCATGATTTTAAAGTGTATGTGTTACCACTGTGCATGTGCTTGGTTCACTGTAGACCAAAACATCTTTGTGTAGTACCTGACTGTATCTTACCCTTCTAATCACTGGGAGCTCAAAAAGAAAAATGGTATAGATTTCAGACACTGTCAGAATGTGTATGTGGGCAGACAACTCTCACAGGGCACTGTGTGGGGCCATGCCAGATTCCCAAAACAATAAAGTCATTTTAAACTCATATTCTGGAAATGAACAGACAACTTGTCTTTCAAACAAGTTGGAACACAATAACGGTGCAATGTGTTGTCTTGTGTGGTGCTTTATGTCAGATGCATAACAGATGAACTATAATTGTGAGTGACATATAGAAAAAACTATTTCATGAGCTCATATTTTAACAATTGCTTTATACTATAGATGCTTTCCTAAAGTGTTACATGATAGGGTGAGCTTCTGAAAATCAAATAAAATTTGATTAAATATGTAAAGAGAAATAAAAAGAATGTGTTAATGATAAAATCCTTATGCTATGTGATGTGAAAAAAGACATGAAATGTAGTGCATTCAGCATGCTGAAAATTTTATAATATATATGTATATATTAGTATATATATGTGTATATATTCCACCTAAATATGAATGAAAAAAAAAAAAACCACTGTATTTTAACAATGGGTTTCTCCACAGGGCAGATATTTGAGTGAATTTTAGATTTTTAAAATAGTCCTTCTAGCTGAGTGCGATGGTGCACGTCTGTAATCCCTGTGGCTCAGGAGGCTGAGGCAGAAGCATCACAAGTTCAAAGCCAGTCTCAGCAACTCAGCGAGGTCCTAAAGCAACATAGACTGTGTCTCTAAATAAAATATGAAACAAGTCTGGGGATATCAGGTTAAGAGTCCCTGGGTTCAATCTCTGGTACCACACACACACACACACACACACACACACACACACACACACACAGTTCTATACTTTTCAATTTGCATTTGTGATTTGTGTGTGTGTGTTGTTTCTGAGGATTGTACCTGGGGGCATTCTACCACTGAGCTACATTTCTACATCTCTATCCCTTTTTATTTCTTATTTTGAGATAGGGTCTAGCTAAATTATTGAGGCTGGCCTGGAACTTGCAATCCTCCTGCCTCAGCCTCCAGAGTCACTGGGTTATAGGCATGCACCACACTGTACCTGGCTATAAATATGTATTATTTTCAATCACAAAACACTGGGCAATTAATGTGTGTGTATACATCTGTATCATTTATATAAATAAATAATGTAAATTAATATGGTTAATGCCAAGATGAAAATATACATGAAGGGTCATAGAAGCACAATATTTCCCAGTGATACTTACAGATTCCCCTTTCCCCCAAGCTGTTTGTCTAATTCTAGCCTCCAGCCCTCTTGTCTGCTTCCCTCCTTCCCTTCCTTTACTGGTTTTTTTTTTTTTTTTTTTTTTTTTCTTTTTGGTACTGTGGCTTGAACCCAGGGTTGGTTTACCACTGAGCCACATCCCCAGGGCTTTTTTAAATTTTCTTTTCTTTTTTCTTCTTTTTTTTTTAATTTTGAGATAGGGTCTCACTAAATTATTGAGGGCCTCATTAAATTGCTGAGGCTGGCTTTGAATTTGTGATCTTCCTGCCTCAATGTCCCAAGTTACTGGGATTACAGGTGTATTCCACCATGCCCAGTTGTTTTTAAAAATTTTTATTTTGATATGGTCTTGCTAAATTGCCCAGGTTGGTCTCAAACTTGAGATCTCCCTGCCTCAGCCTCTCAAGTAGCTGGAATTACAGGCATGAGCCACCAAACCTGGTGGCCCTGTTATCTTCTCCCACATGCTTCTCAGTTCAGAGATTCCTCTGGCTCACGTTGTTAGATCCCGTCATGCACTGTCTTTTTATCCAACTAGTTTGTGAACCCATTGCTAACGTGGATCAGTGCTTGTACCTCTTTGTTTTTCCTTGTACTTGTACAGCTCTATGCAAAGTATGTACTAAATAATTGTGAAAAGATTTGTCAGTTGATTTATCTTCATTTCATGCTGGGTAATTTACCCTGCTCCTCTAGATATTTCTCAACCCAAATAATTCCATAAGTGATAAGTTTATTCTCTTATCTTTTCCCAGATTTACACATACATATTTTTTGTTTTGTAGTTCACGCTGGAAGATTAAATCTCTTTGTGTCACGTGTCGACTCATTCTTTAGACTTATTTACATAATGGCTGACATCAGAAATGAGCTTGGAGAAAATAATCTTGTATCTCTTTGTTGAAAAATGATTTATATGAAGTCTATCTTATAGACACAACGTACAGTTTAATTATATTTGTGCCCTTAGAAATACCTCTATCTTTATTTTTCTCAAATTATTTTATAAGAGAAGATCATGATATTTATGGGACAGATTCTGAAATTACAATTCAAATCTAAAGGAATGGAAGTGAATGAAAAGTCTGAGTGTGTCTATGTTTTTCCCCCCGTATTTCCTCCTTCCTTTCCTTCTTTCAGTACTAAATACCAAAAATCAGTAGTTCTTCGCTGGATGAGAGTGAGACAAGGGACATGTCAAAGTCACCTGGAGAGATTTTTCTTTTTTTTTTTTTTATTTAGAAATTTATTCTGTTTAATCCATGAGCTTTATACAGCTTTAGTTGAGAGAGAGGGAGAAAGAGAGAGAAGACACGCCCTTCCAGTCTTCCAAATACAGCTCTGAAAGTTATATATACCAGTTGGAAAAACAAGACAAAAATATGAATGAAGCTGTGACATTTTAGAAAGCAAAAGTTTAGGTAATTGAAGGATCCTTTCTGGGACTGTTTAACTGCCTTTACAAAAGAGGGCAGGAATAAAAAAAAAAAAAAAAAAAAAAAAAAACAAAGAACAGAGTAGAATGAAATTCTAGTGTTCTGAATCAACTTGTAACACATTAATATAAATCCAATGCCCTGGCAAACAACATGCTTTCATTTTTCTGTCTAATCCTAGAACTCGAATCCTGATTCGTTTCAGCAGACTCCATAGGCAACATGGAAGATTGTGGCATTAAAATGTTCATTTATACTTTTGTGGTAGTTCAACTGTGGTGTTATTTCTGGGAAAGCTTACAAATCATACGAGGTTGGAAGCATAACTTAAATGGGTGCTAAGACACAAATGAGAGAAAGTAAAGAAAAAGAGAGGAGAGAGAGAGAGAGAGAGAGAGAGAGAGAGAGAGAGAGCAACAAAAAACCAAACCTGTGGGAATAGCCAGGAGAGTTTAAAGGAACCATAAGAATGCCAACAATACTTAAACCCCCTTTTTTAAAAAGGGGATTTTTTTGACTTATTTCACTCTAAATGAATTTATGTCAGCTGTCAATGAAAGAATGTCACTAATGCACTGTGGACATCTTTTGCAATGTAAACCCATGCCCCCCACCCCCCTTTTTTTTAACAATGGTGAACTTCGACCTAGCAATTATCACAACAAATGTTGTAGCCTAAAGCTCAAACACATTCTAGCAATTTTGAAATTGAATACAAACTAAATAAAAATTACATCATAATAAACATTTCCATCTAAGACTGAGGGGACACTTGAGCCTTCCGCATGGATCTCAGGCTTTTTCTCACAGGTCCTTTTCTAAGTCATCGAGGTTATATTTCAGCTTCACTTTCAGTCTCCTTCTTGGGCTCTGGTGCTGCCTCAGGTTCTTCCTGTGCTGCAGCAGCTGTGGCCATAGCCTTTTCCTTCTTGTGATTTTTGTGCTTCTTGTGTTTCTTATCCTTTGTGTGTTTCTTGCCCTTTTTCTTTCCGCCTCCTTCCCCATCCGAATTCCTGGCGGGTGATGGGCTTGGTGTTGGACTTCTAGACTTTTTGACACAGGGTACCACTGGTGACAGTTTGCTGAGGGTGACTGAGACTGGACGGGATGGAGGTGCTGGGGACTTTTAGGCTACTGGCTCAGGAGATCCGGAGACAGATCGGGAGGGTGAGACCCTCGTTACAGACTGTGGGCTTGGTGAGGCGGCTTGTCTCTAGGTTCTGGAGTCCTGGAGACTCTCCTAATGGGCCGAGTACTTGGAGATGGGGACTGCCTTCCTTGGAGTGATGCTGATGCTCCTCCTGGAACAGGTGGAGGACCTGAGGATGTCTGAGGAGTCCGTGCGACGGAGAATGCCCTTGGTTTGGTTGTGGCGACCCGGCCTGCCGGGTAGGGCGGCTTGGGGGAGACCCTTTCCTACGCTTTGATGATAAAGACGGCGAACGTCTCCTGGGGACTGGGGAGCGCCTCTGCCCGGGAGGAGCAGAGCCGGAGACCCGGCGCCCTGGTGGTGGAGATGGAGACGCGCGTCGTTTAGGAGGGGTCGGGAAGGCCGTCCCTCTCTTCGGAGGCGGAGAGGGAGCGATCTCCTCTGTACTGGAGGAGGGCGCCTTCTTGGGGAAGGTGGGCGCCGGCGAGAGGGAGGAGTCCTTCGCCCGGGTGGCGGTGCGGGGAGGGACTCCCACCTTCAGTCCCTGGCGATGGCCATCGCTTTCCCATCCGCGTCCGAGGCGCAGTCTCTCTTTGGCGCTTTCGTGGGTGAAGGAGAGACACTCCGAGAAGGGGAAGGTCTCCGCCGCCGTCCTTCACCCGGGACCTCCTGGGTCGCTCATCTTCTGAGGAGGCGCAGCCAGAGTCAGAAAAAGACCGCGGGTTCTGTCGCCTATACGGGCCGTCTCTGCGGCACAGAACCTGCTGCAGCCATCTTGCCACCTTTATCTTCTTCTGATTCAGATAGCTCTGCTTTTCTAGGCTTTGGTGCTGGTGGAGGTGACTCTTTCCTCAGTACCTTTAGTTTTTGTCACTTTACCTGAAGTTCTCCCTGGAGACACAGAAACACGACTTTTTCTTGTGCAGTTTGACGGCGGGGCTGTGGGGAATGACGTTTTGGGTGGTGGAGTTGCTGGCCTGAGTCTTCTCCGAGGAGGACTTGCTGCAGGAGCTAGCCTTCGAGTTTTTCGAGGGGAGCTAGATGTCCTCTTGGGAGGCTTCTTTGGCGGTGACCAGGAACGAGATGAAGAGGATGGTGAGCTACTCCCAGACGAGGATGCTGATGAACGCCTTCTTCGTCTTCCTGGAGATCCACTCGCTGCCCTGGTGGAGGAGGCGTTGGTCTTGGTCACCTTGGTCCAGGAGATGGTCACCTTCTTGAGATGGTCACCTTCTTGGGCTTCGCGGCCTTTCTTGTGGAATGAGATGTGACCATTGGGTGCTGGCATGGTGGTCCCTGGTAAAGTTGACAAGGACGGTGTCCACAAAATGATGAGGGTCAGAGATGGGCTGGGTTGCCAAGTAAAGGAGGGGAGAGAAATTGGAGACTTGGAATGCATACAATTCCTTCAAGATTTGTTGCTGAAGGACAGATAATTTTCTGTACATTTTGTGAGTGAGAACTGGAAGTTGATCAAAAGGGGCTTTTATAATATCCAGCATGATGTGTGTTGTAGGGAAGAGAAGATCCAAACAAGATGAAGGATTGTTGCAGGAAAGTTCTAGAATAAGCAAGACAGGACACCAGAGTGAGCACACAGGGGAGGGCTGGCTTTCTCTAGGAGCACTGAACAGCCCTCCAGTATGGAAGAGAAGGTCAATTACAGGCAGAGATGCAAATAGGTAGCATGAGAGTTTACTTCTATTGGTGCCAGAATTAAATAAATGAATTTTAAATGAATTTAAAACTTGTGAGAAATTGTCTGGGCTATAGTCGTATCTGTTCTCAGAATTTAAATCTAGAGTTTATCTCAAGCAATTTCTTATTCATGTAAGAAAATCCTCTCTCTCTCTTTATCTCTCTCTCTCTCTCCCCCTCTCTAGGTACTGGGGATTGAACTCAGGGGCACTCAACCATTGAGCCACATCCCCTGCCCTTTTTTGTGTTTTTGTCTCACTGAGCTGCTTAGGGCCTCTCTAAATTGCTGAGGACAGCTTTGAACTTTAGATCCTCCTGCCTCAGCTTCCCAAGCTCCTGAGATTACAGGTGTGTGCTAGTGCGCCCGGCTAGGACATTTTCTTGAGTATGCACAAAACTTGAACAATTTAATCCAAGGTTTTAAAATTCATACTATTTTCTCTTAGCTACTCAAATATGGCTATTACCTATTTTAAAAATTATTCTTAGACATTAGCCAGGAACTATTTCTTAGATAATTTTGAAAACAGTGTTTTAAAACTTTTCTTCCAGGTTACTTTCAGTATTTGGGTAAGTCAAACACATTGCTTAATGAGGAAATAAAAAGCTAGTTGTGAAGTAATCTTCAAAATCCCAGCTTTAATAAGAAAGGAATAAATATCAAACACCGAAGGGGGGAAAAATGGTTATTCTTGAGATAGTGTTTACATTCCACTAATATTCTGTTTCAATAGGTTCAAAGTGTATTTATTTTAATAACATAATTTCTAAAGATGCATACTTAATTGAAATCACTATATAAATCTAGTGCCGCTCATCAAATTACTTTATTTTTATTTAATTTAGTTTATTTTTAGTTGTAAATGGACACCCTAAGGAGAAATTACTGTTTTAGTTTTCCATGGGATTTTTCTGCTCTTTTTCTTTTTTCTGATGCTGGGTCTGGGCCTCTCCCATGTAGCCTCTGCTCTACCCCATTGAGCTGCACACACATGCACCATGAAGGGGATTGAGGGGATAGGATAAGGGAAAACAGTGGAATGAATCTGACTTAGCTTTCCAGGTACATAGATGAATATACTACAATGAATCTCACCTTTCCGCATAACCACAAGACACACATTTTCCCCAATAAAAAGTTAAAAATAAAAAAAAAAGGTAGATCACTAGAGGAGTGGAAAGGGAACACAGGGAGGGAGGAGAGAAGGCGTAGGGTAAGTACTGGGGACTTAATTGGAGCAAATTATTTCATGCATATAATTATGTTAATTATGAATCTGAATGTATGTGTGTATGTATGTATGAACCAATAAAAAACATCATTTAAGAACTGATAACGTGATTATAAGGAGCAACATTCTGGAAGTAATTCCTTACTAAAGAAACGATGAAGAAAATGAGGGGAAAAAGAAAACAGATGAAATGTCAATCACCTGCAGATCTTACAAAAGGTGTTACAAAGAGATCTTACAAAAAGAACTTTTAGTTCTCTAAGAAATTTTTTTTTAATTTTTAATTTTTAGACTGCATTTTGATTCATTGTACACAAATGGGGTACACCTTTTCATTTCTATGGTTGTACATGATCCACACCATTCATGTAATCATACATGTACATAGGGTAATACTGTCTGTCTCATTCCACCATCTTTCATATCCCTGCCCCCTCCCCCCTCATTTACCTCTGCAGAATCTAGTTTCTCCATTCTTCTATCACCCCAACCCCCCACCTCCATTATGTGTCATCATCCACTTATCAGGGAAAACTTTCAGCCTTTGGTTTTTTGGGATTGGCTTATTTCACTTAGCATGATATTCTCCAATTCCATCCCATTTACCTGCAAATGCCATAATCTTATTCTTCTTTATGGCTGAATAATATTCCATTGTGTATGTATACCACATTTTCTTTATCCATTCATCTATTGAAGGGCATCTAGGTTGGTTCCACAATCTAGCTATTGTGAATTGAGCTGCTATAAACATTGATGTGGCTGCGTTAATAAATTTTAAATTATCCTAGATTTACTTCATTAGGCTTTTCAGGGAGTCATTTATTTCATGCACTTGAAAAAAACAAAACAAAACCAAAAAAACAGAACAAACTGTAATATTTTGGGCTGGATTCACTAAAATTCTTTTGAACAGCACGAACGGTTTTTAGGGATAAACATTTGAATTTTAGTGGTTTAACAGTGGAAAGAACAGTCCCTAGATGACTGTTAATAGATTGAAGCTATGAAGCTAAGCATGCGGCTCAGGTCCAGGCTCAGCCTTTGGTCACTGAGTGCCTGGGCCCAGTCCCTGAGCCCAGGATCCTGAGTGAGGCAGGGAAGGTTCTTGGGGTTAGAAACCGGCAGCATGAGAAAAAGGCACAAAGAGGACAGTGCCCCTGCTCTGACCCCTTGCCCTGGGCTTCTCCCGCATTGTCCCGGAGGCCCGGCCTAGGTGGTGGATCTTGGGGGTATCGCTGAGGGGCCGCCCAGGAATTAAGTGGGGCGTAGGCACTGCTGCTCAGTGTCCTTACAGTGAATATGGAACAGCACCTTGCCTACAGATGGCTCTGGGGCACCTTGGCCTCTCCTTGGTGCCCCAGGTATCTTTCCGGCTGAGCAGGGCTTCTGCCAGAGGAGGCACTGCAGCCCCGGCCTTGGTGGTGGCCTCCAGGGTGCAGGACACATTGACCCTGCCCGCTACCCGGTCACCATCTGGAGGTGGAACCCAGGGAAGCTCTGTGCTCTGGGGCGCCCTCTGGTGGCTTGGGGACCCTGGCAGAGTCCTGCACTAGTCTCTGGGAAAAGGACTTAAAAGCATGGGCCTGAGTCTCCTTGAGTTTGCAGAAGTGCATCCCAGAGGAACGTGTGTGTCAGCTTGTGGGGGAGGAGCAGACCCAGAAATGTTACTGTGAACAGGACCCGCGAATGGAAGCGCTTTCTTGAGCTGCTTTGCCTGCTCAGGTTAAGCCTTCTCATTCAGGGCGTGCTTTTGGAAGCTCTGTAGGAAACTGCCTGGAGGTTTTCCTTAGGTCAGTAGGCTCTCTTCTGCTTTATGTTAACACCCTGACTTGTGTCCTAAGGTTGATTCTAACAGCTGTTTCTTGGACACTCACTGTTGCTCTTCCCACTGGGTTTCCCAGCAGCAGTGTGGGAGAACATTGCAAGTGTAAAGTTTGTGCATAGGATGATAACGAGACCCCAGGTGAGGATCTCATCTTATTTTACAGGTGAAAAACAGAGACTAGGAGAGATTAAAAATCTGGAACAAAGCCATTTAATTAAACCAGTTTTTGTCATAGTGTGGTCAGTGGACCCGTGTCATCTGTATCCCCTGGGAACTTGTCAGAAGAACTTGTTAGGAATGCACTTCTGCTCTGCAGGTGTAACTCAGTGGGTTTAGCTCAGTGGTGGAGGGCTTGCCTAGTACTTAGGGCCCTGGGTTTCATCCCAAGAGGGTGGGGAATGCAAATTCCAGGACTCAACTCAACTCAGACTGCAGAATCAGAATCTAGGGGTGGGGCCCTGAAGTTTCCTTTATCTTGGAGCTTCTGATGCAGTTGAAATTTTGAGTCACTGATACATTAGGACTAGTTATATTTAGGAGTGAAACTGAGGTTTCTTGGTTCAGTCTCTCAATGCTTTGTTTTCCCTCCCTGCCATTCTGGGGATGGAACCCAAGGTGTGGTGCATGCTAGGCAAATGCTCTACCACTGAGCTACATCTCTAGCCCTGTCAATATTTGTTTTAATTGGATTTTCTGACCCTGATTCTTTTTATTAAAATGGTGCTGAACTTAGAGATTAGTTTTTTTGTGGATATTTTCTGTAGCAGCACTGTTGAACATGGCTTTCTGTGATGATAGAATATTCTGTGACTGGACTGTCCAATATAGTAGCCACATGTGGCTATTGAACCATTGAAATAGGACCAATGCACTTAAGGGACTGCATTTTTACATTGAATTAATGTCAGATTAACTAGCCAGAGTTGGTGGCTGTTATCTTAGACAGCACTGGCCAAGATTTGCAGTGAATGTCCTTTAGTCTTAGACTCTTTTGAATTTTTGTGATAGTTTTTCTCCAGCCTTCATTGTTTCTTAGAAAGGTGAATGGATTTTGGAATAAGGACATCAATTTTGAAGTGCAAAATGTCATATTGTTTTTTTTTAAAGACGGTAAGTAGAAAGGGAAAATTAGAGACATATAACTCATTATCCTAGCAGTCACAATTCATTTGTAAACTTTTTAGTGTTTTCCATTCATTTGTATATGTATTACCAAACCAGGAATATAGTATGGGTCCTTTGCATCCATTGTTTTCACCTAATATTAGATCATAAACATTTCCACATCATTAAAGTTTTCTCCAAGAATAACAAAAAGAAGGTAAACATGCTGTGGGAATCAGGGAGAGGCACCAAGAACAATGGTTAGAGTTCAGAGACCTGAATGTCTTTGCAATGGTAATTTGCTGAGAGTTCTTGACTCAGGGTGTTATCCCCTCTGCCTGTGAGAGACCAGACAGGAGCCCATCCCTACTGGACTGCGACACTGTCACCACATTCCATAGAGATGTCATTTTAGAAGTGATAACCTGTTTATGAGAAGTGACACTTTGAAAGGAATTGTTTCAGCTAAAGAAACAATGAGATAATAATAGAAACAATGAGATGCTGTGTCAATAATCTGTAGTTATAGAATGGAAAGTTGATCTGATAAAAATAATTTCTAATCCTTAACAGATATTTAAAATTAGACCAGGCTGTGAGGTTCATACTTTCCTAGGAGTAATTGTTTATAGACTCCCATGCCCCCATTTAATGGCACCCAAATTCTCTAAATCTTGAACTGAAGTCCAACTCAATTAAATACTTTTTGCAACTAGCCCATATTCTCTCCTTACCTCCATGGTTGAGCCTTTGTGTTTGTATTTGTTCAGTGGTTAGTTGAAATAAGTCACATGGATTAAGACCGATTGAAGCCTTGAAGCAGAGTGTGAGTCCTGTCCTGGCTCAGCCATTCCACTGTAAGCAACCTTGGCCCATTACTGAGCTCTCCAAGCCCAGGTTTCCTAGTGCAACAGCGGGAATGACTACGAAGCCCCTGATGTTCCCACCACCTCAGATTATTGTTACAATGAGACAAAGTGATCCAAATGAAAGGACTTAAAGTAGCAGTGTGTACCTGTCAGGGTGATGTGGGAATCCTAAGCATCTGGTGTCTGCTAGAGAACTCCTGTCCTGTGAGAACCATCCCAGAGCAAGTGATTGTGTCTAGACAAGGTTGACTTCCAAATTTCACTTAATTCACATGCTAAGTCTCTCACCCCAGTTCGAGGAGGATTGCTCCTGCAAGTTTCCATCCTCGGCAATTCCAGTAAGTAGAAATATTTTTAATTGATAACTCTATCATGTATATCCAGTGGTAACTTGGATATGATATACAATATAATATGTTACCTGATTAAAAATTTAATATACACATCCTGTATTTCCAGGATTTGTTCTTATTAGAATTGTGGATACTTTTGAAGACTTTGACTTTAATTTTCAATATTTATTCTTAAATTCAGAAAGGAGGAAAAATACCAGATAATTCATAATCTGAGTTTTCAGAATGCAACCACAAGTTATTGCAATTAAATTAGTTTGTAGTTTGGCTAAATTGAAATATTAGCTAATTTTTTGGTTTACATATATACATTACATTTTCTCTTTTTTTCTTCTTATTCCTTTTCTTCTTCTTTTTCTAAAAAATTTTTTTTCTTGAGTTGTGGATCTTGCTATGTTGCCCAGGTTGATTTGTCCTCCAGGGCTCAGGCAATGCACCTGCCTCAGCTTCCTGAGTAGCTGGAATTATAGGTGTGTACTGCCACGACAGGCAGGTTTTTTATCCTTTGGTTATTTTTGGTACTGTGGATTAAACACATGGTGGTTTAAAACCCATGAGCTACATTCCCAGTCCTTTTTAATTTTGAGACAGGGTCTGGCAAAGATACTTAGCTCCTCACTAAGTTACTGTGACTGGCTTAGAACTTGTCATTCTCCTCCCTCAGTCTCCTGAATTCCTGAGACTAAGCCTGCACCACTGTGCTGGTCCAGGTTCGTTATCTTAAATCATCTTTAAGTGGAAGACCTTGACCTTTATAAACATTGTTAAAGCCCAATTTCATCTTAGGAGACAGGTGATTTGTGTTTCCTTGGGTGTTGTACTCTCATTTTGGTTTTTGTTACTTTGATTACTTCTGAGAACATGTGGATTAAATTGAAGATATAAAATTTATTCAGTTGGTTCCCAGCTGAAAAACCATACACATGCACTCTAGAAAAACTTCAAAATCAGAGAAATAGAGGGATTTTTTTAAAAATATCATCCATAATTCCTTTATTGAAAAGGAATCACTGGCAAAAAAATTTTTTTGGTGTATTTCTCAGAAGTCTCCTTTACACAAATACTGTCCTGTTTACATCATTATAATCCTATTTTATTATAACGTGAATTGTCCACACTCTTGTGTCCTTTACTTTTAATGTATCGAATGCATATAATGTCATTAGATAATTTTCCTTCAATTAATGTACATTTTGTGACCATTTTTAATGTTTTGGATCTGAAGTTTTTCTAATATTTTAAGATTATTTTCCTAAAGCCCTACAATAAGAAGTAATGGATAAAAGAGTATGAACATTTTGGGGTTCTTGTTATATAATGTTAGGTTGTAATTTGAAATTTGGATTAATTTTGTGTCTTTTTCTCCTGTAGATATATTTTGGATAATAATGTGTTAAGCCAGGAACAGAGAAAATTTTATGAAGAAAATGGATTTCTTGTTATTAAAAATCTAGTGTCTGACGCTGATATTCAACGCTTTAGGTACAGTGATACTCTTGGTTATTTTACAAAAACCATGTGTTACGGCAGTTGTTGAAGGGAAATGGATGGAACAGGAGGACATCATGTGAAGTGCAGCAGGGCAGACTCAGAGTCAAGGGTTGTTTTCTGTCATATGTGGCAACTGGAGAGAAGCAAGGGGAAAAGAGGTCTCATGACAATAGAAGGGAGATCCATGGAGCACAGGAAAGGGGCTGATGGGATGGAGGAGGGTGGGAAGGGAAGGTGCTGGGGAATGAAATTGACCAAATGAGGCTCTCTGCAGGTATGACTGTATCACAATGAATCCCAACATTATGTATAATTGCCATTCGTCCTTAAAAACGTATAAAATATGTATTATACATATGCAATGGGAACACAAGTTAGATTAGCCTCTGCATGTTCAGATGTTTTTGAGTGACGTGGTTTGTGGGGAAGTGTTTAGGAGCCTGGGCCCTGGAGGCAGACTTTCTGACCCTCATCTCAGCTCCACTGCTTAATATGATGTGTCACCTCCATCAACTGAGTTTTCCCTACCTGTGTGTACTCCTCTGTAAAATGGGCACAGTGATAGGACTGACCTAGTAGTATGTTTGGGATAAAATAAGGTAAAATCTATGGAGAGCACCAAGATCGGGGCCTGGCTTCAGGTGGTTGCTACAGGAGTGTTTGCTATTAGAGGACAAGCATCACTTACCAGAAAATTCAATATCCAAATCATTGAACACCAAGATGATGTCCCAAGGGGAAAATTCCACACATGGCTCATGTGATGGTCATGGTCACAACACAGACACACTAACAATATTGAATAAAATTACCTTCAAATTATGTGTAAAAGGTATATAGGAGACATAAATTAATTTTGTGATGAGCCTTAGTGTCATCTTCAGGCTATTCCATTTTTATTTTTGTTAGTAAGATTATTATTATTTTCAGTGCTTGGATTTGAACCCAGGGAAGCTTTAACACAAAGTTCCATCCCCACCCTTTGTATATTTTATTTCAAGACACAGTCTTGCTAAATTGCATAGCCTGGCCTCAAACTTACATTCCGGAAGCCTCACCTCCTGAGTCTCTGGGATTCTAGTCATGTGCCACCATAACCAGCTCATTATGTATATGTCAATATTCCAAAATCCAAAAAGACTTGTGATCTGAAATATTTCTAGTTCTAGGTATTTCAGATAAGACATATTCAGCCTCTATTATTGCAATATAATCAGAAAAGTATTTCCCTACTGGTGTGTTAAGCAAAGCAATATTTTCATCCTGGCAGTGGATTATAGCTGGGAGGCCAGGACTTCTGAGTTGGCCATCCTCTTCTCCCTCCCTCAATTAGGACTGAGCGCTGACTTAGTCAAGAGAATGTTCTTCTGAATCTGTAAATCTTTGCCCAGGTGAGGACCAACCAGGGGCTTGGAGCAGAGGTCATGACATTGTTTATAAACTTAATTTTCTAGGGTTGAATTTGAAAAGATCTGCAGAGGAGAGTCAAAACCAGAAGGACTAATGGTAATGAGAGATGTGACCACTGCAAAATCAGAATACATTCCAAGTGAGAAAACAATCTCAAAGGTCCAAGATTTCCAGGAAGACGAGGAGCTCTTTAGATTCTGCTCTCTGCCCGAGGTTAGAGACTGCTCTTTGTTTTCGCCCTCACAGCCAGCCTGCAGGTCTGTCTGCCCAAGACCTGATGGTTGTTCTGGAGCTAACCCTTCCTATCCACGGTACTAGAGTGGTGGTTCTCAGCTGGGGGTGATTTTGCCCCCAGTGGATATTGGCTCAAGACTTCCTGGTGGTGGTACTGGCATCGTGGTGCACTCACTAGTGACTCCAAGTGGGTAGGGACCAAGGATGCAGGTAATGGGGCAGAGATCCTTTGATGCACAGAGGAGCTCTTTCCCCAAGAACTATCTACCCAAGATACCAATAGCCCCAAGATTGAGAAATGCTTCTGTGGAGTATGCAAATTATCTTTTTCTAAGAAAGAAGGAATTCTGTGTTAAAGAGGAAGTGCCCTCCAAGACTCAATATCAACAGGGGTGAAATCATGAGGCTGCATTTGTAAACCTATCTACTTTTCTATTTGTTTTATAAATGGGGTCAGTTGGATGAATTTGCTTTTAAATATAAAATAGTTTTTATTTAATTTTATTTATTTGTGATACTAGATTGAACTCTGGATTGAACTACTTTATTACTAGACTACACTCCCAACCCTTTATATTCATTGGTTGTGGCTGGCCTTGAACTTAGGATTTTCCTGCCTCAGCCTCCAGAGCCGATGGATAACAGGCATGTGTCAATAGGCTTGATTTAAATTAATTTTATTAAAAATTGTTCTTTTTACAAATCAAACAACATTGCCCTATGTAAATTTATGATTTTTAATTAAAATAAAAAATTGTTCTTTTTTAAGAGTATTTCTTATTACCAGAGATGTTGAACATTTTTTCAAATATCTATTGGTTGCCTGTAGATCTTCTTCTATGAAGTGTCAGTTCATTTCCTTAGCTCATTTATCGATTGGGTTATTTGTATTCTTGGTGTAAAGTTTTTTGAGTTCTTTGTAGATTCTGGAGATTAGTGCTCTATCTGAGGTGTGTGTGGCAAAGATTTTCTCCCACTCTGTAGTTCTTTCTTCACATTGTTGATTGTTTCCTTTGCTGAGAAAAAGCTTTTTAGTTTGAATCCATCCCATTTATTGATCCTTGCTTTCATTTCTTGCACTTTAGGAGTCTTGTTAAGGAAGTATGGTCTTAAGCCAACATGATGAAGGTTCGGGCCTACTTTTTCTTCTATTTGGTGCAGGGTCTCTGGTCTAATTCCTAGGTCCTTGATTCTTTTTGAGTTGAGTTTTGTGTAGGATGAGAAATAGGGGTTTAATTTTATTTTATTGCATATGGATTTCCAGTTTTCCCAGCACTATTTATTGAACAGGTTATCTTTTCTCCATTGTATATTTTTGGCTTCTTTGTTTAGTATCAGGTAACTGTATTTATGTAGATTTGTCTCTGTGTCTTCTATTCTGTACCATTGGTCTACCTGTCTATTTTGGTGCCAATACCATGCTGTTTTTGTAACTGTTGTTCTGTAGTAATAGTTTAAGGTCTCTTATTGTGTACCTCCTGCTTCACTCTTCCTGCTCAGGATTGCTTTGGTTATTCGAGGTCTCTTATTCTTCCAAATGAATTTCATGATTGCTTTCTCTATTTCTATGAGGAATGTCATTGGGATTTTAATTGGAATTGCATTGATCTGTATAGTGCCTTTAGTAGTACAGCCATTTTGATAATAGTAATTCCGCCTATCCAAGAACATGGGAGACCTTTCCATCTTCTAGGGTTTTCATTAATTTCTTTCTTTAGTGAGAGGAATCAAAATGCAGTCTGTAAAAAATAAAAAAAAGAAATTCCTTGAAATTAAAGAGTTCTAGATAATGGCCTCCAGATAAATAATGTCCTTCAGAGGACCACAGCTGTCATAGACTAATTCTCACGGCCAAAAGCTCAGAGAAACTTTTTTTTTTTTTTTTTTTTTTTTTTTGGTGCTGGGGATTAAACTCAGAGCTTTATGCACGCTGGACAAGCACTCTACAACTGAGCAACACTCCCATTTCATGAAACTTGCTTTCATGACTTTCTGTACATCTGGATAGTAGGCATCTTAAACAGAGGGACAGCATCTTTCTTACTCACCTTGGTAATCCCAGCATTTAGTCTATATCCTGGTGTGACAGGTGCTCAAAAGTGTTGACTAGGCTTGAGGTGTTAATCAATGTGAGATCAACTTTAGATTGGATTTTTCCTTCATGAAGTTCCGTTATTTACTATTCTTTGCAGAACTAGAGCTGGAGCACAGAGGCACTACACTGAGCTACATCACCAGTCCTTTTTAGTTTTATTTTGAGATAGGGTCTCACTAAGTTGTCAAGGCTTGGGTCAAATTTGCAATCCTCCTGCCGGGGCCTCTGAATCTCTGGGATGATGGATTTGTGCCACCACACCCTGCATGGAGTTAATCTCTGATCGGGGGATTCAAGTGTCTAAGTGGACTGGAGCACTTGGATCAAACCATTAACTTGATACCGGAATTAACTCACATTACCTTCTGGGGCCTCTGCACAGTGAGGGGATCAGGCCATGAGTAATGGTGAAGCCTGTAACTCTAGGTACTTGGGAGGTTGAGGCATCACCAAGTTGAGGCCAGCCTGGGCAACTCAGTCTGACATTTCAAAAAGGCTGGGGCTGTAGCTCAGGGACAGAGCACTCTCTTAGTATGCATGAGATCCCGTTTTCCATCCCTGATCAGTCAAGGGGAAACAACAAAAGAACCCCAACAGGTACAGACAGCTGAGTGATGGGGACTATGCCCAGGGTCCCACACATGCACCGAACACAGAGCTACATCTGGAGCCAGCGACATCGTCCTATTCATATTTCTAAACTGATCAGGAAAGCCGGTCACTCTCAGAGTAAAGGTTTTGATCTCTAATTTGCATAGGCAGGAACTGAATTCACATTTTTAGTTTTTATTTTTCTTCTCCCAGCAGTTTGCACTTTCTACCAGGTGAGGGCAGTAAGGGAACACTTGTTTGTCTGAACCCAATGAGATAAGGGCTGAAGCAAAAAGAGGCAGAAGGAGTCTCAGGAGAGTCCCCGAGAGGACAGTGTCTTTAGTTTAAACACTGACACACATAAGCATGTCTTCTGAGAACTCTTGGAACCCAGTGGACTAGATCAGGATCAGGTACTCTCTGGATGACCAGCTCAGCCATATGAGGTTGAACCTAGGAGAGGAACCAACAGGTCCAAGTGTCAGGTAGTAGTTAGTAATGAGCAGTGAAATTTGAGCCAAGAATACCGCAGGGTCATGGGGTTTCTTTGAATTTTTTTTTCCATAACAGTCAGGTAACTTGTAGAACAACAGGTGCACTAACCCTGAGAACAGCAGATGGAAACAAAGTGAGTCTATTAAGAAATACTGCCCAGAAAGAAAGCTCAAGCAGGCTAACTCGTCAGGTAATTGTGACTCTTATAACCCAATCATTTCTCCCCTGAACCTCTTGCATTGCCTACATGTTTGGGGACACCTCACATCTAAACCATAACACTCTGTAAAGTAAGACCTATAAGGATGTTTTTAGCATCAGCCATTTAGAAGGGGACCTCAAATTTGACTCTAACGTTCTCTTTAATTTAATTCATCCAGGTTTTTTTTTTTTTAATCATTACTGCATGCTAGTTCTATGCAAAATCCAGAGTGACAAAGTAATAAAGCACAACAGAGATGCTGAGGTGTAAGCAAATTGCTAGAAAAGAGTGTAAGTGCCCAGCGACGAGTAACTCAGAAGGAAATGCACATTCCGAGCCCCATGTTGACTGTTCCTTGATTTGCTGCTGATCTCTTGGGACTGATTTTGCAGTGTTTCATGTGGTTGCTTTTACAGGCACAGGTTGATGCTTTCTTTATTCAGGCAAAGAATAAGAACTGTAAGGCTGGAGCCCCTTTTGACAGCAGGCTCATTTCAGGCAAGAAGACTTCCCGGCACCCCCTGCACCAGGATCTGCACTATTTCCCCTTCAGGCCCAGCAATCTCATTGTTTGTGCTTGGACTGCCATGGAACACATTGACTGGAACAACGGCTGTCTGGTTGTGCTCCCAGGCACCCACAAAGGTCCCCTGAAGCCACATGACTACCCCCAGTGGGAGGTAGGTCTGTCTTAAACCACTGAGTCTGGATCAGAATCTCTTTCACTGTTCTTATTACACATCAGGTACAAAAAGCTTAGAAATGAGAGTGCTTTCCTTTCTCAGCAATCATTGTCCTGAAATTTGCAGTTAGGATCAGGAGGAGTTCAAGGACATTGGATAAAATGGTCATTGTCTTTTTCTTTTAACATGGGCTTGAAAGCCAGCCAGTTTGGAGGCTTGGGTGGGAGGCCTGGGATCTGAGATGGCGAGGCCTCAAAAATGGCTGAGGTCAGACATAAACCCCTTCAAACCCAATGTGTGTGTGCAGTACCCACTGACTTAAGACTCTCACCTGAGAAGACCAGCTCAGGGGTGGGAGGTGGTGTTTGAGCTCAGCCTCAATGGACAAGTTAGAATTTCCTGTCACAAAAAGATCTCTTTTGCTGTGTGATTGTACTCACCTGTAATCCTAAAGGCTCAGGAGGCTCAGGTTGGATTATCTCAAGTTCAATGCTAGCCTCAGCAACTTGGCGAGGCCCTTCCCAACCTACAGAGACCCTGTCTCTCTTAAAAGGTTGGGAATGTTGTCAGTGGTAAGCGCCCAAGCTATCCGTGGAGGCGTGGCCATGGAGGGAAGCAGAAACCTGGTGAGGGAGGAGGAAGATGGAAGGAGCTCACAGTCCAGATGGGCTGGGGACTGACAGCACATTGTGGGGAGCAGAGGAAGAGAAGAGCCTGAAAAGGTGTCTTAGGACCTGATTAAAATGACTGTAACAAGGAGTTTCCAGGTTATGTGGGGAGATTGGGGTCCTTCTGTTTTCTAGAAAACTAAAGGCATTTACTTTTTAAAAAGAAAAAGGTTTTTGAGTTTTAAGTGTTATATAATAGGTGATACATATTTAGAATGTATAATTTGATTATTTTGATAGACATACACACAAATGAACATACCTAGTATTATAATCAAGAGAATCCAGTCCATCTCCTTTCCCAGGAAATCCACTCGGCTGCTTTTGGTTTCTTGATTTTTTTTCAGTGCTGGGTATTGAACTGAGGGGCCTCACACATGCTAGGCAAGTGCATTTACCACTGAGCCACATCCCCAACCCCTGTTTTCAGTTTCTGTAGATTAGTTTGCATTTCATAATGTAATATAAGTACAATCGTGTGACATACACTTTGTGTGTGTGTGTCTTCTGTGGCTTAGCATATTATTTTAAGGTTCACCAAGGCTGATGCATATCTCAATAGCCTTTTCCTTTTCATTGGTAAGTAGTATTCCATTGCATGACTGAACCATGGTTTGTTTATACATTCAAATACTGATGCTGGGGAGCTATTAGGTGCCTCTGCACCCTTGAAATACAGGGTTAAATCCTTTCTTCATGAACATGATCTCAGGTTAAGGGGACAATTCACTGGAGGTCTAGGAGCCCAGAGGCAGAGAAACCAGAGAAGAGATTCTCAGCATTTTCTGTGCAAGACCAGAAGATCCTGAAATCCCTGGTGATGGTCAGAATGGAAAGAGCGGCCGTGGTCAGCAAGGAGACTGAGTCATCTTCTGCAGGAAATGAAGGATGTGGCTTCAAGGGCTCCTCTCTCAGAATTCTTGCACTCCTGATTATGTTTTGTGGAAATATTTGTGTCTGAATCCTGATAGAAAAGTGGAAATTGTGAAATTCATCACTAAAGTTGAGGGACAGGCAAGCATCAGAAGGAGGCTCTGGCTGACTGGGCAGAAGGGAATGGTGTCCAGGGCTTGGGGAGCAGACTGGTCTCTGAGATGCTGTTCAGATTCACAGCAGTGGCAGTGGAAGGTGTGCTTAGCTTAGCTGGGGTCAATACCCACCTTGGTCAGAAAGAAGGACTCTGGGCCAAGGTCACAACATTGTGCAGTAGGACAATGGTCATTCCCCAGAAGGTGCTCTTAGCATGAGGAATGGGACACTTCTGCCCACATGCATACTGGCTCATCAGCTGTAGTCGCTTCTCACTTTAGTTTCCTTAATAAGACTATATAACCCATTTCCTAGAGTAATGGCTACATCTGGAAATAGTTATCAACAGGCACAGTGTTTAAACTTACTATTCTCTTTTTACTGAGTAAAACCTAAGTCCTTTGAGCTCAAAAAAATTGAGTCTTTTCACCATTCTGTTTTGGGAGAATATTTAGCCTCTCCAAAACACCCTCAGGAAAACAAGAATGATATGAACAAAATTCTAGGTGAGGACAATGTCAGGCTAGGATAAGGATGTTAAGATTCAGGTTAGAAATGCCTAAGAGAAAGGTGTTCTCCTATATTCACCACAAGAGGAAAAGCTGATCTAGATTGTTTATAATTGAATGATGAAGAATAAGTAAAATTCAAAATTTTTCATTTGGTCAAAAAAAAAATCAATGATTTTAATATGAATATGATGTGATTTTATTCTTTTTGGTGCTGGGATTCAAACCCAGGCCCCTGCATGTGCTTGGAAGCCCTTTACTTCGGAGCTATATCCTCTGCTGTTTGTGAAAATCTTCATTTGAGACAGGGTCTGGCTAAGTTTGTTCAGGCTGCCCTGACCTTGTGATGCCCGGTCTCAGCCTCCCAAGTAGCTGGGATCACAGGTGTGCACCACTGCACCCACAGCAGGTGACTTTCAAAAGCCAGACATATGACAGACTTTTGCATTTTTTTATAATTTAAGAAAATAATTAGATAAGTCTTTCTCTTGGAAGAAGTCAGAGGACCCTTGCTGTCCCTGTCGAGTCATAGGCAGAGTTGTCATTTTGGTGCTTCCTCCACTGTAGCGTTTGCCCGTCTTATGTGTTCCAGGGTGGAGTTAACTCCAAGTTCCATGGGATCCAGGACCATGACCAAGACCATGCCCGAGTGCACCTCGTGATGGAGAAGGGAGACACTGTTTTCTTTCACCCTTTGCTCATCCATGGATCTGGTCAGAACCACACTCAAGGATTTCGGAAGTTATGCATCTGTTCTGATCCATATTTTAAAGATCAGCGAGTTCAAAACAGAAAATCATAGGTACAGTAACGTGTAAAGATTTATAACTTTTCCCTAAACTGTCCTTTTTTTCCAGTTTGTTTACCAGGAAGTATATTTGCCTTCTTGCGTTTTTAGCTCTACTCAGTCAGAAGCCAGGTGCCCTTAGGATCCTAAACCGGTTCCTCGTGAATCTAGGTCATTTGTGGAATTGCTTCAGGGCAGTTGCTCACCTTGCAGTGCATAGTGTGCTTTCTGAGGGAAAAACAATGGCTGAAATACTCAAAATAGCATGCTAACTTTGTTCCAGAAGAATATTTGCTGTTGTTACATGAATGTAAAAGTGCACTTCTTCTTTTTTTTCTTTTTTCTTTTTGGCTTTGTGCCTAATGTGGCTTTCCCTGACACTGAGGCCTGGGCAGAAAATGGAGTTTAGATCCATAAATGGAGTTCAAACTCAAGAAGTTGAAATTTGGGGCAAACTAGACAGTCCTTCTGACTGGTTTGATCACCTTAAAATAACTAACTCATGACAAAGGCTATTAGCTATTGTTTTACAGCTTACATTTTTTTTTTTTGGAAGTGTATAATACTTTACTTTCTTAATTTCTTCATACCATGTGTCTAGCAACTTAGTATGTTAATTGATTTATACAATCCCTTTCAATTCTAACTAAAAGGATGAAAATTAAATGAGAAAGTTACAGAAGATTCCTTTTGATACATAAGGCCGTGACAATGTGAACCACTCTTTCTTGGAAGAAAGAAGACATCTGATACCCAATTCCACATAAAACGCCTGTTATCCAATAGACTCTCCACTCTTCAAAGAGGAAGATGATGCTTATACTTAAAAAAAAAAAACTCTACAAAGCTCACATACAAGACAGTACATTCTAGATTTGTGACTGATATGAGCATTTAAGGCTGTAATTTTCAAGTATAAATGTTTAGTGTTCCATTACCCAATTGGTGCGCTGGACAGAGCTTTAAGCATAAATCATGAAAGTTAACAGAAGCTCACCAAAGACAAAGAAAGCATAGTTTAGGCAACAGCAGGTTTAAATGTGTAAAGGCTAGGAGGAAAAATTACAGATTAGCTTATGCTTCTCTAAACTGCATTAGGTGGTTCGTGCTGAAGCTGTGTCTAACATATTGTCGGTTGCATGGCATTTGGAATAAGGCAGATCCATAGCAGACCAAACAAGGAAGTTGAATTAGGTAACAGAATCAGTTAATAAGATGGTTCACCTCTAACACAGTTCTCTGGCCTGTTACCACAGAGGAAGATTATAAATGGCTCCAGTACACCAAGCTTTACAGATGAACATGAAAATCTGTTTCCAACTTTTTTTTTTTTTTTTCCCAAGCAGAGCCTTTCACCTAGGGACCAAAACACACTGCCTGCAGATTAAATAAATTAAATACATTATTTACTATTGGCTTAATGTAATATTGTGAAATGTAATAGAGCTGGGGAAAGTGAGTATTTGGAAGCCAGTACTATTCTGTTTAATTTACACTCTAGGTGTGTACATAAGCAGTGGTTCTATAACTTCTGCTATGGTTCCAATATCTGTATCTGAAAGGTGACATCAATTTTGTGGAGGCAGCTGCTCTATTATAAATTCCATGTAACATGCTTAGATTCTACGTCTTTCCTCTTTAACACAATTTAGTTCCTTGTGATTTGGTCAGCATACATCATTTGATATACACAGCTAATGTGGGAATTTTTTAAAAAATTACCAGCTAGTTCAGAGAGCTAAATTAAATCCAGTATTATGGCAAAGTCTGACCCAAAATTTTAATTTGTAATTTCAGCATGTATCTCATGCAGTTTGGGGAGCATCAAACTAAATCTACAATTGTCAGAAGCCTTGTTACAGTTTAATGCACATTAACTAAAATGTGTCCATTTTTAGTGTTCATGATAAATGCAGTTATGACCTTATTATACTTTTGGCATTCTTTAAGAAAGCATATTAAGCTTTAATATAGAAATATTTAGGTTACACTTAACTTGTGCTCAAGTAGTAATAAAACGTTTGTTCTTTTTTGATCTCATACAGTCTCTCCTTAGGTATGGTCTATCTCCTGTACGCTTGGAGTGACCTTTGGCTACGTGGCTGGCCTTGTTATTTCACCACTCTGGATATACTGGAATAGAAAGCAACTTACGTACAAGAACAATTAATTAGAGCAAAGGGAGAAGATATTTCTTTGTGCAGATTCCACAAGGGCTGTGCAGAAATGTGTGTGGTCAAAGCCAAGCAGTTCCATTTACAGCACTGTTTTTTTATGTAGTTTCGACATGATGTGATTGTAGCTTTTTAAACTATGAAATCCCTTTCAACTAGATTGTACCTTCTAGTTGAAATAAAGTATTTTAATAGATTGTGGCTTCAGATGCTGTTTGCTGCTTCTTAGACCTTTAAGAAACATTCTTAATGAACTTGATAGAATTCTGAGGACAGTTTTTTTTTTTTTCCTTTCAAGTTTTAAATTGCTTCATGATCTAAGAGAGGTCTCTTATAGCTGTACCATTTTCACACGCTTTCTGAGAGAAGTTGACAGTTTCCTTGGCCACTGAAGATGTTTCTCACGTAATCAAACAACAGTTTATACATCTTGATCCTATTCTTTTTTAAACTGCGTGTTTCTTTGGAGTTAAAATGGCTATGATAGCCTCATCGAAAACAGTCTTCAGTCCTTCTGGGTTAAAGCTGAACATTCCACATAGCAGCATGCTCCTGTCTCTTTTGCTAGTTTTTGTCCTTGTTCCACACATATAGGTTTTTCTTTCATATCATTCAGTCTTGCTAAAGTTTTGGGGTCAGCTCGGAGATCAATCTGAGTTCCTATTAATAAAAAGGGTACATTTGGTGCGTATTCCTTAAGTTCTGGTACCCATTCCTCTTTCACATTTTGAAACGAGGCTGGGTTTACCACAGAGAAGCCTATGAGGAAGACATCAGTCATTGGATAAGATAAAGGCCTCAGACGATCATAGTCTTCCTGTCGGCCGTGTCACGGAGTCCCAGGAGGTACTGCTTGCCCCCCACGGTAACGCCGACTGCGTAGTGGTCGAAGACGGTGGGCACCTACTCCTCCGGGAAGGCGTCGTTGGCATAGCTCATGAGCAGGCACGTCTTGCCCACCGCTCAGTCGCCGACCACCACGCACTTGAGCATCAGCGCGCGGGGCCCGTGAGCCATGCTGCGGCCGGCCGGCCTCCGGGCATGGTCCCCCCGGAGCCCCCGGCCCGCCCCGGGCTCAGCTCCAGCCCGCCTGGGGGTCCGCCGCCGTCGCCGCCGCTCGGCGCAGCAGGGCCACCCCGCCCCCCGGCCCCATGCAGCGGCTCCCCTTGCCGGACGGGAGGGTGCGGCGGGCCCGGGGCGCTGCCGCCGCCTCGGTGGTTGCCCGGATCCCCGGCCCGGCCCCGGTCGCCGCGCCCGCCCTCTGCCCCCACCGCCTGGCGCCCGCGCCCTCTCCGCGGCCCGGCCTCCCCAGGAGGATCCGCTGGATCATAAAACTGTCCGCCCCGGGGGAGACGGCAACTTTGGGGAGGGCGGCGGAGGGAGGGGGAGCTTACATATGTTTATACCTTTTCCTAGAACAGGGAAAACTAAGTAACCTCAGCCTCATCCCCAGCAGGAAACAAGCTGGGTAATAATGTCAGTGTATTGACCTCTAAATGTCCCTTTTGATTGAGAGGTGTGTTATTTTCCTCCTCAAGGTAGTTCACTTTTCATGTAAATTGCCTTTGCAGTGATTACCTCTCCCACATTTGGCTGTGTAACTAACCTTCATGACTAAGATGATGAACCACAGATTGTACATTTATTTTTAGGACTTGGAGGTATATCCTCCCTGGGAAAAGTTAAATGTTTAGAAATATAAAATTCTGTTACTTACATCAATATGCCCCCTGTCATATATATACCTTTAACATAGATATCGTGTGTTAATTTTTTTGTAATTTCTCAATTAGAATTTAGCTGGAGGCTGGAGGAAGAGGCTGACTCACAAAGACAGATTTGGATGCCATGGAGAGGCCTAGCAGTTCAGAAGCCAAATCCTGGGTGGAAGAATTGACTGTAAGGAGATCTCCCTGCTTGCTTGCTGGAAGTAACGGGATGCTTTTCTCCATTTTCAATTGTTCACCCTGCACAGGCAATTTCCTGCCATTTCGCCAGTGCTGATTGCCACTACATTGATGTGAATGGCAACAGTCAAGAAAACATTGAGAAAGAAGTTGTAGAAAGAAGGGACTGAAAGTAGCATAGACTTGAAGGTACACTTGCATGAAATAACCAAGTATAGTTGTCTGAAGTTTCTTGTCTTCAGATGCTTAATTAATCCCTGATTTAATTTGAAATGAAGGACACAGAGCCTTCTGAAGGCATAGAAGCAAACATAAAGGTTTGGGGCTTCAATCAGGCCTCCTTTCTTGATAAGGATTATTTCCATTAGGCAATTCAGTAAGACTCCAGAGAGCAATTCTGGATCCAGTGTTGCTTTCAGTATATTTGCATCTGGACTTCTATGAGAGGCAGAATGTTCCTGGAGCAGAGATGAAGGATCAGTAATGCTTATGAATGAGGGGCATTAGACAATGCTTCTTGTGCTTTCCTTGTATTTGTTTTTAAGTGGTGGACATTCAATGCTGCTAATGAGCAATAGACAAATCAAGGCAATCAAATAAATATCTTCGCTTTATAGAATGCACACATTTTAGCCTCTGATCCAAGAAGTTATTCCTATTTTATTTTATTTTATTTGTATGAGATAATGATACTACAGGCATGCCCCTTCCCCCAAGAGACTGTGTGTGATAAGTCTGGGCTATCCCAGATGCTTTAGGTCACTGCACACCTTTGGGATGCACCATTGAGAACTATCAGAACAGCTTTCCAGGATGGAGAATCTTGCTTCTCCTTTTAGAACCTACAAATGTATCCCTTTTCTGAAAATGATCTACCATTGTGGATTCAACAACCGAATTGTTGGAAAATATTCAAACTATTAAAATATAACTGTTTATGTACTGAACATTGTACATTCTTAAAATTCTTATTCCCTAAACAATACAGCTTATCTGCATAGTGTTTCTATTGTACTAGGTGCTATAAGTAATCTAGAGGTGATCTGAGGTATAAGGGATGATGGATGGAGGTTATTTTATTAAAGGGAATTGAGCATCCATGGACTTTGGTATCTGAGGTCCTGGATGATACATTACATTTGAAGTTTATGAAGGTTGTGCTAAAGGAACACCTCCCATATTTATATTATTTACATTGTAAGTTAGAATTAATCAGGTGTACTTAGAATAATAATAGAATTACCATATCAACTCATATAATTCTAACATATAAAAAATACTCCCATGTCCTTTTTCTCATTTTCTTCTTTAGAATCCAATGAATAGTCTGTACAGTACCTACTGTAAAAGAGGAATTAGTGTCCGAGAGCTAGATATTAGAGTCAGGCCTAATTCTGAAATAATTCTTTCTGCTATACCCTGTTGTTGCTCAAAAATATACAAGAAATAAGAAATAAGACCATCTAACTTGCTTTATTAATAAATGAAGTAAGGTCCGTTGTGGAGCATGCCTGTAATCCCAGCTACTTCCCAGCTTGGTTGAGGTAGGAGGATTACAAGTGAGGCCAGCCTCAGCAACTTGGTGAGACCCTGTCTCAAAATGGAAAAAAAAAAGGGCTGGGGATGTAGATCAGTGGAGAGTGGTCCTGGGTTCCATCTCTAGTAACCCTCTCCCCACACCCAAGTAAACCAGTACGCACAGCACCATTTTCACCTCTATGATCTTATCAGAGTTGCACCTTGAAAGTGGTTCAGGCAAGTAAAGATAAGCAGAGAGAAGGGTAGTGCAGTGCTCTGAGTGAGCAACACACCCCACCCACCCAGGTGCATTACCTGTGATCAGTGGGGCTGCCTGCTTGGGGATCCATTGACTCTGTGCAGTTAGCACTGACATTGGCAATGAATTAATGTTGGCAAGAGAATTAATTGGAATTTCAAAACTTGTTTTATTTACTAGTCAATATGAATGTAGTTTTTAACTAGCTTTTAAAAAATAGCTTTGCTATTTAATCATTTGTAGAGGCTAGAAATCTCTTGTCTTTTAGGGAATAGATCAATGGAAGTATTCTATAAACTCCTTCTGTCTGGATTATTCCCAGGATGTATTCATGTTTCTAGCCCAACTTGTGAAAGGAGAAGGAACCAACCTTTGAAACAGTCCTTAATTTTATCTCTTTTAAAGGAAATAAAAAGGAGTCTTAGGAACATGTTTTTGTATTGGGATGATGTAATCTAACACTTATTAAAAAAATCAAGAAACGTGTATTGGGGACTTTATTGTGTAGAGTTAGTTTTGCAGTGCCATGACCTTAATGAAATATTACTGTTTTAGGAAAAAATGATTTGGGATTATAACTAATAAAGATGGTATATGATTTAAGCAAATTTAGTGAGCTCCTTTCATTGAATTTGCTCTTTATTCAGACAGTGTATTTTTGGAAACCCACTGTGCACTCAGATAAGCATCCCTCTCCTGGTAAACCTACCACCCTTTCCTAGTAAATCCACCACCTCCTGATTTCATGTCATGAGGGATTTCCTATCTAGAACATTGCATAGTATATTCACATTTAGTGAAAGGTGTACAAAAGACATCATGGGATCAGAATAAGGATGGCTTCTGCTTCTCTGACACAAGTTTCCTTCCAAAGACTTCTTCAACCCAGTTACTCTCCTGCAAAAACACAATATCTTTTCCTTTTTTCCTAAGGAATGTAGACAATGGCATCTTCCCCTGTATTTCCTGTTAAGCAGGGCAACTGAAAGCCTTCAGCATTTATGAATGAAACCTAAGCTGTTTTGAGGAACAGGGACATTTTAGACATTTAAGGATACTTCAGCCTGAACTGGGAGTGAGCCTGAACTGGGGATTTATTACAATATAGCAGCACGGCATTTTCGTATCACTTGAGGGCAGCAAGGAGACCTGGTCCTTATTTTCAAAAGTTCAAATTAGGGCCTCAGTAATAAAGCAACAGCTGGTGCCTTTCTTGTCATTCTGCTCAGCTGAGGTTTTCCTAAGTCTTGTGTTTCTATGTTTGTTAGTTTCCTAGCCCCAGCTGGAAAGGAGAGAAGGCGAGAGAATCATTAAGAGGGCCTAGGGAAGCTGGTCCTAGAATAGGGGGAACTATAATGTAAATAAGGAATGCCAGGGCAAACAGCTTGCAGTGAGCGCTGCCTTGGTCTATAATAAAGTTCCACCTACTTTCAACCTGGATTCGTTCCTCCTGCTTGGACCTCCTGAGTTGCTATGATTACAATCACAGGCCCAGGTGCCCTCTTGACCTCCTATTGACAAACCAAACTTCACAAGGAAAACAGCACAGTTTCTCAACTCTCCAATCAGGAGACATGCATTTCTCATCCCCTCTGTGTCCCTTCTGTCCATTAGTTAACATAACAAGCGCCCATTCTGTAGTGGGAAGGGGAATGAGGGCAGGATGACTAGGGCTGCTTGTCACCCATGTGTATCCTTCTTGCAAGGGGTGGGAGGGAACCTCTGCTAGAACATGAAGAGATGGGACAGGAAGAGCTTGGCAGAATGAGGAGAAGCCTGGCTGCTCAGTGGAAGGGGATCTGTTCTGGGCTGTTTATTTCACCAGAGAGAAATCCCAAAGTTTATGTTCAAAGCACAAAATAAAACAATAACTTTCTTCCTAGAACTCTGGATCTCAGAGTTGAGGAAAGCTAGAGGCCTTTGCTCATATGAATGTGCTTGGAGCTCCCCCCTTTACTCCGGTGTTCTCTTTACTATATAAAATTGAGATAAAAATATCTATACCATAAAATGAGCCATCTTATTATTTGTTTGCGTGTTTTCTGTCGCTGGGGATTGAACCAGTCCTCTACCACTTGGCAACATCCTGGCCCTTTGCATTTTTATTTTGAAACAGGGTCTTGCTAAATTGCCCAGGCTAGCCTTGAACTTGTGATGCCCCTGCCACCGTCTCCCAGGTAACCTGGATTTCAGGCATGTGCCATGCCCAGTCGTCGCCATGTGCCTGGGAATGAGAGGGGGTTGGGTTTGATACATTTGACCAAAATAACATCCTCAGTTCAGACTTCCACAGACAATGGAAAGATGACCTTGACTTCACAATGACTCAGTGGTGGAATCTGTTTGGGGAACAATTAGATTTAATCCTGGAGGGTCAGATTGGCCTATGACTGAGCTGGTGGCATGACTGGGAGACAGTACATCACAAAGCTGCCTTCCATGTCTAAGAGGGCCACAGGTGGGATAAAACAGGCAGGGTTTTTTTCTCCAAGGGGACACTTTGTAAACAAAGCTGGGACAATCATCATACTTCCCTGAAGGGCAGATGATCTTCCATGTGGATGCTTTGGATGGGGAGTGTTTGCATGGAAAGGAGGAAGGCCACTGATTCTGGCTCTGCCACTTACTAGCAATTAACTTGTCCGAGCCTGTTTCCTCAGCTAAGACACAGGAACAACTGGCTACCTGCTAGGATCATTGTAGGGGATCAACAGGACAAAATGCTGCACCCCCCAGGTTCCTTTCAGGAAAAAGAACATATTCTCAGTGGCTGGAGGCTCTGTTGGTAGATAGCCTTCAGGTGTGGCCTCAGCTTCAGAGCTGCCCTCCTGGCTATGAGTGTCTAGTTTCTCCAAATTTCCGTGTTTTTGGTGATGTGGACAGTTTTGAGGCCTGCACAGGTGTTCCTCCCCATGCATTTTTCTGATGTTTTCTTCATGATTAGGTTAGGGTATTGGGTTTTGGCAGGGAGACACAGGGGGAAGTGGCAATGTCACAACACACTAAGGGTCCATGTGTTCAACTTCACTTACGACTATTGACTTGACCTGGATCCCTTGACTGAGGTAGTGTTTCAGCCTCTTCCTGTAAATGTACTCCACACTATATCCCTTGGTAATGAGGATTTATGTTCCCCTTCCTCAAGGATGGAATATCTACAGGAGATATTTGGAATTCTTCTGTCAAGGAGGTTTGTCTCCTCTGCTCCATTTATTTATGTCTATTTCCATAATTTATTGACTTAATTCATTCATTTAATCATATATTTATATCAGTAAGGACTCAGGGATATATATTTTACACTTGGGACTATAACACACTGTTTAATTGTTTTATGGTTTCTGATGCAGGGGATTCCCCTCAGGGCCAGGATCATGCTAGGCAGTTGCTCTGTCACTGAGTGACATTCCCAGCTCCCTCATCCCTTTTCTGTGACAGTCTTCTGTCTGACTTTAGATTTTTTTCTGTGAGGACCCCAGACCTGAAGTGTGGAGCTTTAGCTCCTCACTCTCCTGTGACACTGGGTCCTTCTGTGAGCAGGACTCTGGACTCTGGGACACAAGTAAAGAATGTTATGGGGAAGGTATAAAGAACCCAAAGGTGAAGTCCAAGGGCCAGGCCATGATCCAGAGGCTGATGTTCCCTCTGGACAAACAGGAAATATCTGATGGGCTGATGATCACAGTGCACTATGGAACTGTCACCAAATTATGTAAAGACTCCATTAAAGACATGATAACATGTTTACAAGGAACATTATTCTGGGAGAAACTACTTGATAAAGAAACAATGAAAAAATGAGAGGAAAAAGAGGGCAGATGCAATGTCAATCTTCTGCAGATATTACAATAGATTTTACAAAGAGCCCTTCCAAGAAGAATTTTAATTCTGTAAGAAAATTTAAATTATGCTAGACTGTAGCAACCTTTTCTGGGAGTTGTTTGTTCCATACGCTTAAAAAAAAATGACCAGCGAAACTCTTACTTTGGGCTGGCCACGCAGTAAATGAAGTCTCTTTTGAAAAGCACAAGCGATGTTTAGTGATAAACATTTGAATTTCACGGTGTAGCAGTGGCAAGAACAATCGCGTGCGTGGCTGTTGACGGACTGAAGCTATGAAGTTATGAGTGTGGCTCAGGTCCCGCAGGGAGGTCCCTGTGGGTTGGAAACAGGCCTCCTGAGAAGGAGCACAGGCGACAGGAGCACCGCGCTGGCCAGGTGACCCAGGGCGTCTCTGGCACTCCCCGCGGGCCTCGCCCTGGAGGCGGAGCTCCCGGAGTCGCGCGGGGCCGCAGCGCAGCCCTCTCTCTCCCGGAGGCGGGGCGGCCCGGAAATGCAGTGGGGCGCAGGCCCTGCCAGTCGGTGTCCTCGCCGCCGCCATGGAGCAGCAGCGCGCCGGCGCACGCCTGCGGGTGATTCTGGGGCACCTCGGCGGCTCCTCGGCCCGGGCTGTGGTATCCTTCAGGCCTAGCGGGGCTCGGGCCAGATGGGGCACAGCAGCTTGGCCTTGGAATTGGCCCTGGGCCCGAGTGGTCGCAGGACGGTCACTTCCCTAGCCCTTCGCCGTTCTCCGCGCTGCTATCCCTGCCAAGGTTCCATCTCAAAACAGGTTCCAGGGAGCGGGGTGGAGGCTGGGTCTCCAGGCGCTGTTGGCCCCACGTCCCCAAAAGCCTCTTTCCGGGCCATCGGGCGCGTGACTGCCCTGGTTTCGGTGGCTGCAATCGCGTCGCTCCACCTTCTGGTCCTCTTTATGGCCTGCGGCTTCTCGCTTGGTGAAGAGTAAGGGGAGGATTGGGGTCCCAAAGGAGTCCTTGCCATAGTCACAGCATTGTCCTGTTCTGCACGCGGTGTGCACGACCTCCGCGAATGCCCGGAGACCAAGAAATGCCCGAGGACAGTCACTGTGCACAGGAGCCCAGAGCTGCCCAGAAGGGACCTAGGGGACAGGCCACTAGAATTCTCTCAGGAGGGAGTGCCAATCCTCTGAAGGGCTGAAGAGGTGGGAGCTGGACGTATGGCACTGCTCTGGGCCACCCCTGGAGGTGGAACTCTTGCTCAACCTGTTCTTGGACTGCTTTCCTTCCCAGGAGAGCTCTGTGCACTGTGGCGGCCTCTGGGACTTGGGGACCATGCCAGAGTCCCGCAGTGGTCTCTGGGACAAGGACTTAGAATTGTGAGCCCGAGGCCTCCTTGAGTCTGCAGAAGCGAATCCCAGAGGATCGTGTGTGTCAGCTCGTAGGGGAGGAGCAGACCCAGAAATGTTACTGTGAACAGGACCCGCGAATGGAAGCGCTTTCTTGAGCTGCTTTGCCTGCTCAGGTTAAGCCTTCTCATTCAGGGCGTGCTTTTGGAAGCTCTGTAGGAAACTGCCTGGAGGTTTTCCTAGGTCAGTAGGCTCTCTTCTGCTTTATGTTAACACCCTGACTTGTGTCCTAAGAGTGATTCTAACAGCTGTTTCTTGGACACTCACTGTTGCTCTTCCCACTGGGTTTCCCAGCAGCAGTGTGGGAGAACATTGCAAGTTTAAAGTTTGTGCATAGAATGATAACGAGACCCCAGGTGAGGATGTCACCTGATTTTACAGATGAGAAACAGAGACTAGGAGAAATTAAAAATTTGAACCAGTCATTTAACTAAACCAGTTAATTTCATTGCAGGACTGCATTTTTACATTAAATTAATTTCAGCTTAAATAGCCAGGGGTGGCTGATGGCTATGTTTGTCATAGTGTGGTCCTTGGACGGGTGGCATCAAATTAATTTCAGCTTAAATAGCCAGGGGTGGCTGATGGCTATGTTTGTCATAGTGTGGTCCTTGGACGGGTGGCATCAGCATCCCCTAGGACGTTGTCAGAAGATCTTGTGAGGAATGCACTTCTGCTCTGCAGGTGTAGCTCAGTGGTAGAGGGCTTGCCTAGTACTCTAGGGCCCTGAGTTTCAACCCAAGAGGATGGGGAATGCAAAATCTATGACTCAACTCAGACTGCAGAATCAGAATCTAGGGATGGGGCCGTAAGGTCTCTTTTATCTATGTACTTGTGATGCAGGCTAAATATTGGGAGTCACTGATACATTGGGACTGGTTATATTTAGGAGTAGAATTGAGGTTTCTTGGTCCAGTCTCTGAATGCTTTATTTTCCCTCCCTGCCATTCTGGGGACGGAACCCAAGGTGTGGTACATGCTAGGCAAGTGCTCTACCACTGAGCTACATTTCTAGCCTTCTCAATATTTTTTAAAATTGAATTTTGTGACATTGCTTGTTTTGATTATAATAGTGCTGAACTTAGGGATTAGTTTTTTCATGGACATTTTCTATATCAGCACTTGTGAAAATGGCTTTCTGTAATGATGCCTGGACTATTCACTACGGTAGCCTAGACACATGTGGCAATTGAGCCATTGAAATAGGAACAGTGCAGTTAAGGGACTGCATTTTGATATTGAATTAATCTCAGCTTATATAGCCAGAGGTGGCTGGTGGCTATAATCTTGGACAACATGGGCCAAGATTTGCAGTGAATTTCTTTTCATCTTAGAATTCTGGGAGTTTTGTGGAAGTTTTTTTTTTTTTTTTCCAGCATACATTGTTTCTCAAAATGGTAGATTTTGGAGTTAGGATTCATCATTTTTCAAGTATAAAATGTCATGTGTGTTTTTTTTTTTTTTAAGAAAAAAGTAGAAAGGGGAAAATAAAAACATATAACTCATCTACTAGTTACAACTTTTTATCGTTTTCCACTCATTTGCATATGTATTACATAAGCAGGAATAAAACATGATTTTTTGTAACTATTTCTCTCATCTAACTTTAGATCATAAACATGTCTACATCATTAAAAATCTCTCCAAGAACAATAAGAAGAAAGAAACCATGGTGCAGGAATAGTGGAGAGGAGATCTTGGAGACCTGAGCGTCTTTGCAATGACAATTTGCTGAGAGAAGCTGACCCAGGGTGTTAACCCCTCTGCCTCTGAGAGAGCAGACAGGAGCTCATAATTCTGACTCTTGGCTTGCACCCTTCCTGGACTATGACACTGTCACCACATTCCATAGAGTCGTCACTTAAGAAATGATAATGTGTATGAGAAGTGACACTCTGAAAGGAACTCTTTTAGCTAAAGAAACATGAGAAAACAATAGAAACAAGCAGAGGCTGTGTCAATAATCTGTAGTTTGGAAAAGAGACCTTAGAAAAAGAATGTTTAGTCCTTACACATATTTAAAGTTAGACTACACTGTGAAGCTTGTGTTATTCTTGGAATCATTACTTATTTTATAGACTCTACCCTTCCCCCCACCCCAAGACCAGTTAAACTTTCTAGTATTTTAGAGTGAGGTCCAACTTAGTTAAATGCCTTTTGTGAATACTTCCTGTTCTCTCCTTACTTCTAGAGCTGAACTTCGGATTTGTTCTCATTCAGTGTTTTCCTAGAAGGCGGTCTCACATGGATTAAGACAGGCTGAAGCTGTGGAGTAGAGTGTGAGTCCTGTCCTGGCTCAGCCATTCCCCTCTGGATGACCTTGACCATCACTGAGGTCTCCAGGCCCAGGTTTCCTGGTGCAACAGCAGGAATGACAGTAAAGCCCCTGATCTTCCTGCCACCTCCCCAGATTATTGTGATCATGAAACAAAGTGATATAAATGAAAGGACCTAAAGCAGCAAGCGTGCGTACCTGTCAGGCTGATGTGGGAGACCTGAGCATCTGGTGTCTGTTTAGGGAACTCCTGTCCTGTGAGAACTACCCCAGCGCAGGTGGTTGTTTCTAGACAAGGTTGACCCCCATATTTTACACTGTTTGCCTTAATTCACATCCTAGGTAGCTCAGCCTACTTCAGGGCCTATTGCCCCTGCCAGTTTCCACCCTCAGCAATTCCAGTAAGTAGATGTAATTTTAATGGTAATGCTATTATGTATATTAATGCTTTTCCATTGGTAACTTGGATGTGATGTCTAATATAATATGTTGCTTGATTAAAATTTGATATGTACATTCTCTATTTCCAGAATTTGTTCTTATTAGTAGAATTGTGGATACTTTTGATGATCTTGACTTTAATTTTCTATATTTTTTCTAAAATTCAGAAAGAAGAAAATAGCAGAAAATTAATAATCTGAGTTTTGAAAATGCAACCACAAGTTCTCACAGTTAAATTAGCTTATAGTTTGGTTAAACTGAAATATTAGATAATTTTTTGGTTTACATACTTACATCTTCTCTTTTTTTCTTCTCCTTCTTCCTCTTCTTCTCATTCTTTTTCTTTCTTCTCTTTATTTATTTTTGGACTCCAGGGCTCAGGCACTGTACCTGCCTCAGCTTCCTGAGTAGCTGGAATTAAAGATGTGTTTACTGCCATGTCTGGCAAGTGTATTATCTTTTTTTTTTTTTTTTTCATACTATGGATTAAACCCATGGTGACTTAGTACCGAGCTGCATCCTGAGTCCTTTCTACTTTTTATTTTCAGACAGGGTCTGGACATGGTGCTTAGTGTCTCCCTTAATGGCTGTGACTGGCTTAGAACTTGTCATCCTCCTCCCTCAGTCTCCTGAATCTTTGGAATTACAATCCTGCACTGCTGTGCCTGTCCAGGATTATTATCTTAAATCACTTTTAAGGGGAAGACCTTGACCTTCATAAATATCGTTATAGCCAAATTTCGATCTTAAGAGATGGGTGATTTGCGTTTGCTTGTTTGTTCTACTCTGATTTTGGTGTTTGTTACATTGATTACTTCTGAGAATGTATTGATTAAATTGAAAATATAAAATTCATTGAATTAATTTGAAAACAGAAAATCATATACATGCACTGTAGAAAAAATTCAAAATCAGAGAACTAGAATTTAAAAAATCATCCATATTTCATTGTTCAAAGACAATCCCTGTTTGGCAAAAATTTTTTTGTTGTATTTCTCAGCAGTTTCCTTTTCACAAAAAAGTATTGTGTTTACATTATTATAATTGCATCTTGTTATAATGTGTGTCATCCACATTCTTGTGTCCTTTACTTTTAATGCCTGAGTCATGTTCCATCGAGTGGATATAATGTCATTAGTTAATTTTTCTTCAATTAATGTACATTTTGTGACCATTTTTAATGTTTTGGATCTGGTTTTCAAACTTTTAAAGGCCCTGAAATTGAATAGGTTCAAAGTATTGTTTTAAAGAGTATGAACATTTTGGGGGTTCTTGTTACATAATGTTAGGTTGTAATTTGAGATTTGGACTAATTTGGTGCCTTTTTCTCCTGTAGATATACTTTGGATAATGATGTGTTAAGCCTGGAACAGAGAAAATTTTATGAAGAAAATGGATTTCTTGTTATTAAAAATCTAGTGTCTGACGCTGATATTCAACGCTTTAGGTACAGTAATACTCTTGGTTATTTTACAAAAACCATGTGTTACGGCAGTTGTTGAAGGGAAATGGATGGAACAGGAGGACATCATGTGAAGTGCAGCAAGGCAGACTCAGAGTCAAGGGTTGTTTTCTGTCATATGTGGCAACTGGAGAGAAGCAAGGGGAAAAGAGGTCTCATGACAATAGAAGGGAGATCCATGGAGCACAGGAAAGGGGCTGATGGGATGGAGGAGGGTAGGAAGGGGAGGTGCTGGGAAATGAAATTGACCAAATGAGGCTCTCTGCAGGTATGACTGTATCACAATGAATCCCAACGTTATGTATAATTGCAATTTGTCCTTAAAAACGTATAAATATGTATTATACATATGCAATGGGAACACAAGTTAGATTAGCCTCTGCATGTTCAGATGTTTTTGAGTGACGTGGTTTGTGGGGAAGTGTTTAGGAGCCTGGGCCCTGGAGGCAGACTGTCTGACCCTCATCTCAGCTCCACTGCTTATTATGATGTGTCCCTCCATCAACTGAGTTTTCCCTACCTGTGTGTACTCCTCTGTAAATGGGCACAGTGATAGGACTGATCTAGTAGTATGTTTGGGATAAAATAAGGTAAAATCTATGGAGAGCACCAAGATCGGGGCCTGGCTTCAGGTGGTTGCTACAGGAGTGTTTGCTATTAGAGGACAAGCATCACTTACCAGAAAATTCAATATCCAAATCATTGAACACCAAGATGATGTCCCAAGGGGAAAATTCCACACATGGCTCATGTGATGGTCATGGTCACAACACAGACACACTAACAATATTGAATAAAATTACCTTCAAATTATGTGTAAAAGGTATACAGGAGACATAAATTAATTTTGTGATGAGCCTTAGTGTCATCTTCAGGCTATTCCATTTTTATTTTTGTTAGTAAGATTATTATTATTTTCAGTGCTTGGATTTGAACCCAGGGAAGCTTTAACACAAAGTTCCATCCCCACCCTTTGTATATTTTATTTCAAGACACAGTCTTGCTAAATTGCATAGCCTGGCCTCAAACTTACATTCCGGAAGCCTCACCTCCTGAGTCTCTGGGATTCTAGTCATGTGCCACCATAACCAGCTCATTATGTATATGTCAATATTCCAAAATCCAAAAAGACTTGTGATCTGAAATATTTCTAGTTCTAGGTATTTCAGATAAGACATACTCAGCCTCTATTATTGCAATATAATCAGAAAAGTATTTCCCTACTGGTGTGTTAAGCAAAGCAATATTTTCATCCTGGCAGTGGATTATAGCTAGGAGGCCAGGACTTCTGAGTTGGCCATCCTCTTCTCCCTCCCTCAATTAGGACTGAGCGCTGACTTAGTCAAGAGAATGTTCTTCTGAATTTGTAAATCTTTGCACAGGTGAGGACCAACCAGGGGCTTGGAGCAGAGGTCATGACATTGTTTATAAACTTAATTTTCTAGGGTTGAATTTGAAAAGATCTGCAGAGGAGAGTCAAAACCAGAAGGACTAATGGTAATGAGAGATGTGACCATTGCAAAATCAGAATACATTCCAAGTGAGAAAACAATCTCAAAGGTCCAAGATTTCCAGGAAGACGAGGAGCTCTTTAGATTCTGCACTCTGCCCGAGGTTAGAGACTGCTCTTTGTTTTCTCCCTCACAGCCAGCCTGCAGGTCTGTCTGCCCAAGACCTGATGGTTGTACTGGAGCTATCCCTTCCTATCCACGGTGCTAGAGTGGTGGTTCTCAGCTGGGGGTGATTTTGCCCCCAGTGGATATTGGCTCAAGACTTCCTGGTGGTGGTACTGGCATCGTGGTGCACTCACTAGTGACTCCAAGTGGGTAGGGACCAAGGATGCAGGTAATGGGGCAGAGATCCTTTGATGCACAGAGGAGCTCTTTCCCCAAGAACTATCTACCCAAGATACCAATAGCACCAAGATTGAGAAATGCTTCTGTGGAGTATGCAAATTATCTTTTTCTAAGAAAGAGAGGAATTCTGTGTTAAAGAGGAAGTGCCCTCCAAGACTCAATATCAACAGGGGTGAAATCATGAGGCTGCATTTGTAAACCTATCTACTTTTCTATTTGTTTCATAAATGCGTTCAGTTGGATGAATTTGCTTTTAAATATAAAATAGTTTTTATTTAATTTTATTTATTTGTGATACTGGATTGAACTCTGGATTGAACTACTTCATTACTAGACTACACTCCCAACCCTTTATATTCATTGTTTTGAGAAAGGGTCATGCTGTGGTTGTGGTTGGCCTTGAACTTAGGATTTTCCTGCCTCAGCCTCCAGATCCGATGGATAACAGGCATGTGTCAATAGGCTTGACTTAAATTAATTTTATTAAAAATTGTTCTTTTTTAAGAGAAACAAGCTGTCACTATTTGCGGATGACATGATTCTATATTTAGAGGATCCAAGAACCTCCTCCAGAAAACTTCTAGACCTCATCAATGAATTCAGCAAAATAGCAGGCTATAAAATCAACACGCATAAATCTAAAGCATTTTTATATGTAACTGATGAAACCGTTGAAAGGGAAATGAGGAAAACAACTCCATTTGCAATAGCCTCAAAAAAAATGAAATACTTGGGAATCAATTTAAACAAAGAGGTAAAAGATCTCTACAATTAAAACTACAAAACATTGAAGAAAGAAATTGAGGAAGACCTTAGAAGAAGGAAAGATCTCCCATGTTCTTGGATAGGCAGAATTAATATTGTCAAAATGGCTATACTACCAAAAGTGCTATACAGATTCAATGCAATTTCAATTAAAATCCCAATGATGAACCTTACAGAAATAGAGCAAGCAATCATGAAATTCATCTGGAAGAATAAGAAACTCAGAATAGCTAAAGAAATCCTTAGCAAGAAGAATGAAACAGGGGGTATTGCAATACCAGAACTTCAACTATACTACAAAACAATAGTAACAAAAACAGCATGGTATTGGCACCAACATATACAGATAGATCAATGGTACAGAATAGAGGACACGGACACAAACCCAAATAAATACAATTTTCTCATACTAGACAAAGGTGCCAAAAATATGCAATGGAGAAAAGATAGCCTCTTCAACAAATGGTGCTGGGAAAACTGGAAATCCATATGCAACAGAATGAAACTAAACCCCTATCTCTCACCCTGCACAAAACTCAACTCACAATGAATCAAGGACCTTGAAATCAGACCAGAGACCCTGAATCTTATAGAAGAAAAAGTAGGTCCAAATCTTCAACATGTTGGCTTAGGATCAGACTTCCTTAACAGGACTCCCATAGCACAAGAAATAAAAGCAAGAATCAACAACTGGGATAGATTCAAACTAAAATGCTTTCTCTCAGCAAAGGAAACTATCAGCAGTGCGAAGAGAGAACCTACAGAGTGGGAGAATATCTTTGCCACTCATACTTCAGATAGAGCACTAATTTCCAGAATATATAAAGAACTCAAAAACTTTACACCAAGAATACAAATAACTCAATCAACAAATGGGCTAAGGATATGAACAGACGCTTCACAGAAGAAGATTCACAAGCAATCAACAAACATGAAAAAATGTTCACCATGTTTAGTAATAAGAGAAATGCAAATCAGAACTACCCTAAGATTCCATCTCACCCCAATTAGAATGGCGATTATCAAGAATACAAGCAACAATAGGTGTTGGAGAGGATGTGGGGAAAAAGGTACATTCATACATTGCTGGTGGGGTTGCAAATTAGTGCAGCCACTCTGGAAAGCAATGTGGAGAATCCTCAGAAAACTTGGAATGGACCCACCATTTGACCCTGCTATCCCACTCCTCGGCCTATACCCAAAGGACTTAAAATCAGCATACTACAGAGATACAGCCATATCAATGTTCATAGCTGCTCAGTTCACAATAGCCAGACTGTGGAACCAACCTAGATGTCCTTCAATTGATGAATGGATAAAGAAACTGTGTTATATATATATATATATATATATATATATATATATATATATATATATATGTACACAATGGAATATTACTCAGCTATAAAGAATAATAAAATTATGGCATTTGCAGGCAAATGGATGAAATTGGAGAATATCATGTTAAGTGAGATAAGCCAATCTCAAAAATCCAAAAGATGAATGATCTCACTGATAATGGATGATGACACATAAAGGGGGGTTGGAGGGGGCAAGAATGGAGGAAGGAGGGACTGTATAGAGGGAAAAGAGGAGTTGGGGGGGAGAAAAAAATAACAGAATGAATCAAACCTCATTACCATATGTGAATGTATGATTACGCAAATGGTATGCTGTTACTCCATGTACAAACAGAAACAATACGTATCCCATTTGTTTACAATAAAAATAAATTTTAAAAAATTGTTCTTTTTTTAAGGGTATTTCTTATATCTAAAAACACCCAAGCAGTACAGAAGGGCACAACATGAGAAGCAGCCCCTCTCTACTGAAGCTCCACTTGCTGTGAGCTCTTTGTGTGTTTTGTGGAATTAGTTCCTGCATCCTCAAGTGTGTTTGTACACTCCCATGTTTTAGCACTATGGTCTCCTAACCACTTGTTTAGAATAGTTTTGAAAGAGACTTCCATATAGTACTTATGGAAAATTGTAACCAGATGCTGTCAAAGTGTTTGACTTCTGAAGGCAGACTGCACAGGTAAGTCCCCAGGAATGTGCAGTCCAGCACCCTGGACAGAAGGCCCAGGGAAAATGGCCCTCCACCATCAGTGCTTCCCACCTCCAGTGTGTGATGGGAATGGAAGTCTTCAAGCGATCACAGATAGAACTTGAAGACAGAGCCATCTCATGGTGGATGAAGCACTACCATCCACGATGTTCAGATTTCCTACTTTTCTTTCTTCTGAAGGGCCTAACTCCATGGGATCAGGGCCCTGCTTTTCTTGTTCACTCTTGGTCCACCTCTGGTCATTACTGTGCTTGCTTCATGAACCTCAGGGAAGAGTTGTTGAGAGAATGGCCACCCTCATTGGAATGCACTCCAAGCTTGCTCGAAAAAGTACTGTTTAATTTGTAGCATTGGAAATTTAGAATGATTTTCAACTCTGAGGTACGCATGCTTGGCCGGATTAGGAAATACCAATTGGTGTTTTTACTGTTGCCATTTTGGTTCTCGTGTAGATACTTTATGCCTCTTCCTATACTTCTGATTTCCCATGAGGATTTTTTTCTTCTGCCTTTTCTCAGGTTCTGAAGTATGTGGAGTGCTTCACTGGACCCAATATTATGGCCATGCACACAATGCTGATAAACAAACCTCCAGATACTGGTAAAGTGCTTTTATTAAAGAGAGGCAAGAAAAATACAGATTGTTGAATTAAAATAGGTAGAGTAGTTGTTCTAGCCCTAGCCATGTGTGTAACTGTCAAATTTTGGGTGAGTGAATGTGAGTGCTTTTGTTTAAGTCTTAAAATAGCTCATGTTTTATCAACTTTGGAGTATAATAGTATTTCAGATACGTTATTGCTAAATTTTCAGATGACTGGCTCTCTGAAATGGCAGTTTAAGAAATGTGTCTGTTCTTTTTTTTTTTTTTAATTTTATTTTATTCATTTATTTATATGTGATGCTGAGAATCGAACCCAGGGCCTGGCACATGCTAGGCAAGCACTCTGCCACTGAGCCACAACCCCAGCCCTGTGTGTTCTTGTATCATAATCCTTCTAATGAACATCTCTGATCTTCACCAGCCATTCTTAGCCAGGATCACATGGATGCTGCTTTCTTGATCTGAAGACATCATTATTACTACCAGGATGAAAGCAGTTACTACAAGTCACATCAAGTCCTTGTGGTGCCTTCTGATTGCCGAAACCTAGATTCTAAGTCCTAACATAGACACTAATTCTGAAGGAGATACCAGGTGTCTGCATTTTAATACCCATGCCCAGAGATTCTACTGGTGATGATTTTCAGAAAACATGGAGAGATTTGTCTATAATGGTAGCAGAAATCAGCCATGAGAGAGCTTTATTCTTTTCCACTTTTAGTTCCTTTTGACAGCTGGGAGAAGTTTATGTGATAGGTCCTAACCTCAGGATCACTAAATGTCTACTTCCATGGATAGCCTTCCTGGTGAGGAGAGTTGGTTTGGGAACCAAGTTCCAAGATCAAACTGGGGAAAATGTCCCTGTGGGCAGTGATTCTGACTGGACACTGATTGCACATAGGACACCTATTGCTCCATGAAGTAAGCCACCTTAGGGAGCTACTTTTGGCATCAGTCATTTAGAAGGGACCTCAAATTTGACTCTATAACATTCTCTTTAATTTAATTCTTCAGCTTTTTTTTTTTTTTTTAATTCTTACTGCATGCTAGCTGTGTGCCAAATTCAGAGTGACAAAGCAATAAAGCACAACAGAGATGATAAGGTATGTGCACCTCCCTAGACAAGAGAGCAAACACCCAGCAATCAGAAACTCAGAAGGAAGTATAGATTCCGAGCCCCATGTTGATTGCTATATCAGCCTGGTGCTGATCTCTTGGGACTGATTTTGCAGTGTTTCATGTGGTTGCTTTTACAGGCACAGGTTGGTGCTTTCTTTATTCAGGCAAAGAATAAGAACTGTGAGGCTGGAGCCCCTTTTGACAGCAGGCTCATTTCAGGCAAGAAGACTTCCCGGCACCCCCTGCACCAGGATCTGCACTATTTCCCCTTCAGGCCCAGCAATCTCATTGTTTGTGCTTGGACTGCCATGGAACACATTGACCGGAACAACGGCTGTCTGGTTGTGCTCCCAGGCACCCACAAAGGTCCCCTGAAGCCCCATGACTACCCCCAGTGGGAGGTAGGTCTGTCTTAAACCACTGAGTCTGGATCAGAATCTCTTTCACTGTTCTTATTACACATCAGGTACAAAAAGCTTAGAAATGAGAGTGCTTTCCTTTCTCAGCAATCATTGTCCTGAAAGTTGCAGTTAGGATCAGGAGGAGTTCAAGGACATCGGATAAAGTGTTCATTATCTTTGTTCTTTCAACATGTGCTTGAAAGTCATCCAGTGTGGAGACTTGGGCAGGAGGGGCATAGGATCTGCGATGGTGAGGCCTAATAATGGCTGAGGTCAGACATAAACCCTTCAACCCCAAAGTGTGTGTGAAGTGCCTCTGATTGAAGGCTCTCAAGGTAGAGCAGAGCGTGGGAGGGATTGTCTCCTTGCACCTGTGAAGACCAGCAGAGGCTCAGGTGTGGGAGGTGGTGATTGAGCCAAACCTTGAAGGACAAGGTAGAATTATCTGTCACAGAAAAATTCCATTGGAAGCATGAGGGTCAAGGGAAGGGTGAACCTGGCTAAGGATCAGGAAAGATGGGAGGCACTCACAGATCAGATAGGCTGGGAGCTGAGGCACATTTTGGTGAATAGAAGGGAAGGAGAGCCTGAAAAGGTAGGTTAGGACCTGATTGAAAAAAGAAACTTTAACACCAGGAAGTTATATGGAGAGAATGGGTTCCTTTTTTTTTTTTTAAGGAAGTTGGAAGAGTTTTTATTTCTAATGAAAGTGTCACACAGTAGTACATATTTTCAGTGTATAATTTGATCATTTTGACACACACACATACACACCTGGTACCACAACAAGAGAATCTTTTCCACCTCCTGTCCCAGGCAACCACTCAGTTGCTTTCTGTTCCTATAGATTAGTTTGCATATTATAAAATGTCGTATAAGCATAATCTTGTGACATACACTGTTTTTTTTTATTGCCTGCTTTTGCTCAGCATATTTACTTTGAGGTTCAACAAAGCTGACACTTGTCTCAATAGCTCGTTCCTTTCCACTGCTGAGTAGTATTCTGTTGCATGACTGTGTCAGGGTTTGTTTGTGCATTCAAATGTAGATGCTGGGGAGCTATTAAGGTGCCTCTGCACCCATGAATAACAAGGTCAAATCCATTCTTCATGAACATGATCTCAGGTCAGGGACACAATTCACTGGAGGTTTAGGTGTCCAGAGGCAGAGAAACGAGAGAGGAGATTCTCAGCATTTTCTGTGCAAGACCAGAAGATCCTGAAATCCCTGGTGATGGTCAGAATGGAAAGAGCGGCCGTGGTCAGCAAGGAGACTGAGTCATCTTCTGCAGGAAATGAAGGATGTGGCTTCAAGGGCTTCTCTCTCAGAGTTCTTGCACTCCTGATTGTGTTCAGTGGAAATATTTGTGTCTGAATCCTGATAGAAAAGTGGAAATTGTGAAATTCATCACTAAAGTTGAGGGACAGGCAAGCATCAGAAGGAGGCTCTGGCTGACTGGGCAGAAGGGAATGGTGTCCAGGGCTTGGGGAGCAGACTGGTCTCTGAGATGCTGTTCAGATTCACAGCAGTGGCAGTGGAAGGTGTGCTTAGCTTAGTTGGGGTCAATATCCACCTTGGTCAGAAAGAAGGACACTGGGCCAAGGTCACAACATTGTGCAGTAGGACAATGGTCATTCCCCAGAAGGTGCTCTTAGCATGAGGAATGGGACACTTCTGCCCACATGCATACTGGCTCATCAGCTGTAGTTGCTTCTCACTTTAGTTTCTTTAATAAACATATAATCCATTTCCTAGAGTAATGGCTACATTTGGAAATAGTTATCAATAGGCACAGTGTTTAAACTTACTATTCTCTTTTTACTCTGAGTAAGACCTAAGTCCTTTGAGCTCAAAAAAATTGAGTCTTTTCACCATTCTGTTTTGGAAGAATAATTAGTCTCTGCAAGACACCCCCAGTAATACAAGAATGATATGAACAAAGTTCTAGATGAGGAGAATGTCAGGCTGGGACAAGGATGTTAAGATTCAGGTTAGAAATGCCTAAGAGAAAGTTGTTCACCTGCATTCAAAATAAGAGTAAATGCTGATCTAGATTGATTATAATTCAATGAGGGAAGGTAGACAAAGTTCAACGTTTTCTCATTTGATCAAAAATAAAATTATTATTAACTTGTGAATTTAATTTGTTGCAGTGCTAGGGTTCAAATCCAGGGACCTACCTGTGCATGGTAGGCATGCCTTGTGTCATTGAGCGATATCCTTAGCTGTTTGCAAAAATTTAATTTGAGACAGGGTCTGGCTAAGTTTATTTAAGCTCCCTGACCTTGTGATGCCCGGCCTCAGCCTCCCAAGTAGCTGGGATCACAGGTGTGCACCACTGTACCCACAGCAGGTGACTTTCAAAAGCCAGACATATGACAGACTTTTGCATTTTTTTTTTTTAATTTAAGAAACTAATTTGATATTTCTCTTTTGGAAGAAGTCAGAGGACCCTTGCTGTCCCTGTCAAGTCATAGACAGAGTTGTCTATGCTTCCTCCACTGTAGACTTTGCCCATCTTATGTGTTCCAGGGTGGAGTTAACTCCATGTTCCATGGGATCCAGGACTATGACCAAGACCATGCCCGACTGCACCTCGTGATGGAGAAGGGAGACACTGTTTTCTTTCACCCTTTGCTCATCCATGGATCTGGTCAGAACCACACTCAAGGATTCCGGAAGGTATGCATCTGTTCTGATCCAGTATTTAAAGATGAATGGGTTTGAAACAGAAAATCATAGGTATGTTAACATGTAAAATAGTTATGACTTTTCAAATACTGTACTTTTTTCCAGTTTATTTACCATAATTATATTTGCTTTCCTGTGCATTGTGTGTGTGTGTGTGTGTGTGTGTCTGTGTACTCAGTCAGAAGCCAGATGCCTTTAGGAGCATCTGGAGTTTAGGTCCTAAATATGTTATTTGTGAGTCTTGGTCATTTGTGGAATTGCTTCAGGGCAGTACCTGCTTTCTGAGGCAAAAACAATGGCTGAAATACTCAATCACATTTGGAATTTATATTGCTCAAGGTAACTAGAACTAGAAGAAAATTTATAATATCATTTTTAGTGGGAAAATAGTATTGATCCTAAACAAAGGTCCTGAATTGGCTACTCAGAAATGAGATTTAGCAGGCAGCCATGTTTTCCCCCTTCCAGCCTCAGTGTTTTAAATTAAATAATTTTGTCACTTACGTTTAAAAATTAACAGAATTCCTCACAATGTGAGATTTCTCACTTCTCTTAAATTCTGCAGATCTCATAGTATTGTGAGCTTACTTTTCCCCATGGTAACATGGTTGTCCATACTACTGAGGCTCCTTTAGGGTTCAGTGAGGCTTCCAAGTTTGCCCTATGGTTCCCACTGATCCCTGTTTAACCCCAAGTATAGGGTTGCAGACTTCAGTCATTTATATTTGCACCAGGTTTACCAGGGCCTGGCATAGGCTGAGGCAAGTTGGGGGCAAAATTTGCCTGAGGACAACATTGAAGGGGCTACCAAAATCTCAGCCCTCAAGTTAAATGCTGTTTTACTAAATCAAAATTAATACAGAAAATCTATGCTGTGTACAATGCCAAAAATTAAAGGAAGTGCCTGTCCTAGCATAACTCTCAGGCTCTGTAAGTATCGAGTGCAGGCACAAAGGTGTAAATAGTGATTTAATCTGTAATATATTATACAATTTTTCCATATTTTTCATTGATTTTAATGTTTGGAAGAATATTTACCATTATTTCCTAACAATATGGATGTAGAAGTGCACATATTTCTTTTTGACTTGGATCTTGATGTGGCTGCTTGTCACTGGGCCTGCCCCAAAAATCTGCACTCTAGAAGTTTAAAATTTGAAGCAAAGTAGGAAGTTTTTATAAAAATTGCCATTGTTATATTCACCAGTCCCAAATTTGACTGGGTAACTAATGTTTATGACTAAGAAGATGAACCACAGGGGGATCCATTCCCTTATAGGACTGGGAGATACACACTCACTGGGAAGACTTGAAGGCTTAAAAAACGTGAAGATGTGTTACTTAGGTGATTATGTCTCCTATCCTATGTATACCTTAAAAAAAATAAACCTCATAGCTGGGTAACAAAACCTTTTGTAATTTCTTAATCAACCTTTACTTGGGGGGCAGGATGGAGAGGCTGACCTACAAAGAAGCAGATTTCGGATGCCATGGACAGGCCCGGCAGTTTAGGTCAAATCCTGGGTGGAAGAATGGACTCCCTACAAGGAGAACTCCTAGCTTGGTGGTTGGCATTATGGGATGCTTTTCTCCATTTTCAATTGTTCACCCTGCACAGGCAATTTCCTGCCATTTCGCCAGTGCCGATTGCCACTACATCGATGTGAAGGGCACCAGTCAAGAAAACATTGAGAAAGAAATTGTCGGAATAGCAGATAAAGTCTACAGAACTGATAGTGGCTTGGACTTGAAGGTACACTTGCATGAAGTAACCAAGTAAAGATGTCTCAAGTTTCTTTTCTTCACATGCTTAATCAATCCCTAATTTAATTTGAAATGAAGGATATGGGGAATTCTGAATGCATAGGAGCAAACATAAAGTTTTGGGACTTCAATCAGGCCTTCTTTTTTGGTAAAGAATATTTTCATCAGGAAATCCTTTAAGACTCCAGAGAGCAATTCTGGAGCCAGTGCTGCTATTGGTAAATTTGCAACTGGAGTTTTATGAGAGGCATAATGTACATGGAGCAGAGATAAAGGATCACTAATGCTTATGGATACAGGGCATTAGACAAGGTTTCATGAGCTTTCCTAATTGATACATATCATTTGTAAAGTATTTGTTTTTAAGTAGTGGACATTTAATGCCGCTGATGAACAATAGACAAATAATCAACCAAGGCAACAAAATAAACATCTTCACTTTATAGAAAACACTTCAAACTCTTTTAACCTCTAACCAAGAAGCTATTCCTATTTTATTTTATTTGTATGAAATGGTGATAGTACAAGCATGTCCCTTCCCACAAGAGACTGAGTTCATCCAGGATGCTGTAGGGCACAGCAAACCAGTGGGATGCCACAGTGCCACTGGGAACCTTCGGAACAGCTTTCCAGGGTGGAGGATCTTGCTTCTCCCTTAGAACCTACTAATGTGTCCCTTTTCTGAAAAGGCTCAATGATTGGGGGTTCAACCAGCTGAAATGCTGGAAACACATTCAGAATATTATAACACTATTTGCAAAAAACTGCATCAGTACTGAACATGGACAGATATTTTTTTCTGACCACTATTCCCTATGTAATACAGCCTAGCAACTACCTAGTGCTCTATTATACCAGGTGCTATGAGTAATCTCGAGGTGATTTGAAGTATATGGGAGGATGTTCAGAGGTTATCTTATTGAAGAGACTTGAGCATCCATGGACTTTGGTATCTGAGGGGTCCTGGACTGTACATTACATTTGAAGTTTGTGAAGGTTGTCCTGGATGAACAGCACCTGTATTTTTTAAGTTAACTTCATAAGTTAGAGTTTATCAGATACAATTAGAATAGCAATAGAATAATAGAATAATACCAACCAATATAATTCTAATGTATAAAAACTTCCATGTTCCATTTCTGATTTTCTTCACCAGAACACAATGAATAGTCTGTAATGCAACCTGATGTCAAGGAGAAACTAAGAGTCCCAAAGACTGACCTAAGTAACAGAGCTAGATTTCAGGCCTAATTCTGAAATCATTCTTTCCACCATACCTTGCTGTTTGCTCAAAATAAATAAGAAATAAGACAGTTTCAATTACTTTATTAATAATGAAGCAGGGTGCATTTTGGCACATGCCTGTAATCCCAGCTACTTCCCAGTTTGGTTGAGGCAGGAGGATTATAAGTGAGGCTAGCCTCAGCAACTTAGTGAGACCCTGTCTCAAAATGAAAAGTAAAAGTCTGGGGATATAGATCAGTGGAGAGTGGTACTATGTTCCATCTCCAGTAACCCCTCCAAACACCCAAGTAAACCAGTACCAATGGCACCATTTTCACTACTATGATCTCATCAGAGTTGTACCCTCAAAGTGGTTCAGGCAAGTAAAGTAACAATAAGCAGAAAGAAGGGTAGTGCAGTGCTCTGACTGAGCATCACACCCCACCCACCCTGCTGCATTACTTGTGATCAGTGAGGCTGCCGGCTTGGGGATCCATTGACTCCCTGCAGTTAGCAATATTTTAATTGTTGGCAAGAGAGCTAATTGGAGTTTTAAACTTATTTTATTTACTAATCAATATAGTGATAATAGCATTCTTTTTTCCATTTGTAGAGGCTATAAATATCTTGTCTTGTGGGAATAGGCCAATGGAAGTATTCCATACACTCATTCTGTTGGTATTATTTCCAGGATATTTCGATGTTTCGAGCCCGACTTGTGAAAGGAGAAAGAACCAACCTTTGAAACAACCCTTAATTATAACTCTATTTAAAGGAAATCAAAAGAAAGAAGGAGTTTAAGGATAATGTATTCATATTGGGATGATGTAATCTTTTCTATCATTTGGCACAAAATCAAGAAACATGTATTAGGAACTTCATTCTGTAGAGTTAATTTTGCAGTGTTGTGATGTTACTTTAGTAGAAGTAAAAACAATAAATGAAATATAACACTTTTCAGATAAACTGGTTTGGGATTATAACTAATAAACATGGTATATGATTTAAGTTTGTTCAATCAGTTCCTTTCATTGAATTAGCTCTTTATCCAGACAGAAATGAATTCTTTGAAATTCAGTGTGCATTTATTTAGATAAGCATCCCTCTCCTAGAAGCCCTCAATTCTCCGTTTCATGTTATGAGTGATTTCCAATCTAGAACCATGCATAGTAAATTCACATTTGGTGAATGGTGTTCAAAGGACATGTGATTAAAATAAGATGGGTCTTCATTCTTTGACACAAGCTTCCTTCCAAGACTTCTTCAACCAAGATACCCTCCTTCAGAAAGAGAACATCTTTTCCAAAATTTTCCTTTGTTTCTGAGGAATGTAGACAAGGACACCTCTCCCGTATTTCCTGTTAAGCAGGGCAACTGAAAGCCTTCAGTATTTATGAATGAAACCTAAGATCTTTTGAGGAATAGGACATTTTAAGATTCTTTAGCCTGAATTGGGAGTGAGCCTGGACTGAAATATTTATTTCAATATAGTACCGTATTTCTGTACCAGTTGAAGCAGTGCAACCACTCTGGAAAGAAGTATGGAGATTCCTCAAAATACCAGGAATGGAACCACCATTTGACAAAGTTATCCCACTCCTCAGTACATATCCAAAAGTTTTAAAATCAGCATACTACAGTGATGTAGCCACATCAATGTTTATATAGTACAATTCACAATATCTAAGCTATGGAACCAGCCTCGGTGCCCTTCAACAGATGATTGGCTACAGGAGTTGTGGTATATATACACAACTGAATATTACTCAGCCATAAAGAATGACTTTATGACATTCGCTGGTAAATGGATGAATCTGGGGACTCGTGCTAAGTGAATTAAGCCAATTCCCCCACAGACAAAAAAAAATCAGTATTCTCTCTGGTATGTGGATGCTAAACCACAAAGGGGAGGGAGAAAGAACAGAAATTTCAGTGGTTTAGACAAAGGGGAATAAAGGGAAGGGAGGGAGCTTAGGAATAAGAAAGACAGTGGATTGAATCTGACATAACTTTTGTACATACATACGTGAACACGCCACGGTGAATCTCAACATTGTGTACATCTGCAAAACTGGGAACCAAATTAGAATACGATACATGCCGTGTTTGTATATGTATATCAAAATAGATTCTACTGTCATGTACAACTGAAAAGAGCCAAAAATAAATCTCTTCTTAAGACAAAAATCAACATGGTTCTTATTTTTAAAAATTCCAGTTAGGGCCTCAGTAATAAAGCAACAGCCAGTGCCTTTCTTGTCATTCTGCTCAGCTGAGGTTTTCCTAAGTCTTGTGTTTCTATGTTTGTTAGTTTCCTAGCCCCAGCTGGAAAGGAGAGAAGGCGAGAGAATCATTAAGAGGGCCTAGGGAAGCTGGTCCTAGAATAGGGGGAACTACAATGTAAATAAGGAATGCCAGGGCAAACAGCTTGCAGCGAGCGCTGCCTTGGTCTAGAACAAAGTTCCACCTACTTTCAACCTGGATTCATTCGTTCCTCCGGCTTGAACCTCCTGAGTTGCTGTGATTACAATCACAGGCCCAGGTGCCCTCTTGACCTCCTATTGACAAACCAAACTTCACAGGGAAAACAGCACAGTTTCTTAGTTCCCAGGTGCATTCTCAACTCTCCAATCAGGAGACATGCATTTCTCATCCCCTCTGTGTCCCTTCTGTCCGTTAGTTCACATAACAAACACCCACTCTGTAGTGGGAAGGGGAATGAGGGCAGGATGACTAGGGCTGATTGTCACCCATGTGCACCCTCCTTGCAAGGGGTGGGAGGGAACCTCTGCTAGAACATGAAGAGATGGGACAGGAAGAGCTTGGCAGAATGAGGAGAAGCCTGGCTGCTCAGTGGAAGAGGATCTGTTCTGGGCTGTTTATTTCACCAGAGAGAAATCCCAAAGTTTATGTTCAAAGCACAAAATAAAACAATAACTTTCTTCCTAGAACTTTGGGTCTCAGAGTTGAGGAAAGCCAGAGGCCTTTGCTCATATGGATGTGCTTGGAGCTCCCCACTTTACTCCGGTGTTCTCTTTACTATATAAAATTGAGATAAAAATATCTATACCATAAAATGAGCCATCTTATTGTTTGTTTGCGTGTTTTCTGTCGCTGGGGATTGAACCAGTCCTCTACCACTTGGCAACATCCTGGCCCTTTGCATTTTTATTTTGAAACAGGGTCTTGCTAAATTGCCCAGGCTAGCCTTGAACTTGTGATGCCCCTGCCACCGTCTCCCAGGTAACCTGGATTACAGGCATGTGCCATGCCCAGCAGTCGCCATGTGCCTGGGAATGAGAGGGGGTTGGGTTTGATACATTTGACCAAAATAACATCCTCAGTTCAGACTTCTACAGACAAGGGAAAGATGACCTTGACTTCACAATGACTCAGTGGTGGAATCTGTTTGGGGAACAATTAGATTTAATCCTGGAGGGTCAGATAGGCCTACGACTGAGCTGGTGGCATGACTGGGAGACAGTACATCACAAAGCTGCCTTCCATGTCTAAGAGGGCCACAGGTGGGATAAAACAGGCAGGGTTTTTTTCTCCAAGGGGACACCTTGTCAACAAAGCTGGGACAATCATCATACTTCCCTGAAGGGCAGATGATCCTCCATGTGAATACTTTGGATGGGGAGTGTTTCCAGGGAAAGGTGGAAGGTCATTGATTCTGGCTCTGCCACTTACTAGCAATTAACTTGTCCGAGCCTGTTTCCTCAGCTAAGACACAGGAACAACTGGCTACCTGCTAGGATCATTGTAGGGGATCAACAGGACAAAATGCTGCACCCCCCAGGTACCTTTCAGGAAAAAGAACATATTCTCAGTGGCTGGAGGCTCTGTTGGTAGATAGCCTTCAGGTGTGGCCTCAGCTTCAGAGCTGCCCTCCTGGCTATGAGTGTCTAGTTTCTCCAAATTTCCGTGTTTTTGGTGATGTGGACAGTTTTGAGGCCTGCACAGGTGTTCCTCCCCATGCATTTTTCTAATGTTTTCTTCATGATTAGGTTAGGGTATTGGGTTTTGGCAGGGAGACACAGGGGGAAGTGGCAATATCACAACACACTAAGGGTCCATGTGTTCAACTTCACTTACGACTATTAACTTGACCTGGATCCCCTGACTGAAGTAGTGTTTCAGCCTCTTCCTGTAAATGTACTCCACACTATATCCCTTGGTAGTGAGGATTTATGTTCCCCTTCCTCAAGGATGGAATATCTACAGGAGATATTTGGAATTCTTCTGTCAAAGAGGTTTGTCTCCTCTGCTCCATTATTTATTCGTCTATTTCCATAATTTATTGACTTAATTCATTCATTTAATCATATATTTATATCAGTAAGGACTCAGGGATATATATTTTACACTTGGGACTATAACACACTGTTTAATTGTTTTATGATATCTGATGCAGGGGATTCCCCTCAGGGCCAGGATCATGCTAGGCAGTTGCTCTGTCACTGAGTGACATTCCCAGCTCCCTCATCCCTTTTCTGTGACAGTCTTCTGTCTGACTTTAGATTTTTTTCTGTGAGGACCCCAGACCTGAAGTGTGGAGCTTTAGCTCCTCACTCTCCTGTGACACTGGGTCCTTCTGTGAGCAGGACTCTGGACTCTGGGACACAAGTAAAGAATGTTATGGGGAAGGTATAAAGAACCCAAAGGTGAAGTCCAAGGGCCAGGCCATGATCCAGAGGCTGATGTTCCCCCTGGACAAACAGGAAATATCTGATGGGCTGATGATCACAGTGCACTATGGAACTGTCACCAAATTATGTAAAGACTCCATTAAAGACATGATAACATGTTTACAAGGAACATTATTCTGGAAGAAACTACTTGATAAAGAAACAATGAAAAAATGAGAGGAAAAAGAGGGCAGATGCAATGTCAATCTTCTGCAGATATTACAATAGATTTTACAAAGAGCCCTTCCAAGAAGAATTTTAATTCTGTAAGAAAATTTAAATTATGCTAGACTGTAGCAACCTTTTCTGGGAGTTGTTTGTTCCATACGCTTAAAAAAAAATGACCAGCGAAACTCTTACTTTGGGCTGGCCACGCAGTAAATGAAGTCTCTTTTGAAAAGCACAAGCGATGTTTAGTGATAAACATTTGAATTTCACGGTGTAGCAGTGGCAAGAACAATCGCGTGCGTGGCTGTTGACGGACTGAAGCTATGAAGTTACGAGTGTGGCTCAGGTCCCGCAGGGAGGTCCCTGTGGGTTGGAAACAGGCCTCCTGAGAAGGAGCACAGGCGACAGGAGCACCGCGCTGGCCAGGTGACCCAGGGCGTCTCTGGCACTCCCCGCAGGCCTCGCCCTGGGGGCGGAGCTCCCAGAGTCGCGCGGGGCCGCAGCGCAGCCCTCTCTCTCCCGGAGGCGGGGCGGCCCGGAAATGCAGTGGGGCGCAGGCCCTGCCAGTCGGGGTCCTCGCCGCCGCTATGGAGCAGTAGCGCGCCGGCGCACGCCTGCGGGTGATTCTGGGGCATCTCGGCGGCTCCTCGGCCCGGGCTGTGGTATCCTTCAGGCCTAGCGGGGCTCGGGCCAGATGGGGCACAGCAGCTTGGCCTTGGAATTGGCCCTGGGCCCGAGTGGTCGCAGGACGGTCACTTCCCTAGCCCTTCGCCGTCCTCCGCGCTGCTATCCCTGCCAAGGTTCCATCTCAAAACAGGCTCCAGGGAGCGGGGTGGAGGCTGGGTCTCCAGGCACTGTTGGCCCCACGTCCCCAAAAGCCTCTTTCCGGGCCATCGGGCGCGTGACTGCCCTGGTTTCGGTGGCTGCAATCGCGTCGCTCCACCTTCTGGTCCTCTTTATGGCCTGCGGCTTCTCGCTTGGTGAAGAGTAAGGGGAGGATTGGGGTCCCAAAGGAGTCCTTGCCATAGTCACAGCATTGTCCTGTTCTGCACGCGGTGTGCACGACCTCCGCGAATGCCCGGAGACCAAGAAATGCCCGAGGACAGTCACTGTGCACAGGAGCCCAGAGCTGCCCAGAAGGGACCTAGGGGACAGGCCACTAGAATTCTCTCAGGAGGGAGTGCCAATCCTCTGAAGGGCTGCAGAGGTGGGAGCTGGACGTATGGCACTGCTCTGGGCCACCTTTGGAGGTGGAACTCTTGCTCAACCTGTTCTTGGACTGCTTTCCTTCCCAGGAGAGCTCTGTGCACTGTGGTGGCCTCTGGGACCTGGGGACCATGCCAGAGTCCTGCACTGGTCTCTGGGACAAGGACTTAGAATTGTGAGCCCGAGGCCTCCTTGAGTCTGCAGAAGCGAATCCCAGAGGATCGTGTGTGTCAGCTCATAGGGGAGGAGCAGACCCAGAAATGTTACTGTGAACAGGACCCGCGAATGGAAGCGCTTTCTTGAGCTGCTTTGCCTGCTCAGGTTAAGCCTTCTCATTCAGGGCGTGCTTTTGGAAGCTCTGTAGGAAACTGCCTGGAGGTTTTCCTAGGTCAGTAGGCTCTCTTCTGCTTTATGTTAACACCCTGACTTGTGTCCTAAGAGTGATTCTAACAGCTGTTTCTTGGACACTCACTGTTGCTCTTCCCACTGGGTTTCCCAGCAGCAGTGTGGGAGAACATTGCAAGTTTAAAGTTTGTGCATAGAATGATAATGAGACCCCAGGTGAGGATGTCACCTGATTTTACAGGTGAGAAACAGAGACTAGGAGAGATTAAAAATCTGGAACAAAGTCATTTAATTAAACCAGTTTTTGTCATAGTGTGGTCCGTGGACCAGTGTCATTTGCATCCCCTGGGCTCTTGTCAAAAGAACTTGTTAGGAATGCACTTGTGCTCTGCAAGTGTAACTCAGTGGGTTTAGCTCAGTGGTGGAGGGCTTGTCTAGTACTGCAGGACCCTGGGTGTCATGCCAAGAAGGTGGGGAATGCAAATGCTATGGCTCAACTCAACCCAGACTGAAGAATTAAAATTTAGGGGTGTGTAACTTAGGTCTCTTTTATCTTGGTGTTTTTGACCAGGCTAAATTGAGAACTACACTGGGATTGGATATATTTGGAAACATAATTGAGGTTTCTTTGTTCAGCCTCTCAGTGCTTTGTTTTTCTTCCCTGCCATTCTGGGAATGGAACCCAAGGTGTCCTGCATGCTAGGCAAGTGCTCTACCACTGAGCTATATCCCTGGCTTTCTCAGTATATTTTTAAACTGGATTTTCTTACCCTGCTTATTTTTGTTAAAATAGTACTGAACTTAGAGATTAGTCTTTTCATGAATATGTTCTAAAGCACCACTGTTGAACATGGCTTTCAGCAATGATGGAATATTCCAAAACAGTAGCCCCAGCCACATGCGGCTATTGATCTGTGGAAAAGGGACCAGTGCAGTTGAAGGGCTGCATTTTGACACTGAATGAATTTCAGCTTAAATAGCCAGAGGTAACTGGTGTTTATTGGACAGCACTATCCACAATTTGCAATTAATGTTACCTTAGTCTTAGATTTTTGTAGTTTTGTGATAGTTTTTCTTCGGCCTTCATTGTTTCTTAGAATGGTAGATTTTGAAAAAGGACTAATTGTTTTTGAAGTATAAAAATGTGAAGTTTTTTTAACATGAAGATAAGTAAAAAGGAGAAATTAAATATATATGTACATAACTCTTTCCACCTTTAATGAATCATTCATAAACTTTTTGGTGGCTTCCTTTCCTATGCATATATATTACAAAAAAAAAAAAAAAAGAATATACTGTATGAGTTTTTTGTATCCATTGTGCTCACCTAACTTTAGATCATAAACATTTCCAATCATTAAATTTTCCCCAAGAACAACAATAGCAGAGAAACCATGCTGCAGGAATAGTGGAGAGACACCAAGAACATTGGCTAGATTCTGACATCTGAATGTCATTGCAATGACAATTTGCTGAGAGTCCTTGACCCAGGGTGTTAACCCCTCTGCCTCTGAGAGAGCAGACAGGAGCTCATAATTCTGACTCTTGGCTTGCACCCTTCCTGGACTATGACACTGTCACCACATTCCATAGAGTTGTCACTTAAGAAACGATAATGTGTATGAGAAGTGACACTCTGAAAGAAACTCTTTTAGCTAAAGAAACATGAGAAAACAATAGAAACAAGCAGAGGCTGTGTCTGTAGTTAGTCTGGAAAAGAGACCTTAGAAAAAGAATGTTTAGTCCTTACACATATTTAAAGTTAGACTACACTGTGAAGCTCGTGCTATTCTTGGAATCATTACTTATTTTATAGACTCTACCCTTCCCCCCACCCCAAGACCAGTTAAACTTTCTAGTATTTTAGAGTGAGGTCCAACTTAGTTAAATGCCTTTTGTGAATACTTCCTGTTCTCTCCTTACTTCTAGAGCTGAACTTCGGATTTGTTCTCATTCAGTGTTTTCCTAGAAGGCGGTCTCACATGGATTAAGACAGGCTGAAGCTGTGGAGTAGAGTGTGAGTCCTGTCCTGGCTCAGCCATTCCCCTCTGGATGACCTTGACCATCACTGAGGTCTCCAGGCCCAGGTTTCCTGGTGCAACAGCAGGAATGACAGTAAAGCTCCTGATCTTCCTGCCACCTCCCCAGATTATTGTGATCATGAAACAAAGTGATATAAATGAAAGGACCTAAAGCAGCAAGCGTGCGTACCTGTCAGGCTGATGTGGGAGACCTGAGCATCTGGTGTCTGTTTAGGGAACTCCTGTCCTGTGAGAACCACCCCAGCACAGGTGGTTGTTTCTAGACAAGGTTGACCCCCGTATTTTGCTTTCTTTGCCTTAATTCACATCCTAGGTAGCTCAGCCTACTTCAGGGCCTATTGCCCCTGCCAGTTTCCACCCTCAGCAATTCCAGTAAGCAGATGTAATTTTAATTGGTAATGCTATTATGTATATTAATGCTTTTCCATTGGTAACTTGGATGTGATGTCTAATATAATATGTTGCTTGATTAAAATTTGATATGTACATTCTCTATTTCCAGAATTTGTTCTTATTAGTAGAACTGTGGATACTTTTGACAATCTTGACTTTAATTTTCTATATTTTTTCCAAAATTCAGAAAGAAGGAAAACTACCAGAAGATCTATAATCTGAGTTTTGAAAATGCAAGCATGTTTTATCACAATTAAATTAGCTTGTAGTTTGGTTAAATTGACAAATTAACTTATTAGGTAGTATTTTTTGTTTTTGTTATATTTTTTGTCTTTGACTTTTTTTTTTTTTTTTTTTTTTTTTTTTTTTTTGAGTTCACTAAGTTGCCCAAATTGTTATTGAACTCCTGGGCTTATGCAACCTTCCTGTCTAAGTTTCTGGAGTTGCTGAAATTACAGGTGTGGGTTTATTACTTTTTTTTTAGTGCTGCCATGGGGCAGTTTAACAGTGACGTGCATTCCCAGTACTTTATAGTTTTTGTTTTTAGACAGGATCTTGCTAAGTTCCTAAGGGCTCACTAAGTTTCTGAGGCTGGCCTGGAACTTGCGATCTCCCTCAGTCTCCTGCATCCCTGGGATTACAAGTATTTACTACTATGCCAGACATGTCTTATTATCTTTTATCACCTTTAAGGGGAAAACCTTGACCTACATAAATATTGTTATAGCTTCAATTTCAGTCTTAAGAGAGGTGTTGGGTGATTTCACTTGCTGATATGTTTTTTCATATTGTGATTTCTTTTTGTTGTTGTTTTTCTAATTAGTTATACATGACAGTAGGATGCATTTTGATACATCATACATACATGGAGTATAACTTCGCATTCATCTGATTGTGTGTGATGTAGGGTTACACAGATCATGTAATCATATATGAACACAGGGTAATAATGTCCAATTTATTCTACTGTCATTCCTATCCCTATGTCCCATCCCCTCTCTTCACTCCCTTCTGTTGAGTCCAAAATACCTCTATTTTCCCTCCCGCCTTATTGTGATTTAGAATCTGCATATCGGAGAAGACATTCAGCCTTTGGTTCTTTGCAATTGGCTTATCGTGGTTAGCATAATATTCTCCAGTTCCATCAATTTACCTGCTGCTATAATTTCATTCTTCTTTAGGTCTGAGTAATATTCCATTGTGTATATATACCATAGTTTCTTTATCTATTCATCTGTTGAAGTGCAACTAGATTGGTTCTATAGTTTAGCCATTGTGAATTGAGCTGCTATAACACTGATGTGGCTACCTCACTGTAGTATGCTAATTTTAAGTTCTTTGGGTATAAACCTAGGAGCAGGATGATTGGGTCAAGTTTTCTGAACAATCTCCATGCTGCTTTCCATAGTGGTTGCACCAATTTGCAGTCCCACCCCATTTGGTGATAGGTTGTATATTTATTTGGATTTTGTTATCTTGATTACTTCTGAGAATGTATTGATTAAATTGAAAATATAAAATTCATTGAATTAATTCCCCAACTGAAAAACCATATACATGCACCCTAGAAAAAAATTTAAAAATCAGAGAAATAGAGGGAATTTTTAAAAATCACCCATAATTGCATTATTGAAAGGCAATCAGTATTAAAAATATTTTTTGGTGTATTTCTCAGCAGTCTCCTTTTCACAAATAGTGTCTTGTTTACAGCATTGTAATTGTATTTTATTATAATGTGCATTTTCCACACTCTTATGTCCTTGAGTTTTAATGTGTGAGTCATGCTCCATCAAGTGAATATAATGTCATCAGTTAATTTTTCCTCAATTAATGTACATTTTGTGACCATTTTTAGTGTTTTGGATTTGAAGTTTTTCAAACATTTTAAGATTATTTCCTTAAAGTCCTACAACTAGAAGTAGTGGCTCAAAGAATAGGAACATTTCTTGAATTCTTGGTATGTAATGGTAGGTTGTAATTAGACTAATTTGGTGCATTTTTCTCCTATAGCTATACTTTGGATAATAATGTGCTAAACCTGGAACAGAAAATTTTATGAAGAAAATGGATTTCTTGTTATTAAAAATCTAGTGTCTGACGCTGATATTCAACGCTTTAGGTACAGTGATACTCTTGGTTATTTTACAAAAACCATGTGTTACGGCAGTTGCTGAAGGGAAATGGATGGAACAGGAGGACATCATGTGAAGTGCAGCAGGGCAGACTCAGAGTCAAGGGTTGTTTTCTGTCATATGTGGCAACTGGAGAGAAGCAAGGGGAAAAGAGGTCTCATGACAATAGAAGGGAGATCCATGGAGCACAGGAAAGGGGCTGATGGGATGGAGGAGGGAGGGAAGGGAAGGTGCTGGGGAATGAAATTGACCAAATGAGGCTCTCTGCAGGTATGACTGTATCACAATGAATCCCAACATTATGTATAATTGCCATTCGTCCTTAAAAACGTATAAAATATGTATTATACATATGCAATGGGAATACAAGTTAGATTAGCCTCTGCATGTTCAGATGTTTTTGAGTGACGTGGTTTGTGGGGAAGTGTTTAGGAGCCTGGGCCCTGGAGGCAAACTGTCTGACCCTCATCTCAGCTCCACTGCTTAATATGATGTGTCCCTCTATCAACTGAGTTTTCCCTACCTGTGTGTACTCCTCTGTAAAATGGGCACAGTGATAGGACTGATCTAGTAGTATGTTTGGGATGAAATAAGGTAAAATCTATGGAGCGCACCAAGATTGGGGCCTGGCTTCAGGTGGTTGCTACAGGAGTGTTTGCTATTATAGGCTGAGCATTCCTAATCTGAAAATTCAATATCCAAATCATTGAGCACCAGATGATGTCCCAAGGGGAAAATTCAACACCTGGCTCATGTGATGCTTATGCCACAGCACAGACACACTAAAACTATTGTATAAAATTACCTTCAAGCTATGTACACATGGCATATAGGAAACTAGGCCTGAAGGCTGACTTAGTAGAGAGAAGCTGCACCTGTATCTGCACAGATCAGGGCCAACCAGGGGCTTGGAGCAGAGGTCATGACATTGTTTGTAAATTTAATTTTCTAGGGTTGAATTTGAAAAGATCTGCAGAGGGGAGTCAAAACCAGAAGGACTAATGGTAATGAGAGATGTGACCCTTGCAAAATCAGAATACATTCCAAGTGAGAAAACAATCTCAAAGGTGCAACATTTCCAGGAAGATAAGGAGCTTTTAAGATTCTGCACTCTCCCAGAGGTTAGAGACCTGCTCTTGTTTGGGTTTCTCCTTCACAGCCAGCCTGCAGGTCTGCCTCCAAGACCTGATGGTTGTACTGGATCTAACCCCTTTCTACCCATGGTGCTAGAGTGGAGGTGATTTTGCCCCCCAGTGGATATTAGCAATGTCTCAAGACTTCCTGGTGGTGGTAACCACATAGAGGGTGCAATCACTAGTGACTTCAAGTGGGTAGGGACCAAGGATGCTGGTAATGGGGCGGGGATCCTATGATGCACAGGGGAACTCTTTCCCCAAGAATTATCCTACCCAAGATACCAATAGCACCAAGAAATGCTACGGTGGAGTGTGCTAATTATCTTTTGTTAAGAAAGAGGAATTAAAGAGAAAGAGCTCTTCTAAGACTAAATAATAACAGGTGTAAAATTAGGGTAAATCTATTCACTTTTCTTTTTGTTTCATGAATCTTGTCAGTAGAATTATGAATTTTCTTTCATTCATTCATTTCATTCATTCTTTTTAGTTATACATGACTGTAGAATGTATTTTGTTATAGCATACACACGTGGAGTATAACTTCCCGCTCTTGTGGTTGTACATGATGTGCGTTACGCTAGTTGTGTATACATGTCTGATCTTAGGGAAGTTTTGTCCAATTCATTCTAGTCTTTCCCACTTCCATCCCTCTTTCCTTTCCCCTGATTCCCCTCTGTCCTAATTCGGTGAACCTCCACTCCTCCCTCCCCTGCCATTGTGAGTCAGCATCCACATATTAGAAAGAACACGAATTAGCTTTTCAATTTAAATGAGTTTTAATTTAATTTTGCTTATATGTGGTACTAAGTATTAAACTCTGGGGCACTTTATCACTTAATCAAACCCCCAGTCTTTTTGTTCTTTGTTTTGAGATATCAGTCGTGCTGTGGTTGAGGGTGACTTTGAACTTAGAATTTTCCTGCCTCAGCCATCTGAGCAGCTGGGATAACAGGCTCCATCACTTCAGCTGGCTTAAATTAGTTTTTTTTTTTTTTAAACTATTCTCCTTTAAGAGTAATTCATATTTCTGAAAACATCCAAGAATATCAGGGGGGCACAACCTGAGAAGCAATTTCAACCTACCCAGCCCCACTTGCTGTGAGCTCTTTGTGCATTCTTCTGGAATTAGTTGCTGTGAGCTCTTTGTGCATTCTTCTGGAATTAGTTGCTGTGAGCTCTTTGTGCATTCTTCTGGAATTAGTTCATGCATCCTCAAGTGTGCTTGTACACGCCCACCTTTTAGCACTGTGATTTCCTAATCATTTATTTAAAATGGTTTGAAAGAGACTTTCCAATGTAGCACTCATGGAAAATCATAAGCCGATGCTGTCAGTGTTTGACTCCTGAAGGCAGACTGCACAGGTAAATCATCTGTGATGTCCTGTTCAGCCCCTGGACAGAAGGCCCAGGGGAAATGACTTCCCACCATCAGTGCTTCCCACCTCCAGTGCCGTGATGGGAATGGAAGTCTGCAGGTGGTTACCGATAGAACTTGAAGCCAGAGGCAACTTGTGGTGGATGAAGCACTACCATCTGTGACTTTCAGATGCCCTATTTTCCCTTCCTTCTCAAGAGACTAAAACTCCATGGGGACAGGGACCTACTTTTCCTGTTCACTTTTGGGCCTCCTACTCTCCATTACTTTGCCTGGTTCATGGACTTTAGGGAAGAGATGTTGAGGGAGTGGTCAAACTTATTGAAAGGGGTCCTTTGACTCACTGTCCTGCTTTCTGCTGGGCTAGTGGTGACAACCCAAGTCCTGATGGGCCCTTCTTATTTAGGATATGAGGAGGTGACTCTTCCTTCTGCCTTGTGCAACTTCTGTGGGTTTGGATAGCAAAAATGATGTTCCTGGGCTTCCTAGTTGATACCTCCTAGATACTCTTATCTTTTTTGTAGGGCAAAAGAAAAAGGTTACACTTTAAGCTTCCATAAAAATGTCCCATTGAATTTGGAGTGTTGGAGATTTAGAATGATCTCTAGCTCCAAGGTTTTCATGCTCTATTGGCAGCATTGTGAAATACCATTTGGTGTTAAAACTGTTGCCATTTGGTTCTTGTGTAGACACTTTATGCCTCTTGCCTATATTTCTGATTGAAACCTGATGAGGTTTTTCTCTTTTCTCTTCCCTTTTTTCAGATTCTGAAGTATGTGGAGTGCTTCACTGGACCCAATATTATGGCCATGCACACAATGCTGATAAACAAACCTCCAGAGACTGGTAAAAAAACTCTTATTTGTTAGAGAGAGTCAAGAAAAAAAGATTGTTTAATTAACATGGTAAAGCTGATGTTCTAGCCCTGTTCATGTGTGTAACTGTTCAACATTGGGTTGAGTGAATGTGAGTGCTTTTGTTTAAGTCTTTAAAAGCTCATGTTACATCGACTTTGAAGTATAATTGTGATTTCAGATGTTGATTTTAGGGTTATTGCTACTTTTTCAGGTGACTGATTCCCTGAAAAGGCAACTTAAGAAATGTGATTGTTCTTATAGCATAGACGCCTTCTATTCAACATCTCTGATCTTCACCAGCCATTCTTAGCCAGGATCACATGGAGGCTGCATTCCTGATCTGAAGACATCAGTGTTAGTAACAGGATGAAAGTTATTACTATAAGTCACACCCAAGTCCTCGTGGTGCCTTGTGCTTTCGAACACCTAGATTCTAAGTCCTCACTTACAGTGACACTGATTCTGAAGGAGACGCCAGGTGTCTGCATTTTAATACCATCTCCAGAGCTTGCACTGCAGGTGGCTCTGGGATCACACCAAGAGATCCTTCTACCCCAGCGGCAGAAATAAGCCACGAGAAGCTTTTATCCTTTTCTACCTTTTCTTCCTTCTGATGGGTGGGAGAGGTTGATGTGATAGACTGAAGCTCAGGGTCACTAAATGTCACCCTCCATGGATGTCCTTCCTGGTGAGATGAGGTGGTCTGGGAACGAAGTTCCAAGAGCAAAACTGTGGAAAATGTCCATATGGTTAGTGATTCTGATGGGGCACTGACTGTACACAGGATGCCTATTGCTCTATGAATTAAGACCTCTAAGGAAACTATTTTTGGCATCAACCACTTAGAAGGAACCTCAACTGGGCACGTGGTGCACTTTGTAATCCGAGTGGCTTGGGAGGCTGAGGCAGGAAAATCTCAAATTCAAAACCAGCTTCAGCAACTTAGTGAGGCCCTAGCTAACTTAGGAAGATCCTGTTTAAAAATAAAATTTAAAAATGACTGGGGATATGGCTAGGTAGTTAAGCACCCCTGGGTTCAATCCCCCATACTCATTGAGACTCTATTCTCATGAGACTAAAACTCATACCTCCACTACCAAAAACAAAACAACAACAACAAAAACCGGAAAAAGGCAAAACAAACCCCCCTCACACATAAAGGTAATAGTCTCTTTAATGTAATTAATCCAGCTTTATTTTGAAAAAAAAAATTATTGAATGCTGGCTCTGTGCCAAATATAGAGTAACAAAGGAATAAAGCACAACAGAGATGATAAGGTATGTGCACCTCCCTAGACAAGAGAGCAAACACCCAGCAATCAGAAACTCAGAAGGAAGTGTAGATTCCGAGCCCCATGTTGATTGCTATATCAGCCTGGTGCTGATCTCTTGGGACTGATTTTGCAGTGTTTCATGTGGTTGCTTTTACAGGCACAGGTTGGTGCTTTCTTTATTCAGGCAAAGAATAAGAACTGTGAGGCTGGAGCCCCTTTTGACAGCAGGCTCATTTCAGGCAAGAAGACTTCCCGGCACCCCCTGCACCAGGATCTGCACTATTTCCCCTTCAGGCCCAGCAATCTCATTGTTTGTGCTTGGACTGCCATGGAACACATTGACCGGAACAACGGCTGTCTGGTTGTGCTCCCAGGCACCCACAAAGGTCCCCTGAAGCCCCATGACTACCCCCAGTGGGAGGTAGGTCTGTCTTAAACCACTGAGTCTGGATCAGAATCTCTTTCACTGTTATTATACATCAGGTGCAAAAAGCTTAGAAATGAGAGTGCTATCCTTTCTCAGCAATCATTGTCCTGAAATTTGCAGTTAGGATCAGGAGGAGTTCAAGGACATCGGATAAAATGGTCATTGTCTTTTTCTTTTAACATGGGCTTGAAAGCCAGCCAGTTTGGAGGCTTGGGTGGGAGGCCTGGGATCTGAGATGGCGAGGCCTCAAAAATGGCTGAGGTCAGACATAAACCCTTCAAACCCAATGTGTGTGTGCAGTACCCACTGACTTAAGACTCTCACCTGAGAAGACCAGCTCAGGGGTGGGAGGTGGTGTTTGAGCTCAGCCTCAATGGACAAGTTAGAATTTTCTGTCACAAAAAGATCTCTTTTGCTGTGTGATTGTACTCACCTGTAATCCTAAAGGCTCAGGAGGCTCAGGTTGGATTATCTCAAGTTCAATGCTAGTCTCAGCAACTTGGCGAGGCCCTTCCCAACCTACAGAGACCCTGTCTCTCTTAAAAGGTTGGGAATGTTGTCAGTGGTAAGCACCCAAGCTATCCGTGGAGGCGTGGCCATGAAGGGAAGCAGAAACCTGGTGAGGGAGGAGGAAGATGGAAGGAGCTCACAGTCCAGATGGGCTGGGAACTGACAGCGCATTGTGGGGAGCAAAGGAAGAGAAGAACTTGAAAAGGTGTCGTAGGACCTGATTAAAATGACTGTAACAAGGAGTTTTCAGGTTATGTGGGGAGATTGGGGTCCTTCTGTTTTCTAGAAAGCTAAAGGCATTTACTTTTTAAAAAGAAGAAGGTTTTTGAGTTTTAAGTGTTATATAATAGGTGATACATATTTAGAATGTATAATTTGATTATTTTGATAGACATACACACAAATGAACATACCTAGTATCATAATCAAGAGAATCCAGTCCACCCCCTTTCCCAGGAAATCCACTCGGATTTTGGTTTCTTGATTTTTTTTCAGTGCTGCGTATTGAACTGAGGGCCTCACACATGCTAGGCAAGTGCATTTACCACTGAGCCACATCCCCAACCCCTGTTTTCAGTTTCTATAGATTAGTTTGCATTTCATAATGTAATATAAGTACAATCATGTGACATACACTTTGTGTGTGTGTGTCTTCTGTGGCTTAGCATATTATTTTAAGGTTCACCAAGGCTGATGCATATCTCAATAGCCTTTTCCTTTTCATTGGTAAGTAGTATTCCATTGCATGACTGAACCATGGTTTGTTTATACATTCAAGTACTGATCCTGGGGAGCTATTAAGGTGCCTCTGCACCCTTGAAATACAGGGTTAAATCCTTTCTTCATGAACATGATCTCAGGTTAAGGGGACAATTCACTGGAGGTCTAGGAGCCCAGAGGCAGAGAAACCAGAGAAGAGATTCTCAGCATTTTCTGTGCAAGACCAAAAAGATCCTGAAATCCCTGGTGATGGTCAGAATGGAAAGAGCAGCTGTGGTCAGCAAGGAGACTGAGTCATGTTTCTGCAGGAAATGAAAGATATGGCTTCCAGGGCTTCTCTCTCAGAGTTCTTGCACTCCTGATTGTGTTCAGTGGAAATATTTGTGTCTGAATCCTGATAGAAAAGTGGAAATTGTGAAATTCATCAGTTAAGTTGAGGGACAGGCAAGCATCAGAAGGAGGCTCTGGCTGACTGGGCAGAAGGGAATGGTGTCCAGGGCTTGGGGAGCAGACTGGTCTCTGAGATGCTGTTCAGATTCACAGCAGTGGCAGTGGAAGGTGTGCTTAGCTTAGCTGGGGTCAACTAAGCATTGCCAACCCTGACTGGATCAACCTCGCCAGCATTGCCAACCCCGACTGGATCAACATCGGGGAGTTGGAGGGAGCTCTCACTGTGGTGTCAAACAATCCACGGAAGAGACAGGATGTGTATACCTTCCTGGGTGCCCCCAGAGTGGGTCACCAACCTGTGTTTTTGGGGAGCAGGGGGTGGGTACCAGGGATTGAACTCAGGATCCTTCAACCACTGAACCACATCCCCAGCCCTGTTCTGTTTTGTATTTTATTTAGAGACAGGGTTTCACTGAGTTGCTTAGTGCCTAGCTTTTGCTGAGGCTGGCTTTGAACTCGAGATCCTCCTGCCTCAGCCTCTGGAACCCCTGGGATTATAGGTCTACACAACTGCCATCGGCACCACCCTGTTTTTTAATCATCATGGGAATCATTTCATTGACTGTCACATGTGGTTTGCTGGTGGCTTCCCACTGACTAAGAGAAACTACAAAATATACTCCATGGACAGCATTCACTGGAATGATCCTTTTCTCTATGACTGCCCTAGTATTTCCTATAGGATTTTATACCAGTGAAGCTGGAGGTCAACCTTTTAAATTACCCAACACCACAGTAGTAGGGTCCTCATATATATACTTTTTGTCTTATCAATTTTCTTTACAATAGTAGGAATTCATTTGCTGGCAAAGTTTGTTTACTAGGCTGATGAATGTCTAAACTGCTTGACTCTATTAATATTTTTAGAGGTGGGAGGACAAAGACAAGGCACCTGAGCAATCTTCTCATAAGAAAATGCTTAGATGAAACTGATGCTGAAAATAAAAAAAAAAATGGTTTGATTTGTTCCCACTGTGCACTTTGGATTTAAAACAGAAAATGGAGCGCCTTTCCATAACCAAATACAGACAATATTGACTAAACCTCCTGAGCATATTCAGGCAGTCAGTCTACACTGTGATAGCAATCTAGTGAAGGAGAATGCTTTATCCTGCAAAGCGTGTGGCCCTTTGTGACTGTTGTTCTGTTTTTAAGGTCTAAAGGTTCATTTGAGAAAGAAAGTCTAAGTATTTATGAATCATGGTGGACCAGAGGGATGCAAATGTTCATGTGGGGCTGGCCTCACCTCCTAAGAAATTAGTATTCACAACTTCCTTGCAATGGTATGAGCCTTTGGCACCAGAATTGATTACTATTGCATTACTGCACCAAGAAGCCAATAGATCAAAATGTGTTTGCTAAAATGTATGTAAAAATTCTGAAATTCCCTATTCTCTGTGTACAAAAAGAAAATGAAAAAAAAAAAAAAACACTAGGAGACATGTTGTTTGGGGTGGGTGGGTGGGGAACCTTCCTTATATTTATATAAATCTGTATATAATATGTATATTGCTAATTCAGTAAAAAAAGAAAAAAAAATTTAAAGGGAATTTATTAGATTGGTTTACACAACCAGAAGCAGATAGTCCACAATGACCGTCTGCAGGCTGGAGAGCTGGAGAAACCAGTCACTGTGCAGTCCAGGAAGCTGAAGTGTCAGAACAAGAGGGATCAATGGTGCTAACCCAGACCAAGACTGAAGTCTTCTGGAAACTCCCTGGAGAATCACTGGCACAGTCTGCTCTGGAAAAGGGAAAGGGCAAGTCTGATGTCCTCAGGCAATCGCAGCAGCAATCAAGAACCCGTTCAAGGAAAATCAAACTTGAATCTGCTGCTGTTGCTTCCTTGCTCTTCCAACTTTTATCCCACCCAAGCCACCATCGTATTGGATGGTGCTGCCCACACTTAGGCAGGGTCTCCACTTCATTCTCTGTCCCACATATCAATCATTCACATCCTCATCAACACACCCAGAAGCTTCTTAATCTTGGACATCTCTTAATCCAATCAATTGACAATTCAATTTAACCATTACACTGGGTCAAAGTCACAATGTTCTGTAGTAGAACAGTGGTCATTTCCCAAAAGAATACTTTTAGCATGAGGAATGGGACACTTCTGCCTAGATGCATATAGGCTCATTAACTGTATTCACTTCTCACTTCAGTTTCTTTAATAAAAATGTAGCCCATTTCCTTGAGTAATGACTACCTTTGGAAATAGTTATCAACAAGCACAGTGTTTAAACTTATATTATTCTCTTTTTACTTTGAATATGACATAAGTTCTTTGAGCCAGAAAAAATTGAGTCTTTTCACCACACTATTTTGGGAGAATAATTAGCCTCTTCAAGACACCCTGAGTAATATGAGAATGATATGAACAAAATTCTAGATGAGGTGAATGTCAGACTGGGACAAAGATGTTAAGATTCAGGCTGGAAATGCCTAAGAGAAAGGTGTTCACCTATATTCACCATGAGCCAAAGCTGATCTAGATTGTTTATAATTGAATGATGAAGAATAAGTAAAATTCAAAATTTTTATTTGGTAAAAAACATCAATGAATTTAATATTAACCCATGACTTTAATTTGTTGCAGTGCTGGGATTCAAACCCAGAGCCTTGCACATGCTAAGCAAGCACTCCATCACTGAGCTACATTCCCAACGCTTTGTAAAAATCTTCATTTGAGACAGGGTCTGGCTAAGTTTGTTCAGGCTGCCCTGACCTTGTGATGCCCGGCCTCAGCCTCCCAAGTAGCTGGGATCACAGGTGTGCACCACTGTACCCACAGCAGGTGACTTTCAAAAGCCAGACATATGACAGACTTTTGCATCTTTTTTAATTTTAGAATTTAATTTAGATAAGTCTTTCTCTTGGAAGAAGTCAGAGAACCCTTGTTGTCCCTGCCGAATCACAGACAGAGTTGTCATCTTGGTGCTTCCTCCGCTGTAGCATTTGCCTGTCTTATGTGTTCCAGGGTGGAGTTAACGCTTTCTACCATGGGATCTAGGACTATGACCAAGTCAGTGCCCGAGTGCACCTCATGATGGAGAAGGGAGACACTGTTTTCTTTCACCCTTTGCTCATCCATGGATCTGGTCAGAACCACACTCAAGGATTTCGGAAGTTATGCATCTGTTCTGATCCATATTTTAAAGATCAGCGAGTTCAAAACAGAAAATCATAGGTATAGTAATGTGTAAAGATTTATAACTTTTCCCTAAACTGTCCTTTTTTTCCAGTTTGTTTACAGGAAGTATATTTGTCTTCTTGCGTTTTTAGCTCTACTCAGTCAGAAGCCAGGTGCCCTTAGGATCCTAAACCGGTTCCTCATGAATCTAGGTCATTTGTGGAATTGCTTCAGGGCAGTAGCTCACCTTGCAGTGCACAGCTCTGCTTTCTGAAGGAAAAACAATGGCTGAAATACTCAGATGATCACATTTGGAATTTATATTGCTCAGAGTAACTAGAACTAGAGAAAATTTCTAATACTTTCATTATTGAGAGAAAAAGTATTGATCCTCAGCAAAGGTTCTGAGTTAGCTGCTCAGAAATCAGATATAGCAGGCAACCATGTTTTTCCCCTTCTAGCCTCAAGTGTTTTAAATTAAATAATTTTGTCACTTACATTTAAAAATTGACAGAATTCCTCACAAATTCCCTGATTTCTCACTTCTCTCAAATTCAGCAGATCTGATATAGTGGGCCCATTTTTCCCCATGGTTGTCCTTATTATTGAGGCTCCTTTAGAAATTTAGTGGGGCTTCCCCATTTGTCCTCTCATTCCCACTGATCCCTGTTATAACCCAAGTATAAGGTGCCGGTCTTCATCTTCCATTCATTCACGTTTGCACCAGGCTCAACAGGACAGGGTGTATATTAAGGCAATTTGGGGCATTGCTTGAGAACAAAATTGAAGGGGCTACAAAAACTTCAGCCATCAAAGCAAATGCCATTTTACTAAATCAGAATTAATGCAAAAAATCCATGCCATGCAAATGCCAAAATTTTAAATGAAAGACAGGTAGTACCTTGCACTAGCATAACGCTCAGGCTTTGTAAGTGGGGTATGGGCACAATGATGCAAATAGCGTTGTGAGTTGTAATGTATTGACTTTGCAATTTTCCATGTTTTTCACTGACTTTAATGTTCTGGAAGAATACTTACCATTATTTCCTAAAAACATGGATGTAGAAATGCACAGTTTTCCTTTTGCCTTGAGCCTTGATATGGCTCTGCCTGGCACTGGGGCCTGCACTCTAGAAGTTTGAAATTTGGGATGAAATAGAAAGTTCTTCTGACAGGTGTGATCACCTTAAGATAACCAACTTGTGACAAAGAAAGTGGGTTTTAGCTATTGTTTTGCAACTTAGATTTGTTTATGCCTTTTTCTAAAACAGGAAGAATTATGAAACCTCAGCCTATTCTCAGCAGGAAATAAGATGGGTAATAATGTCAATGTATTGACCTCTAAATGTCCCTCTTGATTGAGAGGTGTGCTATTTTACTTCTCAAGGCATTTTTCAATTTTCATATAAATTGCCATTGCAATGATATCCTATCCCAAATTTAACTGCGTAACTAACTTTTATGACTACATAGATGATGAACCACAGGGGGGTACATTCCTTTTTAGGACTTGGAGATAAACACTCATTGGGAAAACTTAAGCTTAAAAATGTAAAGACCTGTTGCTTAGGTGATTATGCCCCCTATCCTATATACACCTTTTAAAAATAAAATCATAGCTAGGTAAATTTTTTTTTGTAGTTTCTTAATTAGCATTTAGCTAGGGGGCAGGAGGAGAGGCTGACCTACAAAGAGGCAGATTTAGGACACCATGGAGAGGCCTTGCAGTTGAGAAGTCAAATCTGTGTGTAAGAATTACTTTCTGCAAGGAAAACTCCTTACTTGGTGGTTGGCATTAATGGGATGCTTTTCTGCATTATCAATGTTCACTCTGCACAGGCAATTTCCTGCCATTTCGCCAGTGCCAATTGCCACTACATTGATGTGAAAGGCACCAGTCAAGAAAATATTGAGAAGGAACTTTTAGAAAGAGCAAATAAATTCTGTGGACCTGGAAGTAACATAGACATGAAGGTACACTTGCATGAAATGACCAAGTAAAAATGTTTAAGATTTCTTTTCTTCAGATACTTAATTAATCCCTGATTTAATATGAAATATAGGACATGAATCCTTCTGAGGTCATGCAAATAAACATAAAGGTTTGGGATTTAATCAGGTCTCCTTTCTTGATAAAGAATATTTCCATTAGGAAATCCAGTAAGACTCCAGAGAGTAATTCTGGAGTCAGTGTTCCTTTCAGTAAATTTGTATCTGGAGTTTTATGAGAGGCATAATGTGCATGCAGCAGAGATGAAACATCTCTAAGGGGGCATTAGACAATGTTTCATGAACTTTCCTAATTGATACATATCACTTGTAAAGTATTTGTTTTTAAGTAGTGGATATTCGATCCTGCTGCTGAGCGACAGACAAATTATCTGATTGATAATTTGATTAAAGTATTATTAAAATGATGGTTTTATATTATTAAATTAGTAAATTAATATTGTTAAATTATTATTAAAATGAGAAGGCAATTAACATTTTCACTTTGTAGGAAACACACATTTTAGCCTCTGAACCAAGAAGCTATTCCTATTTTATTTTATTTATATGAGATAATGATACTATCGACATGTCCCTTCCCCTAAGAGACTGCATGTGATGATAACTCTGGGTTATCCAGGATGCTGCAGGTCATTGCACACCAGTGGGATGCCACCGTGCCATTGGGAACCATCAGGAGATGGAGAATCTTGCTTCTCCCTTAGAACCTACAGATGTGCCCCTTGTCTGAAAAGGCTGCACGAAAGGGGTTCAACCAGCTGAAATGCTGGAAAATATTCAGAGGATTCTGAATTTGTTTCGTTTGTTTGTTTGTTATTTCCGCAATCTAACAGATTTCTGGGGACTTGAACCCAGGTCTCGAGCTTGCAAGGCAGGCACTCTACGTGATGGGCTACATCGCCAGCACTGGAAAATATTCAGAATATTAAAAAATATTTGAAAAAAAATGTATCTCTACTGAACACGTACAGGCATTTTTTCTCATTCTATTCCCTAAACAACAGAGAATCAATCCAGATAGTGTTTCCATTATATTAGCTGCTATGAGTAATCTCGAGGTGCTGAAGTATGTGGGTGGATGTTCAGAGGTTATTTTATTGAAGAGACTTGAGAATCCATGGACTTTGGTATCTGAGGGGTCCTGCACTGTACATTACATTTGAAGTTTGTGAAGGTTGTTCTGGATGAACACCACCTGCATTTATTTGTTACTTTATAAGTCAGTTTATCAGGTATATTTAGAATAATAGAATAACAATGCCAACTTATATAATTCTAAGTTACAAAAACACTTCCATGTCCCTTTTCTCATTTTCTTCACAAGAACCTGTACAGTCTGTTTGAAGAAGGAATTAGAGTCCCAGAGACTGGCCTCAATAACAGGACTAGATTTCAGAGTCAGTCCTAATTCTGAAATCATTCTTTCCACCATACCTTGATGTTTGCTCAAAAATAAATAAGAAATAAGATCATCTAAATTGCTTTATTAGTAATGGCACAGGGTGCATTGTGGAGCATGCCTATAATCCCAGCCTCTTCCTAGCTTGGCCGAGGTAGGAAGATTGCAAGTATAATCCCAGCCTCAGCAACTTAGCAAGAGACTGATTCAAAATACAAAATAAAAAGGGCTGGCATGAAGATTAGTGGAGAGTGCCCCTGGGTTCCATCATCTCTCGGGATAAAACCCAAGTAAACCAGTACCAATGGCAACATTTCCACTACTATGATCTCATTAGAGTGGCACCCTCAAAGTGGTTCAGACAAATAAAGAAAAGAAAAGCAGAGAGAAGGGTAGTGAACTGCTATGACTTAGCATTATATCCACCAGGTGCATTAACTGTGATCAGCAAGATTGACAGCTGGGGGATCCAATGAGTCCGAGCATTTAGGTCTGTTTAAATGTTGGCAAGAGATTATTTGGAGTTTCAGAACTTGTTTTATTTACTAATCAATATAATTATCATAGCACCCCCCCCCCCCCCGCTTAACAATTTATAGAGGCTAGAAATCTATTTTCTTGCAGGGAATAGGCCAATGGAAGTCTTCCATACTCTCACTATGTTTGGTATTATTTCCAGGATATTTTTATGTTTCGAGCCCAACTTGTGAAAGGAGAAAGAACCAATCTTTGAAACAGCCTTTAACTATAACTCTTTTAAAGGAAATTAAAAGAAACAAGGAGTCCAGGGAAAATGTTTTCATATTGGAATAATGTAATATATCCTAAGACTCATTAACAAAATCAAGAAGGGTATTGAGGATTTCATTGTGCAGAGTTAATTTTGCAGTGCAATGGCACTAAGTGAGATATTACTCTTTTCAGAAAAACTGATTTGGGATTACAACTAATAAACATGGTAAATGATTTAAGTATGTTCAATCAGTTCCTTTCATTGAACTATCTCTTTATCTGTAGAAATGAATTCTCTGAAACTCAGTGTGCACTGAGATGAGCATGCCCCTCCTAGTAAAGCCACCACTTCCCCATTTCACGTCAAGAGAGATTTCTAATCTAGAACCATGTGTAGTACATTCACATTTGGTGAAGGGCATACAAAGGACACCATGGGATCAAAATAAGATGGGTTCTCATTCTCTGACACAGACTTCCTTCCAAGACTTCTTCAACCCAACTACCCTCCTTCAAAAACAGAATATCATTTCTAAAATTTACCTCTGTTTCTAACAAATGTTGACCGAGGCACCTTCCCCTGTATTCCTGTTAAGCAGGGCAACTGAAAGCCTTCAGCATTTATGAATGAAACCTAAGCTGTTTCGAGGAACAGGAACATTTTAGGATACTTCAGCCTGAACTGGGAGTGAGCCTGGACTGATTTTATTTCAATATAGCACTACATTTTTATACCACTTGAGGGCAGCAAGGAGACCTGGTCCTTATTTTTAAAAATTCTAGTTAGGGCTTCTGTAAGAAAGAAACAGCCAGTTCCTTCCTTGTCATTCTGTTTAGCACAAGTTTTCCTTTATCTCGTGTTTCCATATTTGTTAATTTCTTGAGGAGGGCATCCATTTAAGCTTAGCCCCGGCTGGAAAGGAGAGAAGGCGAGAGAATCATTAAGAGGGCCTAAGGAAGCTGGTCCTAGAACGATGGGAACTACAATGTAAATAAGGAATGCCAGGGCAAACAGCACAGTTTCTTAGTTCCCAGGTGCATTCCCAATTCTCCAGTTGGGAGACATGCATTTCTCATCCCATCTGTGTCCCTTCTGTCCATTAGTTCACATAATAGTTTGCAAGTGCCCACTCTGTAGTGGGAAGGGGAATGACAGCAGGATGACTAGGGTTGCTTGTCACCCATGTGCACCCTTCTTGCAAAGGGTGGGAGGAAACCTCTGCTAGAACATGAAGAGATGGGACAGGAAGAGCTTGGCAGAATGAGGAGAAGCCTGGCTGCTCAGTGGAAGGGAATTTGTCCTGGGCTATTCATTTCACTAGAGAGCAATCCAAAAGTTTATGCACAGAGTGCAAAATAGAACTATAAACTCCTCTCCTTTTTCCTGTGTTCTTTTTAATATATAAAATTGAGATAAAATACATATAACATAAAACTAGCCTTCTTAACCTGTTTTGTTGTTTTTACTGGGGATTGAACCCAGGGGTGCTCCACCACTGAGCTACATCCCCAGCCAGGAATAAATTGAGAGTGAGTTGGAAAGTAGACACTCAGAAATACAAAGAAAACCTTTAGCCCATCTGGCTATTTAGGGAGCTGGCAGCCTTCTATTAAGAGCCAGATAGTCATTATTTTCAGCTTTGCATCCTGGACTGTCTCTGTGCAGTGACTCAGCTCTGCCATTAAAGCAAGAAGGCTGCCAGAGACAATATGAACCCGTGTGAGCCAATGACACTCTATTTACAAAAAGGGATGACTGAGAGATTTAACCCTGAGGCTGTAGAGTTTGGGCACCCGACTCTACATGAATGTGCAAAGTCAGTAAGCAAACAAGTGTCCTGTGCCTTGTACCTGCAGTGTTGCAGGATGGTTCAGGGTCCTTACCTGTCTGCTCCTTAGAGATGCACAGAAAGCTTCTGCCAGCTTCACCTTCCTGGCACAGAGAGCAGCTTGTTCACCTGTGTGTAATACACTGCAGCTCTTTTTGTTTTCTCAATGTGTCCAGTTTTTAATTTAGATTAAGTTCAGGACATCTGTTAGTATTTATCTGGAAACCTCTAAAGTGTACCTCGTAGTTCAGAAATTATTGCACTGAAGTCTGCTAGAAAACATTGATATAGCATGAATTTGAACTGAATGTGCAGGTTGGTAGCAATAAGAAATTTCAGTGGCAACAACAGAAACTAACATTGATTATGAGAATCAGAAAACTGTGTCAGCAGGCTGTTTGGGACTCAGGGAGTGATGCAGGGGGCCAGGTATGCAGAGGGGCAGGGACAACAGAAGGCGAAAGACTGGTCCATAGCTGTGGGCATGCATTTGACCCCACGCCTCATCCCACCCCTGGGAGCCTCCTTATTCTGGAGCTATTGAGCTATGGCCCAGGCAGGCTAGAGCATAGGTCGCCAGAGAGTCTGCCCTGCTGGTATGGGCCTGAAGTATGGCAAACCACAACCAAGGCAAGCCAGGGTGCACCAACCAGTTCCTCAGAGGCAGTCCACCCTGCTGTAGAAGCCCACTCCACATGTTACCCCAGTTTGAACCCCCAGAGCATCCACCACGTAAGACCTCAAGTTCCTGCTCAGGAAAATGGAAGTGGGGCAGACTTGAATGAAAGTTCAGACTCCAATGGACAGAGTGTGAACCAGAGGCTGCCTACAGGTTGCTGCAGAGGTGAAGAGGGAGCTTTTATGGGTTTTTCCATTCTTGTGGTCCACTCTTCTTGGTGGAGTAGAGATAGCCCCAAAACAAGAAAAATGCCACTTTCTACTGCAACACCCTTGGAACTTGGACCCAACATCTGAATTTTATAGTTCACCTGCATGGAACCCCATTCTGAGCAATGCAAGAGGAAGGGCTATAATATAGGTCACTTTATAATATTCCTGTGCAAAAACTCACTGACTCAGTTCCCTGTCAGACACTCTATTTTAGCTCCCCAGTTTCAAAGATCCATCACCTGACATTAGGTTAACCTCTGGGACCAAACCAATGTGACATATTCTGGGGTCACTGATATTAATTTAGTGGATCACAATCTGAGTTTTTTGAAAACAAATTTGTTAAAATGAAAGACCAGAGAGCCTGGCACATAGTAAGTCCTTCACATTTTAAACAAAAATGTGCACACATGTTTTGGATAGTGATGCAAAATGAATTTCTTATTGTTGGGTGTGGTCAAAAGTCTGACACCCCACTAGGGTAATTCTGATTCTCATGAAAACAACAGATACTATTCTGGGAATGAGATGTTAAGTCAAAAATCTGTGTTAAGTTGGCCACAACACATCCCTTTATTAGCAGATCTGCATGGACCTGTGTGGTGACTAGGACCTTTGCTTGCAGGAGCCAACTTGAGCAAAATGAGACCTTTACAATAAGAATCTGGGTACTTCATGACATCCAAGAAAGAGTCACAACCTCCCAACAGGGTCATGGGTGCAGCAGGAAATCTGGGAGTCCCTCTTACTGTCTCCTAATTTGGCCCTTCCCTGTGTGGTTGCTTCCTTCTCTTGCCCCAAAGACCTAATTCTACTGCAAAGGGTGTTTATCCTAAGGTTCTGGGGTTTGCATCTCTCCTTCCAAGAGAATAGTCAGACTGTGGAACTTTCTTAGTTTGAATTCCAGATTGTTAAGAAGTGGCTTACTGATTCACATCAAGTCAAATGCCCTGCTCTGATCTGATTATTTTTTAATATAACCAGTTTCTTTCTTAAGTAATGCTAGCTCTGTGTGTGTGTGTGAGCACACACTTGCAGAGACGTGTTGAGAGGCAGGTTATCGAGGACAGGACAAAAGGGTGTGTGCATCAGGTGGGGCAATTTCAGGGAAGAGAACTGAGCAGACAGTAATTGTGGCCAAAACAGTCTAAATAGACACTTACCTCTTTAAAAATACACTGATCTGTTGGATATGGTGGCGTATGCCTATTATCCCTGCTACTCAGGAGGCTAAGTCAGGAAGACAGTAAGTTCACGGTCAGCCTCAGCAACTTAGCAGACCCTGTCTCAAAATTAAAAATGAAAAAATGGGCTGGGACTGTAGCTCAGTGGTATAGCACTCCTGCATTTGATCCCTAGTACCATGAAGAAAAAAAGAAAAAGAAAAAGAACCGGTCCAAGCCAGCAGATTCATTTCTGGACAAATGCACAAAAGCGTTGAAAGCAGCATCTCAAAGAGGCATTTGCTCATCCAGTTAGAGCAGCAGCATTTGCTCTTGTGGAAAGCAGCCCAAGTGTCCATCAGTGGGAAAATGGATAAACAAAATGTGATCTATGCACACAGTAGGTATTATTCAGCCTTAAAAAGAAAGGAAATTCTGGCACATGCTGTAGCATGGATGAACCTTGAGGACATTATGCCGAATGAAAAGTCAGTCACAAAGAACAAATATGATACAAGTCCACTTATATGAGGTCCTTAGAATAGTTTAATTCATAGAGGCAGAAAATATAATGTGGTGGCCAAGAGTCTCGGGTGGAGGAAATGGGAGGTTAGTGTTTAATGGGGACATTGTGTCAGTTTTGCAAGATGAACTCTTTGGAAGATGGCAGTTAAGATTGCACAATGTTAATGTCCTCAGTGCCACTGAACTCCGCATTTCAAAAGTGGTTAAAATGGCAAATTTTATGTGTATTTTACCACTTTTTTTTAAACAAACAAACATAGGGCAAACAGGGGAGGGGCTTCCAAGCACATGCAATGAGCAAAGGCCTGCACTTTCCCAAAGCAGCTAGTCTCCAAGTTCTTGGAAGTGGGTCCTTCCTGCCGCTTCTTTGGGAGCTCTGTGTGAACACCTCATAAACCCTCTTCAGATACTCTCTGGTTAAGCGACCACGGCCCAGGACGAGGCTCCTGCCCCCTGAGGAGCCAGGCTTCCCATGCTGTCAAAGTCCCATGGCGGCTCTTCCCCTCTTCATTCCTTGGTTTTTCCTGAACTCAGTCCAGCACTGGTCGCAGGGACCGGTGACCTGTCACTGGAGCCATGGCTAGCCTCTGAGGAAGCAGCTATTTCCCCACTCACCGCGGGGCCTAGAGGATCCCCTTCTGGTCTGAAACCTGCATTTCCTGGTCTGCAGTTGTGGGAACCTGTCCTTATTTAGCAGAATCAGACTAGGTTGAGCCATGGGACGCAGAGGCCTGGCTTCTAGGAACTGCCGGGAAGCATGTGGCGCTGCGTGGGAGTGGTTCCCTGTCTCCTTCTGGAATTTTCCCTTTAATTTTCCCTGCACCCTATCCTGTCCATCACAGAAGAAGCTCCTCCCAGTCCTGGCCCCCTTTACCTGTATATTATAAATAAAAGAGAGTTGGGTAAGTTATTACTCTAGGAGGCCAGAGCTGGCCAGACCCGTTACATCCCCTTTCATTTAAAAAGAATATTGGCTCTTGTGTGTTTATTGAGTTGATAAGTTTGTGGGTAATTGAGTGATATCTCACATCCTCCTCAGACAGTTAACACTTTTCTCCTCCACGTGGACATGGCAGCGAGGACCCCCACATGCAGTCATTTCCCAGAAGCAGTCATAGAGCCAGAAGTAGGACAAAACCAAATCAAAAACAAAAGGCAGGGGCCCTTTAAAGAGTCCCTCTTAGACAAGCCTGAGGTTAAGACTCAGCCTCGTTGTTATACCTTTTGCAATCACTGCACATCTCTAGACCTTAGTTTCTTCAGTTATAGAAACAGAGTGTCATGGCTGGTTTTTCAAAGAGCATTGGGTATTTCTCTTTTTCAGTTATGTCATTTGTCGAGCAGCCCATTCACAGGTCATCTGGTAAATATCTTAAAATTAGAGTCTGTATTACCAAGAAAACAAAGGAAAGCAATCCTGAATCAGTAACAACTCTACCTAGGACATTGCTAGAACCTGGCAGGGAAGAGGGATGCTCCAGAGCCCCAGGCATAGGATCTGCACTGATCCCTTTAACTCCTTCCTCCAAAACACAAACCCCCAAACGCCCCAATCTTCCAGCATTGAGGGGTCTGCAAACCTGCAGATTGTTCCAAGAGTGAGTGTAAAACAGCAAAGTTTTAAAAAATCTGGGTTACATATATCATAGGTGACAATCTGCTTATTATCCAGACAATTTGCATCATTAAATTCAGGTTAGCTGAAAGAAATGTGGAAATGTTGGGAAAGGTGAGTGGGAATGAAAATAATTAAAGGGTTGGAAACTGAATTTCTGTGGATGGCAAAGACAGATTTGGGAAATGATCTTAGACTAACCAAAGCTGTGAGCAGCCAGAAACATCTCTGTACATTCCTGGATCGCCTCTGTCCCTGTCCTCACGATCTCACTGCCAGCAGCCTCACAGACACCCCCAGCCACCTGAACAGACTCCCTTTCATTCAGCCTCCCTGGGGAAAATTCCCAGGCAAGCCTGCACTTGCACACTTGTTACCACGTGGGCCGTTGGACAGTCACCCTTTCATGCATTCCCCCAACTGAGCCGTCCAGATGCCCGCCAAAGTGTGTGTGTGTGTGTGTGTGTGTTGCCCACCAACCACACTGCACACCAGCTCTCCAGCCCTGTTCCCTCCGATTTCCCTGCCCGCTGTTCCCCTTCTCCCAGTTTCTGTCCAACTTCTCCACATTAATCTCCTTCAACAATGATTTATTGAGTGACTTGATGTGCCAGGCACTGTCGGGACCCCTGGGAGAAGCAGAAGCAAGCAAGCATGCACTGTGAGTTCAAGGATCCGGTCTGCCGGAGAAGGGATTGGGGACCAGGGCAACCTATAAAATCCTATGCACGTGAAGGAGACTAGCCTTAAAAGGGAGGCAAAGCACAAGAAAAAGTGGAGGCCAAGGGAGAAGGAGGATGGGGGACACTAGGAAAAGAAGATTGCTGACCCCTGGAGAGGTGAGAAAGGAAGTCATTGAAGAGGAGAGGGGGGCTTCAGAATAATCCTGGAACATTAGAAAGATTTTGCCAGATGGGCCAGGAAAGAGAAGGTGGTTCACCAGAGAGAATGTGAAGAAAGAGGAATCCTCATGGCATGGCAAAAGTGTGATGTGCCAGAACTCAGAGGACGAAGACAGTGGAACTGGCTGAAGAGGTAAATAGGGACAGGTAATAAAAATCTTTTCATGCCATGCCAAATAATTTGGAATTTATTCAATTTTCAATGGTGCTTTTAGTGGCAAGTAGCAGAAAAAGTCAATTCTGCAGGCTTAACCAATAAAGAAAATGTGTTTTGTCACATAACTGGAAGCCCAGAGGACACAATATGCTCAGTGGTCATCAAAGACTCCATTTATTTTTTTTTTTCCTCTTCCCTCTTCATCTTCATAGTGGTTTCTTCTCATGATTAAAAAATGACTGCAGTGATCCCAAGCACTGCATCCTCACCAAAGCCGTCCAGAAGCAGAAGAGAATCATTTAACCTCTTTGCAGCTCCTTTTAAGGACTAAGAATCCTTTGGTTAAAACCTAAGAATCCTTTCCTAGAACGTTCCACACTCCAGGAGCCTCCTCCCCTCCTCGAGTTCATATGCCCCTGCCTGTCAGTGATCACTTGACTGGTTTAACTAATCAGACCCATTCCAGGGACTGGAGCTGGGTCCAGAGGCTCATAACTGACAGAGAGCTGGACAGAACCTCAGCTGTTCCGGTAAAACACGGGGTGACAACCACCGTCACTGTGAGCCACAGGAGGGTTTTAGGAGGTGTGTGACATCACCAAATTTGCCCTGTAGGAAGATCATTCTGACAACAGTTTGTAAGATGAGAAGCGAGAAGAATGAGACTTGAGGTAGGAGAACCAGTGGGAGGGTTCGCAGCGACACTGCAATGAGAGCAAATGCAGTCAGGGACCAGGGACACCGGTGGGTCACAGTTAGGACGGAGATGTGATGGACATTAGATATGATGACAGGAGGAGGGAGGAGGCCAAATGACCCTGGTCCCCAAGGAGTCTCCAACTTCCCTCTGCCAAATTCACCAGCAAAGCACTCTGGGCTTTCCCAGAAGCAGAGTTTCCCATACCCTTAGGGGTCCCTCTGAGAATGACTGCCCTTGTCCCCAAATGTGTGCCATGGACTCCTCTATCTGAGCAGCCATTCTTGGCCCAGTCCCTGACTCCTTCCTTCCTTCCTCCTGTCACCTTCCTCGCAGGCTCTATAACACTGCTCTCTTCCCAGTAGTCTCCTAACCCACGGGCAGCTCTTTCCTGTCTTTCCTCCTCCTCTCCCCGCCCGCCTCCTCCTTTCTGCAGTGCTGGCCTGCAGTCTTGCCTTGCACATGCTAGGCAAGAGCTCGATCACTAGGCTACAACCCCAGCCCCCGGTTCCCTTTGAATCTTCCTGATCTCCAAATCTGTGCATGCTTAGGTTTCCGAGCATTTTCTCTCCTCTGTCTCCTCATTTTCTAGGTCAGAACCCTTCCTTGGTGTGCAGGCCACAGGGAGTTCACAGGGGAACAAATCCCAGCTCTTTGACTTCAGCATCCTCTTTCCTGAAGCTGTTCACTTTGAGAATGTGTCCAGGGTGGAGATGTGGATTCTCCAAACCTTTCCATTTTTTAACAAAAGATAATCAGTAAAATGTCAAACTCACAGATACCACCTCATACCTATTAGGATGAGTTCCATAAAAGAACTAACGGAAATGTTGGCAAGAACAAAGGGAAATTAGAACCCTGTGCACCACTGGTGGGAATGTAAAATGGTACAGCTGCTGTGGAAACCTGTATGGATGCTTCTCAAAAAGCTAAAATTAGAATTACCTGTGATCCAGAAATTCCACTTTGGGAAGAGAGAGCCAGAGGCCTAGGATATAGCTCAGCAGTGGATTGCTTGCCTAGCGTGTACTGGGCCCTGGGTTCAATACCCAGCAGCATACACACACACACACACACACTCTGAAAGCAGAGTCTCAATGATATTATTTTACATCCATGTTCCTGGCAACATTATTCACTATAGCTAAAAAGTGGATATAACCCAAATATCCATTGGTGGATGAATGGATAAGCAAAATGTGATCCCCACAAACAATGGAATATTATTCAGCCTTAAAAAGGAAGGAGATTAGATTACAAGCTAGGCTATAATATGGATGAAACTTGAGGACACTATGCTAAGTAAAACAAACCATTCTGAAGACAGACTCAAAGAAGCAGAGGATTTCACTTACATAAGGTCCCTAGAGTCATCACATTTATAGAAAGGGAAAGTGCAAGGTGGCTTCAGGGGCCAGGGGAGGAAGGAATGGGGCATTAATGTTCAGTACAGTGTATTGTTTTTGCAAGATAAAGAGTTCTGTGGGTGGGTGAGGGTGACAGTGGTACGACCCTGTCTATCTTCCTAATGCCACTGAACTGCACACTTTAAAATGGTCAATCTTACGTGTATCGTATTATTTTAAAAACGGGGGAAAGCAAGCACCGCCTCCTAAATTTCTGAACCATTTTAAGGTTCACTCTTCAGGGGAGAGAGACCTTGGGGGCTGTCTGTCTCTGAGGAGAGTCTGGTGAATCGAAGTGAAGAGTGTCGGGGATTGTAGACTAGGGGTCTGATGGCACCTCAGAGACAAGCTCCTGAAGAGGCTTGCCTCAGCCAGTTCTCTGCGATGCTGAGGTCAGAGTGAGCGGTGGATGTGGGAAGTGTATTAGCTGACTGATTATCAGAAAATAAAGTCAAGCTCTGGATGACAAGAAGCACGGGCTCCTTCACTTCATGATGCAGAGGTGTGGTCAGGCGGAAGACTTCCTTCAGAGCACTCAGCAAAGTGCAGCTCCAACTTGATCAAACTAGACTTCGGGCATGGTTGTGATAAAATATAAGTCAGTGTTTAATAATAACTTTAGAAGTCTTGATAACGTCCTTTTTATTCAATTGTTCAAAGCTGGGAAAGCAAACAGCTTTAATGACAGGTGATACATTCACTAACTATGTGGTTTTCAACTCTTTGCTTTTCTCAAAATTGAAAGAAGATCTAATAGGCCTGTCAGCTGATAGGTCTCTACAAAGAATATTTGATGGTAGATCACTATTGGCATATAACCCAGAAAACTTTCAAAGAATTGAGTGACATTGCTATAATAAATCTTTCTGCCTCATCAACTGCGTATTTCTGAGAAAATCTTTCCCAGCTCTTCTATATATAAAAACAAAAGGAATGAACTAAAATTAAAATAAGGCTCAATATTGTTGAATTTTGTCTCAATCTAACGATAAGGAATAGTCAAACCAAAATATAATTTGCAAATAGCTATGTTCATTTCATGAACAAGTGTCTAATGATCATTTAACATTTATAATTATTTGCCATTTAATGCATAACTATTATATTGTTTGATGAGTTATACACCAATATGAATTATAATGACCACTCAACCTAGAAAAAAATAAACAGGAATTATGATCTCAGAAAAAATATACACTGGTAAAGAAGTGTGACAGGGTAATAAATGGAGGATTTACATGCTTGAAGTTACATTACATTGAGAATATATGTTGCAAAGAAGGAAAACAGAAAGGTCCTAAGGTCTTGTCACTTGCTGTTTCATCAGTGGACTGGAAATGGGAGTTCAAGGAGAAAGAGAAAAATATGTCCAATTTCTAATTGTTAACCAAACAAGTCTGGTGCAGTGGTGCATGACTTTTTATTTTTGGCAGTGCTGGGGATTGAATCCAGGACCTTGTGCTTTCAAGGCAAGCATTAGACCAACTGGGCCATATCCCCAGACCTGGTACATGCCTTTAATCCCAGTTACTTAGGAAACTGAGGCAGGAGAATCCTAAGTTCAAGGTCAGCCTCAACAGTTTAGCAAGACCTTGTCTCAAAATAAAATTTAAAATGCTGGGGATGTAGGTCAGTGGTAGAGTTCTTGCCTAGCATGTGTGAGGCCTTGGGTTCTATCAAGCCAACCTTAAGCAAGGCCTTAAGAAACTTAGTGAGACCCTGTCTCAAAATAACTCATAAAATGGACTGGGGATGTGGCTCCATGGTAAAGTGCCTCTGGGTTTGGCCCCCAGTACCGAAAAATAAAAAAAAAAGAAGACGACTATTACCCCAGTTTAGGGTGAGTCCCCTGTTCTCCCTTCCCAGGCACATTGTGCTCATCCTTCAGAGACTCAAGTCTGGTCTTTGCACCTGAGCTTCCTTGGAAATACAATTTTTTATATCAGTGATTCTGATGCTGTCAGTATATTATATGGTCATCTAAACAGTTTTGTTCTCTGTTAGTATTATCTCCCCAGTTGAACTGTACACTGTTTGAGGGTAAGAATCAAATTATGGGTTGGGGATATAGCTCAGTTGGTAGAGTGCTTGCTTTGCAAGCACAAGGCCCTGGGTTCAATCTCCAGCATCTCGAAAAAAAAAAGAAATCAAATTATATAATATTCATTAAATTGTGTTTTTTTGAAAACTGAATTGAATTAAAGGTCATTCTCAATTTAGAATTTCTTGTCATAAAATGAACAATCCAGATCTTTCAAAGTAGGCAAGGAGATGTTCATAAGGGATCCATTATAAAAAAACATGCTCAATGAAGTTTGAGAAATACAAAATGAAACATTTTCTAAATGCAGAATTTGCCAGAGACTTTCATGTGCTCCTGTGCTTTGTGAGTCTGGTGGGGAAGAGAGCTAGAAGCCAGTGTTTCCCAAATGTATTTTACCATGGAACTCTTTCATCGGGGAACAAAGATGGTACTAGTATCTTGAAACTTTGGGGAAGTCAGAGTGAATACATTCCACAGTGCTGGGGTACAACTGGAACATCACATAGAAAGACACTGTCCAAGTCAGATGCGTTTGGCAGGAGTCATACCTGCCGTTTTCCAATCCTGTTGGTTCCCCAGGCCCATCGTTCAGGACTTGGCCTGGCAGAGCCTCTGCACAAGCGTGCCTTCAAAGCCGTCACCCTGAGGATGACAAGACTGGCCTGTGTGTCTGCTTTCCTTCAGCATGGCTCAGCCCTGGCCAGGCTTCCTGAGGTGACTCAGTTCCTGCCCTCCCTGGACCTGACTCAAGCAGCACCTAGACACATCCCCAACCTCCCAGCACTGTGGGGAACTCAGAATATAAGCCATACATTCATGGCATTCCTGGAAGGCCGGGTCCCCAGCCAGCTGGCCAACAAAGCTCATCCACAGCCCTTATTTATATGCTTTTCTGTGGGTCTTGCCAATGAATCCTTTCCTTTCCGTTCCCCACAAAGTCCATCATGAGACCAGAAAGAAGCTCTGTTTCATTTCCAGAAGAGAGAGAGAAAGAGAGCACCTTTGTTTAGAGAAATGCCCAGCTCTGCAGGCGCCACCTCAGACTCAGGTTATCAATAAAAATCCATATAGAGGCCCTACTCCTGAGAGGTGGGCCAGACCACGTGCTTCTGGCACTTTCCAGCCTGGGGGGAGCGGGTTGTGTGACGCCACCATGGAGCTAGCCTCGACGAAGCTCTAGATTCAGTGGAATGCTCGCAGGCTGGGAGGAACTCAGAGGCCAGAGACAGCGGAGTATTGAAGACTGGCCAGGGAGTTGCTCACAGAGAGAGATGAGCTGGATCTAGGATTACCACAATTTTCTTTTTATTTTATTTATTCATTTTAAATATATTTTAATTTTTAGTTGACACTGCAGTTTTTTTGTTTGTTCTAAACAGCACTTCTGGTCTCCCCTCCTTTCAAAAAAAAATTTTGGCGGGGGCGAGGCACTTGAGATTGAACCCAGAGGTACTTAACCAGTGAGCCACATCCTAGTCCATTTATTTGTTTTTGAGACAGTCTCGCTAAGTTGCTGAGGTTTGCTTTGAGTTTTTTTTTGCCATCGTCCTGCCTCAGCCTCCTGAGCCACTGAGGTTATAGGTGTGCATCACCACACCCTCCCTCTTGATTATAAAATTATTGTATGATCACTATACAGAATTTAATATAAGAAATACTGAAGGAAGATGTTGTAGTTAACTTTCTTTTATCACTGTGATTAAAACCTGACAGGAACAATTTAGAGGAGGAAAAGTTTCTTTAGGGTTCAGAGTTTCAGAGAACCCAGCAGAGGAAAGCTGTTTAGCTCATGGTGGGGTCAGGAAGCAGAGAAGGAGCAGAGAAGAGGCCACAGGGAAGATCACCCTTTCAGAGCACACCCCCAGTGACTCACCTCCCAATCAAGTCCCACCTGCCTACAGTTTCCACCTAGTCATCTCCTTCAAACTAAGATAGACTGATGAATTACAACTCTCACAATCCAAGCACTTCACGCTGAACGTTTCTGCATCAACACGGGAACTTTTGGAGGACTCTTCACATCCAAATCATAACAGAAGTAAATAAATACCACCCTTATTGGAAGTGGTTTTCCAATATGCATGCATGTGGGAATTAAAAACATATACACACAATATGTATGTACACAATCTTTTAGTGTCTGTGTATGTGTATGTGTGTGTGTGTGTATATATATATTTTTTTAATAAAACTTTAGATGAACCTGCGAAAACATGTGTGTATATACAGTCATATCAGTAGCTATTATTAACCTTAGCTATTCATTACAATCCCCTCAAATGTTTGTAACAGATACTGGTGCCCAGATCCCAAACAAACGGAATAAGAATCTTAGAGGTTGGGGCCCAGGAATGGGCACTTTTAAGCTACTGGGGAGCTTTGAATGTGCAATCAGGGTTGACAACCACATTCCTGTATGGTCTGGAGTAAAGATAATGTGCCCCTGTTTATCCCAAGAGTGAAACTGTTCAAGGCCCCATCTCATGATCACAGCAAAGGGTCATAAGTTCAGTGTGTCTCTCACTGATGGAGTCTAGAGGGCAGGAGTAGCATCTGCCTTGCTTAGAGATCGCTCTTAGGAATGGGTTGTAGTGGGAATGGAGTTTCTTCTGGATTCATCATGGGCTGCTTACCTCCAAATATTATCCTCAGGAGAGAGACTACAGGCCACCCTGACCAGGATGTTTTTCTGTTCAAACTGTGGAGATTAGGTTGGGGTTGACCACTAATCTTGGGCACCAAAGGGCCTGGGGCAACTCAGAAAATCAGCACTTCTCTAGCTTCTTTGGTCAAAAGGCAAGAGCTTGCTGAGGCTCATGGAAGCAAGTAAGTCTTGTTCACTTAGGCTACTGAGCTGAGATGGGGCACAGCCCACCATTTTGATAGACCTCAGAGGTGGAGGCTGGGTCCTTTGCTCTAATTGCTATGATGGGAAGCAGGGCACAGGACTTTCAATTCATTTCTTTGGAGAGAGAGAAGCCCCAGGTGAATCACAATATTGGGTCTTAGACTACTGAGGACTCTCAGGAATCTCAGTGATCCATGGACAAGCAGCCCAAGTCTTCCATTGCTAACCCAAGTCACACTTCCCCTCCTACTCCCTCATTCCCTTCTCCCTTCCACAAAGTGTGAGTCTGTTTTTTTTTTTTTGTTTTTTTTTTTTGTGATTGAAAGCAGAAAAGAGCAAAAGTTACTTTTATGACCATTTCCCAAAACCTGCCATTGTGATTCTTTTTGAAAACAGTGAAAATCTATCCATTTGAGGTAATCTTCCAGAGAAATGGGGCCAACATACTCTTATCTAACTTGTTCTGCTCTACCCTATTGTAAGGAAATTCTTTAATAAACCAGTAAAATCTACTAAAACAGGACACCTCTCTGGAAAGAGCATTTGGCCGCCTACAGAATTGTGCCTATTCTTGTCAAAAACCATTGCCGTGTTCTCCTGTCTTTGAAAAGATTTCCAACAGATATGGACTCTTACATGGGTAGATCATGTGTCCTCTGCTGTTTCATTTAGATTGTTTCTAATTTTTCACTTTAGTAAGGATACTTTAAACATCCTTGACAGGAATAATTGTGATAAATGAGGGATTTTGATTGGGACTAAAGGTCATAGCACAATGTAGGAAATAAGAATAGAAGTGGCAAAGAGAAGAAATGGAAAAAATATAACATAAGTTCAGGGGACCAATAAATAATAAGAAACCCATGAATTCAGAGAGAAATATAAAAAGTATTGAACTGGCATAAGACAGACATGTAGCAATCAGCATCAAGGCTGGCTATGGGCAGGGGCAGGGTCCTGGAGGGTTTCTGCTGTGCCAAGTACCCACCCTCTAGATAAAAGATTGTGGAAGGTGGAGGGGGCACGGCTAGAGCAGTAGAGGGGACTGGGAGAGAGCTTAAGCAAGTGGCTATTTACAGACCAAAACACTTAATATTGTAATAACTTGTATAGTTGTAACAGAGCTTAGCACCAGTTATGGGTGAGCTGATGACAATAGTCCAGGTACTTGTAGAATGACCTGTGTCTTCATCAAAACTTTTCTAGTTAACACCTCATCCATCCTGGTTCTAATAGTAGAAGACAAGTGTTTCTTGGATTCCTTTTACGGCAAGTGGGGACCCTGAAAGAAGAGAAGGTTTTATGATTTTGCCTATAGATTCAAGGAAGCCATTGGTCACCTGGGAGTAGGACATGAGGCTAGCGCTGCTTTCCTCTGAATGAATCTCTTCTGGCAGAGTTTGTGCCACCAGGAGCGTTGAGACACCATTTCCTTACAGACCTCTCATATTTCTGTGGCGCAAGAGAGAAAACGCTATGTAGATACTCCAAGACACTCTGGCTCAGCACTTACCACTTAGAGAAATGGATGGTTTTCCCAAGAAAACAAGAAGCCAGAAAGGACTTAGAAATGTTGTCCTGACTCACAAGCTCTTATTTTCCACACCCACCTGTGTCAACACAGTCAGCTTCAGAGGGACCTCAAAGGAGTTGACTTTTTAAAAAATTTCCAACTGTCACTCTCTTGCCCAACAAACAAACTTGCCCATTCAATCTAAGGTGTTTTCTTCTGAGACCTGAGGAGGGTCAGGAAAGGTGTTCATCTATATTGCCTGTGGGGGGTCCTGGGGACTGAGTTCTAGGACCCCTTGGTTCCCAGGGTCATGAGTTCCCCTGTGAGTACAACGTTCGTTTCTCACTCCTTCCCAGCAGGGGGCTCTCAGGAAACGACTGGTCCATTGAGATTGAAATGAAATGAAAGAACACAATATATTCTTTTCTTCCACCTTGTGGTGTCTGGAACTGAACCCAGAGTCGTATGCATGACAGGTAAGCACTCTACCACTAAGCTATATCCCGAACCCAGCAGACAATACAGTCTCACCATGAGGTACAAACAATAGGTTTTCATATGTTTATTTGGGGATAACACTTATAGGTAGGCCTTGGCATCCAGGGATCTCATTTGCATGAATACCCTCTTCCCAAAGGTAATTTCCACCTGATGTGATTGATGCCCACATCCTGGGAGAATTAGGTGATGTATTGAGTCAGTCAATGCCATTGTTAAGGTTAAAATTGCACCCAATTAATGAAATAGGCAAGGAAGACTTTGTTCAAGATTATTGCAATGGGAGAAGTCCTGAACCAACTCCACTGAGTCAGAGGACTGGATAGGTGGACAGAGATGGGGAAGAGAAATTTCAGTCCACCTGTGGGTGCTAGTTGACCTTCATGACTCTAAAAGTAGGCACATCCCCTTTCTCAAAGACAGGGAGATAGGGGTGCTTGCTCTGTGCATGATCATGTTTCAGAAAAATGATTGTCAGGTCCTTCAGAAAGAATTTCCTGAGGGACTGGGGGTGTAACTCAGTGGCAGAGTGTGTGCTTTGAGTGCAAAAGACCCAGCATCCCTTCTACCTGAAAAAGGAAAGATATTTCCTGGGTTGTGCAACTGGAAGTAGCTGCATCTATTTCAAAGGGGCAGAGAAAGAATTTACAATTCCAAGTTTTAGAGCAAACCCTCTAAGAAAAAGGAGGTCAGGGACCTAGTCAGGAAAACACCTGTCTAAAGTTTAACCAAGCTGGGGTGAATGTTGAGGCCATCTTGGTCACCCTCTAAGGCAAGTCTTCAAAAATTCACTGCAAAATTCATTCCTGCCACCTGAGAAGAATCTTAAACCCAGTGATGCAAAAACCTGGATGTTTCAGGTTTACAGGTACTTTCTCATGAATCGCCCATTGAAATGAACACATAAGTATTTTCTTTTAATACTCTCATGCAAGGTCATTTTCATTGATCAATCAATATGCAGGAAGCATCTAGTCAGCGTCATATACGATATTAATCATGGCAAGGAGAAAACTTGCCTCCAAAGAGATCTCACAGTATTGAAGGAGATAGCTAAATAAGTAAACATTTTAGATATGAGAGATTCATAAAATATTAAATATAGAGTTACCCCAAGACCCAGGTGTCTGCCCAACAGAAATGAAAGCACATGCCTCCATGAACACTTATACACAAACGTCTACAGCATCATAATTAATTGTAGTCAAAAGATGGAAGCAAACCAATGGCCACTGACTGATGATGGACATCCAAATCACTCACTACTATTCCCCAATGGGAGGGAATGAGGGGCTGATGCATGGTGCACCAAGGATAACAGTATACCAGTTGAAAGAAGCCAGACACAAAAGGTCACATATTGCCTGATTCCATTTAGATGAAAGGTCTAGAACAGGCAAATCCAGAGACAGACCAAAGATAAGAGGCTGCATAATCCCTGGGGTTGGGAAAAATGGGGAATCACTCTTGGTGGGTGTAAGGCTTCTCTTGGGGGGGCAACGAAAGTGTCCTAAAATTGATGATGATGGTGGTTGCACAACTTTGTGAATACACTAAAAGCCATCAAATTGCATCCTTCCAATGGGTGAATTGTATGGTGTGAGAGTTAATCTAAAAAAAAAAAGCTGTGTAAACATACATATATGTATGTTATATGATTTGAAAAAATGTCAGAAAACTCATCTATAGGAATCAAGGTAAAGAAGGGGGAATCAGGAAGGCTTCAAAGAGGAGGCAAAAGCTGAGATGAAACTTGAAGGACAAGGGTTCCCAAAGCCCTATCAGAATGGAAGCCATGGTCACAGGCCAGAGCAGCCAGGCCTTTCTGAGGAACCACAGGCAGCTCAGGAATCCCAGAGCTCAAGAGCATGTGGAGGGGCTGGAGGTTGGCAGGGTCTGGGCACTGTGAGGTGTTTGTCTTTCCTGCCTGTGAAGCAGTACAGAATGACAGTGATGAGCAAGACCTAGGCTCCCCAGGTTCAATTCTAGTTCTGGACTTACAGAAGCTGCAGGCCTTGGGCAAGTCACTTTATTCTCTGTGCCTTAATGCCCTCCTATGTCACATAGATTAATGAGGGACTTAGGGTTAAGGAAGTTCCGCACACTGTGTGCATGGTTATCATGTGACACAATCACAAACCACTGGATGATTTAAAGCAGTGGCCGCAGTAAGGTTTTCCAGGAACAACACCCTCGCAGTGACATGGAAGGTGGGAGGGATTCAATGTGAACTAGGTGAAAAGTGATTGGGTCTTAGAGGAGGCTGCTGCAATTGTCCAAGAGAGACACGATGCCTGGAGAGGGCAGAAGAATCGGGAATGGGAAGGACAGAGAACATCTGTAAAGAGTTAAGAAAGAGAATCAATAGGATGTGGTGACTAACGTGAGGGGTGCATTGCAATGGCTCTTGAGTTTCTAATTTGGGTAACCGGCTGGATGGATGGATGGTGAGATCATTCACTGAGATGAAGGAAACAGATTGAAGAGAAAGCTCAAAAGATGTGTCATTGGACAAATTCACTATGTGACACTTGTCTTCTGATGTCAAATCCAGTATTCTTCTTATCTTCCCCCAGCCATAAGAATTGTGCCCTGCTTGCAGGTGATATGTGTTATACTTGGGGACATCATGTCATGAGGAGGCCAGCTCTGCAGCATACCTGACCATGGAAAGCCAGGTGCCAATGGTCTAGAAAGTTATGAAGGAACTGAGAGATTTTTGAGAACAGCTCCGGTCAGAGCATTGTAGCTTGGAGAATCTCAGGCCACCAGCTTAGGTAAATAAGAAATGCATACTTAGTTTTCCAGAACTGAGTTTAATTCCCTATAAATTTCAAGTCTTCATTCCTTGCATTGATGAATTCTGGATCTCCTGCCATCTTCTTTTGCTTGATTTTGAGAAAACTGCACAGGGTTAGAGATTATTCTCTGAAGACTTTGTACGTGGAAAGGGTAAGTACAGTGTTCAATGCAGGGTAGAAACAACTCTGGGGAAACTAGACAGGTTTACTCAAAGCTGATTGGCCAGTGACTAGGGGATCTTGGGTAAAGGAGGTGTTAATACATGTGGTTAAAGTGAATGTAACTAAAATAAGGCACAGGTGGATTTAGGATATCAAGGATGCCACAGGTGTTTCCCACACCCATTTTCTCACCTAGGAATCCCACCAAAAGTGTTCTGTCTGTGGTCCTTCCCTCTCCCAGGGACATCTATTAATCTGATAGATGAGTCCTTGTTGATGTGTCCTCACACAGGTTGCTCCTGCTGGGAGCACCTACAGTGCTCAGTTATTTCTCTGCAATTAATACGTATTTCCTGACCAATGATCAAGTTCATGCAGGATGGTAACAGTCTTGTGGAAAGGGGTCCTCCGGTGGGTGTGGGCTGGGTTTGGGGTCTAGTGATGGTCACCATTGGAAAGATTCTCCACAATGCCCAGAGGATAATTCTTTAGCAGGTAAAGAAGTACTGATGAGGGTCAGAGTAAATGGCAATGGCAGGAAGAAGCTGTCACAGGGACTGGGCTCTGATGCCCCACAGAGCTCTGATTTCCTCACTATTCCTGTTTCTTGGGACCCATTTCCTCCTGACGTGGGCATGGTGAGTGTGGTTCTAAAGAAGTGTGCCTAAAAGTGATTCTTTTCAAATGCTGTGCCCCGCTCCCTCTCTGCAGTTGAAGCTTGACCAACTCTCTTCCTCCACGTCTACAAAGGGCTCCAGGACCCCCCAAGGTTAGGGTCCCATGCTTTGCTTGGCAGAAATCACCAGCTGAGGACAATGTGTCAAGGGAGAGAGTTTTCTGGTTATCATCAGAATGACCCACGTGTCTGTGTGAGGGCTACCTGGATGGCTGTTCCAGACACTATAGTCCCTCCTTGCATAGCATTTGAATAAGGATCTCCCAGTGATACCCTCTTCCTCCCTGCCCCCATATGCTCAGGCCTTGGGGACAAGGGTCCTAATTCCCTGGAGCAGATGCCAGAAGTTCTTCGAAACATGCCTTTGGTCTCTGGACTCTTAGGCTGAGCCTTCTCAATAGCAACTCTTTGGGTATGGATGTTGAACAGGTCACTTCTAAACTGTCCCAGGCAGGGGCCCTGACTACAAACTTCGCTTCTGTAGAGGTTTGCCAGGCGCCAAAATCATCTCCAGTGCTCCAGGCAGGAACAGCCAATGGAAACTGCAGCCAGGACCCCTCCCACTCTCCCCCAGTGGCATCCTGGCCTCCTGCCTCTCTCTTTCCTCCCTCTTGCCTATCCTGCCTGACTCAGAGTGAAGACCAGGCGGGAGACAGCATCAGTAGCATCGGGAGCTGCAGGAAGCATCAGCCTCTACAAAGATGACTTGGCAACAAGTCCTTCTCCTGTCCTGCCTCTCAGCCATGGTGCTCCTGTCTAGTGAGTATATGGGAAGGTCAAGAGGGACTATGCTAACTACATAATGGGTAAGACTTACCTCCCCCAGGAAGGTCCTCTCAGCCGGCAGAGAGGCCATTCTTGGGATTTCTGTGTGTGTGTGTGTGTGTGTGTGTGTGTGTGTGTGTGTGAGAGAGAGAGAGAGAGAGAGAGAGAGAGAGAGAGAGAGAGAGAGACATGGTATAATACAGAGAAATATAGCAAAGAAAGAAAAAAAAAAAAAAAAAAAAAAAACAGGAAACAATCCAGCTCACCTTTGTGGGTTCCTGGGGAGACTGGCCCCAAGGCTTGGACAGAGGACCCCACATGAGGTCTGGCAAGCCACTAAGCCTAGAAGGACTAGTGAGGCCTTGCTCAGGGCCTGAGCTCCCCTCTGATGCTGGAGCCTTCCCTCTGTGACCTTGTCCCACAGTGCTGCGGGAGGGGACCAGTGCATCAGTGGGCAGCCCGCAGGCAGCAGGAGAAGCAGCCCAGGAAGGTGAGTTTGGGGATAACCCCTGGGTGCAGGGAAGGTGGAGCCCACACCCCTAGCATCCCTGGCCCGAGTACTGGTTGTGACAGACCGCTCTTGGGTTTCAGGTGTGAAACAGAAGATTTTCATGCAGGAATCGGATGCCTCAGATTTCCTCAAGAGGCGCAGCAAGCGGTCCCCCAAATCCCGAGATGAGGTCAATGGTAAGGATGCTGAATGGCCCCTTTCCACAGCAGGGGACCAAGGGTTCCAGTAAAGCCCTTGAACATTGGGGTAACTGAAGCTCTAAAGCAGAAATTATACCATATTTCCTTGATGGTGGGTCACATGTTGGGGCAAATGCATTTTCGGAGTGAGGACAGAAAGGAACAGTGCTGCATCAAGGGCACCTAACAATTATGGGACGCATCCCTGCTTCAGAAAGTGGAAATGCAAAGGAGGAAACGTGCTCCAGTCTAGAGGGACCTAGCACTTCAATGGGTGTCTTGGAATATCGCAAGGTGCGAGAGGGACTCGCCAGAGCAACAGAGTCACATGCAGAAAAAGATCCCAGGGGACAGGAGTGCTGAGAAATGTGGGCTTAGTGACAGCTCTGCTGCTAAGCGGCCTCAGCCACTTCTTGTCTGTGGTCCTAATTTCCTTACTTATAAACCTCTATGTTCAGCCAGCTGTGCTTTTTTTGACGCTTTTGTTCGCAATGCAGTCAGTGAACGTGTCTCCCTATTGGCCTGCTAGACGCCCTGGGGTCCACACTGCAGGGCCCTCATGTCCTTGACCTGCAGCCCTTGAAGGCATTTGAGTTTCCTACCCCTACACTTGATTCTGAGATTCTGAGCTCAGACTGTCCTGGCCAAGTCTACAGCTTGATTCTTTCCTTGTGTGTGTAGATGAATGAACTCTTTGTATCCCTGAGCACACTCAGTAAGGTGACTTTCTCAGTGAAAATAACAGGACTGTTTTCAAATGATGGGGAAGATCAGAGGTGGAAATGCTTGGAGATGAGAATTTTTTTTTTTTCCAGATTGGACAAGTATAGCCAGATTAGTGAAATCTCTAGACCTCACACAACTTGGGATTCAAATTTGGCAAAATCAAGAAACACTGAAAGGCTATTAAGGAGGTTGGGCTATTCTAGTCTGAAATCAGAGAAGCAGCTTTCGGGCAAACTTCCAGTGGAAAACAGGCAACTTAAGGACAGGCAAATATCTCTGTCCTCTGAAGCTGACTCAAAACCATAAGGTCCAGGATTAAGCTGAGGTCCCTGGCCTTAGGCAGGAGCTCAGTGCATCAGGCAGCCAGGGGAGGCCCAGAATAGCCAGGTGAACCCCCAGGACCGCACATAAATGCATCTGAGTATGCCTAGTCAACTCCTGTAGACAAATGGACAGAGCTACAGTGCTCAGTGGTCCTTCAAGTTGGGAACAGGGCAGGTGGCACTTGAAGCAATTTACATTAGAAGCCAGGAGTTGGAATCCTGACTCCATTAAGCTTTTGGGATACAGGCTCAATTTACTTTAAGGTGAAAGAAAATCTGAGGGAGGCATATTGTTGGCAGAAGTGCACGTAATGCAGAAGGTGATACCTAGCACAGAAACACCATCTCAGCTGGGCCTGGTGGTACAACCTGCACCCTGCACCCTGACACTCTGGAAGCTGAGGCAGAAGGATTGCAAGTTCCAGGCCAGCCTGGGAAACTTAGGGAGACCCTATTTCAAAGTAAAACAAAAAGGGTAGAGATGTAGCTCAGAGGTAGAGCCCTTGCTTATCATGTGCCAATCCCCAGTACCTAAAAACAAACAAACAAGCAAACACAAACCCATCTTGATCCAAGAGTTAAATTGTTTTTATTTATTGCTATATCTAACAACCCAATTTAGCTGAGCATGGAGGTACATCACTAGAATCCCAGTGCTCGTGAGACTGAGGTAGAAGACTCAGTTGAGTGCAGGTGTTCAGAACCATCATGGATGATATAGTGAGACTCTGTCTCCAAAAAAAAAAAAAAAAAAAAAAAAAAATTCAGAAGAAGAAAAATGTCCAGTTTTTGGCACTTCTGAAAAGGCAACTTGAGGAACCAAAGAACTAAGGTGTTCTCTAGGCCAGTACTGAGAATCTGGTGTTCTGTAGCTGTGTAACTTCCAAAATGCCCATGCACTTCTCTGAGCCTGGATCCCCTCCTGAGAAATACCTGGGGCATGGAGATGGATTGGACTACAAACCATCTGCCAGACTAAGGTTTCCTTCAACTGTACAGGCAAAAAGGAAGGAATCTGGGACAAACAGAGGACTTACCTCAGGAACTCTTAAGGCCAATTTACAAATAAGTTGATTTTTTAATCTGAGTTAAATAATAGAAATACAATGTAAATAACTAGTATTTATTGAATTTACTTGTCATTGTAGACTCCTTGGTTCCACGAGGGATTTGAGATGGTTTCTGATATTACCATTCTGCATAGCAATTCTTGTTATTTCCTGAATTCCCTTGTAATGTGGGGGTGGGACAGGGGCCATGGCCTCCCTTGGTTCCTCTGTCTCCCCCATCTGCTCTTGCATATCACTGTCTTGTGGGGACAACAGGAGCAACTTAGTCCACCAGGAGAATGTGAGATTTCTGAGGGGCCTGTTCTTTTTCCAGCAGACATGACCTGTGGGTCTTTGTTGATTTTTCTAGTGAAGAACGTGTTAGAAGTTCCTTGAAAGTAAAGACTTCTACATAATGTCCTCCAGATAAACAATGTCCTCCAGAGGACCACAGCTCTCAAAGACTTTAATTCTCACAGCCAAAAGCTCAGCAAAACATTTCTTTTTCTTTCTTTCTTTCTTTTCTTTTTTCTTCTTTTTTTTTCTTTTTTTCTTTTTTCTTTATTTATTTTTTTGGTGGTGCTGAGGATTAAACAACTCAGGGCTTTATGCATACTGGACAAGCACTCTACAACTGAGCAACACTCCCAGCCCATGAAACTTGCTTTTATGTCTTTCTCTTCACCTGAATGATAGGCATCTTAAACAAAGGGACAGCATCTTTCTTACTTACATTTTTAATCCAGAATTTACTACATCTTGGTGTGACAAATGCTCAAAAATGTTGACTAGACTTGAAGGTATTAGTGTGAGATCAACTTTAAATTGGATTAAGTCCTTCATAAAGTTTATTTATTTATCTATTTTTCATTTTCTTTTCTTTTCTTTTTTTTTTTTTGTACTGAAGATTAAACTGAGGAGTCCTCTACCACTGAGCTACATCACCAGGCCATTTTAGTTTTTATTTCGAGACAGGGTCTCACTAAGTTGCCCAGGCCTGGGTCAAACTTACAATCCTCCTCCCGGGGCCTCTGGGTCTCTGGGATGATGGATGTGTGCCACCACACCCTGCTCATGGAGTTCGTCTCTGATCATGGGATTCAAGTGTCTAAGTGGCCTGGTATATTTGGATCGTACCACTAACTTGATGACTGGACTTAACTCACATTTTCTCTTGGGGTCTCAATCTCTTCACCTGCAAAATGAGGTGATTGGGCCAGGTATGGTGGTGCACATCTGTAATCCCAGTGACTTGGGGGGCTAAGACAGGGGGATGGCAAGTTTGGGGACAGCATGGGCAACTTAGTGGGTTCCTTTCTCAAAAAACGAAAACCAGAAAATAAAACAAAACAAAACAAAACCAAAAAGGACTGATGATGCAGCTCTGCCAGGGATAAGCAATTTCAGTGGAGTCCCCCAACCTCAATCCCTCACAGATCACTTTCAGCTTCTCAGGTAAGATGTTGGTGTTCCCCTAAATGTGTCCCCCCAACGCCTCTCTCACAGCGGAAAACAGGCAGAAGTTGCGGGCTGATGAGCTGCGGAGGGAATATTACGAGGAACAAAGGAAAGAATTTGAGAACTTTGTGGAGGAACAGAAGGATGGTAAGAGTTCTCGCTCATCTGCCATTTATGCCCTGTTTGCTAAGTCTTGACCTTTCACCTCTCGTCAATAGATAAATAGTAGAAAAGGCAAGAAGAGGGCCTATTGATGCACCATGCTCCTGCCCTCCAGGATCCTGCCTGCCTTCTACCCTTGCTGGCTGTATCAGGGCTTCAGTAAGGGTAGGCATGGATGGGGATGGGATAGGGGGAGGCCATATTTCTGAGCCAATGCCTTCCACCAGTGGGATGTGACCTTAATGTCTAGTGTCCTTGTGTCATCCACAGCAAACATCTGTAGGAACATTTAATGAGGATTAGACCAGTAGGCCTGATTTGCATTATGTGCTTCTTTCTTTTGTTTTTGGTCTTTCTCTAACTTTAAGATTGAAATGCTCCTGAGCAAGCTCACTTGGTACATATGTGCTTGGATCCAGGGTCCTGGTTTGGGATACTTTTGTTAGAGTCAGCTCTTTCAGTTCTCCTAATTTCTTGGCTCTGATGGACAAAGGAAGTACAGCCCTCGAAGGGCATCCCAGTGAAAAGGGTACCACCACCAGGTCCCAAGGTGTACAGGCTATGCCTATAGCCCTTTAGGAAACACCTGGCTGAGCCCCACAAGCAGGTGTTGGGCTCAGATCCTGGCAAATCAAATTTTTGGAGGAACATATTGTGAAAAACTCAGGCTGTCCCAGCTCAGAGGCCAATGCTTGTTACCTTAAGACAGCTGGGGAGAGCTGTCTTAAGAAATGAGAACGTGATTTTTACTCATACTACTCATAATAACATTTGTGTGTGTGTGTGTGTGTTTGTGTGTGTGTGTGTGTGTGTGTGTGTGTGTGTGTGTGTGCTTTTTTAAAAAGTTTCAGGCCCAAATCTCTAGCACATGGGTGAAAAAAATTTGCTATTTTCTTTTCATGATGAATTATGAAGGAGGTTAGGTACCTACAGGATGACATGTCTTTTAGAGGATGCTAAGATCAGGGTCCTCAGGTTTCATTCACAGAGTGGAGAGGACACTTGCAGAGTAGGCCACAGGTCTTTGGGAACTGGAGTTACACAGCTATTGGAGCAGAGTACTTGTTCTGCCAGGTACTGTGCTGAACCATTTAAACTCTACCACCTACATCTGAGATAGGTCTTGGGAGTTCCATTTTAGAGTTTAGAAAACAGGCTTAGAAAGGATACATGAATACCCAAGGTGACATACTAACAGGGTGGTCCTAGGATTGGAACTCGAGCATATTTCTCAGCAAAGGTCCTATTCTTATAAATCAAGGATGATCATACACAGAAGTTTTGGTCCAGGAATTGGCCTACAAATGTGAATGGAATGAGGAGGGTAAAACAAAGCAGTCCCTAAAGAGGTCCACAGAGCTCAATAAAGGAAGGAGCAGAGGTGGAGCCGGTCTAGTCTGCCTGAGGACAAAGTTCTGAAAAAGGTGGAACTCATCTCAACATTCCTCCCTTTCCCTTGCCTCTGTCCCAGAACAACTGTTGCTCTGGCCCGTTGCCTGCTGCCTCCATCCTGGGGCCATGTTCAAAGCCTCCATCTTCTGGGCCCTTCAATGAGGCCGGTGACATTCCCCTTTCATATGAAACCCTAGTTTTAGTTAGCTGTTTTATCTAACAACAATTAATAGCAGTTGGATGTTCAAGCTTTCCCAAGGCATTTGCTTCATAAAAGGGATATCTAATCAATTTCTATGGCAAAATCACTCTCAAAGAGGAGTTGGTCCACTGAGCTTGAGAAATACCTGAAAGTGGTGAGTTCTAGTCCAGGAGTTCCAGCCCATCTCTGGGGTACCAAGTACCTAAGGGTGTTTTTCAAGGGGAGCGCCAGCTCCAGGATCCCATGGAAGGAACTATTTCCAGCAGCCATGGTGCCTCAATGTGCAGTGGTAACAGGGCCCTTCCTCTTTGGTCGAAGCATCTGGCTCTCACAGGTGGTAAGGACCATGGGGACATCCGTTTTATCCATACCACCAGGTTTTCCTATTAGCTCAGTCACAGAGAATGCCACTTTCACTAGCACCAAAATCAAGTTCATAAGGTTTTTGGGAGAAGTCCACATTTGAGACAACAGAGGCAAGGAAGACATTTCAGGTTTTTAATCCTTGACATCATTTTCTGTCAGTATTTCTATCTTCCCAACATTTTTCATGAAAAACAAAAACAAACAGCCAGGCACGGTGGTTCATGTGTATGATCCCAGTGACACAGGAGGCCGAGGCAGGAAGATGGCAAGTTCAAATCCAGCCTCAGCAACTTAGCTAGGCCCTGTCTCAAAAGAAAATATTAAAAAGGCTGGGGATGTGGCCCAGTGGTTAAACGTCCCTGGATTCAATCCCCAGTACCAAAGCAAAAAACAAACAAAAAACAACTTTGTGGTAAAATAGAGATAAGGGAAAATTTGCCACTTAAATCACTGCTAAGTATACAAGTCAGTGACATTTAGTACATTCATACTGTTGTGCAACTATCATCACTATTTCCAAACTGTTTCCTTATTCCAAATGGAAACACTGTATCCATTAAACAACTGTCTGTTCCTCCTCCCCGCCCCCATCTTGGTAACCTCGACTATACTTTTGTCTCCATGAATTTTACTGTTCTAGATATTTCATGTAAATGGAGGACACAGTATTTGTCTCATTATGTATGGTTTATTCATTTAGCACAATGGTTTCAAGGTTTATACACGTTGTAACACTTGCCATAACTTCATTTCTTTTTATAGCTGAATAATTTCTTATATATTTGCATATGTATTTGTTTATAAACCCCATAAGTAACACATTTTGTTCATCCATTCTTCTGTGGGTGGACATTTGGGTTGTTTCCACTTAGGGTGACTGAAAATTCTACTGCTCTGAGCATTCCTATTTGTACAAGTATCTGAGTCCCTCTTCTCAATTCTCTTGGGTATGTGTCTAGAAATAGAATTGCTGGATAATATGGTAATTTTGTTAACTTTTGGAGGAACCTCACTCAGCCTTTTCAAATACTGGAGGCTTTGTGACATCTGCCAGTGACTTAATGGCAATTAATGGTAACAGGTGTCTTGAACTGGCACCAGGAACCTAATTCTACAATTACACAAAAGTGTTTGGAAATATGTCTGACCAAACACAAGTAAAATCACAACTTTCTTACTCATTAAAAACTTCCTCTGTCCTTTTTTTAGCCTTTACTATGAAGCACATCAAATATATGGAGAAATATCAAGTTTAATGAGCCCCATAGAGCCGGTTATCTCAGTTTTCCCACATTTTTGAAAAAGGGTGCTTTTGCCAATGAGTTTTAAAAATGGAATTTTATTTTTGAAGCTTAGAAAATACAGAATGGTATAGAGGGAAAAAGCTGTCATAATCCTGCCACTCCGGGTCAACAATGATTTCCATCCGTGAACTTTTCAAGGCACAGTTTGTGGTCTCTTTTGAGTCATGATGTTACTTTTTAGTGCCTCGGTTGTCATCTCTTTGAGCCAGTGACTGCATAGGCTTTTCCTTACTTGACGGTTGTAGGCAAAGAGCTCAGATGCCAGACACCGTCTCAGTCCTACTGGCAGCCAGCTGGGTGGATCTGATTCACAAATGGAGGCCGCTGGACTCAACGTTTTTAGACCCTTCCAGCTCTATCTTGGATGTCTCCAGGCACACTTGGCTCATGTCACCTCAGGGTGGGCCATGTGGACTGACAGCTGCTTGGCCAGGTTGCTGTCTTCAGGTCAGAATTCCCTCCATTCTCACATGACTTCATCTTTCCTTTCCAGAACAGGAAGAGAGGAGCCGGGAGGCCGTGGAACAGTGGCGGCAGTGGCATTATGATGGGTTGTACCCTTCCTATCTCTACAACCGCCACCACATCTGACCCCATCCTGAAGCAACCCAGGAACACACAGCTGTTCACCCCAGGTGTACCAGAACCTCTCTCCACACAAATGCTCTTATGGACCTCAGCTTAGGGTCTGCTATGGTCAACAACCCTGGTAAATACACATGCCTTTCATTCTGATGCATTAAATGCCCCAGCTTTTGCTTCTTGGTGGATGATTTTCTGAGGTGAGCAACCGTCTGTGGCTCATTCTAATCCCAAATCTTCATTGCTTTTCCCTCATTTAGTCATTGTCCCCAAAGCAGAACTCCTATCTGAAGGACAGGAGAATCACTGCAAAGAGAAATTTTGTTTGCTTACAGCTTACAAATAAAATGCTGACTCAACCATTTGTATTATCATCTCAAGTCTCCAGCTGAGCAAGGTGTGGACTTGTGCCCCCTGAGTGACAATGTTAATGTTGCTGATTTGGGTATTAGAAAGCTTGTCCTTGGGGATATCAATCATTCTTCTATTATGTCTCAGTAGTTAGTCATGTGAATGAAAAAAATACCAACACAATTGTTTTGGTAAAAGCTTTTGAAGGACTGCTGAGCCCAGAGGCTTGCTTCCTCATCCCTCCAATGAGTCTTAAGGTTCATCCCTGAAATCTTAATTGCACCATTCAGAAGCCACAGTTATAGCAAGTCCAGTTGTGTAAACAAAACAAGAAAGCCCTGTGTTGGCATCATCTCACTTTTCTTCATAGTGTCTTATATTCGTCTCCCACTGCTGCCGTAACAGAGTACCACAGACCGGGCGACTTAAATCAATGGAGCTGAGAAGTCTGGAACCTCACTGTTGGCAGGGTCACATTCCCTCCAGATGCTCCAGGGTATCCTTCCTTGCTTTTCCTGCACCTGAGGGTGCCAGGCATTCCTTGGCATATGGCAGCATGCCACCCCACCTCGGCACAATATGGCTGCCTCCTTGTGTGCTTTCACATCACTATCCCTGTCATGTGTGTCTTTGTGTCTTCTCTTCTTAGGACACCAGTCATACTGAATCAAGGCCTCACTCTACTAACCTTGTCTTAACTTGATTACATCTGCAGAGACCCTATTTCCAAACAAGGTCACATTCACAGGAACTGAAGATTAGGGCTTCAGTGTATCTTTTGGGGGGCACACTATTCTATTCCTTTCTTTCCTCTCAACCAGTCTGTTCTCTGGCCCCAGGCTCATCACCCCTAATCCCACTGTTGCTCTCCACTGACCTCCAGAAATTCCACACTAAGAATGGCAAAAAGGCAAAACGACTTAAGCTGGCTCTAGAAGATAGAGAACTCTAGATGAAGAACAAGCACCCTACTCTTCTCCATCTTCCATCTCACCTTTGTGCCCCGGCTTCCCTCCTGCCTGTGGTCCTTGGTCAGCTAGCCCCAACTGCTTTTGAGACTGGGCTTCCAGGCAATATAGGGTGATTTTACATAAGGGTTGCTTTGAGGAAATCTTACCTCCATGGTAGCAAATTATTCCACCAGAGGTGGGGTGATTGATCAGGTTAGGAGACTGTAATAAATGCCTGTGTTTTTAAGTATTTTTTAAACAGCTGATAAAGTCTTTAAAAACACTCCAGTGATAACTGATCATGCACCAAATCACCTCATACTTGTCAGTGCTATCATTCTCTCCCCACACACTCCAAGTACAAGCTGACATGACCCTGGGAAGGTGAGGTGGTCAGCAGCAAACTCTCTTGTTTAATACAGTTCTGTCTTATTTCTGTGGTGGGAACTGGATCTTGGACCTTGTACATGCTCCACCACTGAACTCTGTCCCCAGTCCTACCATTAAATGCTGTTTGCTGTGCAGGAAGATAAGAGCTCTGGGGTTCATAATTTGGAGACTCAAGCTTGGGGTACAAGTCAAGTCCCATCACAACAAAGGGCAAGATGGTGTCATTTTTATTGGCATGATACATTTCCAGTCAATGGTGTCAAGTAGTTCCTTGGGCATATTGTTCCCTACTCTTCTACTTCCCTTTCCCTTTAACTTAGGAGAATATTTTGGGGTAGGTTTCTTTACCTGTGGCCAAGGTGCACCATCCAGATACTTCTCTGTTGGGAATTATCTGTGCTTTTAAGTGGTCCCTCTCTTTATCTTATATTTACACCATAGTGGGGTGTGAGTCTTTGCTCCCTCCACATGCCATTGAACATGCTAGACTTTATTCACCCATTCCTTCATGGGTAAGATAGATAAAAGAGGATTGCAACTTCTATGCATTTCAAACTGGCTGCATCAAACTTCTCTGTGAAGAGATTAAGTGCTTACTATCACTGGGATATCTTTGCCAGTCTCTATTTAAAGCAAGCAAATTGAGAACATTTGCAAATAAGTTCATGGTTGGGGGCCCTTGAATTCTAAATTATTTATGGTATCTCCATGGACCACTGCTGTTAGACTTAATCAGGTCAGACCTAAACAGGTGACTAGTGCTCACCTCTCCGCATGATCTGTGTATTTCTACCCTAACGCCTTTGGACCTGCTTCAACAGAGTTTGTTTAGAAACTATAGTTGCTATAGTTTGGAGTTGGAATGTCCCCAAAAGCCCATGTGGTAAAGGACTGGTTAGCTTGGTGCTATTGGGAGATGGAGGAAACTTTAAGAGTGGGGCTTAGTAGGAGATCTTTAGATCATTGTGGATGTGCCCTTGAAGGGGATTACAGGAACCTGGCCCCTTCCTCTTTGTCTCTTTCACTTTCCAGCTACAAGGCAGGAAGTTTTGCTCTACTGCATGTTCCTACCATGATGTGCTCCTCAAAGCAATGGGGCCAGTCAGGGACTGAAACATTCATGACTATGAGCCAACATTACCTTTTTTTACTTATAAGTTGCTTATCTCAGGTATTTGTTGTAGGGTGGGAAGCTGAATGACACCTCATTGTTCTCTACACCCTTCTAGAAAGTATCATGTACTGTCCTCCTGGACAGTGTCATTCTAGCAATAGAAGAAACTGGTACAGAATAAAAACATGGGAATGCCTCAACTTTTCATTGCTATTTTTACTTTGTTACGTGGTGAGACTGAAATTGCTTGGGACAAGGATTTCAATGTTTTGAAGCATAAATCTCAAAGGAAGGAGTTGTGCTGGTTACCTTCCATGGCCCCAGTCTCTGATCCAAACTGGAGAGAGCAATCTGTTTGAGCACTGCCAAGGTCAAAGGTGCTCCTCCCTGAAATGAATCCCATTTGCTTCCTATCCTATCCCCTAAAATGAGACCAAACTGGAGCATTAGCAAGTTGTGAAAGATACTCCCAGCTCAAGGATATTCTAGGTCTGTTCTCTTGGGGCTGGCACTCCTCCCAGCACTTAATTCACACCCAGATTAGAGATTCTAAAGCAGCATGTGCCTATTAGATTGGTTAGCAAGTGAAGTGGGCAAGGTCAAGTCATCAACTGGGGTCGGTATGTGGGCACTGGTGTGGGTTTAACCCAGGTGATTTCAGATCCCAAGTCAGGACTGTGGATTGTCTGGCCAGTGGTACAAGCAAGGTTGGACTCTGGCCACATGCAATTGCCCTTCTGGCTATTCAGGAGTCAAATGGGCCTTGAGGACCCTCAAGGGGGTAAGACTGTAAGATTGGTAATCCAGGATGACACGGTGTTTTTGAAATGATTTATAGTTGTTCCTTGAAATCAGAGAGGAACTGGTTCTAGGACCCCCACGGATACCAAAATCTATAGATGTATTCAAGTCCCTTATGTAAATGGCATGAATTCACAGAAAACCTTTGCATATCCTCTGGTATACTTTAAATCATCTTTAGGTTTATTATAATGTTGAATACAATGTAAGTGCTAAATTAAAACTTTCACTTATTGTTTGGGGAATAATTGCTATACAGACACAATTTTTTGGTCTGAGGTTGGCTGAATCTGTGAATACAGAACCTGTGCATACCACAGGCCAACAGTACTTTTCTTACCTGCCCCAACTGGGCAACAGAAAAAAAGGCAAAGCCCTGTTCTCACTTCAGCTGCAGAATAAGAAGAGCCATAATCTGGTCCATATCAGCCAGGATAAAACACCCCATGCCTTCTGGTAAGCCACTTGTCTCTCCCATGTGCTACGCGCAGGTGGATGGCGGGAGATGGATTCTGACTCAGGGCCATACCACACAGCCACCTGCCTGTTGTGTCTGCAGGAAGGAATGTTGGGGCCATACAGATGTCAAAAACAGAGTGGTTTGGAGGAGAGACCATTTAAAACAGAACAAAACAAGTTTGTCCTTGCCTCTTCAATGGCCAAGCTTGGCATGTTGGCTCTAAATAAAGAGTTCTAGCAGAAAGGGGCTAAATAAGAATTTGATTACCTTGTTCTCTCCCATCCCTAACAAGGATTCCATTATACTTCAGGGGTTTCAAATTTGGCCCAGAATTCCTTTGCTAAAATCCAAGGGAAGTCATTTCCTTGGCTGGGGGAAGGAAGCCAAAGGTAACATGACCAGGAATTTGAGCAGCACATTTAATAGGAAATTAATAACAGCAATTTGTATTTTTGGACACTGACCTTGTCAAAAGTGTGGCCTTTGGACATTCTTTTGCTTACTCTTCTTCATTCTTAAGGGCTTCCAGGTAAGTGATTGAAAACAAATTTGTTAAAGATTAAAATTGCCATTAATTTTTTATCACGTTTTGCAGGGTTTTATTCCCCCCCCCCCCCCCCCCTAATGTTCTGTAGCTCAGTAGACTGCATGCTTAGCATTCTGGAGGCCTTGGGTTTGATTCCCAGAACTGAAAACAAACAAACTGTGTGAGTGTGTGTGTATATGTATGTGTAGTTCAGGGGAAATTTTGTAACTTCTTATCATATGCCTTTACTTATTTAGATTTTTTGAAAGGAGATGGTCATTTTTATGAGTCCCAGAATGACTTTTAGTTCTTGAAATCTTGCTAGGTGCTTTTTCTGTTTCATTCAGTTATGAGAAAGGTTCATTTCTAATTCATTTTCAATCATGTTCTAATGCTCTTGAAAGTTTTCCATCAGAAATACGCCTATTGAGATGGTTTCCTGCTCATCTCAATTCAGGGTGCTTTGGGTGCTGCTTCCGCCCGAAGGGCCAACCTCCAATAAGCCTGGCTTCTCCTCCATGGGTTGGCAGAAGACAGAACAGACAACACACAAAACTACTCTTTGTGTGGCTGAAGACTGGTGATCTTAGAGCGTTCTGGGTCTTTCACATCATGGAGCGGGAATGGGGCTGTGCCAGGTGCTTTCCTCGAGTTTAATCTGCAGAGGGCTGCAGGAGAGCCTTTGTGAGAGGCATGTTATCTTGGGAGGTTTGTCACTGCTGGCAAGCTTTGCCCCTTTCCACATTACCTTTTTATTTTTCAAATTAAAGTTTGAATATCTAGCATGTGTGTGGCCCTTGGGTTCGATTCCCCAGTACCACACACACACACACACACACACAGTGTGAACAGGTAATCTACATATATGCTTTCAAACTTACAAGGGACAGAGAAGGAACATAGTAGGAACATAGTCCCTTCCTGTCTCCAAAAGAAACCATTATTCCCACATCTTGAGGATCCTGCAGGTGATCTGTGCACACCTAAGCATCTGTAGAAACTTTTTTGTTTTTGTTTTAAAAATTAAAATTAATTTTTGCCCAGCAATGCCTCTTTACCTATTGAACCATTTTTTTGGTCATATAAAAAAGATGGTATAGTTAATTTATAGTTAAGTAGTTTTCAAAAACACTTTCTTTAAAAGCTTCCTCAGGAACAGAATTTTTTTTTTTTCTGAGGTGGGGGATATGGCTGGAAAAAACTGATTTAATAGGAAAACTAAGGTGAACATTTTTCTAGGCAACTCCTCATTAATTTAGACACAATAATACTTTTGGGTCTTAAATATTAACACTAGTGATTCTGTGTAGACCCCTGTGTTTTTTCCCCAAATAAAAATGAAAACAGTAATATTACTATGAGGTACTGACCTTGCCAAAAATAAATAATAAATAAATAAATAACTTTTTTTTTTTTTTTTTTTTTTTTTTGGTAATACTGGGGATCGAACTCAGGGTTTCACACATGCTACACAAGTACTTTATCACTGAGCTATCGCCCCAATCCTTTCTAAGTTATTTTGAGACCAGGTCTTGCTAAGTTGTTGAGATTGACTTTGAACTTGTAATCCTCCTACATCAGCCTTCCCAGAAGCTGGGATTAGGTGTGCACCCCATATCCAGCAAGCTTATGATGTTATCAGCTCATGGCTGATCATTTAATATGCACTTAGCAGAATTGTGGCACCAAGAGGCAAGATATTTAATATTTTGTAAACTGAATTACATGACAAACAATCAAATTATACCATTAGATTGTTCTCCACAATCACCATTGAAAAAAATAAAATAGTACAACCTTTAGTGAGGACAACCTTTCTTATGCCTTTAACACATGAACAAGTACTTGTCATAGTTTGGATCTTGAGTGTCCTCCAAAGGTTCATGTGTTAAAGACTTGGTTCCCAGCCTGGTGAGACTGGGAGGTGACAATTTTCAGAGATGGAGGTAGTGGGAGGTCTTGGTCACTGGGGTTCTGTTGTTGAAAAGGACTGTGGGACTCTGATCTCCTTTTTTTGCTTCTCAGCCACAAGGTGAGGTTTTGCTCCATCATGCAATCCCAACATGATACACTGCCTTGCCACAGGCCCAAAAGCAATGGGGCCAACCAACCTCCAAAACTCTGAGCCAAAATAAACCCTTCTTTATGAATTGACTATCCCAGGTATTTGTTATAATGATAGAAAGCTGACTAACACAGTACTGAATAACATACAACTAGACATTTCTTCCATTTTGATATATTGGTAATTATGTAAAAAATAAAGCCAGCATCACAAATCCAGGAATTTACCAGACATAGGACTTGAATTGTCCTCTCTCAAGGTCAAGTCCACTTGTGCTCAGCTGATAACGTCAGTCTAGGGAATTATGAGAAGATTAAAACCACACTATTATCCATAGATCTTCTGCACAACATTATTCAAAATACTTTCATGATACTTAATGGTGAAAGAAAGCACTTATATCTAGAATATATCTCAATTCAATAATTAAAAAAGAACATTAATAGGTGAACAGACATATGTCATAAAGACATACCAGGCTGGGTGTGGTAGCAAATGCCTGTAGTCCCAGCAGCTTGGGAAGCTGAGGCAGGAGGACTGAACGTTCAAAGCCAGTCTTAGCAACTTAGTGAGGCCCTAAGCAACTCAGTGAGACCCTGTCTCAAAATAAAAAAATAAAAAGCTAGGGATGTAGCTCAAGGGTTAAGTGGCCCTGGGTTTAAAGAAAAAAAAAAAAAAAAAAAAAGACATATGAATGTACGGTACATGAAAAGATGATCAAATAAAATAGCATTGGCTACCAGGGAAATGCAAACCAGACCATAATAAGATACCACTACACACCCAGGAGGAAGGCTAAAAAGACAGATAACATCAGGTATTGGGGCTGTGGAGCAAACCCTTGCACATTACTAGTTGGTGTATAAAATGGTACAACCACTTTGGCAAACAACTTAGCAGTTTCTTATGAAGCTTCCCATATAACCCAGAAATTCCACTCCTAGGTGTTTACCTGAGACACAAAAATGTATCCACAGAAATATTTCTACTGGAATAATTTTAGTAGCATTATTCATAACAGCCCCAAACTGGGGACAATCCAACCCAATGTCCATCAACAAGTGAATAGGTAAACCACTTGCAGGACAGTCAGCAATAAAAAGATAAAAACTATTGATAACGCACTATGATGTAGATAAATTTAAAAATATCATGCCAAGTGAAAAAAGTCAGACACAAAAGTATGTCCTATATAATTCCATTTATCTGAAACTAGAAGGTAAGTCTATAATAATATGAGAGAGGAGTAATAGGCAGGGGCTGGGGTGCAGATTGACTAGTAAGGATTTAACCACCTTTTGTGGGGGAAGGCAACATCTTGCATCATTTTGTGGTGTGGTTACATGAGTGTAAACCTTTGGACAAATTTTCCAAATATACACCTAAGATGTGTGTCTTTTACTGTATGAAATTTATACCTTAATATAGTTGATTTAAAAAATATCATTAGCAGAGTCTTTGCTTAGGAAAACTTACTAAACTTGGTTCAAATAAGTCTCAGCCCTTATTTCCAAATTAATCAACTTCTAATCTGCAAAATGGAGTACACCCAATCTGGTCCTGTTTGGGGAAATACTAAATACTCACTGGTTATTTGTGGTTCCATATTTGCAAATTCACCTAATTTGATTTGCAGTCTCTAAATCAATTTTTGTAGTGCTTTTGTGATGACTTGCATGCACAGTGACATGTTCCTAGTTGAGGAGAGTCCAACAGTGTAACCATACTTTTAATTTTTGAAATTTCTATATTTTTTTCACAAATTGCTGTCAACCTAATAAACTAACTGATCTTTTCTACCTTTCATGCCACTTAGTTCTTTTCTTTAGATGTCACCAGGGCTAGGGATATTATAGCTCAGTTGGTACAGTGCTTGCCTTGCATGCATGAACAAGGCCCTGGGTTCAATTCCCAGCACCTCAAAAAAAAAAAATAACATCAGCAATTCTTCCCAAATATTGATATGGATCAGAAATGCCTATCTTCCTGGCAGAGCAGAAGCTCTGATGAGTTGCTATCAGTGACATACCTAGGCAAATAAATCTATGCTCCAGATTAAGACAAACAAGCAAATGTCATTAGACATTAATTAACCTTCTGTAAACAGCATCAAGCTTTTCTTCTATCATGAGCTTTTCCACAGAAACCCAATCCATGTACTCTCTTCCTGTCAACTGTGCTACCAATTGTCCAACCTGAAGCTTTTAATTTTTTAGGTTCTCTTTGGGGAAAATTCCACACCAGTCATTCAGAAGTTCCTTCTTTGCTATTTTGGATGATTTTTACCTAAAATACTTCTGTTTTATTTTTGTTGTTTGGAAAGGGAAAACATTTCATCATTAAAAAACTCAATGAAAGGTGATTTTCTTTTAAAAAGTCACGTTTTCTCCTCCACAAGGAAAAAGGCATAGCAAAAACAAACAAAAAGACCAAAACCAACCATGCAAACAGAAAACCCCTATAAAACAAAAACAAAAACAAAAACTATTGTAAAGATTATAATCTTTACAACAAGTTCTCCATAAAGGACAGCCAGCTTCTGCTCACTTTGCTCACTGAGTACTTACCCTGCTTGATGGCCTTGTGATGACGTAAGACACTACCAAGGACAGGTTAAAAAAAACTGAACACCTGTTGGATGTCTGCGAAAGCATTTAATACTCACTGATAAGCAGGATTAAAAGACTGATCTCATTAGGAATGTTTTCAAGGCCTACAAGTAAGTTCCCCCACCCTATGCTATACCCGCTCCCTTGCTCATTCATGAATACTCTAAAGCACCTCAAAGGAAAGTCCTCCAAGATTTACTGTAACCAAGGAGTAACTCCAAAAATTTATGCAAATGCAGTAATGCAGTCATCTGAATTGAGAACAGGAGAGACCATGATAGCTTGATTTTCCATTTTTAAGTCAAATTTAAATTTGGTGTCAAGTTAAACCAATGGAGGAAAGTAACTAAGGAAAGTTGATGGGCTTATTAACAAGCATTTGTTTCTAATGGGGTCAATTAGAAACATGGGCAATACAGAGCCAGTCCCTTGCTTTTCCAGAGCCACAAAAAGCAAGACAGGTTGTGGAAAAATGCCTGAAATTATGGTCATTTAAGGCTATTTAGAAATTTGGCATGTTCTTCTCCTCTTGGCAACAGGGTTTCTCCTCCTATCTTTGGACCAGTCTTTTCCTAGAAAAATAAGAGTACTTTAATAAGAAATGGTTTAACGTTATTTTCCCAGATCACTAAAATCAGTCACAAATTAACATTCAAGTGATATACCTCTACAGTTTGGATCTACTATGTCCCCCAAAGGCCTGTATGTTAAAGGCTTGGTTCCCAGCATGGCACCACTGAGAGGTACAGAACTTTTAAACAGGTGGGACATAATGGGAGGTCTTAGGTCATTAGGATTGCACCTTTGAAGGGATTATGGGACCCAGGCCTCTCCTTTTTCATTTCTAGCCATGAGGTAAATGGGCCTCCTCTGCCATGCACTCTCACCATGATGTGCAGCCTTACCACAGGTCCAAAGCAATGGGATCATCCAGCTATGGATTCAAATCTCTAAAACTCTGAGCTGAAATCAACCTTCCCTTTTTTTTAAGTTGATTATTTCAGGTAGTTTGGTAAAGTACAGAAAGCTTATGAATACACTTACCTTTAGCATACCATCTCGTTCCCATTTGTAGAGGCCACAATTACTGGAAAAGAAAAGATGGATTTACTCGTCATAAGGTATATGCCCACATACATAAAGATAATGGGGCTTGCTGTGCAATGTGAACAGGAAAAAAAACACATAGGAAATTATCTTTGTACTTTGAAAGTGGGGATAAGGTAAGAGAAAAAGAAAACAACTAGAAAAACAACAAAAACTATGAAACTATAAAGCTGTAAGGCTAAAAAAAATTCCCTAATGATTTAACTTAAATAGTCTGGGAAAAATATACTTGCAATGATTAAAACCACATGGGACTAAGATCTTAAATACCCAAGGCACATCTACAAATAAAGAAGAAAAAGAAGCTCCAGTAGGAAAATAAATAAGAGATATTAACAGAAAATTATAGAAGAGGAAATTTTAAAAAGAATGAAAAGCATATGAACTGATATTAAAGATATCAATAACCAAATACATAAAATTTTAACAACCTATCAGGATGCCACTTTGTACTCTGGCAGAAATGTTAAGGACAAGGGGATATGACAACCCTGTGTAGGCCTGATGGAGGGCAGACTGGCCTGGTCACTCCAGAGAGTGACCTAATACTACCTGGTCAGTTCTAATCCTGGGTACATCCCGAAGCATCTCCTATACAAAACCCTATGAAGATCTAAGGAGTGAATGACGGGTGCTGGAAGTATCTGGGAATCCATGGATGAAATGTGATGAATACTGCTCATGGAGCAGTGTCATCAGTTGGTAGAACACAACAGGTATACATAGAGCAAACAGGTATTCTAAGAACACTCAGTGAAAGGAGACATTAAGATGAGACATATAGGGCTGGGGATATAGCTCAGTTGGTAGAGTGCTTGCCTGTTAAGCACAAAGCCCTGGGTTCGATCCCCAGCACCCCACAAAAAAAATAAAAATAAAAAAAAAAATAAAGAATAGACATTTAATACAGTGCCATTTATGCAAAATAAAAGTGCATAAAAACAGAACATTTTACGAGAAAAAAAAAGCATGATATTAATCACATGAGCATGATTGATTATGATGTTGAGGGATGGGAAGAGGGGTGAGGAAGGGAATAAAGAGGACATGTAAAGAAGACACGGAGGATGGTGAATGGACCAGAGATGGAGAAGGAAGGATTCCTTAGTCCCCCCAAGAGGGTGGCATCACAGTGTATGTGATCCAGCAGCTTTGCCTTTGTTATCTGAGGCCCCCACCACAGTAAACACAAAAACAAACAAAAGACCATTAAAACACATATACTTTCTCATGTGTTAAAGAGATTTTAAATGAACAAAAGATTCACTGGAGTGGAGAGAAAAAACCCAATTGTATATACTAGTCCCTAATAAGTACATATATTCCCCAGCCCAACCTACACATACTTCATTTATTCCATGAACATTTCTGAGAATCTACTATGGGCCAGACACCATATTAAGTGTTGGGGAAACAGAAGTAAAAAGGAAGCATCCCTGTCTCCCAGGGATTCCAGTCGACAACTCTAGTCTCAGGATATCCAGGAGCTAAGATGGCAGAGAATAATGGTCCTGTGATCCTTTTAGAATCATGTGGGAACACTAAGACTTAAGGAGCCCCACATGGGACAGAAAACCCTAAGCAAAGCTCATACCTGCAGTGCTTCTTTGGGAGTCTGTCAAGGGAGATGCTTCTGTTTCCACAGGGACACTTGAAAAACCTCTTGACACCGTCATGCCAGTGGTAGTCATGCTGCTCACTGACACAGGTCTCCAAAGGTTTGAAGTGGGTGTAGGCGCACTGTACAAACCAAGAGACCACATGTTCATGAAGAGTTTTTAAGGAGAGACTGGGTAGCCACCCTCTGCTCCAAGTCCAGGGTGTCTTCCCCTTACTGCCCAGGTCAATAATGGGGACATCACCACCTTATCTTCTTGCTCTGTGGATCAAGTGATTTCTTGACTCTCCCTCATACTGATTGCTACTTTTCCTAATGGCTACCTGAGTTTCTGGCCAGGCATGAAGTACCCAGTAACTTCTGTGACATTAGGACAATAGTGAGGGCCAAAGGAGTAAAGTGCGTAAACTTCTCAGCAGCTTAGGCTGGTCTGTCCTCAACTCCTTACAGGCTACTGATGATGGATAATGAGACTTGGGATCTATTTAGAAAGGCAGATGGGTAGCTCTTTCATTTTCTCCTACAAGATCTATGAAAATAATATAAGCTTATTATCACTCCAACTTCATAAGCAGCAAAACCAAATCAGAGGTACTACATAATTCATCTTTAGTTTTGATCCCTGAAAGGAGTAAGGAGAGGAAATGGTAGAAAGTTGAAATGGGTACACTCACCGTCTTACACGTCACTACTCGACACTTCACTTCTCGGATGCTTCTCATCTTCTCTTCCATTTGTTCTTTTTTCACCAGTGGCTCGAAATAGCATTCCTGCAGCTCAGCCTCCAGCTGAATGACAAAATAGCCAAGAATACTTGTACAAATTCCAATATGTGCTCAGGCAGTTGGATGATAATAATAATAATAAATCGGTGGGATAATAATCAAAACAGAACTGAGAAGCTAAATGTTAGAGAACCCTAGGTAGTACCTCAAGAACGGCAAACCAAACACGAAGGTAAGTCGAAATGAGCTCTTAAAATGGGAGGGGGGCCATGGAAATATTTGATTTGTAAAGTATCAAATACAAATAAAAACAGCTACATTATTAACACTGTCATTAGGTCCAGTGTGCACCAGCAGGCAGTTATTTCTACAGGGGGAACATGCTTGAGGTCTCCGGTGATGACAGTCCCATTTACTAGGTACTGGTCCCCAGGTCTGGCACTTGGCAGAATTCCTGGGTGCTGAGAACAACAGGGAGTAAGGGTGAGAACGGGAGATGTTTACTGCAAAAGAAGATGTTTGAATTGGCACAGCTGCACAAGGCAAGAGAGTTCAGCGTCTGAGGCCCCTTGAGGAATGGGCTCATCTCTATGGCTTTGAGGAGTCAGCTCTGGCATCTCCACTGCCTTAATTTTAAATCCAGTAGAAAGATGGTTTATAACTGTCTTGTTACTTGTTAATCAAGAGGGCAGATTATCTGGCGTATCAGCCCTAAGTGGAAACAACAACACTAGCCCCAGAGACATTTGGAGAATCTGTGGGGTACTTTTTTGTTATTCCCATGATTGCCATCTTCACCACTGACAGGCAACACGATGCCATACTTTTTGCCATGCACAGAATAGTCCCCTGCACAACAGAGGATTGTTCCTTATCCCTTGTGGCTTCTGTGTATTCTATGGGACATTCATATGCATGAGAAACCTAATTATAACCTTAAGCCTAACTTTTATATACAACCCTAATTTATTTGTACTTATACACTGAATATTCCAAGAGTACAACTTGGCAACTTCTCTGTACACTGAGGGTTTTTCAGGATAATTCACTACTTAAGAAAATAAATAAATAAATAAATAACATTATCAAAGAAATAGGCCCATGGTGCTTAAGAAGAAAACCCAGCTATGTGAGTCCTCATTTCCAGCTGTGTCATGTAGTACACTTATAAATCCAAGCCTCTACTTCATTATTTCTTCTAGGGTAAGCTTTACCCAAGCATTTACAATGAAAAACATTATTTTCCTCTTTTTAACATTTTTATATTAGTTAGGATACTATGCTAATATCTTTGAAATTATAAGCATAGGTAATATATATAATCCATGAATTTTATCTTATGATAAAAAAGCAATAAAAAAGTACTTGTGATTAAAAGGGTCTTTGGGAATAATGAGGTTATCTACTGATTTAGAGCATCTGAAATGCCAATATTAAAATATCTGAATGGAAATTATTCCTTTCCATAATGCAAGGCAGAAAATATTAAAGAGTACTGGGACATTTACACATAATCTCACAGCCATAACTACATGGAAACAATTTTTTATATTGAAGTCTGTTTAAATAATAAACAAATTGCTATTTTTCAGTATAAGGACAAAGGCAAAGCTAAAATATATTAAAAATATTCCTGCCCTTCAAAACAAACCTAAGCAAACTGCCACAGCGATTTCTTGACTTATGTAAAAGAAATAGTTCTTAGTGCTACCAGCACCTCAGGTTTGAAGGACACTGACATCTCCCTGATCTTTTGGGTTCTTACCTCCTTCTGGATGTCTGTGTGCTTTGATTTTGCTTTTAGAATTTTCTGAAATTCCTCAGATTCCAGGTAAGTGAGCTGCTCTCGCCTTTTCTTCCTGGCAGGCTCCAATTCATCCTCAGCTAGAGCAGAAAGAAAACGTTAAGTGTAACAGAGAAATCTGAGAAAGCCAGAGTGACTCAGATGTTCTGCTTCCTCCCACTCTGCCTATCAGGTCTTTCAACCATGAGAATCCTGTTGGTACCAGCTGGGAAAAGCGCAGGGAGTGAGCCAAACAGTAGAACCTAGAATATGGGGCAGTGGCAGACTTGACCGCCAGATTAGAATATCTTTCACTTTAATATAGGGAGCTGATTATGATAACAGATAACAACAAAAATCCTACTTACAAACCAATTAAAAACAGCATTACCAACTGCAGAGTTTTTAAAATAAAGAGCAATTTAAAACAAAGGAATTCTATTTCTTCAAATTAAATCTTCATGCTAATGATTCTGCAAAGATGCAATGAGGAACCCTACTTCTGAATGTTCAAATTGTGTATAATTTCATTCCAATTTAATGTGATTATAAAAAAAAAAAATCAATTCCAATTGCAAATCTTATGGGGGAAATACTAGTGAAAAGATGACCTCAGTTGGGCATAGTGGTGCATGCCAGTAATCCCAGTTACTCAGAAGACCAAGGTAGGAGGCTCACAAGTTCAAGACAGCCTGGGAAGACCCCACTAAAATATAAAGAGTTGGGGACATAGCTTAGTGGTAGAGCACTTGCCTAGCATGTGCAAGGCTGTGGGGTCAATCCCCAACACCACCAAAAAAAAAAAAAAAAAAAAAAAGACTTGGTATCAGAGTACCGAGTATGGTTTAGAACTTAAAAGATTCCCCTAATAAATGGGATCTTTCTCCCCGTGCTGACTTTGAAAGGGTAGTAATAGTACCTTGAGGAGAAAACGTATTGTTCTTTTCTACACGATTCTTCACTTCCAGGACATTCTGGGGGTCCTTTTGTTTCCTTGTAATGTTGTTTGGATCAGTTTTTGTAAGAATTCGGCCTTTTGCCCTTAATTTGGAGATAGCAGCTAACTAGAAAAAGGGAGGAGAGAGCTAAGAATCTAAAGATGAAACCCTTTCCCCTTTACAGTTATTAACCAGTGGAGTCTGGTTATTTTCTGATGGAAATTGGCAAAGCACTTCATCTTACCTAGAATAAGTAACAATTATTAAAATCTAATAACGTAGAGGCAGATCTATAAACTGATAAATGAAGTTTCAGTTTCTTTAAATAAAACAAATAGTTTAATACAATAGACTATAGGCTTCCAGATCTATAAAGAGGACTACATGATCATTTTGGAAGTTTTAAAATCAGAATTCAGACAGGATTTCAGTTCAGCCTCTGAGTATCATGTAACTGTAGGAAAATTACTTCATTTCTCAGTCTCAGTTTCTATACTGATAAAGTAGGGATGACGACAGCATCTGTCCTATAAGGCTATAGTCGTCTGGATTAAATGAGACAAGGCACATACCTGCACATAGGACCAGCATGGCATGCAAACATATTACTCAATATGTGCAACTGCTATTATTATTGGTATTACTGTTATCATTATTGTAGGTGAGGGCTTTGGCTTAGAGTGAGCTTCTGCCCTTAATTGGGTTATTCCTGGTGACTATGAAAAGCAGAAAGAGGTTCAGTCAAGGGAATCAGGCAGTTTACTGGTGGTCTGGGTGCTCTCCCAACCCTACTTCAGCCAGAGCAATTTTGCTTTCATTTGTTGACAGATTGGACTTCTGTGTAAGGCTGTATTTAAAGAAGAATTCCTTTTTATTTTTTTGGTTGCTGGGGTCAAACCTAGGGTCTTGTGTGATCTAAATACACACTCTACCACTGAGCTATACCTCACCCTAAAGAAGGAGTCTTTAAACCACTATGGTATAGTCTTGCCTTAATAATTCCAATTTTTTCCATAACACCAATGTCTCTAGCGGTAAAGCAGTATTTTCCTTCAGCCTGATTAAGAACAGTTGAGATAGGGTTCTAATTTTCTTAAATGAATGGTATGTGGATACCATTATCATTTAAAATTCCTTTGACTCTATGTAACATGATTAGTAAATAGCCACTAGGCGTTTGTCTTCCAGAACATGAGTATATAGCTTGAAACCCAAGCTGTATCTTACGGAATGTAAAATCAAACATTAAAGAAAACAGAAGCCAGTTACCTTTTTAGCTTCTGCAAGTGCACTCAGTTTTGGTCTCGGTGGTGGTGACTCATCAAAAAAGAGAACATCTTCCCCTTCTGAGATGCCTCGGCCAAGTTTAGGCACCCGTGCAGCTGCTGTGCCTTCCAGCCCTGGGAACTTGGCCCCTGTTTGTGGAGACTGAACAGTGGGAAGATGAGGTGAGCGTGGAACAGCTGGGCTCTGGACTTCATTGGAGCTCTGGAGAAATCTTGAAGAAACATGCAGAAATAAACACAGAGAGGGTTTTTCACAGATGGAAACTTCAGAACTCAAAGTGGACTGGGAGGCTCCAGGCAGGTCACTAGATGATAACTAGTTGTTAGTAAAATAATTTCTCTTCCTTGGTTAATCATTCAAATAACACACAAAAGAACAACTCTTTAACACTTGGATTAATTGACTTTTCATTCAAGAAGCTGTAATTGTTGTACACTTTGGTAATGATGACTGTTTTATCAACTGGCTTTCCAGGGCTGTCCTCTGCAAACCACAGTTTTGAAGCTAACTCATACACAGAATTCCAGCCTGTGGTTAGTTCTAGGACTTGCAGGACCTCACTGAATCCCTCTGCATTTTAGTTCACTCAACTTGGAAGACATAAAACATAGGATGCATTTGAAAGCCCTTAATAGAGAGGCACTGTAACCTGCATAGTGATTATACATAGTTTTAAGAGTTTTTAAAAATAGTGAATCTCAAAAATCACCTCGTTCAAACTCTTCATTTTATAGGTGAAGAAACTGAGGCCCAAAATCACACTGCTTACAAGCGACAGACTCACAACTAGTGCCAGGTAATCTCAGGCAGTATTTCTTTCACTACCAATGAGCACTCTTGTGAGCTTTAAGCTAGTTTGCAAACTGCCCTGCCCAAAAAAGGTATGTTTTGTTTTGCCAGCAAAATCCTGAAAAACATCAAACTGTAATGCATTCTAGCTGACAGGTGTTTTTATTTCACACTAGGTTCACACCCTAACATATTTTTATGTGCAAATATGTCATCTGGAGGCACATGACAAATACTTCTGTAGATATCGTACCAGTATCTCAAACTAAGCTGCCTAAGACCAAACCCTTCTCTTATTTTTCCAAAGAATTTCCTCTTAACTGATTTTCCTTTCCATGTAACCACCTACCTTTTAGCAGACCAGATTTGGGGCAGTAGATTGATTAAACACTGGAGTAGAATGGAAGGAGGCTGAAACTTAGCTAGGTCACGTACAATCTCCAACCTTTAGTTATGTCATTAGTAAAACCAGGACCAAAAAACCTTGTCAGGTTAATGAGGACCAAATGAGGTGCTGTATTCAGGGAGTGACTGCTTTGTGCATGTTAAGTGGCTCTTTACACTATTCAGACAACCCGAGTTCAGGATTTGTCCACCCTTCCTATCTATTTCCACTTGATTTTTACTTCTAAAATGACTTCCCATTTTCAATGCCTCATTTTTCTCACTTATTTGAATAACTAAGTAAACAGTCTACTCACTAATTGTGGTAAAATCAAAAAATGAGATCCAAACAGGTGTCCATGTCTTCCCTTCCTACAAAAACCCTCTTTATGCTTCATTCCTTTCTCTTTTTTCACAGTGGCACTAACTAATTTACAATATCTGGTCTCAGGAGTCATTAGCTTAAGTTAGAAATGTAGCGTCTTCAGTGCTCTTTGGTTTTGACAAAAATGTATCCAACCAAAATCAGAAGTCACATTTTGAAATCTATTAAGAAATTCGGAGGATTCCTGAGATGAGTTACTTAAACAGGGAATGTTAAATCTGCTCCTCTTACCGTTTCTGGATTTCTTCTGATTTCTTCTTCCTCATCGCTAACATTTGCTGCTTCTGTTGCTTCAGGAGGGCTGATGCTGAGATGGACTGGATGGCGGGTTTTGGACTTCCCATGATCCCTGAAACACAAGCCCATCTTGAGGGGTTCCTGGAGAGCCAAGAGAACTCAGGCCCACATTGCAGCCTGTGAGTTGACTGTACCTGAAGCCTTGGCTTTGGCTAAGTGTTGTTTTAAGTTTCTGGCTCCAAAGGTTGGCAGGTCCATCAGTTCCCTGAACTCCTCAGAGCAAGACAAGGCCTTCTGGGGTATTCCTGGAATGTATAAACATCAGCTTTAGAAAGAATTCAAAATTCAGATAGCTTCATGTCACAAGATGTGTCACCTTTAAAACCCGGTACCCATAATCTAATTATTTAAAATGAAGTAGATGGAATACCAAGAGAAAATACAGAGCCCTTGACCTCTAGCATCTGACTAGAACTGCAAGGGTATCATAAGTATGTTATTTCAAGTAATAACTAGAATACTAAGCACCTAATATCTGTGGGGGTTGTTTTATACACTATTCCTGGATATGCATGGCAGATAAGGGTGCATGCTAGGCCTTGGCCATGTCTGGAACAAAAAGTACAGGGTAGGCTGGCATTCTCTGACTTAGGAGTATTTTAACAAAAGATAACTGAAAGGGTTGCCCTGGAATTTAAAACTACTGATTCTAATGCTGGATATTAAGAGTTTGACCCAGATGCATTAAGAAATCCTAAAGTACACAAAACCAAGCACAGCTAAGATCAACATGTGCTTTTCCTTAATGTCCCGTTACTGGGCTTGACGCCTTTAGCTTAGGCCATATTATTCCTTAAGTACAGGAGATGGCTGGATATTCATCACTTAGAGTATAAGCCAAATACAACGTATTTCAACTGGAGAAAGAAATTTATGATGGAGAAACTAAGTTACCGAGTTTCTGCTGAGTTTCCTGAATGATCAAGTCTGCGCCCTTCACAACCAGATTACTTAGAGTGGTTTGAATCTTCTTCTTAGGAGCAACAGCCGCAGCACTGAAATGACAAGAGCCACGCCATGAAAGAAACATCACTAACGCCAATGCTCTGGTGAGTAAAGAGGTGAGAGAAATAAATATTCAGTGTATTCACTACCAACTGTTGAAGTTTCTCAAAGCACCATGTAAGCTGGCTTTACTAATGCCATGGCCTGGCAGTGTAACTGGTTTATATGGAGAACAAGAAGCAACCTACAAATTTGCTTGGGGCCATTCTGGAAGAGCAAAAGAAATACAAAATATGTCAACATTCTAAAAGTCTGGGAATTTGTCTTAAGATGATTAAGCTTTGTGTAAAATTGAGGATAGTAACTACAGATTAGTTTATGATGTTATAAATTAGAATCACCATTAATGTCTAAGTGTTTAAAAGAGCCAAGTATAAGAATACCAGGTAACCATTAAAAATAATGACATTAAATATTTGGCCAGGAAAACATTGCTTTATGAAAAAAAAAAAAAAGGGGTTACAAGGCAAAGTATAAGCATAATATGGTCAATACTCTACCAAAAATTTAAACTTAAAAAAAAAAAAGAGAGAGAAAGCCCCAAACACCTGGGTGCATAAATACCAAACAACTAACTGTTTTCTAGGTGGTAGGATTATAGATGACTTTTTCTAAAAAAATTTTTTTTTAGTTGTTGCTAGATCTTTATTTTATTTATTTTTATGTGGTGCTGAGGATCGAACCCAGTGCCTCACACGTGCTAGGCAAGCGCTCTACCACTGAGCCACAACCCCAGCCCTATAGATGACTTTTATTTTCTCCTTTTGGTTGAATTTGGTTTATATTTATAATGCACACATATTGCCTTTTAGCAGTGTGGAAACAATAATGAAATTATTTTAAATCAAAAAATGTGTTTGATGTTTCCAAATAAATAGGAAGTGTGAATCCTCTTACCTAATTCCTGTGGTATCAGGAACAAAATCTGTTTCCATGTTAAACCAACTAAGGCTTCTTTGTGCCAAGTCCTCACCTGTCATGTCTTCAGATGTGCTCTATACAATATGATGACAGAGCCATTGATCATCTACTTCAGGGACTCTATAGACAGCCTGAGATCCCTAGAACAGGGGCCATGCACCAACCCACCCCCTATGTGAGACTTCATAGTGTGTGTTCACTAAATTAAAATTGGGTTCTAAGGTCTGCAAGCTTGATCAAATAGTCACAACGGAACTGACTCAAGGGCTATTACACTATGATGAACATACTCTTAATGGCATATGAATCGCCCTGACAAAATCACACCATATGTGTTAAGAACTAAAAAAAAAAAAAATATGGCCTCTATGTTAAAGATCATGACTCAATCTTTCTTTCCTTCTCTATGCTTTCCTCTCTAAGAATAGAAGTCCTTGTCTACCACATTGCAGGCAGTAAACTATGAAAGATAAAACCTGGACAAGTATCCGACAACAGTTACAGAAAACCCAACTTTGGGTTTACTCTTAGGAAACAAACAAAACCCTTGCCCCCAAAGAAGCCCTGAGAATGTCTTACATGGAAGCTGCATAGGATGCAGAAGAAACTCCTCCGTAGTAAAAGCCATCTTGACACAGCCGCTCTTTAAGGCTGGCACCTTTGCGCGCAAATTTCTTTGGAATACGACCTCCGGAGAAGGTGGATTGCAAATCAGCTCGCTTTGCACTGAGCTTCTTGTACTGAGCCTGGATGTGATACTGACAGTACTCACAGTCGTTCTGCAAAGAAGAACAGCTGTGAGGACTAGGGTTGCAGCCTTAGGAGCTGCGGGGAGTTGCAGTCTCTTTCCCAGCCTCACAACACAGTCTACGTGCAGAGTCCCCTAAATGTTTAGAGCAGCATTATTCATATCAGACAAATACAGAAACAACTCAAATGTCAGTCAACTGAAGAATGGATAAACAAAATGCAGTCTGTCTATGCAAGGGAATATTATTTAACCATAAAAAGGAATGAAGTGTTGATAAATATTACATGGGTGAAACTTAAAAATGTGGTAAGCAGAAGAAATCAGTCACAAAAGGTCACAATCTGCAATCCCATTCTGTGAAATACTTAAAACAGGCAAAGGCAGAGACAGAAAGTAGACAGGTACCTACCAGGGGCTCATGGGTATGGGTTTCTTTTTGAGGTAAAGAAAGTATTATGAAAATATATAGCAGTGATGGTTGCACAATTTTATGAATACATTAAAAAATTACTGATTGCATATTTAAAAGGGTGAACTGTATGGTATATGAATTACATCTCAACAAAGCTATTTTTGTTTTCTTAAAAGAGCCATAAGTAAGTTATATTAGAGTATAGGCTAAAATAAGGTTCTTGGTGTGTTTCATCATTGTGTTTGATCTCTGAACTACAAAGAATTTAAAGCACACTAAAATTCTTTCTTATACTTAGTTGGCAGTTGAAACCTCCCTGCCTTAGCTTTTTAAACTGAAAATTATTAACCACACATTTCACTTTCTCATTTTTGACTATTCCTGGTAAGTAGGAAACTCAGTTCCAATTTAATCATTACAGCTAATATACCTAAAACTCTTAATCCCAATCACTTTTCTCTAGCAGAAACCATCAAAATCAACAAATTGAAACCAACCAAATTAACAGTCTGTGTACAAGGCTCTCCATTCTTCTTCTTGGCTTTACATGTTCCCAAGTCAAGAGCTTCACCCATAATTAAGACCTTCTGAGGATGATCAATAGACAAGCATACCTAAAGAAAAAAAGGCAGGGTAGGAGTTAAAGGCAGACAAAGGCAGGGTCTCTCAGTAACAAGGATGGCTGGCACTGATTTAAGGCTTTGCTGGTCCAAAGGAGTTTAAAGTTGGGGCTCTATAAGAGATTTAGAAATGGGAGTGAGGAGACATTCAGCTTTCTTCCCAGTAATGATTTCTTCCTTCCTCTTGGCTATCAGAATTGTTTTTTAACTTGGACTGGTCAAAAGCTCAGTCTCAGAAAATGGATCCTATTTTGCTTTCCCAGCATTTCTTATAGCTAGCAATGGTCATGAGACCATTTTAGCCAATGAGACTTAAGCAGGAATTGATAGGAAAGCCCTTGCTTTCCCAGTAGGAGATAGTGCCTTGTTTACCTTTCCTCTTCATTTGCTGCCTTGAATGGTGATATGATTGTAGGAGGAAAACCCAGTTTTCTCCCTTCTTGCTTGCAATCCTCAGGCAGAATGTATTAGGAACACAAGATCCTGATATAAAGAGGAATTATCCTGAACAGCTTAGATCTTGCTTTCAACCCAACTAAACCAGGATGTCCTATAATACTTGAGCTTAGTGTGTTATACAGTCTAGAGTAGGGTGCTTTCGGAAAATTTAGCTATGGTGTGCATTGAGGCATGAGCAGACAAGATTCCACCCACCCTGTTTTCCCAAGTCTTGTTGGGCTTCCATTGATTTTTGGACGTACCTGTTGAGTAATAAAGTTACTTTGCCTGGCTTGTGAAAGCATTCTGCATCAAGGGATTCAAACTCTGGCAGGCAGGTTTGTGCAAAGCCTCCTGCCTGGTCTAAAATTTTAGCAGAAATTGGCAAGGTGTTTTGAGTCCTCTGCTGGGAACGGTACCTGGCACAGTATTCTGTTCCACAGTGATGACTGGAGCTTTAGTCATCTTATAACTAAGGGGGACAAGTCAGAGGGACTCACAGGGTCATGGTCATGACATTACTATACTGCCCATGTTTGGATTTTTTATCATGTAAGAAAAACAAACCCCACCATTTATTGTTAAAAAGAAACTACAGTGAAATTTTCCTATTATCTATAGCCAAACACATTCCTAACAAATAAAGATTTGATGCTGTTCTTAGGTGAAAAAAGGGAGTAAAATAACTTTTTCCCCCCTCACTTCTGAAATTAATCTGACAACAAGAAAGCAAAGCTTATTGGACAAGGGTAAAGAAACTGCCTGGTGCTATTCACACTGAATCTAGATTTGTAATTTATTAGAGAAGCAGAGGATGGTATCAAAAAGTCTAATATGGCTTGAGAAGAAGCTTGGATTCTAAACTGCAGCTATGACTGTAATAACTAATGGAGCAAAATTCCTTGAGGCTACCATGAAAATTTATATAAGGGATCTAAGGAAACCTGAGCATGAGAGTTCAAAAAACTCCAGGAACCTTGGAACTAATCTGAAAAGATGTAGCAAAGGTAGCTGTTACAAAACACTTTGAAGTAGGCAGAAATTCAGAATACTGGTGGATGATGAACAAACACCAGAATAATGGAGACAAAAATATAAAAGCATGACTCATTTTTTGGTGGTAGACCAATACAAACATTTTTGGTAAAACTCAGCTAAATTGTAAAGACAATCACTCAATCTAATCACAGGTTCTTACCTCCTCTGAACCATCCTTGGGCTTCATGGGGTTAGCATTTAGTAATCCTATGACAGTGCCTTGCTCTGTTTTCCAGAGTGCTTTGTGAACTTCTCCAAACAAGAATAATGACACATATCGTGTCAGGTCACGAAGATCATTCAGTCGCCAGATGCTAAATGTTTTCCCCTGGAAAGAATTTTTATTCTATTTTTAATAGTTTTTGAAATGTTGGTAACACTGTCTCTTTTATGGTTCAAGTGCTAAAGCACTTTTTTTGGTACCAGGGATTGAACCCAGGGATGCTCAACCACTGAGCCACATCCTCAGCCCTTTTATATATTTTATTTAGAGACAAGTCTCACTAAGTTGCTTAGGGCCTCACTAAGTTACTGAGGTTGGCTTTGAACTTGCAACCCTCCTGCCTCAGCTTTCAGAGCTGCTGGGATTACAGGTGTATGCCACTGGCCCCAATAGTTCAAGTGTTTTATTGTAGGAAAATATATAAATACAATGAACCCTAAAAATACAATTATCAAATGTCTGTTAATCCTATGCAGTGGGCCAGCACTGTCTAGTCCCCCGCATCACACATCATTAAGAGGACACGAAGCTACAGTGTTACCATTTAATAACTTACTGATATCAACTGATACTATGTAAACAATTTGGTAACTATTAACTATTACTTATCACTCATTAATTATAGTGTTAGCAATAATAAAGAGGGTTCTGCTATATGCTACTAAATCTCTGTTTGGCTTAAAAGAAAAAAAGGATCACTTAATCTATTATGCCCATTGTCCCATTTATGGAACACCTAAAAAATCTAAATTGAGCAACAAATATATCACAGCAACTTTGAAATAAATATGTTTTTGGAGAATCATTCTTTTAAGAAAAGGTGAATAATTGGTGATAATATCCATTAATATTATTGACATAATTAACATTATTAATGATAATAAATTGTATAATAAGCTCTAGATTATGATTTCCAACCTATTTTAATACCTCTGTGTCAATTTCATTGAAATATTCAAGAACTGAAAACCTGGGAAACTGGTTAAAGTAAATTGGCTGAGCTTTATAAAATTTCGGAAGCATTATTAAATATTTAGAGAAATACAATTCAAAATGCAGATCACTTATAACATGAATAACCTCCAAAGACAGATTTGAAAAAAAAAAAAAAAAGCCAGAACTGTTTGAATAACACTGACTCAAACAATTTGAACGGGGGCATCCCAGGATGGGTATGGTTGTAGGCTGTGGTGAGCTAGTGCCTGGACTATGAGCATTATAATCATTTTTTCATGGGTTCATGCAGTGCCTTTCTTGGAAGAGCTGAGATAAACTTTCACACCTACTATTTCAATGTCATCATAACCAGTGTGAAACAATTAAGAACTTAATTAAATGAAAACCAGATTTGTTCATTTTTATCCCAATAGTAACAGGGTACACTAATCTAAAGATCAGTCTTAGTATCAGATTTTATGAAAAATCCATGGTTGAAAAATCTAAATTGGAAAATAATAATGGGTTAAGCTTGATTAATCACAGTATTTTAGAGCTGGAAGGGATTTTCAATATAACCAAAGTCTGTTTTTGTTTTATGGATAAGGAAATGGAGGTCTTTCAAGAAAGATTAAGAGTCAACCTGAGGATTTACCACTATTATAAGGGAGAACAAAGCTTAGAACCCAGGTTTTCTGCCTTGCCAGGTCACAGAGCTTTCCCCCACTATGCCTCAGTCAACTGCAGTTTTGAAACTTGGGAGATCTTTTGGAATAGCCACCAAATTAAAGATACCACATTGTGTTGGCATAGGTCAGAGATTTCAGCACTTTTGTGATTGATACTTTGCATTTACAGGGATTTCCAAAAGATCTGTGAACTCAGCTTCCCTGATTACCTGCCCCTCGCTCTTCCACAGGAAGGATTACAGTGTCACATGGATGTCTACATGTATAAAATACAATGAGAATGATTTAGACAATGAAAAGCCCAAGAAACCTGTACAACTAGTGTTTTAAAATAGGGCATTCTTTACATAATTCCCCTCTGCACTAACCCAAGGATGGTGAACTAGAAGATATTTCAAAGTGAAATATTGACAAATAAAAAATTAAGAATGTAAGTTCCACTATCAGTTTTCAATGAAGCAGTTCAGAAATCAGTAACGTGGCTTACATTGTTAGTACTCTGTGGAGTGACTTTCTTCACTATAACCCCAAATGTCACCCAGTCCATTTCTTCCAGTTTCTCACTTGCCATCTTTTCCTTTATCTGAGACAGTCTGATCAATTTCCGGCCAGTCATTTTCTTGTTCATTTCTGTGGAGGATACTCGAGGTCGCCTAAATCAAGAAACCAGCAATTTATAGATTATAATTCTAATAAGAGATTATCTGGCACCTTACCAGGTGATAAGAGGAGGTGTTATGGGCAGAAACCTCTATAGTTCCTCAAGGGGCTAAGTTATATAGTATGGACAAGGCATACATTTTTATAGCAGATAAATGAAAGTCAGATTAATTTTTAAAGTGAGGTTTGCTTTTCCACAAATATAGATCTGGGATTTACAAAGAATATAAGAAAAACCACAAATCCTTTAATTGCTGATAAGTTACAACATGTTATAATATTCTTTTTTAAATTTTTATAAAACTGAATTGATATTTAAAGTTCATCAATTCTGCAAGAATTTCACAGGCTCTACCATTTCCAATTAGACTTTTCTAAAGCAAACATTCTCATAACAATACACCTTTGATGAATATATTATGTTTTTTGGTACTGAGGATTGAACCCAGGGGTGCTTAACCATTGAGCCATATCTTAGCTCTATTTTATATTTTATTTAGAGACAGGGTCTTGCTAAGTTGCTTAGGACCTCACAAAGTTGCTGAAGTGGACTTTGAACTCTATTTCCTCTTGCCTCAGCCTCCCAAAGTAGCTGGGATTACAGGTGTGCACCACCATGCCCGGCTTGATGAATATATTCTTATTCCTAATCACTAGTCAAAATCTGGTGAATTTTCAAACTGTTCTTCTCCAGTAGAATGTGAACATCTATTCTATCTCTGATAAGACTGTATATTCATGTAGGACACTACTATTCTCATTTGCCTATATATCCTTATATATTTTTTAAAAAATCTATAATCCCCCATGCTGCAAAAATTTAAAAGTAGACTAAATTATACCTAAATAAAGATGGGAAAAAAACCTTAAAACAGCGAATATCCCTGTTTCCACCTGTCAATTTCTGATTAAATGTGCTACTATTTTTCCCATTTTCTTCTTAACAGATAAATATTCTTTATTCGTCATGAAGACAAGAATAAATCATCCTTAAACATTTCATATGTCACTGTCCTAAGTCAAACTCAGTGCTACTGTCAATCTTATTGCCAAGTTTTGTACAGTTCAAGAGCCATTGGTATTCTGTCAATCTGCTGCACAGACATGCTACTTCCAAAAGTCTGTCTTCTGAGAGGAAGAAGAGTCTCCTAGTGGTGCAAATAAAGAGAATAAGAGTATTGTTACACATACTGACCTGAGTCGCAAGCCAGAGAAGGCTTCCACAGAGACTTGCTGAGTTGGTGCCCCAGAATTCTCTGGTGTCCCCAAGCTCTGGACTCTAGTCATCCCACTGGTTTTGTTCCCAGGAACATTTTGGAGTGGTTGGGAGGGTGCACATGTCATCCTTGAAAATGAGCTCTTGGCCTCTAGAAAGTTACCTGAAGAATTCAGTGAAAAGAGCACCATGTGGATGAATGCAAAATTTGTTTTTATAGTTTCTTTTTAAATCAACTAATGCAAAAGTCAAATCTCAACAGAAGAAAATGAAGCCCACAAGATCATTTCTAACCTACCCTCAAAATCTCTGCAGAACAGACCAACAGAACTCAAGGTGAAGAAGGAAATGTTTTATATTAGCGTTGTCCAATGCTATGGTAGCCACCAGTTACATGTAGCCACAGATTACTTAAAATGTGACTGGTGCTTTTAGGGAAATAAGTTTCTAATTTAAATTTAAATAGATCCATGTGGATGGTGTCTACCGTATTAGAATGTGTGGTTCTAAAACACCATGACTCTACCCAATGATACTTATTGAGTGTTCACCATATACAAGATTTCAGGAGACTCCATACAGGAGTGAAAGCCTTCCTTTAGGAATGAATAATTAGAGAAGAACTGTGCACAGATCAAATTCTAACTTGGACATATCTAAAGTTAATTCCCTTTTTGGCTTTCTTTCTTGTTTCATTTCATTTCATTCCATTTCACTGCATTTGCAGGATAGGGGAGAAAAAGGGGGACCAGGATATTCTGATAATTATTAGCATTAAATATCCCTGATGTGGTTACTTTTTATATTATGGAAGTTTTTATAATGCTCCCAAAGATCAGAAAGCTTGGGTATTTTCCATAATGAAATTTCCCTTATTTATAAGACTGTGTCAAAGGGACTTTGGATTATTGCTCCTAAGCTAAGAGTTCAGGACAACCCTACAACTTTAGAACTCAGAATCCAAGTCCATGTCCTACCTCCTCAAAACAAACCTTTGAAAACTGTCTAATGAAACACCTTAGTAATGCCAAATGTCTCAAAGGAATGGACAATTTTCATGAATGAATAACTTGAATATAGAACTTGCTATCAAATATTTAAGAACACTCAAAGGTTGCAGCTATTCTCCACTACCATATCACAGGTCAAAGCTATTTAAAAGGGCTTTTTTGAACACACGTGGCCAATAAATGCTGCTTCATTTATGCTACCTTATCTCCAGACCATTTTGTCTCAAGTCTTTTGAAGAATAATCACTCTGGGCAACTGAAGCAATAAAACAAAATCACTATAGGGTTTATAAATTCTTTTCATTTTTGTTTTGTGTGTGTGTGTGTGTTTGTGTATTTGATTACCATTCTATACTACTAGCAAAGACGTTTTCCTCCCTAAAGAATGAACACTGGCTTAATACAACCTGATTTCAAATAAAACTTTACCACTGTAAGGGCATATATGCCTTAATCCCACAAGCCTGAAGATTAAATCTCTAGATTCCCAGCATGAAAACTCAATCCACAGGTTATACCTACTTCAGTTCAAACTGCAACTTTAAGACTACAGGGTTAAAATAATTCAACCTATTAATATTTAGTAAACATTTACTGCATACCTAAGAGTTTTCTAAGTACTTTGAGATGTACAGGAAGATCACAAAACATCATGTAGTTTCCATTCCCAAGAAACTTACTTTTCTCAATGGGGAAATAAGACAGACCAAAAGACAGATAGATAGACAGACAGGCACATAGGGGCGCGCGCACACACACACACAAACAATGCCAAAATACATTTTAAGCAGAGCCAGAGCAGTGGCAACCAGTGAGGACTTCAGCACCACACCTGCAGGAGAAGTCTTTGGTGTCCGAGCTACCCGCTTGGTTCTTGGTAGGGCAGGAACATCAAGTTCTGCAGAAAAGCATGTTGATTCCTGAATTCTCTGAACTTTCTTCTCCTTAAGAGGGGGTCGTGGAGGCTTACTTTCTTGATTAAAAATAAATTAGAAAAACCAATTTAGGAAGGGTTTCAAAGATTGTTTTACTAGGAGTTGAATTCAAAGGATAATGTTACAATTTCTTAAAGACAGGAATGCACACTATTATCAGAATTAGTCTTTTTTTTTTTTTTTTTTTTTTTTTTCAGAATTAGTCTTATTACCAGGGGATTTAGGCAGAAGGACTGGATTTGCAGGCTGTTTAAGTGATGCCGCTTTTAGCTGTTCCTGTAAGGACTTCATCTGTTCTTGCAACTTCTTTAATTCATCTAGGAAAGAAAAGCATAGGTTTAAGAACAAGGTAGGAGACAATGGATACATGACAAAAATGCTGGCTCCCACCCCAAAACCTTGAGACTCACAATATAATCACACAAACTTCATGCTTAATTTTTACTTCAAAGAGATCCCTCGTAGAAATAAACTTTTCGTTTCTAGCAAACAAGACTCTCATACCTAAGTTAGTTAAGAATCCGCACTACAGCTATCATTGATGCACATGTATATTTAATTTTCAGGAGCAAAGAAATAATTATATTTATCTTTTAAGTTGAAACATCACAATTAACATAATAGTGCTAGCACCTGTATTAGAAGAGACAGTCACAGAACTGTACTATGACTTAAAACTATGCCTCAAAGTTTCTGTTTGGGAACAGCCTCCTTACATAGAATGTGTGGTAGCTTTGTAGCCTCATCCCTGGCTTCAATGAACATAAACCATTATTCTGTAATAAGCACGAAAAGAGGCATTCTGGGAGATCAATTATGGCTGTATGACAATGATCCAAGGAGGCTTGTGGATGCTCAAATGTCGACCTTGATTGTCTTATCTACCAACTCAAAAAATTTTTAGTTTTTACAAAGTCATTTATCTCTACCCTTGAATCAGCAACTATTTTGATAAAAACTATCAGTTTTAAGGTCTTGAAGTCTATTGACAAATGGTTAGAGCACCTTGTAACTCCTGATTGGTTTTCTCTTGACTAGGTGCAGGAGCCAGGAGGACCTTGTTTTCAGTTGATTGCAATGTAGGAACTTTTTCCTCATCTGTTAAGTCCCCCATGTCCCCAAAGAGAGTAGCCAAATTTTCTTTCTGGTCTTCTGTCTTTCCCACTTCATCATCAGCCTCTTCTGTGTACGATTCATCATCGCCATCAGCATCAAAGAGTTCGTCAAAGGTGTCAGGTTTACCATCTTCCTGGGGCGAGTAGTTAGTTTCTTCAGAATCACAAGCCAAGGCTGACTCATTCTCCTCCAGCAGAGCTGTCAGCAAAGACAAATCATCTTCCTCCACTAGAGGAAATAAAGGAGGAAAATTAAGCCTACCTGAAATCTGCTAATGACAAGCATAGTTAAACATCCAACATGAACAAAACTATTAAAATCAATCTACAGATTCACCATTTTGCCTGATATATTGTTATTCTCCTTGTATCTATCTTTCCTGGCCTCAGGTACTTCTTAGAAGGCACAAGGCTAAGAGAGAAAGGACCAGGAACTGCTTAATGACTAGAGTGGCCCAGGCACTGGGCTAGATCTTTTTAACCTGTGCTACTTTAATTAATGAGACAACTTTCTGCATGACAACATTAATGAGATTCAACCAACAAGAGAATAACTGAAAAACATTAAAAATAGATTTAGGCCTTAGCTGTGTATGCTCCCTCACTTTTTAACTATTTGAGTTTTTTTTTTATTTTAATATAGAAAAGTATACTAAAAGTATTCAAGTCTCATGGCTCAGAATTAGTCATCACTAACATTTTTTCTGGTCTTCAGGTAACATTTAGCAGAGATCTATCAAGCCAGATCTCATCCCAATTTCTTACCACTCCCCGCAGCAATCACTTTCATAAATCTGAGGTATCATTCTGGCCCATTTTCATACTTTTACATAAATACAGAGGTAGTAATAGTCAGTACATAATACTGTTGTCTTAAAAATAGTTACATAGGGCTGGGGATATAGCTTAGTTGGTAGAGTGCCTGCCTCGCAAGCACAAGGCCCTGGGTTCAATCCCCAGCAACACCAAAAAAAAAAAGGTTACATAAACATTTCACACTGTATTTATTACTCTGTATTCATTGGTCATTCTATATTACTTATAAAACTAAACCAAATCAAAATAGTTCTAGTTTATTTCTTTTACTTTTTGTACCATATTCTATAGTAAGACTACATCACATTTTATTAATCCATTTGGCAATAAACAACATTAGGTTATTCCCAATTTTTTCACTACTAAATATGCTGCAATCATATATACATCTTCTTGCACATGAGTGTTTCTTGGGAATGTCTTGGAAGTGAATTCCTGGATTGTTGGGAATGTACATTTCCTATTTTGCTAAATGCTGCTAAACTGTTCTCAAAGTGGAAGGATACCAGTATCTTGAAATTGTTTTTTCAAAGATATTTAAAAATTATCTCACTCTTTTGGTTGGCAGTTCCTGGATTACTGGCGAGGTTAAGAATATCCTTTATGATTATTAGTCAGTTATATTTCTTCTTTCTTAATTTATTTTTTTGCTCATTCCCTCTTCCCTATATTTGGGCACTATGCCTTCAGAAAATCAGAGGTATTTACAAATGTTAAGGATATCTGACCCACTGTCCTCATTTGAAAGATAAGGGCTGGAGTTTGAGTTGGTAGGAGTTTGTTCCGGTTCATAGGAGACAGGTCAGTGTGGCAGCCTGGGTTAGTAAGGAGGTCTCTAGATCTACAAACCAACTCCTTCTACCCACTCTACACTCCTGTAGCAGATAGAAAGAGTAAAGAGCTAGACTTATGCCCTAGAATGTTCTGACAAGCCTAATGGTTAAGAGTTAGATGTTATATAAAAATTAGTTTGAATTGCTTAGTCAACAAAGACTCCAAGACTGCAGCATGCAGCACGAGAAGAGAGGCAATCCTAGTTCCCTGTGCTTCAGAGAAATTGCAACATCCCTACATCCAAGCAGAGAAGCCTCTCCTACCTCTCATTTCTAGCTGCCAAAGACAGTACATCCCAGAAGGGGGCTTGGCCCACACCACTGGAAGTCATAAGGGAAAATGCTACCGTACTCTTCACCTTGAACCCACTTTCTGTCATGAGATTACCAGGGCTAATCCCATCATGTCGCATATGATGGGACATGTTATGCTGATCCAATCTTCCTGCTTCCTTGCTCTCAAGTCCTTGGGATTTGCTTTTCAGAATTCAGAAATGACTACTGGCAAGCTTCCCTATATCTTCAATGATTCTTACAACAGAAATCTGGCTGTCCCTGCAGCCCTTTTGAGTGGAAGTTATTTAACATTGATACCTTGCGCTGTGATGTCCAGTGTACTATTTCACATATACTAGGCATGCAATAGATAATTGTTGATCCATGTCAGGGTTCTGACTATCACTGTCTCTTTGGAACCATTTACCCTTCTTTAAGACTGCAGCTTCTCTGAAGTTCACATTGGATTTTGCCATTAAGAACCCTGATGGGTGCTGCCATCTACTGACCTCTTTCATGCATGACCCCCAGTCTTCGACTCCATCTCTCCTGCTATCACCACTCTCTGGCATGTCAACATCCATAAGGATGATCCAACTGATATCTTGGTCTCTTACCTTCTCATCTTCAATGATCTTGTTCTCTACCCTGTCTAAGACACCATACTTCCAAAGTCATTCCTTGTCATCACAGTATATCTCCTCACTCCAGTATTCCCATCCAACATTTCTTCAAGATTAAGACCTTCCTTCAATGCTTTTCATATCCATCATCCCCTGCCCCTCCTATCCTCACTTTGGATCCATGTTCCATCATTAGGGTCATGGTTTCAAAGACTTTTCTTTCTTTTCATTTCTTTTTTGCAGTACAGAAGATGAACCCAGGGCCTGGTGCATCCTAGGCAAGTGCTCCCAGTGGGCTACATTCTTAGCTTCTGAAGATTCTTAACTCCCATGCTTCTCTCACATGTTCTCAAGTTCCCTGACAAAATCCTAACCATGAGTAAGTCCAACCAACTACCACCTCCATGCCAGCACCCCACCTGGTCAACGTTACTGGAAAAAGACATGCTATCTCCAGGCACAGTGGCACACACCTGTAATCCCAGCTGGAGAATCACAAATTTAAAGCCAATCTCAACAAAAGCCAGGCACAAAGCAACTCAGTGAGACCCTATCTCTAATAAAATATAAAAAGGGGCTGGGAATGAGGCTTAGTGGTTGAGTGTCCCTGAGTTCAAACCCCAGTACCACAAAAAAAAAAAAAAAAAAAAAAAGGCATGCTACCATGCCAATTGGCCTACCTTTAAATTTATGCCACTGATAACAAAGACCTTCAACAATGCTTAAGAAATGCTTCCCCGATATATTTCCTTTCCTATTCTCTTCTTCACATAGCCTTTCCTCAAACCTCCTATGCCCCATCTCTCTTTACTCTTGGCTGATGACCTTGATTTATATTTTACAGATTAAAAAGAAGTAACAGGCTTCCTCATTTCTCACTACCAAATCTGAACTATGTTCTCGGCTTACCCTCCTATGACAATACATAAAGTGTCCAGTCCTATTTATAACTAATTTTTCCAATTATTTACTGGATCTCCTTCCCTCAGCCTCTCAAGAACTTCACTCTACAACTACCAATTGTCCTACATCAACAACTTTTCTTTTTCTTCCAAGCATTCGTATCAGCAGACAAAGTCATTCTCACGACTATCATATTACCAACTACTTGGTAAGATAGTTTGCTGTTGTTGTTTTTAACTTTTAATTTGTTATTATCTTACTCCCTCAAAGAAAATGTAAATAGGAACAATGTTCAACAGGGTATCCCTAGTACCAGTAAACTCTTTATTTCCTCTGTGTTGGCCAAATTGTGAAGTCATGTCAACCAAATTAGTTTTTCCTACTAGATACTATGATTTCTTAGTACATATCCAAGCACCTCTTATTTTGTGTCCATCTCATAGTTATGGTTTATATTACATAAACTATCCTACAGGCAATTTGGTGATTTTAGGAAACAAGAAACTATCATTATATAATGCAATAAGTTTCATGTATATCACAGGGTAATGAACGTCAATATTTGGTTTTAATTTTTTTTTCCCTTAAAGAGCAAAGTATAATAAACTTGAATTTTTTAAAAAAAAAATCCAGTTTCAGACAATGACCTCAAATATGCAACCAGAAAAATAATGCATTTTATTTGTCAAGGTCCCTTTACAATCAGCACATTTTTCTGCTGCTCAGGCTGAGCTTTGCAAATAAGAGAAACATCTCTTTACTGATAAGTATTATGCACACATCCATGAAAAAATGAAAATTAGGTAAGACTACTAAGAGTTGGGGATGTAGCTCAGTGGTAGAGTGCTTGCCTAGTATATGAGAAACTGGGTTCAATCCCCAGTGCAGAAACAACAACAACAAGAAAGACTGTTAAGAAGTTTTAACTTTGGGAGATGCTGTCCTGGGGGTGGGGGTGGCAGCTGGGAATGTGGCTCAGTGGTTAAGCACCTCTGGGTTCAATCCCTGGCACCCCCCATCATCTCCACAAAAAACAGAAGACCGTAAGAATTTAAGTCAGAGCTAGACTAAGACTAAAACTACTTCAACATATTTCTACATCTAATGTGAGCTCTGAAGTCAGACTGCCTGGTTCAAATCCCTGATCCGACAGTTTGACCTGTGACAAGTTACTAAACATCCCCAACTTCTTGTCTAGGAAATACAGTGGCTGTGAAGATTAAGCCAGTTAATACTTGTAAGGATCTTAGCAAATGATTGGCACATTTTAAGTACATGCCGGCTAGTGGTGTTATGAAAGACTATCACAGTTGCCAGAAAGGAAAAAACTCACCTGATGAAAACAAATTAACATTCAGTGACTGAAATGAAATCTCTTTTGAACCACTGAAATAGTATCTCAGGGTGAGAAAGCATTTTCAGTATTTTGCAAGTAGAATGAATAACAAGTCCATGCACGAAAAGGTGTTTTTTCCATGAAACAAAGAGAAATTAAGAAAATAACAAGGCTTACCATCCATGCTATCAAGAGAACGGTTGTGACCAGGAACTGAAGGAGGATTAGATGGTCAGGAGGATGAGTACTGTAGAATCTTGACTGTGTGAAATCAACACAAGAAGTCACTCTTGATTCTTTTTGGTCTAACAATGTATACCCAACAAATCCAGGATCCAAAAAAATCCTATAGGCTATAGCCTTAGAATCCATCTAGAACCTGACAATTTCTCATCTTTTCTCTACCCACAGCCAACACTATTTCCTCCTTACACGTAGACAATCTTCTTTTACTTGTCTTCACACTATGATTACAGAAATCACACACTAGTGAAATGCACAGTAGTTTGCACAATAACAAGTGCTAGAAATGAGACAAATTATGAATAAGAATTATTGAAACTGGTCTAAATATTAGGGCTGGTATCCTATTTTATTTATGATAATGCCTATGATGTTGACTTTATCCATAGTAGCTTAGTGTATAACTACTTAGTTCCAGCCTTTGTCAGAATTTTAATTCAATACAAGTTAGGTAAACATAGAAGAGTTTTTTAAGACAAAAATAAATCATTCTGTGTGTTCTCCTCTTTTCATTCAAAGTGACTTATTAAATTGCAAGGTTATTTAGATTTAACTTACATGTGCTCTATAATATGTGTGATTTTCACAAGAGCAATGTCAAGGTATTGATTATGGTGCTTTCTTTTTATTTTTTCAACAAACATTTTCATGGACCCCCATCATGCATCTTATAGGGTGTTATTCACCAGAAAATCCACTGGAGAATTAGGCACAAACTGTCTTGGTTCATTTCTATAACCAGCCCCTGTCTTCTCTCAGACCAAACTCACTCACTCTCATATCCAGGGCCATTCCACAAGTACTATGGGTTTTATCTCCAAACTATTGCTCAAATCTTCCACTTCTCTCCAACCTCACTGCCAAAACCCTAACATACGCCACCATCAATCTTCGGCCTGGACTACTGTGTTAGTTTCCTGTGTTGGTTTCTTTGCTCCCTACAATCTATTCTCCATACAACAGTCACAGTAATCTTTCCCTAGTAATCTTTCAGGAACACAGACAAGATCATAGTATTCCCTTAACTTAAATTCTTTAATGGTTTTTCATTGCACTTACAATAACATTTACAAAGCCTGCGAGGCAAGGGATACTGTTTCACCTTTTACATTTCTACTTCCTCATCTCTTCCATGTGTATACCCCATCCAACTCTACCCACCTCCCAAACTATGCTCCAGCCAAACCGGCCTGCTTTCAGACCTCAGGTACTTTTGCCTGGAAAGCTCTGCCAGAGCTCCTCCTCATTCTCACCTAACTCGTTTTAAAAGTATTTCCAGACCAGCCTATCTGCTAAGCCTCATCCGACCCTTTCCTCTATCTTACTGCACGTCACCCACCATCACGTACTTGTTTGTTATCTATTATCCTCCTTAGACCGCAAGCCTCCTAAGAGACATATCATTTGTCTGGAGGCCGGCATATGTACACATTCAAAACTGACTAGGAAATCAAAGAAACGAATCAATGAATGAATAAAACTCAGAAGGCATTCACTTGGCAAGTATTTTTAAAAGTTACTCTTAAAATACCCACCTGATCTCTTAAGTAGAAGAACCCGCGCCCCGGCGCTTCCCCACCGCGCCGCAGCCTTAGCGCGCCCGCCCCAGCAGATCGCCCCCGCGGCTGCCGGATCCCGGATCTCGCCCACCCGAGCCCCCGCGGCTTTGCGCCTCTCACCCTCAGAAGCCTCCAAATCCTCCCACAGACGCGTGAGGGTCACCGCATGCCCAGAACCCGCGCTTCTCACCCGGCGCCAGCAACAAGTCCCAGTCGGCCGCGGAACCCGCCAAAATTAAAACCCGGGCCAGCCCCTGGCTCTGACGTCAGACGCACGCGGCTGCGACACCGTACTGATTGGAGAGCTGGAACTCTCCTAGGCGAATACCAGGGAAGGGAGCGAAACACGGCCCCCACGCAGAGCAATCTGATTGGCTCATGTCACCGGGCGCTCTCTTCGAGGGCTCCGTGACTTCCGCGGAGTTCTTTAATGGATCCTGTACTGCTTTAAGTAAAATAGAGCGTCTGACGCCCGCTAGCGTCAGGATGTTTAAGTCTTCCCTTACAGTTTTTTTTTTTTTTTTTTTTGGGGGGGGGTTGTTTTTTGTACCAGGGATTGTCCCCAATCCTATTTTGTATTTTATTTAGAGACAAGGTCTCACTGAATTGCTTAGCGCCTCACTTTTGCTGAGGCTGGCCTTGAACTCGCGATCCTCCTGCCTCAGCCTCCCGAGCTGCTGGGATTACAGGCCTGCGCCTCCTTGCCCCGCTGCAATAACTTTTATCTTTAGGTTTCATTTCACCATCTGTAAAATGAGGGAAAGGCTAGATGACATTCCTTGACACACAAACCACTATTCCCAGCCTAGTTCTGGGTCCACAGGTTTTGAGAATTGTAACTAGTGTCAGAATTCACAATAACTTGTCAGACCATATTTTTCACAGAACATTCTGTAGTAAATTCAGACCTTTGTGTATTTACATTTTAATAGTGTTTGTACATAATATTAAGAACACAGTTTCTAAGTGCAAACTTATCTTCTACATAAGTTCAAAGACTTCCTAGCACACAAGTTTTTAATGGACCAAATGATCGTTTGCCTTTTTTTGTTTTTCCCCTTGAGGAAAAACTATTCAGATATGGTAGTTCCCCAATGCATTTCATATAAGATGGTATTCTGTCCACTGCAACTACCTTCATTTTAGAACAATTAAAACCAGCTTTAGGATGACTGAAAAACAGTCCTGACATCATCTACATGGATTCCACCCCCCACCCCGTGTATCTTAATGGAGTATTAACGCACCATTTATGAACTCAACCTGAGAGCAATGAATGTGAATTGAGAACTGTGAATGCTGAAAAATTCACAGTAATGAAGATGACATTGCCAGTTATGGGTGACGAGTTCTGCTTTCTCAAATGTTAAAGTGTAAACATTAGAGAAGCATGCTGAGGCAAGCATATACAGGTTTTATTTTAAAGTAGTAACAGACTTCTCCTGGGAGGGAGAAGGAGCCCTAGCTGATACCCTGGTATCCCAAGAAGTGAAAGCACACTGCCCCTTTTATAGACTTTTACTTTCTTTGTTCTCCTGCTCTCTCCCCTCATCTTTCTCCTTCCTGCATATGTGATTCAGCCCAGGAGATGCAGTGGGGTGGTCAATAAGTGAGAAGCAGATGGGCAGGGGGAAGGGCCAAATGGAGTGATCCAGGCAGGTAGCAGCCCAGGGGGCATTAACTAACAACTCCCTGTCTGCAACCTTTTGGGAGGGGTAGTACAGGCAGGTAATCGTAATCAAGGGGCTCTGGAGACACTGACATTCTAATCTCACAGGGCGGTCTCCAACTTCAGGGATCCAAACCTGCCTCCATTTCCTCGATCCAATCTGATCATCTATCTACACTAACTGCCTGTCTTAAATTCTGGCTTCAAAGAGATTACAAAAATCAAATTGAAAAAGGTGTTTAAATGTATAACTTCATCTACTTATAAAAGTTCATTATTGATGTAGTTTTAGCCATCATGTAGAAATTCCTTGACCAATTCTGATTGGTATCCTAAAGTTTCTTTCCTAACCTTGACTTTCTGGTCCTCTTTGCATCCCATTCCATGCAAGGAGTAGGAAACAGCACCAATATTAAGCCCTCAAATCTTCTTGGAGAGAAGGATCAAGTCATTCTTATTGGATTTAGCATAGTGGCAATTTTGAGAAAAGAGATGGAATTGATTTTGAGAAAAAAAGTAGATTCAAGACCCAGTGAAGGTGGGGATATTAGAGAAAGACGGTGAGGATGACTGATAGATTTTGGATTTATGCAACGAGGTGTTTTTTTGAGGCAATGCAATGAAATGGGGGACACAGGAAGAACACACAGCATGTTTAGGGGAGACAAGAGATTCAGTTTTCAATTTCAGAATGAGATGTATCAAAGATACTGATTAAGAAAGGCAAAATAGCCAGCTTAATCTCCAGTCTGGAGTTCTCAGGAGAAGTTGATATCTCCTTAGAATAAAAACAGAGGCCCATAAACAATAGTTTTGAAAAATCATCAAAAAATACTTAAAAATTAAATCTAAAAGAGTCTACATTGCAGGGGTTCTTAATCTTTTTGGAGGGGTGTGTGATCACAGACCCCTTTGAGAAAATACTGAAAGTGATTCTTTTTTTCCTTTTGGAAAGCACAAACTCAGACTCTGAAGATTTTGCATACCTTTTCAGGGGTTCACATATTTTCCTGAAGTTCATCCACAGACACCTCTCAGATTAAAAACTTCAGGTGTAGAAGGTCAGAACCCTGGGGAGCACAAGAATTTGAGGGGCAAGCAGCAGGGGTAAAGAGGAGCAGCCAAAGACAGAAACTGAGCAGGAGCAGTCAGATGGTTAGGAAAGTGAATAGTTCTATTTGGGTGTGATGGTGCACAACTGTAATCCTAGCCATCTGGGAGGCTGAGGCAGGAGTATCACAAGTTCAAGGCCAGCCTCAGCAACTTAGTGAGAACGTGTCTCAAAATAAAAAAGGTTGGGGATGTAGCTCAGTGGTAGAGTGCCTCTGGGTTCAACCTACAGTACTATAAAAGAGAAAAAACAAACAACAAAAAATGGAACCACTCTTATTCCAAAGTCACAGGGCAACCTGGTCATGTCCTTCTCTCCCATCCTCTTCCAGTTGTGCCATTTTCCACAAGGTGATGAGCCCCAGGACCAAGGGAATATACCCACCAGGATCATGGGCAACCCCCTATAGTCAAAGTTCTGTGTCCTAGGCTCCTGGGATTTTCTAACCAAGTGAGCTAAGCCTGTGTGAAGGGCCTTACCTGGGCCTCTTCCTCAGGTTGTCCTTCCAAAGGCCAATCCCTTTGTCTAAGATAGTGGATGGGGTGGGGTGTGGGAAGCTTGATAGCAGACTGGGTGTCTTCCTACTTGTGAAAGAGGTCATCAAATGCAGCACAAAACTGAGCAAGGTTGGGAGGCCTGAGGCCTATTTTTCAAGTGACATAATTCAGTGTGAAACTCTAGGAGATGGTTAGTTTTAACCATAAACTTTAAAACTATATACATAGGGTACATGGGCCTCAGTTATATTCTTGCCCCCAGATTTTCTCAGTATGAAAGGTGGGTCTGCAGGAAAATGATGACATAGGATGCCAAAGAAGGAGACTTTTAGGAAGGAAATGGCAAATGTCAGCACTACAGAGCAGTGCTTTTTAAAGTGTGGTTCCTGGGCCAGCAGCATCAGTATTACCTGGGAACTCATTAGAAATCCACGCTTGGGCCTCGTATCAGATCTGATGAATAAGAAACTCGAGGTAGGACTCAACATTTCTCTGTTCAGCCTCTGTAAATATATTTCTATAGCACTGGTTAGAGTGCATCAGAATCACAGGGAGGGCCTTTTAAAATATATCACAAAACAAGAAGGGGAAACAAAACAGAAGAGAAAGGTTAGTCTCCAAAGGGCCCAAATGCCATGAGTCCACGTTGTGAACACTTCTCATCGCCCTGCTGAAGTTCTCATGCCCTCCCTCCAGTTACACAGACTCTTGCTCATATCTCTTGAGCCCTTCCTCTCCCCTACATGCTCGCTCTTTAGGCGCTCATCATCTCTCATCTTTATCTATTACTGATCTACTTCCAGTCTCCCACAAGTCCAATCCATTTCTCTTGTTGCTTCCATTTACAAAACAATCTTGGTGTGGCTTTTCCCCAGTAAAACCTATCAGTCACCTCTCAGTTCTATAAATTTCCAACTTTTTGCTATTCACCATCTTTACAGACTTAACTTCCTCCCACTTCTCCAATAACCTCCACCTTGTCTTTCCCCACTGATCCTTTTTCCAGCTATACTGAACTATTCCTTCTTCTTCAAATATTCCAGGTACTGGCATACCTCAGAGCCTCTGCACGTGTAGATCCCTATGCTTGGGAGGACTTCAACCACTGGGTCAACTTCAACTACCCGGTCAGCTCCTACTCATCCATCTAAGCTCTGGCCAAGCATCCCTCCTCTGTGCAGCTCCTCTGGGTGCCCTGGGCTAAGCATTCCTATTTGGTGTTTCCTTGAACTCCAGACTAGTCTTGTGCATAGAACTTGCCATGGTGCTCCCTAATTGTTTTTACCTTCTTCCCACTATAACATGAGCATCTGGAGAGAAGGAAACCATGTCTTGCTCATCTTCCTTCATTGTCCTCTGATTTCTCTTTTGCTGCTGCTGCCTGGCTGGCACACAATGTTTATGGAAAGGAAAAATTGAATGGCACATTTTCTTCTTAACAAGTTACTGACCATTTGGGGGTCTCAGTTTCTCTACCTGTCAAGTGCTGATACTGGCAATGTCTGGATTAGAAGGTTTTAGGGAGGATCACATGAGAATATCTAGTACATTTTCACACAAAACAGCCATAATAGTCTATTGCTTTATGTGTAAAAGTGTTAGTCAAACACATGGCTCCTATTCCAGGTTTTAACAGTGTAAAATGGGAGATATGACAATGCATAAAAGATAAATAACAACAGGTGACTACCAATTTTGCTGGAGGGGCAGGAACACATAGAGAAAAGGAGGCAGAAACATTAAAGGAAGTAGGTAGAATCTAATTGTCTGGAGGATGACGGATATCAGGTCAAAACATTTATTTTATACATAAAAAAAAAGAGCATGTCTTAACAGGTAGAAGAGGAAGGTAGATATAGAGAAGAAAGATATGGCTAAGCACTCAGACTGCAGCCTTAAAGGCTGCATGATTTTAACTGACACATAAAACTAAGTAACTTTAGATAGGACATTTGAAGATATTTAAATGGGAAAACTTGAAAATATACACAATGTGCTTGGTAAATGGAAGCATTAAACATGTACTAATTTATATTCTCATTATTCTGTAAGGAATTGTTTCAGAAGATTAAACCTATTAAAGATGGATGCCAAAAAACAAAAACAAAAAAAAGATGTGTGCCCAGGAAATGAATATGCAGGGCAGAGAAGCCTGTTAGAAGGTTGTGACAGTCACAACTATGACAAAAAAGAGATAAGTAGGGAGCATATGAAGGAAAACTGACCAAACGAAAGCACCGGTGGTAGGAAAAGCAGAGGACAATGGCCAGCGTTTACCACCTGGGAGATCTTAGAAATAGACAGAAGTTTAGAGAGGAGCTTGCTTTCGACAGGCAGAGATGTGGTATGGATTTCAGCAGGTACTTTAAATTTGTGGCTAAAGCCAGGGGGACGAATCAGGGTTTCAAATACAGTTTGGGGTACTGGTTAGTGAACGTAGTGAAGTTCTCTATGTAGACAGGGTAGAACCATATTATCTTGGAGTTTGTTTACCTAATTAATGAGCCAAATAATTAAACTAGTTCTTCTGTCCTTGACCCAGGAGGAAGGAATGCTATTCAAAATGAGACCTACTGGAAGTAACAGCCTGGTTTCCACACCCTGCATTCCCCCACCTCCCTATAGGCATCAGATTATATCTACTTCACATCTCCCATCCTCTGTGGTATAGAACTTTCTACAGTCTTATCTCAAATTTGAATTTGTCTTTCTGGGAAAGAAGAAAATCAACCTCCTTAATTTTCATAACAGAATATTCTCTTTGTTGCTCAAATGGCTGTCCCTTCAACCAATGAAGCAGTTACTGTAAACAACAGGGTAGGACCCTCTATCTCATTACCTCAACTGATGTTTTGCAATGGGAGACCAATAAAATGTCTAGTGTTGCCAGGTGTGATGGTACATACTTGTAATCCCAGCTATTTGTAGGGCTGAGGTCCCAAGCCAGCCTCAGCAACTTAGTGAGACCCTGTCTCAAAATGAAAAAGGGTTGTTGATATATACAGCTTGGTGGTAGAGGACCCTTGCGTGTTCAATTCTCAGTACAACCAGCAAAAAAAAAAAAAGAGAGAAAAAAAGAAAAGAAAAAGTTTAGTGTTGGTACTTCTAATTAATCCATAAGAATGTTTAACATTTTTTCCTTGGTTTTGCTGGAGATATATTTCATACTATATACATATATTTCATATATTGTATATATGAAATAACTTTCATCCTTGATTATAGATCCATATATTTAAAGGACAAATAGCTACATAAAGCTGCCAGTTCACTAAGAGTTCTGGAATCAATACTTCTTGTATTATATACTTCACATTTGTAATTATTTAGCTAGAAAAAAAATCACTCAACAATGAATAGCATTTTCCTAAGAAGAGTACATAATGTTATCTCAAGAGTTTTTAAGCCATGAACCATGTAAGTCAAAGGATGCCAAAGAAGATGCTAAATTTATATTTCATCTGCTTTTCATAGCAAACTAATCTGGGCATTTTTTGTTGTTCCATTAAAACATGTGGAGATTGGTCCATATACTTGATTCCCATTGCACTTAAAAGCTGCAACTAGCTGTCATATCAGTCTTCCCCCATTGATTTAATGATGGCACAATTAAAAATAATCCCAAATTATCCATTTCATTAGGGTCAAATGGAACTCTTAGCCATTCTTCACAACAATCTTGATTTTCTGATGCACACAATGAATTTTAGGTGTGTTCATACTAAATAATCTTTTAGTTCAGGTTATTTTTTCATTAAAATTAGTGTGAGCTTTTAGAACAGCTTTAGAACTATAGAAACACTGAATGGAATGAACAGAGCTTCTCATAACTGCTTTCAAAGAGTTTCCCCTATTATTAATATCTTGTATTAGTGGGACATTTGTTATAAATGATAAACCAATATCGATACCTTAACTGTGGTCCATATGTTATAATAACTTCACTCTGTGATATGCAGTTCTATGGATTTTTTCACTATAATTGTATCAAACAGAATACTTTCACTGCCCTAAAAGTCTCCTGGACTTTACCTATTCAGTCTTTTCTCCTCCAAACCCTGGAAACCACTGATCTTTCTTCCCATCTCCATAGTTTTGCTCGGTCTAGGGTTTCATATAGTTGGAATCATACAGATTATAGGGTTTTTTTTTTTTTAGAACAGCTTTTTTCACTTAGCAGTTTGTTTGTTGTTTCCTTTGTTTTTTTGTTTGTTTGTTTTTCAGTTTTTGCTTTTTTCTGTGTGGCCTGCTAGCTCATTTTTTTCATTATTGAATAATATTCCATTGTATGGATGTACCACTATTTGCTTATTCCTTCATCTATTGAAGGTTATCATGTTTGCTTCCAAGTTTTGGCAATTACAAATAAAGTAGCTATAAACACTCATGTACAGACTTTTGTGCCTGTAAATTTTCAGTTCATTTGGGTAAATATCAAGGAAAGCAATTGTTGGAGTGTAAGGTAAGAGTTAGCTTTGTTTTGTAAGAAATTCCCAAAATATCTTCTACAGTTGCTGTACCATTTTGCATTCCCATCAGCACTGAATGAGAGAGTTCCAGTTGCTCCACATCCTCACCAACATTTAGAGTTGTTAGTGTTTGGGATTTTAGCTATTCTAATAAGTGTGCAGTGGTATCTCATTGCTGCTGTTTGTTATTTGTTTTTGTGGTACGAGATATTAACCCTGTGTCACTCTACATGGAGCTACATCCCCAGTTCTTTTTCTTTTTTGGTCGGGGGAGGGTACCAGAATTGAATTCAGAGGCACTCAACCGCTGAGCCACATCCCCACCCCTGTTTTGTCTTTTATTTAGAGACAGGGTCTCACTGAGTTACTTAGCACCTTGCCATTGCTGAGGCTGGCTTTGAACTTGTGATCCTCCTGCCTCAGCCTCTTGAACCACTGGGATTACAGGTATGCAACACCTTGCCTGGCTCTTCTTGTATTTTTGAGACTGGGTTTCAAATAAGTTGCTGAGGCTGCCTTCCAAATATCTGGGATTTCAGGCATGCACCACTGTGGCTGCCTCATTTGCAATTCTTCAGTGACATGTGAGGTTGAACATCTTTTCATATGCCTGTTTTCCAGCTCTATAGCTTGTGAGGTATATTTGTTCATATCTTTTGCTTGTTTTTAAATTTCTTGTCTGTTTTAAGAGTTCTCTATATTTTAGATGCAGCCCTTTATCAGAAATGTGTTCACTGAAGACTTTCTTTCAGTCTTTGGTTTTATTTTTTTTAATAATGTTACTGTATTTGTTATACCTTTATTTTATTTATTTATTTTTATGTGGTGCTGAGGATTGAAGCCAGTGCCTCACAAGTGCTAGGCAAGTTCTCTACCACTGAGACACAACCCCAACCCCGGCTTTAATTTTTATGAAAACTGTAAGGTCTATGTCTAGATTGTTCCCCTCCTCTCCTCCTCTTCCTTTTTTGCATGTGTATGACCAGTTGTGCCAGAACCATTTATTGAAACAAACTTCTTCATTGAATTTCATTTGCTCCTTTTTCAAGATTTAGTTGATTATATTTGTGTGAGTCTATATCTGGGCTTTCTGTTCTGTTCCATTGATCAATTTGTCTGTTTTGTTTGTTTTTGTTGTTTTGGGGTTTTTTGTTGTGCTTTTATTTTGCAGTGTGAGAGATCAAATTTTGGGTCATACACATACAAAACAAGTGCCCCACCATTGAACAATGTCCCTTTTCTATTCTTTTGCCAGTGTCACAGGGTCTTGGTCACTGTAGCTTTCTAGGAAGTCTTGAGGTCAGTAACATCAGTGTTTTGAATTTATTCCTCTTCAGTACTGCATTGGCTATTTAGGTCTTTTCCCTTTCCATATAAACTTTAGCATTACCTGTTGATATCCATTAAATAACTTGTTGGGACTTTTGATTGGGATTACATTGAATCTATACATCAAATTGGAAGGACTGACATTTTGAAAATATTGAGTCTTCCTGTTCATGAACATAATCACTTTTCATTTATTAGAATTTTTTTCCATCAGAGTTTTATGGTTTTCCTTATAGGTCTTGTGTATATTTTACTAGACGTATACCTAAGTCTTTCAATTTTTTTGTGTGTGCTAATGTAAGTGGTACAGAGCTTACAAATTGTTTACTAAACTAGTTGATTCTCTTAAAACAGCCTTAATTAATTTTTTGAGATATACAACACATTATTTATTACAGTCACTATTTGTGTCATAGATCACTAAAGCTTATCCCTCCAAATTGAAATTTTGTCCCCTTTGATTAACATCTCCTTTTCCCCTACCTAACTCCCTCTCCATTCACTGGTAATCACCATTCTACTCTCAACTTCCATGAGTTCAACTCTTTGGAGTCCCCATACAAGTAACACCATACAGTATTTGTCTTTCTATGTCTGGCTTATTTCAATTAACATGATGTCCTCCAGGTTCATCCATGTTGTTGCAAATGACAGGTCTTCCCTCTTTTTAAAGGCTGAATAGTATTTTCATTGTGTGTATACACCACATTTTCTTTATTTATTCATATAATGAAGGACACCTGGGGTGCTTCCATATCTTAGTACTGTGAATAATGCTGTGACGAACATAGGATACAGACAATCCTTCAACAACCTTAATTTAAAGCAACCATAAGAACTTGCCTTCATTTGTAATCCTTCCAGTTACCAAGCACATGATTTGGTCACAAGCTTTACAAGCTCATTCATGTTGTGAAATAACAACAGAGTTTAGATCTCTTGGATATCTATACTTGAACTAAGTAAAAGGATATCCACAATAACTTAAATATGAAACCATTTGGTTTTCTTCTCTACTGAAGATACTATTGAAATCTATTTCCTCTAGTCTAAAATGATAAAAATATTTATATTAGAAACTATAAACAAGGAAATAAAAAAATTTCATTATAATTTTAGAAATGTCTTTAACAAACATTCTCCCTGGGATGTATGAGAATCTTTTAATCTAGATTAATAATGTGTACAATGTAACCTCTTGGCATGAAGATAACTATTCAGGCATGAAGATAACTGTAATTTGCATAGTATGTTCTTTAGGCATGAGTTAACTATTTTGGTTCATATTTAAATACACAAAAATGCACACATGTATGTATATGTGTGTAATCAAATTTTTCTAGGACAGATCTTATTGTAAATACAGAGGGGATCTTTTAGTTTTCTCTTAAATGTTTTAGGAACTGTATGCATAAAGATATTGTTAACTTTTATGGCTTGTCCACTACTAGTCAGTCTTGTTTAAAATATGGCAAATTCCTATGTATTCAATTTCTTAGTAACAATGACTTCAAATTCAAACATGTTGGTCTCAACTAATGGATCTTGCTCATATTCATCAAATTAATAAAGTATATCATACTAAGTATTAAGCTTATATTAAGCCAAATGAGCTTAATACAAAAAATACATACTATGAAATCAATCATATATGAACAAAGTAAAAGATTCATAAACAAAATTTTATTTTGCAATAACTACTTTTTGTGATTATGAAGCTTAACACTGTGAATGATTATAAGAAATCTAGTGAACTTAATTCCAGTGACTCAGGAGGCTGAGGCAAGAGAATGGCAAATTCTAGGCCAGACCCAGAAACTTAGTGAGATCATCTCAAAAAAAAAAAAAAAGTGGGGTGGGGGGAGGAATGTGGCATGATATAGCTCAGTGCTAGAGTGACCCTGAGTTCCACCCCTAGTTTCCCTCCCTCTCCCTCTCTCTCTCTCTCTCTCTCTCTCTCCCCCCCTCCTCCCCCATTCCAACAATATGGAGAGAGAAAAAAGAGAAATCCAAGTAACTTAATGTCATGTACACCAACATTTTCTGACGTGTCCTGATATTAACTGAAAGTTCACCATACTTGACGAAAAGGGGTACGTCACACTTTGGCACAATTACTGTGGCTACAATAAAACGACAACATATACAAAAACATATAATCCCAAAAGATCCATTTTCAGTGGATGAAGAATAACAACAATTTGCTTTAAAACTACTTCAAAGACATTTTCCTGATTAAATCTGTGACCAATTCATTTTTCCTGCCTCCTTAAAAGGTTCTTAAATTTATCAGTGAAGTTTCTTCCATCTAATTCCTGAGCCCTGTCACATTATGTCCCCTGCTATTTAACTGTATGAACAGTGCAGCTGCTCAGAGAAACAGAATATAAAAGCCACTGAATTTATCATCAGAAGGGTAGTGGTTAAGGATTCTAGTTTGTGAGCACATTGAAATCCACAAAGTGTTTTCTTAGAATTGACACATCTTTTTTTTCTCCTAAGACAAGCATAATGAGGCAAAATATATGACAAATAAGACAAATAAGACAAAAGTACAAGTCTTGGAGGAAAAAGCTGACATTTACCAACAGTTTTGGGGAGGTGAAACATCAACACTTAAATGATGCAGTCCATCACATGAATCTGTAATGTATCTATGTCAGGCAGAACTTCTCCACACTTGGGGCAAGAATGAGCTGGAATACTCGGTGGTTGCTGTTGTCGCCAGTTCCTATCCTCGGCTCCTGGGAAGCAGGAAACGAAATGTTTCATTAGTTCCACCTTGGAAAGAACTTCTGCTTCATTTTAATAATATAGTTAATTTGATCATCTGTTAAACTTCATAATCAATACCCAGTGGAATACCATCCCCAATCCGTCTTATTTTTATCTTTGAGACAGGATCTTGCTAAGTTGCTGAGGCTGGCCTCAAACTCAGGATCTTCCAGCCTCAGCCTCCAAAGTAGCTGGGATTACAGGTGTACACCACCACACTTTTGGTCTTTAATGAAAGTCATCACTGTGTGCACAGAGCAATCACCACAAACAGCACCAGTTGCTCTCCTATTATTTCAGGATTTAAACTGTATTTCAAGTGTGAGTCTATGAAAAGACATAGACTAGGTACGGGACAATACAGGTTCTGCATAGTAGCAAAAGAGGGAGAGAATACAGAGGAAGAAATTAAACAAGTATAGGAGGGGTCTCCTGCAACACTATGCAAATTTTGAGAAGCAGAACACTCCCATTTATTCAGCAGACACTTGTAAGCCCTCCAGGATGTGCAAGAGACTGCCCTGTGTCAGGATACTGACAAGGTGGGGAAGCCAGGTAAGTGAAGGGGCAGTGGTGGTGTGGAAGGGGGAGTGTTATGCACTTCAGGGTTGGGTAGAAGAAAAGAGCCCCTGACTCAGGCCTTGATGCAGAAAGGCCTCCTGGATGAGTTACCTATGAGAGGAGCCTTGGAAAGAATATGAATTGCCCAAGGAAAGTCAGTAAGAAGAAACAATTGAAGAATGAATTCTGTCATTGCCCCCAATTTTGGCGATAGGTTGAGGTTGAAATCTAAATCAGAGAATGTTTGAAACAAGCTCTTATTCTGGATAGATCCTAGATAAATACAAACTGTGATCAATGCTGAAGTTTACTTCTGCCTCCTGGGCATCTCTCTGGCCTGATCTTTCTGAACCAGTGCAAAGCATTTTGGTTTTTTTACTGTCCCAACCTAGACTTTGGATCAGCCCCCAAAACTGTTTTTTGAGGATGATAATAATCTTTACCTCTGATATTTGCTTCAAAATACATTAACTGAATTCAATAATTATGTAAGACTTTTAGAGAAAAAGAAAACTTAAGAAACTTTTAATTTTCTTTAAATTTTTGTGATGCTTGCTCGGAATCAAATCCAGGGTCCTGTGCAAACTGGGCAAGCGCTCTACAAGTGAAATACATCCCCAGCCCAAGAAGCATTTTTTACTAGTTGTATTCATCATAAAGCATGATTTTTGAAGCAGGGTTTTCTAACTGTCTCATCGCCTGAGATTAAGGGTCAGCAAACTTCTGTAAAAGACCAGAGAGAAAATATGATATAGGCTTTGCGAGTCATAATTAAAAATCTCTGCCATTGTAGCATGAAAGCAGTCACAGACAGGATGCAAACAAAAGGGCATGACTACATCCCAATTAAATTGATTTATAAAAACAGATGACAGGCCAGATTTGGCCTGTGGGCTGTAGTTTGCCAAACCCCGATCTAAGTGACAACCAGGGACATTGGCACTGTTGGTTCTGCATTTTAAACATCATTGCCTCCATCTGTGCTTTTCTGTCCTGGATTAGGTTTCAAGGCCCATACTGTAGCTGCTGTAGCAGCCTGCCCAAGGTTCCCTCTTCAATCCACGAAAAGCTTGGTCAGTTTTTATTATCAACTGATCACACTCATTTCTGCCTCTGCCCTTTCACTCTCACACTACACTTATCCAAATCCTAGCTTCAAGGTCAAGCTTAGAGTCATGCTTTTCCAAGGCTTTTCTCAACTCTGTGCCTTTTTTTTTTATTGTAAACAAATGGGATACATTTTGATTCTCTGTACATGGAGTAAAGGCATACCATTCGTGTAATCATAAATTTACACAGGGCAATGTTGTTTGATATTCTGCCATTTTTCCCTTTCCCCCCACCTCCCCACCCCTCCCACCCCTCTTTTCCCTCTATACAGTCCTTCCTTCCTCCATTCTTTCCCCCCTCCCTAACCCTAACCCTAACGCTAACCCCTCCCACCCCCATTATATGTCATCATCCGCTTATCAGCGAGATCATTCATCCTTTGGTTTTTTGAGATTGGCTTATCTCACTTAGCATGATATTCTCCAATTTCATCCATTTGCCTGCAAATGCCATAATTTTATCATTCTTTATGGCTGACTAATATTCCATTGTATATATATGCCACAGTTTCTTTATCCATTCATCAACTGAAGGGCATCTAGGTTGGTTCCACAATCTGGCTATGGTGAATTGAGCAGCAATGAACATTGATGTGGCTGTATCTCTGTAATATGCTGATTTTAAGTCCTTTGGGTATAGGCCAAGGAGTGGGGTAGCTGCGTCAAATGGTGGTTCCATTCCAAGCTTTCTGAGGAATCTCCATACTGCTTTCCAGAGTGGCTGCACCAATTTGCAACCCCACCAGCAATGTATGAGTGTACCTTTTTCCCCACATCCTCGCCAACACCTATTGTTGATTGTGTTCTTGATAATAGCCATTCTAATTGGGGTGAGATGGAATCTTAGGGTAGTTTTGATTTGCATTTCTCTTATTACTAGAGATGTTGAACATTTTTTCATATATCTATTGATTGCTTGTACATCTTCTGTGAAGTATCTGTTCATTTCCTTAGCCCATTTGTTGATTGAATTATTTGTATTCTTGGTGTAGAGTTTTTTGAGTTCTTTATATATTCTGGAAATTAGCGCTCTATCTGTAGCATGAGTGGCAAAGATATTCTCCCACTCTGTAGGCTCTCTCTTCACATTACTGATAGTTTCCTTTGCTGAGAGAAAGCTTTTTAGTTTGAATCTATCCCAGTTGTTGATTCTTGCTTTTATTTCTTGTGCTATGGGAGTCCTGTTAAGGAAGTCTGATCCTGCCATGTACAAACAGAGAAACAACATGTATCCCATTTGTTTACAATTAAAAATAAATAAATAAAAAAATAAATCTTTTGAAGTAAAAAAAAAAAAAAAGGAAGTCTGATCCTAAACCAACATGTTGAAGATTTGGACCTACTTTTTCTTCTATAAGAGACCCTGCATCTCTGTACCTTTTTGATGAGCCTTTTATCTTGACCTCTATCCCTTTTATACCTACATGCTCTCTTGTACTGTGAATTCACCTTTTTCTGTGCACATTTTGTCTCCAGCCACACTGCAACCCTTAAGGACTTGACCACACCTTGTGCCTTTCTATTCCCTGTCACTTAACCAAATGCCTGGAACAGAGAAGACACTGAAATGGCTGCTGCTGATGACAGTGATGAGATGTGTCAAGAGAGACTTATTGAAATCAGTTTTCTTAAGACACTAAAAAAAATCTTAAGATAGTCCTCTGTTTGGAATATTTTTTAATGACAAAACAGCCTATTTAGACAATTAAGAATAAATGTATACATAGAAAAGATTTTTAGATTTTAAGTCAGAAACTGACTAGTCTTTTTTATGTAAATAGATTTTATTTACACCTCCATGTGTAAGACAGATTGACCTTTTGACCCAAGATAACCTTGTAGGACATTTGTAGAATTAGACACATATAGCCAGGCATGGTGGTGATAGATTCAATCCCCAGTACCGGGAGGAAAAAGGAAGGAAGGAAGGAAAGATAAAAGAAAGGGAGGGAGGGAGGGAAAGAAATCAGGTGAGTGAAAAGAAATCACATGAGGAGGCAGATGCAGATTTCTGAGACAAACAGCTTTACCCACTGATGCTAAAAAATGCCTCAGCGTTTTCTAAGGAATCATCATACTGCTTTCCATAGTGGTCGCACCAATTTGCAATCCCATCAGCAATGCATGAGTGTACCTTTTTCCCCACATCCACACCAACACTTATTATTGCTTGTATTCTTGATAATTACCGTTCTGATTGGTGAGATGAAGTCTTATAGTAGTTTTGATTTGCATTTCTTTAATTGCTGAAGATGATGAAAGCAGTATGGAGATTCCTCAGAACACTTGGGATGGAACAACCATTTGACCCAGCTATCCCACTCCTTGGCTTATACCCAAAGGACTTAAAATCAACATACTATAGTAACGCAGCCACATCAATGTTTACAGCAGCTCAATTCACAATAGCTAAACTATGGAACTAATCTAGGTGCCCTTCAACAGATGAATGAAGAAAGAAAATGTGGTGTATATACACAATGGAATATTACTCAGTCTTAAAGAAGAATGAAATTATGGCATCTGCAGGTAAATGGATGGAGTGGGAGAATATCATGCTAAGCAAAATAAGCCAAATCCAAAACACCAAAGGCCAAATGTTTCCTCTGACAAGTGGATGCTGATCCATAATGGGGGTGGGTAGGGAAGAATGAAGAAACTTTGGATTGTGCAGAGGAAAGTGAGGGGACAGAGGGGGTGTGGGGAAGGGAAGGACAGTTGAATGAGATGGACATTATTACCCTATATACACGTATGACTACACTGCCAGTGTGACTCTGCCCATGTACAGCCAGAGGAAGGAGAAGTAGTGCTCCATTTGTGTACAATGTGACAAAATGCATTCTACTGTCATGCATAACTAATTAGAACAAGTTAAAAATTAATTAAAAATGCCTCAGGGTAATATTTATGTCAGACCAAATGCTACCTTTTCTGCATTTGCCCTGTGAATAATCCCATGCATATTTTTAACCTGAGTTACTACCTCTAATGACTAATCTTTTTGTTGTAGTTGTTGTTGTTCCCTGTAATAGGACTTTAGTAGGTGGGGGAAGGGGAGAGACAGGAGATAAAAAAAAGATACTCAGAGAAATTTCCGGGAGATTTAACAATTCACTATATATGCTAATATTGTATCCTTGCTGCTGATAAAATTGCAGTTCCATCTCAATAGTCAATTGGTATGTGAAGGGAACTTAAACTGGTAAAATATTTTTTAAAAAAAGTTAAGGAAACATTTTTTTTTTTTGTGATATTTAAGAGGGATCCTAGGACTGGGGTTGTGGCTTAGTAGTAGAGCACTTGCCCAGCGTGTGTGAAGCACTGGGTTTGATCCTCAGCACCACATATAAGTAAACAAAATAAAGGCCCATCAACAACTAAAAAAAATACAAATTAAAAATAAAAGAGGGATCCTAAACCCAGACTCTACTTGGTAGCACTGCCATTAATTTTTTTTTTCTAGCTGTGTTAGTTTTTGATTTTGGAATTTTATTTTTTAATATCTAGAATCAAGGATAATATTTTCCTTTCAGTGATTCATTATAAATTACAGAACATTATTACTAGCATATTATTAGTGTATTAGTACAAGTGTAAAACCATGTACTAAATATAGTACCATCCTTTTAAGAAGGATCATGATCAATTCTACCCAGGAAATTAAAATTTGGATGTATTACAGAATTAGATTACATGTGTTATGTGCAGTATACTATGTAGTAGTCAAAGTCAGATACCCTTGGGTTCCCCTTCCAATTTTGCTCCCAACTAGCCTTATAATCCTGGGTTACTTACCTTTTCAAGTATGTTTTGTCTTCTATAAGAAAATGATTATACCTCATGGAATTTTTTGAGAATCAAATGAAATACAGATAAAATGAGATCAATGCCTAAACACAGTAAACTCAAAAAAGTGCTAACATTATTATGTGCAAAACACCAGGTAGTGGGTGAAAATATATAGTCCGGAAGCCAGGTGTGGTGGTGTACACCTGTGATCCTACTGATGTGGGAGCTGAGGCAGAAGGATTGCCAAGTTCAAGACCAGCCTGGGCAACTTAGCAAGAGCCTGTCTCAAAATTAAAAATAAAAAGAGATGGAATGTAGCTTAGTGGTAGAGCACCCCTGGGTCCAATCTCCAATACTTATAAGTTAAAAAAACAACAAAGAAAAGAAAATGTACAGTCATCATTTAATAGAGGACTTAAATACATATTTCAACATATAAATATTTATAAAATAGAAGAATGAAGTGTTTTAGAAGTTTAGAAAGGTGACAATTCATGGAAAGAGGAAAATATGAAAAAAAAATTTTTGGCCGTACTGGGGATTGAACCCAGTGGTGCTCTACCATGAGTTACATCCCCCAGTCCTTCTCATTTTATTTTGAGAAGGAAGCTTGCTAAATTACCCAGGTGGCCTTGAATTTGTGATCCTCCTGTCTTAGCCTCTCAAGTTGCTAGAATTACAGGTGTGTGCCTGGCTGAAATGGGTTTTAAAGGTGGGCTAAGAGTTCACTGGAAGGAGACTATAAGACAGAAATATGCATATGGAAAGGACATCTACATGAAGGACACGGCACAAATAAATATGCGAGCAGAGGCTTAAGATGAGTTGAAGGAATGATGCAGACCACCTAACATCTGTAGACTATAGTAAGATGGGGTGAAGTCTCCCCTCTGGGCTTAGTAATGGACAGAGATCTGGGGACTAGGGAACTAAGACTTCAGCTGCTGTATTTTTGGTAGCTTCATTTGAAATACATTAGTGGGATTTTTCTTTGAGTGCCTTCTTAATAGGATATTTCCTGAAACCCAGACTCACATGTAACTCACCTCTTTGGATGAGGTAAGCCTGCTGGTCTGGGTCACTTGTTCTTGTCCCATGCCGGCTCTGCATTTCCATCAAGGATTGCCTACTGGGATTAAAAGTGATACTATATGTGATGTTCTACAACCCTGAACTATAACAACATTAGGCAGTCAACAAAAGTATGAGGGGAAGAAAAGAGTCGAACTGCAGTGTCAACGTTCATAAAAATCATAATGTGAGATTAAGTTGGTTTTTACATAATATTGGCACCAGCATACTATGAGGTAAAAATAAGTAAGTAAAATCTTTATAAATCAACTAGGAAATAACCAAACTATTAATGATATGGAAATGGATTAGAAAAATAAGTGACATATTTCTATACCAAGACACTACACAGGTATTGAAACAGTGAATGAAATCAGCACATATCAAAATGCATTTGAAGTCACAATGTTACATAAAGTTACAGAATAATCTCTACAGTGATTGTTTTATAATTTAAACACAGAAATTAAGATTATCTTGTTTTAAAATATTACATAGGGGTGTGTATGTATATACACATGTAAAAGTATAATATAAATGGGAGGCTATCCACTAAATTTCTGGTTGTACAGTGCAAGGGAAAAAGGGAATAAATGAAGGAAGTGGAACAAAAGAGACTTCAACTTTATCTAAAGCTACTTTTAATACAAAAAATTTGAAGCAAATAAAAGATATACTAGCAACTGTCAATTCAGAATGGTGTAAATATTGCTGTTTATTATTTTATTCTCTGGGTTTTTCTATAATTTAAAATTTCCTCAAAATGAAATTTTAAAGGTCAGGAGAAATTTTGCAAGTATTTTATTTCAAAGCACATTAGAGAATTTAAAGTCTTATGAATATTTCATTCATGACTAGCAAGGTAAACACTGGGACACATAATGTTATGTTTTCACAGCTTATCTCAAAGCCAGGAACTTGACTGGGTTCCTAAAAGGCTCTGTCCAGCTTTGGTATAAGCCAAACTTAAGTGTAGGAACACAAGTGTAGGTACAGTGATTCTAACATAACTCAAATTACAAACATCTTTGACAGGTAACCTCTTCTACAGTAACGCTGGCATGTGTTCTGTCTTTCTCTTGCTTTACCTTACCTGCCTCCATCTTCAAAAGCATTGTTCTCTTTCAGCAAAATTGCCAGCTGCAATGCCAGTTGCTCCTTTTCTTCATGAATCTTCTCTCTTGCTGCTCTTTCAGCATGAAAATCAGAACAATAAACCTCCATCTGTTAGAGGAAAAAAGTAAAGATGTTTCTACTGAGATGAATGTGGATTCCCTGCAGATCACCTGTGTATACGGTTGAGAGCGCTGCACCTCAGCTAGGCCTTGTAAATGACGGGTACATACTCTACTAGAAACCAGTATAACAATCACAACTTTCCAACTACTTTCAAATAAAAGACAGGAACTGTGTGTACGTGTTCTTAAATAATTAGGACCCTGCTACTGCACTGATGTAGGTGGTTTAGGCAATATATACAACATTAATTCAGTAAAATACTCCTTTTTTTTTTTAAAGTATTCAGAACATAATATAGTAAATGGTTTATTCACTTTGCTAGATATATTTAAGATGCTGCTCTTAAGCTAAATTTAAAAAAACAGAAAGATGCTCTTTATTGAATTCCAGACATGCATGAGGTCCCGTGGAGAGTGTTCATTTCCCTTTTCAAAAGATCAGGATTGTAGAATTGCTATCCTCATTTTATAAAGTAGTTTAATAGCTCTTAATCTTGGGAAAATTGGCCCTACAGCATATGAACCTAGACAAAAGTCCATTTTCCCAAACTACTTCCCAGACTCTGAGATGGCTCCAGTGATCTCCACCTCTTGGTATTCATATCCTTCACATGAAGGAGGAGGCAGCAGAGCACTTAAGAAAAGATGGCTTTTTAGTAAATGGAACGAAGACACTTGGATACATAGGAAAAAAATATGAATCTTTTATCTCACTCTATATACAAAATTCAATTTCAGATGGTTTGTTGATTTTTAAAACATTTTTTTAGATGTTGATAGACCTTTATTTTATTGATTTATTTATATGTGATGCTGAGAATTGAACCCAGTGTCTCACACATGCTAGGCAAGAGCTCTACCACTGAGCCACAACCCCAGCCCCAGTTTGCAGATCTTAATGTAAACAATAAAACAGAAAAGTATTTAGAGGACAACAAAGAAGAGTATTTTCTTGGCCTTGGAGTAGTGAAAGATTTTTAAACAGGACACAAAAAGGTACTAATCACAAATGGCAAGACAGGTATCTTGGACTACTTTAAAGTTAAAAACTTTTTTCATCAAAAGACTCCTTTATGAGAGTGAAAAGGCAAAACCAATGATAAGGCTTATATTAGGAGTATATGAGGAACTCAAAATAAAGAAAAAGCCAGACAGACCTAAAGAAAAATAAGCAAGGTTTTATTAGGTACAATCACAAAAGAGAATACCTAGAAGATCAACAAACATTTGAAAGAGTACTCGAACTCATTAGTCATCAATGAAACACCAATTAGATGGGATACCATTACATACCCCCAAATTGATAATGGTAAAATGACTGGTAATACAGTAGGGAGGATGGTAGAGCAATGCAAACTCTGTGAACAGGAGTGAATACTGGTACAACCACTGTGGAAAAAAGTTTACTTATTACACTGAATAACATGCATAACCTGCAAACCAGCAATTCCACTCCCAGGTGTGTACCCAACAAAAATGAGTGTACATGTGAACAGAGATACGTATATGAATGTCACAGTAGCATTAATCATAATGCCACAAAGGAAAATAACCCATTTTCCTATCAGTTGTGGAACACAGGTAAATAAAATTCTTTAGAGCTGTGCACTTTGTAGACTGGGGATGTAGCTCAGTGGTAAAAACTTGCCTGGCATGCATGAGACCCTGGGTTCAATTCCACACACACACACACAAAATACTGGTGCACTTTGCACATATTATCAATTTTAAAGTTTTTAAAATTTCATTGGTGGAAGGAATATAAAATAATATATGTATGTGTGTTTGGAGTGTGTGTGTGTGTGTGTGTGTGTGTGTGTGAGTGTGTGTGTGAGAAACACCATCGCTTTTGCATTTGCAAATCTAATTGGGGTTTACTCCACTCAGCTGAAGTTCTCATATCATACCTGAGTCCTAAGGACACCCATGGTTTCCAGATCCTCCTCCTGCTTGGCGATGGTCTGTTTCATCTCATCCATTTGAAGCTGCTTGGAAGCCAGTGCCCTCTCTGCCAGTTCCAGCTTTTCGTTTAGTTCCTGCAGCACTGCCCTGTCTACTTTTTCTGACTGCAAAAGACAATTTTATTCTAGAAATGTAGCTTATATTAGTAAAATGTTAGATAAAATTTTAGTTTTTTAAAAAAGATTATTAGCTTTGCTGGACACCTAAAATCCCAGTTACTTGGAAGGCTGAGGGAGGCTGAGGCAGGAAGACAGCAAGTTTGAGGCCAGCCTAAGCAATTTAGGGAGGCCCTGTTTCAAAAGAAAAAAATAAAAGGAGCTGGGGATGTTACTCAGTGGTAAAGTGCCCCTGGATTTAATCCCTAGTACCAAATAAATACAGATATAAATAAATAATAAAAATTTAAAACAAATCATTAGCTTTAAATTGGTCTGTTCATTAGTAATGCCAACTTACTCAGGAAATTGTATTCATTTAACGTATGACTTGCAAATAATAATTTCCTGATTTAAAACAACAATGTTAAAAAGATAATACTGAAATAGAGACATAATAACTCCCCCCAAAATAAGAGTATAAGGATATAAATTCAAAGAATTTTTAATTCAAAGTTTTCATTGTCTATACATTATCACACCATGTTGGGCATTATTACCAATTTAAATTGCAAACCAGTGAGTCCAGGGTTCCAAGTTCACTGCCAGCAGGCAAACTGGTCTTGTGCAATCACATGTGGATGGCCCCTCCAGCCCTAGCCAGCTGCCTTACTGTGCACTATGCACATAGGAGCCCGTGCTCTTAGCTCTCCCACAGCTCTCGCTACCTACTCTGAGAAATACTAAACGCTTACTCTCTGATGGTGGGACATGAACACCATCTTTGTAACACAAAGCACATGTACATATGTGAGAAGCTGTAAATATTATGACACAAGAAATCAATTATAATCTGTAAAACAACTTTTGAAACTGAACTGAAGCAACTTTTTATGTATAAAATGTTCAACAGTTTCCATTAATCAGTAATATATTTTTCTATGAGTACCTCTTTCCTTATTAGTTCCTCAATTGTTTTCAATGCATTATTATGTTCTTGAAGAAGCTTGTTGTGTGTTGACTGTAGAATGGCTAACTTGGACCTATTAAAAGAGATATTAATAAATGGAACCTTGGGGGGAAATATCACAAACTCAAAGTCTTGCCTCCCCATCATCTTCTGAACACTCAAATAGCAAAATGTCCTCTCTTATCTTTACCTTTCCACCATTTACTAGCATTTTCTTACTCAAAATAATTGTCTCTGAAAAAAAAAAGCTAGATACAAATAATAATTTTGTTACAATAAGCCTTTAAAATTTTATCCCGCCAAAGAATCTCACAGTACTCTCGGATAAGTAAAAAATAAATTTTAGGGGCTGGGGAGATAGCTCAGTTGGTAAAGTGCTTGCCTTGTAAGCACAGGGCCCTGGGTTCGATCCCCAGCACCACAAAAAAAAAAAAAAAAAAAAAAAAAAAAAAATTTGTTAATTTATTCTCTAATCCTAATTCCAATCTGTATTTTAAAAAGCTACTCTTTTGGGCAAGCTGCCATTCTGCATGGCGTACTCACTTTCCGTCCTCTGTTTTAGCTTGCTCCATTTTGATTTCTGATCGCATGCTTTCCACTTGCAGCTCTAGCTTCTTGTTATTATAAACAAGCTCTTGTTTTTCATTCAGCTCTGCTGGGGTTGCACAATTTTTCCTTTCAAGGGCCTGGCATCTAAAAAAGATGGAGATAAACAATGCAATTTCACTTCTCAGTGGCTTTTCAACACATCTCAAGATCATGTAAAATGCAAAGAATTTTAGGGCTCTAGGATTTATGAATGCAAAGTAAAATATTTTAACCACTCTGCTTCTTTATTAGACATGTCCATATCACTGAACTAAAAATAAATAAGTACAGCTCTAAGGTGACATGAGGTAGTGTCTTCTTTGAATAATTGGTGTAAGTAGTCATATAAACTTATTTTTTTAGCTAAATACAGACCAAAGCAGAAACTGGTTAACAGTGATTCTCACATTGTGATCCATGGGTATGTTTTATATTTGAAAAGTTCTGTCAATCACCAAAATTTGGATTTTTGACAAAGATTCAATAAGGAAAAAAGGAAGTCCCCATAGGTTCTCTCAAATATCAAAGAGAATTTCAATGTAATTATAGCAAAAACAAATAAACGACAGCTATGTGCAAAGTATTAGAGCCAAGCACATAAAATATCTTATTTAATTTGGCATATATTAGAAAAATTATGACACATAATTTACAAATGGCAAAACTGGGGTACTGAAAGGTTAAATAAATAACTTGCCCAAGGTAATAACAAAAACATTATATTTGCTATGTTTTGGATAACTTCTAAGATCAGATGATATAAGCAAATGTAAAATTCTCAATTTATATGCTAGCTTTAATAATTGATTAAACAACAGATTGAGATAGACCTTTTGCTAAACTTCATTCAATCTCTTTTTAGCTTTCTTTTATGTGTGTTCACATCAGTGCTGCCATAGCACAGAAAATCTGGCTTGCTACTTTGCACAGGTGCCACATAGGTTAATACACTTAGAATCAAAGTCTCCATTCTTTCATATTACAACAAGAAGTTCATGTTGATACATGAACCTGTACATTAGTGTTTTCTGAATTCATATTTTACTTAGGCCTGTTTTTCTCTTACTTGGTAAGACAGTAACATAAATAAAACTATAGTAAATATAGAGTAAATATATAGAACTATAATTTCATACAGTAACATACTTAATAAAATGTGTATTTTTTTTTTTTTTTTTTTGCAGTACTGGGGATCAAACCCAGGGTCCTGTGCTTGCAAGGCAAGCACTTTACCAACTGAGCTATCTCCCCAGCCCAAAATGTGTATTTTTCAAAGGAGAATAAAAGCAACCTCTCTTTCTTACTTTTCTTGAAGTCTCTTCTTCATCAGCTCGGCTTCACTCAATTTTGTATGAGCCTCTTGAAGTTCCTTAAACAGGGATGTCACCTGAAGGTTCAACATTTCCACTTCACTTCCAACCTATTGTACAGGAAATACCAAACATTCCCACGTGATTACCACAAGATTAAATGAACTACCTTGTGAGAAAAGAGTCTGAACCACTAGTATGGAAATAAGATTGACCGGTAAACTAATTCAGTTTTCACAATTACTACCCCAAATATCTTGCATGAAAAGAAATGTTTTGGCTATAATTCTGCTCCCTAATATAGCATTAATCAATTTGGATGCTGTTCTGAATGACTTTTAACTACTAAAACGTAACCTTACTTATGGCTCAGTGATCACAGATTATAAAGTGTCAAAGCACATTCCTATTTATTTGGCTATCAATTCATCTTCAGAGTTTCTTACTAATTTGTGTTTCTAGTTTGCACATTGTCATTATCAGCCTTTTCCCTGGTAGTCCAGTGATTTGTAAATGAGTTTTACAATGTCATGGAAGTCTTGATACTTCTCTATTACTGATTGTTGAATTAGTTGTTGTCAACAGAGTGCTCATACACACCCATGGTCTCTTTATCTGTTTTCTAAATGTTCTCCATTCTCTTGAAAGTAGAAGACTCAGTCCCCTACATGGCAAATAGTAGGCATTTGATATATAAATTTTGTTGAATAATTCAATTAGTTAACATGGCTATTTTATATAAGTACCTATCACATGGACTACTATGGCTATCATAAGTTCATAGTTTCATTTACTCTTTCTAAATTTAAGACTTGCACACTACAAGACAGATCTCTAAGTTATATACAACACTGAATATACATACATGGACCTTTCTCATTCCAACTACTTTGTTCCTATCATTAGAGGCATACAATCAAGATCTTTGTATTTTACAATTTTCCGAGTTATATCCTCAAATAATCTCCTTACAAAGTAGATGAAGTTCCTTTTTCATGTAGTGGGCTTGCTCACATGAATTTAGGAGACAGTCAAGAAGAGATTTAGGAGTGGTTTTGTAGAATACTGATCAGAATATATCTCACTATAATTAACACTGAGTGAAGCTCAAACCCAGGACAAGGAAATAGCAGAGAAATAAAAAATTAGCATTAATATTATTTCTGTATTTTTTTTTTAAAGCAAATACACATCACAGCTACTGTACTACTCTTTGCATTGGGTGCGTCAGCAGTCTTGGAATCTCAGTACCCACAGGCTCTGTGCCTTTCTCCTCTTCATGCTCTTTTTCTGTGTTCCCCTCTGTCTGGGTATCAACTTCACAATGATCATTTGCTTTCTTTTCAAAATCTGAAATTCTGAAAAATTACAGAGTGTTAAAAAAAGTTACTTTCTCTCTGACTTCAGGAGGAATATCAATTATAGAAGCACTCCAAAGAACACTTCAAAATCTGAGTAAAGAATCAAGGTTTTTCAAAATCTCTACATTCACTGTGTTAGCATTGGTTCTGTTTTTCATCCTCAGGGCTAGAACTGATGTGATTTAAGATATGAATATATGTAGAGGTGAAACCCAGGAATAACTCATTCTGAATACTGCCTATTTTCATGTGACTATACCATCCAAAAATATTTTTTTTTTAAATTTCTGGTTGTGTGTATATACATGTGGATGTGCGTGTGTCTTCCATGCATGTGTTTGTCCCATTTATAAGAAACTAAGGAAAGACTTTGCCTTTTAGGGCCCATCTAAGTTTACAAGTCTCTGAACAAATATAGCACCATTTTTACTGAATCATAATCACAGCCATCCCAGTACAAGTGAAAAAAAATGGAGACTGGTTAAAGATGGGAGGTTGAGTATATGCATATAATCCTTCTCCTACCCCAAATGCTATGAAAATGACTTTCAAAAACCTATGTGACTATCGGAACAAAAAGAAAGTGAAAGGAAATAACAAAATTTAGAAAGCACAAGACTGAGTGGAGACAGGCTCAGCATTCTAGGAAGATGACCCTAAGCCAACAGTAGGAGCACCAATAAGAACTATGATTTACACTGTGAAAACTCCAAAAGGTGGTGGGCAGTGGGTACCTCTAGATTTGATAAAGGTAGAACCTGTTTAAGAAGTGTTAGAAGATATAAAATAAAGGGTTCTGGACTCAGAGGTGTAGAAAGATTGGGCCTTCTATTTAAAAGGGGAGGAGATTTACATAGATATAGCTGAGGGCCTCAACTGCTTTATCTACTCATCTCAAGAACCCTGGCATCTAGAAAAATGCCCTTCAGGCAGGAGGTTGGAAGCATCTTCTCTGGAGAATCTGACCAGGACAAGGGGAAAGATTTTAAGTTTCAGATTTTGGGTTTCCCCAGGGAAACTCCCAGCTTATCTCCCTCCAGATGTTCAACAAAGCTTCAAGTAGCTTCTAACTCTTACTCTAAAGTCTCGTCAAACAGCCAAGATTACCAGACATGATTACCTTAAAAAAAAAAAAAAAATTTTTTTTCTATTGAAAGTAAAATATGCCAACGGGAGGTGGGGGCACTATTCCCAGAGACATAAGGAAATATATTGCAGCCATTGAAAAAAAGGAACATTAAAAGCAAGCAAGTGTGTACACTATGCATGTGTACCCCATCCATGTGTACCCCCAACACACAAGATGAAAACTGAAAAATGAAAAAGGAAAATGAGAAAGAGATCACAAAGATGAACAAAGGTTAAGAAAATCAGAAAACCGGTCCAGGCAAATAAAGGAAAAAGAAAATTGAGGCTAGGAAATAATCCTTAATTCAAGATTATTTTTCAAGAATTGAAGGTCAGCCAGGAGTGTTGGTACACACCTGTAATCCCAGTGACTCAGGAGGCTGAGGCAGGAGGATTACAAGTTGTAGGCCAGCCTCAGAAATGTAGTGACCTCAGCAACTTAGCAAGACCCAGTCTCAAAATAAAAAAAATAAAATTAAAAGGCCAGGGGTATCACTCAGTGGTTAAGGTCATGAGTTTACAAAATGAAAGAGTGCAAGGTTAAAAAACAGGCTCACACCCAGAGCACATGTGAAATTTCAGAATACTTGAGACAAAGCAAAGAACCTTCAGAGAGGAGGAAAAACAAAAAAGGTTTTATACAAAAAGGTTAAGACTCAGAGTAGCAATAGATTTCTCAACAGTAAAACCAGAAGCTACAGTATGAGGTGATGCTTTCAAAAACTGGAAAGAAAATAATGTCCAATCTAGAATTCTGTATCTAAACCAACTATCTTTTAAGTATAAAGGTAGAGAGATTTTTTAGATAAGTAGACCTCAGAAAATATACTCCTCATATTCTCAGTGTGGTGATGTAGTGTACGCTATTTAATAAAAGAGTAAGAAAGGCTCTGGATTAAGGAAATGAGCTCCAACACTAAAGAGCTGAAGGAATTCCACAGGATGATGCCAAAGGGAGATTTTGAAATGACCACAACACAGCAGGACCTGGAAGTGAGCAAGTGAGGCTCTTGGAGAAGATTCTGCAAGAAAAGCACACTACTATGCTACCAATGTTTTCTAAAGTAATTAAGAGATTTCCTCACAGGAAGAGAGTACATGGGGAAATTTAGTGCTAGGGATTGAATATCTCCTCTGAAACGGAAACTTACGTTCATTAATTGCCATTGGCATTGTACCAGTACTGCCCTCATGCATGGATTAAAGCTGCATTAAGCTCAGGAGCAGGTACCTAATAAAACAATGACTGTAGCTCTATTTTTCTATTGTGTATGCTTGCTAGACCTTCTTCCATGTTATGACATAGTAAGAAGAACTTCAACAGAAGTAGCACTTCTATCTTGAACTTCCCAGTCTCAGAACCAGGAGCCATATAACTTACATGGTTTATGATTTAAACAACTGTAGCATTCTGTCATAGCAGCAGAAAATGGACTAAGACTTAAGCCAAAAAGAAAAAAAAAAAAAAAGCAGTGCTTGCGATTGAACCTGCAGCCTTGTGCAGGCCAGGCAAGTGCTCTACCACTGAGCTCCTTCCTCAGCCCTTTTTTAAAATTTTAATTTGAGATAAGTCTCATTAAGTTGCTAAAGCTGGCCTTGAACTTGTAATTCTCCTACCTCAGTCTCCAAGTAGATGGCATTATAGGCTTGTACTACTACATTCAGAAGCAAATTATTTTTTTATTTTTTTATTTTTTGGTTGTTGTACCTTTATTTTATTCACTTATTTATATGCAGTGCTGAGAATTGAACCCAGTGTCTCACACATGTGCGGCTAGCACTCTACCACTGAGCCACAACCCTAGCCCAGAAGCAAATTTTTAAAAAGATAATTATACACAGAGGTTAAAAAAAGTTTTGTGAAAAGGAAAAGAGGTCATGGCATAGAATACAGCTCACCTGTGAAGCATGTGTGCGTGTGTGCGCGCACACACGCGTGCATGCCTAATAATACCAAAGCTGAATAATCATCTAACTAATTTCAATATAACCAATTTTAGAAGCAGGGAAAGGTCAAAATGGACGGATCCAAAAGCATATATGTGTGGTGTTGATGATGAGTTGAACCTTCAACACACATAGTGGAAGAGTAATAGATTATGTATAAGATCTAATTTAAAGAACAGTTTAAGCCTGATATATGGAGGTAAATATCAAAAGAACCAACTAAATATGTTCAAAGTATTGAGAAGAAGGAAAAAGTAGCTGGAGTGGGGGTTGGTCAAAGAACTGTTTCTCCATTAAAGTTTGTAGAACAATTAATTTATTATATGAATGTAAAACTGATTTTTAAATAAGAACCTAGTGATAATAAAAAGAAAAATGAACAACATTGGTATCTGTTAAAGTTTGCCAAACCTAATAGGTGTACAAGCACTGTCTCTGACTAAACTCAATAAATGGGGTAAGCACCAGTTGGTGGAGGGCAAGAGGGTACACCACCACTTTACACCACCACTCACACAGACACAGGTTTTAACCTAGAATTGAATTACAACTTATCTTACTTTTCTAGGGCAATTTTACCTTGAGCTGCCACCTCTTGATTTTCCAGGGTTACATTTCCTACACAATTTACTGCTCCTTACTGGCTATTAGTGTTTTTAGAAACATACAGATTACATGAAATATTAATCCTGGCAAAATTATAGACAAATCTACTGTTCACTTTCCCCATATATCACCTAAAATTTTTCAGAGTAACTTTTAGAGCAACTACACTTAGAATACCTACTGCCTGTGATTAATGAAAATGCTTGAAAATTGACTTATTTCAGAAAAGGACATGTTATATCTTGCATGTGTTTTTATCATCTGTTTATAATGTGTGTAACTCAAGCCAGGTTGTTCATGAGTCAGTGATTTTATTCATTGATTTCAGACCTGCCTCATCTAGGAGGAAATCATCCTATGTCCCCATAGAGAACATTAGTCTCAGCAACTAGTTACGGACTTATCTGTCAGTTGTTAAATATTGAACGAAAGCTGGTTACAAAGCAGAAATCGAAAGCTATTGAGAAAGCACCTTTACGGGGTGCTCATAGTGAGGGATGAGGACTTCATCTCAAAGGCAGGCCTGACTCATTACCTACATACAACCTGAAGAAATAAACACCTCTGGGCATCGGGTAGAAAGCTATGACTTTTTTGAAAAAGGTAATATGTATTTCATAAAAAGATTTATAATTAGCAAATTCCTAAGTTTATATTTCCATTAATAAGGCCAATCATGTTGATTTAAGGAGGAATTACTGGTTAAACTTGTCTTTTTGGAATGGTACATAGAATCTGGAAGATAAAAACATACCTTTAAAATACAAACACACTGATTACTCACAGTTGTTAAAGGTTTCATTCATAGAACAACACCTTCCTTTAAAACTCAGCTACAATAATTAAAAAGAATGCTTTTATCTGTACATAATTACTATGTTTTGGGATTTACTGAAAAGAAAGGATGACCTTATTTACTCATTAGAACACATGGAAGTAGTCTCCTAGACATTACCTCTGAACTTTTCTGAGAAACAGCAGTACTGTGTGGGGTGAAAACCTAAATGCCTCTATGTCCTTTTTACCTTTGAAAAGAGTTGACCACCAATAAGACACTGGAAAAATGCTGACATGGCTTCCAGGTTATTTTTTCATTCTGAAAAAAAACTTATAATATTTAAGAATAGATCTTCCTACATCTAAAAAATTTAAACTGTTTCAACTGCAAAATACTTTCTTTTTTTCCAATAGAGGATTGAACCCTGGGCCTCTCAACATGCTAGTTAAGTACTCTACCACTGTGGTACATCCCCAGCTCTGGAAAATATTTCTTAAAGTGCTGCAGTATAAGAATAAGCCAGGCATGGTGATGTATGCCTATAATCCCAGAAACTCAGGAGGCTGAGAAAGAGGAATCAAAATTTCAAGGCCAGTCAGGGCAACTTAGCCAGACCATCTCAGAATAAAAAATAAAAAAAAAGGGCTGGGGATTGAGCTCAGTGCTAAAGTGCCCCTGGGTTCAATCCCCAGTACCATAAAGACAAGACAAAACAAAACAAAAAGCAATGTCTAATGTCTGAGAGAATTAATTATGCCATAGAATATTTACAATTAAATGTTCCAGTCACAAGAGCCCTAAAACTATATATAACTATATCTTATACTATATACTTCGTATTCTAAAAAGTATGTCTATAAACAGAACCTCACTGACTTAAAAACTCATATAATATGTAAATGTAATCCTGAAACAAATTTAAATTATTTTGTTTACAACAGTATTATAGCTATATCCATATAAAAAGATTCATTTAAAAAGGTATATGTGTCCAGAAGAAGAGGTACTATTTCCTGATTCATTCTATGAAGTCGGTATTAACCACGTCCCAAACTAGACAAAGATATCTCAAGAAAACTATGAATTATTATCCCTTATATATAAAAATAAAAGTCCTCAACAAAATACTAGCAAACTGAACCCAGCAACATATAAAAAGGATTATATATCATGATCAAGTTGGAATGCAAGGTTGGTCTAATGACCTGAAAATCAATTAATGTGATATACTATATTTATATTATACTAGATTTTTCTAAAACCATATGATCAACTCCATATACATATAAAAAGCATTTGAAAGAAGTCCAAACCCCGTTCATGACAAAAATCACAACAAACTAGAAATAGGAACTAACTATGAAATACCCACAGCTAACATCATATTTAATGGTAAAAGACTGAAAGCTTAGAGTTGAGGTGTAGCTCAGTGGTAGAGTACTTGCTGAGCATGCACCAGGCCCTGAGTTCAAACCCTAGTACCACCTTTTACACCAAAAAAAGAAAAAAATATGTAAATATACAGAGAGAGAAAGAGAGAAAAAGCTTTTTCCTTAAGGTTAGGACCAAGACAAGGACGCCTACCCACCTCACTTGTAGTTCATTCCACATTGAAAGTTCTAGCCAAGGCAGTCAGGCAAGAAAAAGAAACAAAAGTATTCAGATTGAAAAGGAAGAAGCAAAAATATATCTACTGGCTAATGATACAGTCTGATTCTGTAATAAAAAATCCTCAGGATTCCCCCCAAAATTTGCACTTAATAAATGACTTCAGTAAAGTTATAGGACATAAGATCAACATACAAAAACTTGTCATATTTCTATATAAGGCCAATGAGAAACCCAAACAGTAAGAAAACTATTCCATTTACAATAAGATCAAAAAAGACTAAAATATTTGGGAATAAATTTTGCAAAAAAAAAAGAAAAAAAATACAAGATGTGTTGAAAAGTATAAAACAGGACTTGCCTGGCATATACAAGGCCCTCAATTCAATCACCAGCACTGCAAAAACAAACAACTCCCCCCAAACAAACAAAATAACCCAAAACCCTAAGTTCCCAAACTATTAAAAGTACAAAACATTATTGGAAGAAATTCAGGAAGACACAAATACATGGAAAGACATCCCATGTTCATAAATCAGGATATTGTTAAATGATAATACTGCCCAAACTGATCTACAGATGCAATGCAAACCCTAAAAAAAATCCCAATTGACTTATTTCCCCCAGAAATTATCAAGGTGATCTCAAAACTCAAATGGAACAGCAAGTGACACAGAATAGCCAAAACAGTCTTTAAAAAGAGCTAAGGTAGAAAATTCTTATTCCTGATTCCAAAACTTACTACAAATGTAGCTATCATAATCAAGACTATGTGCTGGCATGAGGACAAACATACAGATCAATAAAACAGAACCAAGAATATAATAGAACCAAGAATATAATGACATTATCCTTCTATATCATTCCATACACAATAATGAACTCAGAATGGACCACAGATTTAAATATAAGAGCTAAACAATAAAAATCTTGAGAACACAGAGTAAATCTTTGTGATACTGGGTTAGACAATGATTTCTGAGATACTACACTAAAAGCAAGGTGACAAAATTAAAAGAGAGAAATCACATCAATATAAAGTTTTTTTTTCTTCCACTGCAAATAATATTGAGAAAGTGAAGGGTTGGAATGTGGTATAGTGGTAGAAGATTTGCCTACTATGAGCTAGGTTCAATCCTCAGTAGCTCAGTAAGGTGAAAGAAAGAAAGGAAGGAAGGAAGGAAGGAAGGAAGGAAGGAAGGAAGAAAAATACCCAACCTACAGAATGAGATAGATATTTGCAAATCATATATTTAATAAATAATTAGTATCCAGAATATAAAATGAACTCACAACTGAACAATAAAAGACCATTCAATTTTTTAAGATGAATGGAGAATTTGAATAGCTATTTCTCCAAAGAAAATTAAACATGAAAAGATGCTTACTGGGGAAAAATAGAAATCAAAACTACAATGAGATGCAAATTCACATTTACTAAGATGGATAAAATAAAAATGGTACACAATAAAAGTGTTGGTATGGATGTGAAGAAAGTGAAATACACATATACTGCTGGTGATAATTCAAAATGATATAGTCTCTTTGGAAAATGACTTGGTAGTTCCTCAGATATTAAACAGATCATGGAACCTAGTAATTCCACTCCCTAGGTGCACACCACAGAGAACTGAAAACATATGTCCAAGCAAACATTTATATCCGTATGTTCACAGAAGCATTCATAATTGGCAAATGTTCATCAAGTGATAAATGGAAAATTGCTACATATCCAATAGGGAATATTATTCAGTAGTGTTATGGTTTGGATGTGAGCTGTCCCTCAAAAGCTCATGTGTGAGATAATATGAGAAGGTTAAGAGGAGACATGATTGGGTTATGAGGGTCTTAACCCAATCAGTGAATTAATCCCATGATGGGGGATTAACTGAGTGTAACTGAAGGTGGGTAGACTACAGCTGGAGGAGGTGGGCACTGGGGGCGTGGCTTTGGGGTATATATTTTGTACCTGGAAAGTGGCATCTCTCTCCCTGCTTTCTGATCGTCATATGAGCCTCTTCCACCACACTCTTATGCCATGATGTTCTGCCTCATATGGAGCCCTGAGGAATGCAGCTGGTCTTCTATAGACTGAGACCTCTGAAACCATGAGCTCCTAAATAAACCTTTCCTACTGTAAAATCATTCTTGTCAGGTCTTTTATTCTTAGCAGTGAAAAAGCTAACTAAAACAAGCAGCAGTAGAGAATTAAGCATTGATATATGCTACATTGCATATGAAACTCAAAAATACTATGCTAACTGGCCATGATATTGCACACCTGTAATCCCAGCTACTGAAGGGCTGAGGCAAGAGGATCATCCTGTCTGGGCAACTTAGCAAGACTCTTTTGCCAAAAAAAAAAAAAAAAAAAAAAAAATTGGGGGCTAGAATGTAGTACATTGGTAGAGCATTTGCCTAGCATATACCCAGTACTAGGAAAAAAAAAAAATCACTATGATAAGTCAAAGAAGTTAGTCATAAAAGATCACATATTATTTATTTCCATTTATATGAAATGTCCAGAATTAGCAAATGTAGAGACAGAAAGCAGATTACTGGGAGGTGTGGGTAGTAAGTGCTAATGGGATTTGGATTTCTTATAAGAGGGAAAAAATGTTCTAAAATTATATTGTGGCAATGATTGCACAACCCTAATACAGAATATTGCACAACATTCTAAAAGCATTGAAATGTAAAACTTAAATGGAAGAATTATGTGGTGTCTTAATTATATTTTGATAAAGCTGTTTAAAAAAAACAAGGTCATACCTTTCTTTGGCTTCTTTGAGCGCAATTTCAAGTCTCTCCACTTTCTGGTTTCCTTCCCTTAGGCAAAGCAGGAGCTGGCTCACAGTTAATTCTTCAAATTCCAAAGAATTCTTGGCACCTTTGGTAGATTTGCTCCTATATTGATACCACCACCACATTCAGTATAAAGGTTAAAAAGGTTTTTATCAGAAAATGAAAACCAACATTTAGAGTAGCCAAAATAACAGACCAGCTTAAACAACTGCTTTCCAAAACATTCTCCTATTAATTCTCCTCTACTGACCAAGCACATGTGGTTCCTGTGATCCTTAGTGCTAAGCTCCTCCATACTTTCTGGAGGAAGGTATAAGGACTGACAGACTCCAGAAAAACTAGCTTTAAAGTGTAACTCACTGCCTCTGAATTGTCATTGTGTACACAAGACCATAAAACTCATGGAAATAGTTCAGGAGCCCTGGTTGGAGGTGAAGTTTTCCAGAAATTTAGTCTCAAAGAAGACTCAGCCAAACAAATTACACTGGCCTGTCTCCAACTTGAGAAAGTCACCTTTGCAAGTCAAGAAAAGAAAACATTTTTTTGCTTTTTGTTTCAAATAATTAAAGCAGAGAAATATAGCCATTGTTGTGAAATATTTTTCTTGATTTTAAAATATGTTTGAATAAAGAGACATTTTAATGACAAAACCATGGCTACCATTCTAATAACAAAACATTCAAGGACTATGATGATGCTATTGGCAGTCACTATTTCAGTAAACTATAGGAACCCACAAATCTAGTAAAGAATCAGTATTAAATTCCATTACTAGGACTCCAAATCTCAAACTTTACACCAGAAATCAATCTCAGACTCCTTCTGATACTCACAAATAACACAGGGCAGTTATTTTTTAAAAATAGCAGTGTGGCTTAAAAGAAGAAGTTATCTTTGTATGTGGTATAAATGAAAAGGAAGTGGTTTGAAATTGTCGAACAATTTTCTTCCTTCCCTATACTTCCAGGAAAGTCTTTTGATATTAAAAACAGCAATCTGGGGAAAAGTTTAAGAATTTTTAACCAAAAAAGGGGAATAACATTCACTTATGCCAATGGCCTTGTTTGATATAGAAATAATATTGTTTGATAGAAATAATATTGTCTATTATTTTCTCCCTGATACAAGGTCTTGGAAACATGATTGGAAACATTTTTTTCACCTTTAATAAGTCATTCTCTATGCACATTCATCAAATTATAGAAAAAACGGTTTTAAAAGTTTATGAGGCAGTCTGGGGATGTAGCTCAGTGGTAGAATGCTTGCCTAGCATCTGTGAAACCCTTAGTTCAATTTCCAGTACCACCAAAAAATAAAAAATAAAAAATAAAAAATAAAAAAAAAAAGGCTATGTAGTGCTGGACACAGTGGCTGTAATCCCAGCTACTTGGGAAGCTGAGGCAGGAGGATTGCAAGTTCAAGGCCATCCTCAACTGTCTCACCCTTTCGTCATTTAAGATGTCTCTTTCCTAGTATCTACTTGGTTCAGATAAACTTGAGACTTCACAGATATGATACCTGGGCACTTTCAAGAAACTCCCAGTGATTGTTAGCACTAACAATAATTGTTACAGAATATCAGCAGTACTGGTCACTCTGGCTTGTAACTGGGAATGAACAGGGAAGAGAAAGTGCACACATCTAATTTATGGAAGCTGGGCAGGCTGGTCTGTATCAGACAGCACTGGTAAACAAATTAGCAAACATGGGTTTTTGACTGAGAAGCAATATCTTCTTTTGATGGAAGGCAGGACTGTTTTCACTTCTCACCTGATGGAGATGAAACACCTATAACAGAGTGGTCAGCATTAGTCTTCTTAAAAATGCACCAACACTGTTTTTATTCTCTGCCACAGTGGGTTGCAACCTTCAATAGCATTCAAACTGAATATTAATGAGGTCCTAGTATAAATCAATAAGAAGTTACTTCTCCAGCCCATCATGTTTGACCTCCAGTGACAGACTCAAAGGGACAAGACTGCCCCATCTATCTGCTTGACAGGTCTAGCCTTTCATCACATACCTGTCAATGGAGTCTGTTCTTGTGGGCCCAAGACTATTCTTGATTTCCTTTAATGTTCCATCTGCTTCTCCTTCCTGTAAAGGTAAAAAGGAAAGAAATTTAACACAATATATAAGACAAATTGTCAAAAAAAAAAAAAAAAGTCAAAGGATCAAGAATTTTGATGATACAACCCAGGAAACTACCCAACATGAATGTGCAATGATTAAATTAGGTCACTCAAGTGGAATGGAAATTTACTATTCCCTCAGCCTGCACACCCTGTCAGGATTATAAATATCTAGGCTAAGGCATAAAGGTCAGACTCCTCTCATTGAACACACTCAGCCTGACTCCATAAACAGGAAAGCTTATCTCCTCCTATCTCTCCTTGGCAGTTCCCTTTTTCTTAGGTTAAGGTCACACATCTAACAACTTCACATACCTTTCTTGTATGTCCCTTTAAAATGTAAAATACTAGAACTCTGTGAATCAAAGTTGACAAAGAGGCAGTTTTCTGTGGATGAGGTTTACCAAGCAACATTTTTTGCCAAATTAGGTCCTGTTAGAAATCTACATGTACCACAAGCCATTTAGAGATCAAGAAGGTTAAGTAAGACCTAAAACAGTATTTGCAAGGCAGTTATATTAAAATAAATAGGGAAAAATCTTCAAAAATTACAATATATACTGTAAATCCTTTTTTTTTTTTTTTTTGGTATCAGGGATTGAACCCAAAAGTGCTTTACCATTGCGCCATATCCCTGGCCCTTTTTATTTTTCTATTTTGAGACAGGGTCTTGCTAGGTTGCTTATAGTCTCAGTAAGTTGCTGAGGCTGGCTTCAAACCTGCAAACTTCCTGCCTCAGCCTCCTGAGCTGCACTTTCTAAATCTTGTTAAATATTTTCAAGTTCACAGAAGAGAGGCAAGCACAATGTTTACCCTAACAATAACTGTCACTCATCTGTGAGGGGGAAGATGATGCCAACTGTAAGAGAAAAAGCCTCATTTGGAGAAGTCTGGATATACTCTTCGGGCTTCCTGAATTTTATCAGTTATTTGCAGAAGGTTAAAGCTCTTTGATGGAATTTCTATCTCAGTAATCTTCCAGGAAGGATACTCTGGTAAAGGAGCCTTTTCAAACCTAGATTTCTCCTGATTTTGGCATGGATAGTAAGGTAAGTAAGAGCCACTTTCCAATCCTATTAAACTTCAGTGTGGTAAATGAATAAGGAAGACCCACAGTAATATTACAGAATACCTGGTGGTTTAGCTGTATTTCAAGTTGCTCTCCACTCGCCCTGACTTACCTATAAAGTCCATTTCTTTTTTCAGGGCACGGTTCCTCTCTTTTCCTATATCAGATCTGTACTTTGACAAAGCTCAAATGAACTCCTATATTACAAAGGATTTTATCCTTGTATGTTTTTCTCCTTCCCTGTCCAATCTTTTGTAGTATCATTGAAGGAGAGGCCCCTATATGATCTATGTACCTGGCTCTGCTCTGTCATAGGACTATGTGTATATCCAGAAACAGTCTTAATAGACACTTCACAAGAGTTTAGGGATTGATACACACCCCCTTGTTTAGCCCACTTCATTTTGGGTTGACACAAATTTGACTTTGATAGCACTGACTTCAAACAAAGTTCTCAGATATCTTTCAACCTAACAGTGGTCTACTTTATGCTTTGAATATAGCCCTTGCTGCTCTGCTCTGCAACTTATTTTTCAAATGGACATGTTTTTTCTCTTCCTCTCTCCCTGCTCCTCCCTAATCTCTCCCCCTCCCTAACCTCAGGGGAAATGGGATTACCTTTTTTTCCACATCCTGGGCAGAGTATCTGTCTCTGAGTACACACCCACCATAGGAACGTAGTAATCCAGACTTTGGGGTAGTGCCAGAAGACCTCAGAAATGCCTATCTCCCAAATTAACAAGTGAATTACAATTCCAACCAGAGAACACTCGGAATGTAGCCTTTGAATCACCTCTTAAAAAGCTGATGGGCAGAATCACAGTCGTTGGGACAGGAGTCCCCTGTGTTTCTCCTTTGATACCAAAGCAATAAACCTTCTTTCCTTTTTCTCAAAACCGTGTCCTCGTTATTGGATTGGGATGGGAGACGAAGTCAGAGCTTTAGACAACAAACCTACCACCAGAACAGCTCTTTCCTCTTTTTTCCTCTCTTCTCATATCTAATTTCCATGGTTCCTCATAAGATGTGAAAAGAGAAACCCACAATTAAAGTGTTTAATAGCCACTGGTTTACAACATTTGATCACAATTCTGTTCATCTAAGTGAACTGGTCTCATGGCTTTGAAAAATGACCAGAAAGTTCAAGCTTAACGTTTTGTTTGTTTGTTTGTTTGTTTTTATAATTTATTTTTATTGTAAACAAATGGTATACATGTTGTTTCTGTTTGTACATGGAGTAACAGCATACCATTTGCATAGTCATAAATTTACATAGAGTAAGGTTTTTGTTTTTGACTTGTTTTTGTTTTCAGGTTCAGTCACAAAAAATATCCAATTTGCCAGGGTAATTCAGGGAAAAGTGATCATATCTTTTGTCATAAAAGGTAATTTATATTTTTTCATTTCAGCTAGGAAACCCTTGCAAGCATTGTACTTAAAATGGGAGCCAATTTATCATTGCTACACTGAAATTTCCTCAATATTTCGCTTCCACTGTTGGCAAAAAAAACAGTGGTAATTGTTTCATCTGTCTCGATGAGGCTTTGTAGTTTGATTAAAACAAGAACAAAACCAAAACTCATACAGCCATCCTGATTTCAACAAAGGAGTCTTCTGAAGAGCCGCTGGCAGTTAGCTTCAGCTGTAATTCAGAAACGATGCCCAGCAGGTCTGCCTTTTCTGCCTGAAGGCGTGCCACCTGGGTCTTCAGCTGTTCCACTTCCTGCTCTGCTAACACCTTGGGAAGCCTGGAGTCACCAGTGGGGTCCTAGAAATGGAAAGTAGTGAAGCACATAAACAAATCAAACTAAGGGCCTAACCATCAAACTTGATTGTCCTCACACTCATGGACAAGGTAGTTCACAACAATTTTTGTCCTCTGCTTTAGGTAGAAAAGCTAGCTCTTACTTGACATTTATCTTAACATATCATTTAAAATGGAAATTTTTACTCTGTGTGTGTGTGTGTGTGTGTTTCTGGGTATAGAAACAGCTCTCTACCACTGAGTTACATTCCCTGTACTTTTTATTTTTTATTTTGAGACAGGTACTTTGCATAGACTGCCCTCAAACTTGAAATCTTCATGCCTCAGCCTCCGGAATAGCTAGAATTACAGTCATATGATACAATGCCCGGCATTTTTTCTTTTTCTTTTTCTTTTTTTGGTACTGGCGATTGAACTCAGGAGCGCGTGACCACTGAGCCCAGCCCTATTTTGTATTTTATTTAGAGAAAGAGTCTCACTGAGTTGCTGAGTGCCTCACTTTTGCTGAAGCTGGCTTTGAACTCGAGATCCTCCTGCCTCAGCCTCTAAAGCCACTAGGATTACAGGCATGTACCACTGCACTGGGCAATACCCAGAATTTTACATTCTTTGATTGTACTCAAATGACAGAAATTTAAAATGACTTCATGACAAGAAAGAAATTCTTCCACAGCACATTAGAATATGGATATTATGAAAAGAACCAACCAGACTTTGGCAATGGTGGAATAGTCCAAAATTCTAGAAAAGAAGAAGAAAAGGCTTCTATAACTCAAACTCCTACCTTTTTACCTCCCACAAATGCCCACTTACCCCTGCTCTCCCTATACTCATCATGTCTAATTAGAAGCCAAAGCACCAAGGATGTTACTTTGTCCTGTACCAGCACAGCACAGTGAAATGACACAAATCCTCCCAGTATGTAAGCTGGTGGGTACAATATTCTATGTTGGTATTTTAAAGTTGGTGAAAATAAATCTGGTGAGAAATGAGAAATCTTAAAATTCAGAGACTGGTACCAAAGGTAAAAAAAACATTAAATTTTTGCCTTAAAAACAATAATAAGTATTAATATCCCACTAGTGCCTGCTACGTGTCGTGTTCACTCTGTTGCAATGACTGCTGCGTATGTCAAAGTCATAGGAGAAAGACCCTGTTCAGGTGCGGCATTTCCAGTTGGGAGTAAGGAGAACTGATCGTTTACACCCCATTCATCACTGGCCTCAGTTCCTGGCCTCGGTTGTCTTAGATTAGAAAGGAAGATGTGACACCACATGGTTGGCTCTCTCCCCAGGAAACTTTCATGGCTCTTATGCGCATGACACCATGCTTCATTCAGTTTCCTTTCCAAATCAGAAGTACAGATCCATGAAAGTACCAGAAAATTTCAACATTCCCTGCATCTTAATAGTATAGTGTAAAATAACCAATACTTCAGACCAGCTTTTAAAGAAAAATCTTAATTCTCCTTAGAAATTGATAGCATAATGAAGCATTATCAACATAATCTCTAAACAAGTAATTTAAATGAGTGATCCCTAATTTTGTAGTCAGTATTGTCTGGGTTGAGTTTTATCCTTTCCCTGTCCCACACCTCTCTGAAACATTTCCCAAGAAATAGAGAACAGGCCAAAGGCTCATAGTGGAACTGAAGCAGTATGAGAAAGAAATGTGGCAGGACCATGAACCAGTTAGTACATGACTTGTAACCAGAAAGGCCTCCCATTGCTGGTGATGCTCTCTGCCTTCACCTGGAGCAGTGCCTTGCTGGGCAACTATCACACATTCAAAGGAAAGCAGCTTAAAGAACCCCAAGAAACAGGTCTCCAAGGAAAGGTCAGAGGCTGTGCAGTCTCTCTTAGCAATGATTCACACAAAAGAAAAAAATGTAAAGAATGAAACAGGAACAGGATAGGTACCATCGCACCCAGAACCAGGAAGGAGTCTAAACAAGACTATGCCTTTTTAGGAATCCTTATGTGTGCCCTCTTGACCTCTCTGAGAATATTTTATAGAAAGCATTTTTATATACCTTGGTATAGGATAGGAAATATAATTTTAAACATGTGTTTGGAGACCAGGGATATAAAACTGTGACATTAGAATTTCAGATTAGGCTAATTTTCATTTTCACAATTGTGAGAATATCTATCTTAATTATCCTTGGGAAATCATAAATCCAATTATTTTTCCATGAAACTTCTTGTAAGATAACCCTTCAAATTTTCCTTCGTTTACTACTGAAATCCTTTCATTCCTTTCCTGGACTAGAGCTCCTATGGTTCAGCTCTGATCTCTACTCCGACTCCATTCTTTCTTACTCTCTTTCATCACTTTTGAGCCCTTACCACTGACCTCCAAGTGAGTACAATTTGTCTTTTCATGTATTGTACAATCTTTCCTCCCACTGTCCTGAAAATGTGCCTAAGTTAATCCTAGAAGAATTCTATCTATTCACCACTGCACAGACATTTGTACAATTAAGTTAGAAAACACTCCCTGCAGATAATTTTAATGCATAATTCGGTGAATCAGACAGAACCACTAGTGCCTGACCTCGCCCTGAGGATCAGAAGGCAGACCTCCAAGGAAGAACTCTACTCTGTTCTCAGGTGGAGCTTGTGTCCACTGATCATCTGCCTTGAAAGTAGCTGTCCAAAGCTTCAGCTTCTGATTTCAACTTCTTCCAATTCTGGAACCTTCTAGGAAAACCCATAGGCAGGCTAGCTCAGAAAGACACACTGCTTCTGGAAGCTGCCTTCTTGGCCTCAGTGTGACAGGCCCCTGCTGACTAAAGCCAACTGTCAGCTCACATTCCATAAGTGACATAATTTAAGATATATTCTTCCCCAGAGTAGAATATCATTCATATACCTTAGGTGATCATTTCTTCAATGAATTTTACCTCAAAAATATTTAGCTAATGAGAAATTTCCCCCCAAAGAAACAACCTCACGCTCTTTGGACAGTAAGACAAACTGAAGGTTCAGGCAGGATAAATATTACCAGCAATACAAATATAAATTTATTCAAGCAGAATGTTCATCATTCCATGAGCGGGGTGATAAGTAAGATCATTGATATGAACTGTAATATTTTTCTAATCAACTTTTCATATTTTGGATTATTCACCACCCCACCCTTTTCCATTATTTTCTATCCTCCCTCCCTCCCTCTCTCTTTTTCCCCCCTTTCAAGAAAACAGAGATCAACGAAGTTTAAGGTAAAGCCTCAAGAAAAATCACTGATGCTAGAACACATCCTCCCTAATCCAACCAAGTACTTCATCTTCCAAAGGGTTAAATGTTGGGTTCGGAAGAAAATGAACAGCAGATGTCCACCTAAATGAACAATAACCAGTGACCCTTGGCATATTGGCAGGAACTTCAAAGGTGTTCTGGTTTATTTTTCACTAACATCTCTGACATCTACTCTTTAGTATGAATGCATTTCCCGGGTTATTTGGGTCAACAAAAATATGTCTCTTTCTCTTTAACCATGACAACTCTACAGCCAGCCTCCTATCACAACATGGTACTTGACAAGTCATTTTTCAAAAGGAAATATAAAGTGAATTCTCTCTTTTAGACTGAGAGAAAGGACAAGGCCAGTAAGTAAAAATACTGAGTAGTAGATGTTCTAAATGTAATATTTTTATCAGAGACATAATCTAAAAGCTAACAATTGGATGGTTCTAAGTAGAAGTCCATCTACATTGCTATAAGAATACGAAATACTGATTTATCAACTCAGTATTCTTTTGACTACAATCAATATGGTTAAAGCCTTACAAATTTCTTTTCCCAACAGGGATTATACATGCTTAAAACTGCAATCAATTTTTTTCACCAAAAACACTGTAAAATACTAGTCCAGCCTGAGGCATGAAAGGTTTTGATCTAGGAGTCTAGACAAGTAATATTTTATTGAAAATACTAAGAAATAACATCATAATTTATCGCTCACCTCAAATGATCTTTCTGACTTCCCTTTTAGTTTTCCAAGCTCTTCCTTCAGTTTTTCATTTTCATGACTCAAGGCCATCAGGCGCTCTTTGGCTTCTTTGCTCTGTATTTCAAAAAACTGGCGTTCTTCCTTCTGTTTCTCTGTCCAGGCTGAAAGCTCCTCAAATCGCCCTTTCATAGCTTGATTATTTAGCTTCATGGCCTCTGTATGGGGATCAGAATGAGGAAGTTACACACCAGGAGAATGGACCAAATGGGCCCACAGCCCACTTCACCACTTGGCTCTGGATCTAAACAGGCCAGCCTTGGCCTGGGCCCAAGGGTCAGCCGGAAAAAGACTATAGTAGGGTGAGTGGTATTTGCTTTTAGCCAGGACAAGTGAGTCTAACATTTCTAGTCTTTAAAGTACAAAGAAAATAAAATTGATTTGGATACCTCCACTATAGCCCAGATTCCCATTTATAACTAAGGAACTAACAAAGGTCCTATCACTCTGTGATAGAACACCAGTTCTGCCAAAAGTCACAGCTTGACATATCAGAATGCTTCCTTTATTGGGGTTGTAGCTCAGTGGTAGAACACTTACCTAGCATGCATGGGGCACTTGGTTCAATTCTCAGCACCACATATAAATAAATAAAAATAATAAAATTCCATCGACAACTAAAAAAGTTTTTTAAAAAAGAATGTGTCCTATAACTGATAATATTTAGCACTAAGTCTGTATTCAAAGTAGCCTTTCTTTCTTTTCCCTTTTAATAGACTAAATGTCACTATACTATTTCCCTGAGATAGAATACTTTTTTTTTGCAGTGCTGAGGATCCATCCCAGGGCCTTGTACATGCTAGGCAAGCATTCTACCACTGAGCAACATCACCAGTCCCTGGACAGAATATGTTTTATTCTTACCTGTATCAAGATGTAAATAACAGAAAGCATTTAGCCCTACCAAAAGCCATTCTGGACTTATTACAAAGGAATTATGTTTCATAAAGGTCCCAGGTGAGTGGAGAACACAGGTTGGGTGGCTACTCACCTTTTAGTTGGTGGTTCTCAACCAGGAGCTCCTTCATCTGCTGCAGCAGCTCCTCTGGGGTGAATGTGTCCAGGCTGGGGTGAGCCAGAATGGGGGGTCCATTTCCTGTGGTCTCAATGGGACTGTCCCCCTTTTCAGTCAGGCAGCTGAGAGGCTGGTGGGACATGGCAGCAGTTCCTATGGAAAAGTCACCAAATGAAAATATAGCTATGCCCCCTCCACCAGGGGTGTCCTTGAGTCTCAGGGATCCATTAGTAATTACTAATATTTATTTACGAAGCTGCCAACTTTCTCCACTTGCATTTTGAACTTTTCAAATTCTTTTTTTTTTTTTTTTTTTTTAAACAAAAAGGCATATCCCAGCTTCAGGGAAACCTGTGCATGTGTACAAAGGGGTACATACAGTGAGAGACTGGAAAATGAGAAGGAAGGGTATTTGTATACATGGGCAAAGTATCGTTAAATAAATTTTCCCATACAAATGTTTACGTTCAAATCGCCTTACTTTGAGTAAATTGTATGGTATGTGAATTATATCTCAATAAAGCTGTTAATCTCCATATATTTATGTCTTGTATTTTTGGCCGAAAGGGAAGAGGAGAGTTAACATTTTTTACAATGCTTACTTTGTGCTAAAACATCACCCAAACATGTCATTGCCTCTATAGTCTTCATTAAAACTCACCCAGATAACTATTATACTATGAGGAAACAGTTTCCTGTTTGTTTGTTCACCGAGGTATACAGCTTTATTTGTTCATGGACAAGAAGTGGCACAAACAAGTATCAAAGATGATTCCCATATCAACCCTATCATATAATAAAGGTGGTACCAAATACTTGAATTTCAATATTATATGTTTCATAGCATACACCAAAAAGATTAAGAGGGCCGGGGTTATGGCTCACTGGTACAGTGCTTGCCTGGCATGTGTGAGGCACTGGGTTCGATTCTAGGCACCACATATAAATAAGTGAATAAAATAAAGGTCTACCAACATCTAAAAAAATTTTTTAAAAAAAGATTAAGACATCCTGTTATTTCATATTCTGAAAATATTTCTACACATACCACTTTATTTTGTAGAGAGGTCAATGTGGACTTAAAAATATAAGATACCAGTAAATACCGACTCTATTTCTTTATTACACACCATCCAAACAGGTACATCTTTCCAATGACTGATTACATGCTCTATGAAAAAACTTCCATCTTCACACTTTATGATGTTTTTCCATCAAGAACTGAGGGGGTGGATTATAAAGTTATACAAAATAAAGACTACCCCTCCCTTCTGACACTGCATAAATATGCATTCACATACCCTATTCTACAAAGATAGAAGTGGCTAATGTCTGGACAGAGATCTGGAAGAGCCAACTATTCTAATAAATAATACAAGACAATTTAAAATCCATCTACCCAACAAATAGATAATAAGCAATGAGGCCTGCTATACAACTCTGAGAAAGCAGAAAGCCACTGACACCAAAGAGGACCCTAGGATGAAGAAGGGAGCAATACAATTTTTAATGGGAGAAAGACATTGGTCTCAGGCCCATCAGCTCCTCATGATTACAGAGCCTATGTGGACCCTTTGAATCGTGCATAAAATTAGTCACTAAAAGACACTGCAAGAGAACAGACTTCTCTTTGACATAAAAAGAGACAGGGGTTTTGGCTCTCTCCCTGTTCTTTGGAACTGAGAGGCCTGCACTATGCTTTTGGTTGGGAAGAACTTGTGGGCAGAGACAATGCTACCACCAATAGAGACAGCAGTTCCTGTAGCACCACTGGCCATGTGACTTCTTCCTAAAGCAGTCAGCACAAAGAAGTGCATACTCATGAACTATGTAATAAGAATGGCAACTTTATGAAGGGAAAACACTGATAAAGTATTTTACTCAATTGTGAACATTTTGCATTTATGTTTTACACAACCAAACTGATCTAGAAAAAAGGTATCATGCTAAAGTGTTCTATCAGTATTAGGAAACTAAAACAGATTGCTCTTCTCTCCCCAGCAAAAAAAAAAGAAAGAAAAAAAAGAAAAAGAAAAAATTGAAATAAACTGCCAATGTCTGATTTTCTGTGAACTTATTTCTGCACAGAATGGTCTTGGTGCCAACATTTTATTAAAATGGGGTTTTCCTTTTTTTTTTTTTTAATGGGGTTAAAATAGGTTCCTACCTATTTTGCTGAGGAATACTAAAGTCTTAGGTAAAAGAACTAAATTTCCTTAGGTATTCATTGATTACACTATAGTTTGCAAGGGTATATTTAACACAAACACACAAACATACACATTTTTTTTTTCTTTTCAGTACTGGGGATCAACCCCAGGGCTTTGTGCATGCTAGGCAAGTGCTTTACTACTAAGCTACACCCACAGCCCAAAATATTTTTTTAAATATCTAAACAATTATCTGGAGATGTATTTGGTTTCGTCTTTTTATATGCACAAATCTCCCCTTAGTTGTTTTTCCAAGGGAGAAGGAATAGAGAGGGAAAGGAAGAGAAGAGGGCAAGGGAAGGGAGAGGGATGTTCCCCTGGAAAGTATTCAGATTTTTTTCTTCCTTGATCTTCCTTGAAACCTTTATTGAGTCTACAGATAAAACCTTATTAAAGATAAAACCGGTTCTAGGTGTTATATCAGTGCTTCCAGCTTTTTCAGATTGCCCAGGTTTTATGAGGACATTGGAAAAAGCAGAGTTGTGCTAAAAGAGACAGTAGAAAATCACTTATATCATTAACCAAATGCGTGGCCGTGGGAAATCACCTGACCTCTTGTGATAACCCACTGACTCATATAGCAGATGATATGCTTTATTGTTATAGCAGATTGATATGTTTATCTCAGCTCAGTAACCATGTGAAAGGTATTCTTTGGTTCCTAAGATTATAATCCTACTTTACCCTTTAACACAGACACACCTTCATGGGCATGCCTCTCACCAATACATATACCTGTCCGAGTTACAGCAAACTTTTTTTATCTAGTATTGTTAGGGGAAATTAGTTTGTAATTCAAATATCATAGTAAATAAGAAGTTAGCATGCATGGCAACCATAGCATACAAATACTATCAAAATTTTACTAAAAGTAATTTAATATAAAATAATTTTGGATGACTCAAAGAGTACTTTATGGTTTCAGAATATTTTGGAGGAATCATTATGAGTTATCACTGTACAATGCACATGTGAAATATTTATTGGTAGAATGTCAGTTGGGGAAAGCTTAATTATAAGTTGTAACATGACCTTGAGCTAGTTTCAATTGGGCAAAAACAGGGGTATGTTATAAATTTTTGCAGGTATATTCAAAGATTACAGAAATTGGAACAATGCCATTTAGTCCAAGTTTCTATCTAATAACAGATTTTCTCATAATAATCCAACTGACCTCAATGTGAAGTGTGTCAGTTCTAAGAAAAGGTGATATTTAATAATGGAAGGATTGAGCACAGAATTTGTCAAGATTTCACCAGTAAGGAAGACTGAGAACTATCTGGTAGGTAGAAGGTCAAAAGCAAAAAATCACTATTTTATTCTCAGATCTGTTACCTGAATTCCTGACATCATACATTAATTCCAGAGATCAAGTAATTATAGCAATGACTTGACATTGGAGACATGGATATAAATTTCATTCCTAAATTGACCTTAGAGATAATCTAGTCCAACTTATTTACAGCAAGAATGTCTTGTCTAGTTTCCATGGTACATGCTCACAAAACAGGTTTCAATGACAGAAAACATGAGCAATGACTCAGGTTGTAGGCACCCTCTCTTCCATTTCAGGATGGCTGATGGCCAGAAAGTTGTAACGTGTCAAGTAGAATTTACCTTACACTGACTTCTACCCACTGGACACTGGGTAGAAATAAGCTTAGACCCTTACCCTGGTGTAGTTGTGCCTTCAGATTTGCTAATGAAGTATTCATGGGCTCAATTTCTACATGGATAAATTACATTTTTTGTTTGTTTGTTTGTTTGTTTTTGGTACCAGGGATTGAACCCAGGGGTGCTTAACCACTGAGCCACATCCCCAGTCCTTTTTATACTTTATTTTGAGACAGGGGTCTTGCTAAGTTGCTTAGGGCCTAACTAAATTGCTGAGGCTGTCTCTGAACTAATAGCTGCCTAATCCTCCTGCCTTTAGCCTCTCTGAGCTGGGATAAATTAGTTTTAAAATGAAAACTTGTCTCTTGATCAGAGACAATAGTTGGCTATCGGCAAACTCCAGTCTGTATTCACAGAGGGACTAAGATTCTAAGATTGTATCAACTAAATTCACCACACTGGAAAAAGAATTAAGTATTTATGCATCCTACCAATGGGATAAAAGAAGGCTTACATTATATACTAAAATTCTAGTTTGATTTGGAATCTTTCTAATATATAGAAAATAGAAATAGCCTTAACCTAGTCACCAAGGCAGGAATCTGGAAGTGATGCTTGATTCTTCCAATTCCCTCTTCTGCCAAATTTAAAGGATCATCAAATGCCTGTCTCTTTCACCCACTAAGTGCTTCTAAACCTACCACCTCTTCTCCATCCCCATAGGCTTAGCCAGGCCTTCTTACTTTGACTGCACTTTGGCAATGCTGACCTCCATTGAGAACAGGGTTTTTGTTTTGTTTTGTTTCTGCCTATTTTGTCTACTGCTATACCCCAAGCACTGAGAACATTACATAAAACATATAAGGAAAGGTTCAATAGATACTTACTGAATGAATTTTAATAGTTGCCTAAATGGTCTTTTATCTCTTTCCATTTCAATCCCATTGTCTCTTCTATAACATGAAGTCATCACCTGAGTACAACTATTCTTGTATAAGACAGAGTTCTGTCAAGACAAATATGGCCTTTCAGGTCGGGGTTCAACTTGCCTATCCACCAGTGTCATCTGTCACCAAACCACTCATACCCAGGTACACTGAAAGGCTCACAGTTCTCCACGTTCTTAGCCTCTGCACCCTTGTCTCTCTTTTGTCATCTGCCTTAGATGTCTGACTTCCATTTTGCCCTGGCAAACTTCCACTGAGCAGTTCAATGTCCATCTCAAATATGATGTCCTGTGTCAATGAACTCTTTTTTCTCCTAAGCACCCAAGAGCAATTTGCATTTCTACCTCCTTGGCCTTCCTTCCCCACACCTACTGTCGTCATCTTATGTCCGTCTATTTTCTCTCCATGTTATTTTTACTAAAGACTGCATGCAGCAGGCTTCCAAAAAGTTTGCTCAAATGAAATGAAAATACAGCAAAATGAAGTATTTTTAAGTCTAATACCTGTAAAGTGTTTTCTGCTATGTAAGTGACAAACCCCACATGCACGTATTGTTGTTTTCCTACAGTCCTATGGCATTCACTTCCAGATTTTTGAAATCAACTTTAAAACTTATTTTAAAAATAAAAACTACTTTTTACATCACTGCAAAGGCATCTAAATATTATTTCAAAACATACATTCTAATATTCCATTGTCATACACAGGCTGAAGTGGAAACAATGAAAACATTAAAAATAGATTTTATTTTTAAAAGATTTTAATATTTCCCTTTGCCTTTTGTTTACTAATCCATAAATTGTAAAGAACTTATTAAATAGGCCAACTCTCTATAAAATTCTGATAAGCAGATTTGAGAACCAGTGGGTATTTTTCAAGGTGAGAATACCTACATGCTACTACTTGAGATTCAGAAAGAAAAGTAATATACTGATCAATTCCTTTTATTGGGAGGGAAACTTAGATCTTGTTTCATAATATTCAACCTAAAGTTTCATTGTAAAACAAAGATGGTTCTACTTTTATAGTGTTGTACACAATATGTAAAAAACTCCTAAAATACGTTCAGTGGAAAAACAGATCAAACACCCCGCAGACTCAAATCAATCCTTGTCCTCTACAAACCACACTCAAACTTCACTTGTCTTGTCCATTCTAGGGCAGTCCCTGGGCTTGGCTTCTGCTCTGGGTCCTCTCTAGTACAATACTAATGGGCCTGTCCTGGGAGGCAGCCTTGGCTCCCCACCTCTTCTTTCCCTAGGTCAAAAGAGCAAGGTAGCTGCTCCTGTTGCAGTGCTGCCTTGCTAGTCAGTTCTTAAGGCTCCTGTATTCTGTATTTGTCTAAGGCTTTAGCTATCTATCCTATCCTTAAATACCTCTGTGGCACACATTTCCATAAACACTACTTCGGTGGCCAGGTCAGGCCAGAAGTTAGGTTTCATTTCTTCTGAGCCTGTTTATTGCCTCACCTTACACATTTCTGACTGTAAAAGCAATTCCTCTGAGGTTCTCGGCCTGATCAAACATCCATTCTCTCTTCCTCTGCTGTTTATCTATCTGTATAGCTACATAAAATATATATCTACATCTATCTGTATATTTGAGAGAGAGATCACACACCTTTCCAGACAAAACTGTTTACGTTGACCCCTCTGAACGGTCCAGTCAGCCCACCACCTTGGAGAGGGGTCACTATTCTTTACAGTGCCTGGAACACCTCATGAAGGTAGTGTTTTCATGTCTTCCAATGATGTACCTTTAACCACTTCCTCCTACGAGAGGACATTACGCTCAAAACACCTCGGTGACCTGCAGAGTAAGGAACCTGCAACTAACCAAGCCGGTGTTTTTGCCATTCTGGGGCTCAGGGTCCCTTTGGGGTGGCCACCCGGGTTTCCATTTCACAGTAGGTCATGATCCGGGGCCTGGAAACCCTCGCAAGGCAGTTGTCCCACGGAAGGGACGCCCCGTGGACGCCCCAACCCTCGTCACCTTCAGCCCCGCAAGCTCAGGCCGCAGTGAGCCGGGCGGCGGGAACAGCTTACAGGGCGGAGAGGCGCTCGTCAAGGAAGGAGCCACCCCCACCCAGTCCCCGCCGCCTCCTACCCAAGCTCACCGGCCGCCCTCGATCGGCTTCTCAGTGTCACTGACCCCTAGGCATGGTGCCCCTGGAGGAGAGCTCCAGGCCCGGATGCCGACGCCGGCCGGCAGACCCGCCGAGGGCGGCGACCGGAGCGGCGGGACTCGGGGGCTTCCGCTCAGCCTCGCGACCCGCCCGGCGCCGCTCAGCTGACCGCAGCGCCAGCCCCTCGCCTCCGCCCGGGAATTTCCCAGTCTCCGCCCAAACCACGCCCACGGTCACGCCCCTCGAAGCCTCACCCAACGTCCCGCCCCTCCTCTCTCCTGCGTGTGCCCAGCATTCTACCCTCACCGCTTTCATGCAGAGCCAGCTCCCCACCCAGTGAGTAGGGGAAACGCTGAGGTGTCAGACAGATGGCGTTAATTAAGATAAACTACGAATTAGAAGAAGCGTGTGAAATGGGTCTTCCCCGATTTGCTTCTTGCTATAGAAGATCAGAGCAGCAGGAGGTGGCAGCATCTCACGGAAAGAGGAGAGTCCCAGGCAATTTCAAAATGAAGCCTTCATTTGTTTTAAAAACAACCTTAAATCTAGGTATAGTTAACAACATTGCCTTCCATACTAAAGGCACCTCCCCTTTTGCCTTAATTAAAAAAAAAAAAATGCAGGATGCTGCTCTGGCTCTTTCTTATTCTTCCAGATCTTTTAACACCTGGATATTTCAGATGCCCCACACAGGTGGGATTAATGGATTGACCTGGATCATACTTGTGAAGCAGTCTTTGCTGCTGTGGGAAGTATTGATCTATTATACCAAAGAAGGGAAGATGCTTCCACATTAGACATTAGAATTAAAGGGTAGAAAACAATAGGAGAGAAGAAGAACCCTCCTGGTTTGCAATCCAACCACCGAGAAATCATCAGTGAACCATTGCCATAGGACACAGACTTCATCTGATCGCAAGGGCAAGGACTTGGTAAAAGCATTGAGACCATCAAGGAAATCCCAGAGCAAGACAGGTAAACAAATTAGGGCGGGATCCCCGGTGGTCTGGGAAAGAGACTGTGAGCAGGTTTGTGCTTAAGGTGGAAAAGAATGTCAGAACAGGGAAGAACTTAATCTAGGAATAAAAGTGTTGACTGCTGCTCACATCAGTGGAAGTAGGCAGCACATGGATACTAATCTATGCCTGCTCACAAATGGGAAATAAACAAAATCCTAATCAGTGCCAGGATCCATGGTGCATGCCTATAAACGCAGATAATACAGAGGCTGAAGCAGGAGGATCACAAATTCTGCTGACCTGGGCAATTTAGTGAGTCCTTTTCTCAAACTGCAAAAGGGCTGGGAATTCAGCTTACTGATAGAGCAATTACCTAGCATGTGGAAGATCTTGTGTCCCATTAGCAGTAACACACACTCACACATACTCCTAACCCCCAAAAGGAAAAAGACGGAAAGACCCTCTCCAGGTATACTGGAAAGGTGTAGTTTTACTATCTAGACCTCCTGCTGCCTTACTCTCAACAGGCCCCTGGTGTTAACTAATCTGAAAGGGGGATTGATTTCTGGAATATAGAACAAAAACAGTTTCTCCCATATTCTCACTCCACAATCAACTCAGAAGAGTTCTATGACTTCTGGTCACCAAGAAGTTGTGTGTGTGTGTGTATGTGTGTGTGTGTGTGTGTATGTGTGTGTGTGTTTGTGTCGAAATGTTCCCCTCTAACACCAATAACCAGTTCTGCAGGTAACATTAGCTGGGTGTCCTTTAATTAAATTCGAACATTATCTACCTGGATGTGGTGGCAGATCCCACAGGATATGGACTCAGTCCCCACAGGACTGACCTCCCCTGCCACTTCCAAAACCAATTGCAATACCCAGGTTGTTTGATAGGAGCTTCTGACTAACTATAAATTCAGGTTTCCAAGAACCCCTCTGTTTAATCCCAAGGTTACAAATGCCATAAGCATACTGTTTACTAATCACAAAGAAAGAAATTGGAGGACTCAATGGAGGGATTTTGTATATTACAATAGAGGGCTGCACTGCACCTAGAAGCAGGGGAAATATACAGAATAGGTGGTACACCCACTACCCAGGTGGATTTCCTCAGATGTTTTGTGAGTACATTCTTCCACTTAACAACCAAGGTCACTGTTTTGATCCTCATCTATAGATTGATGACAAGGCAAGTTTCCAGTTTTCCCTCTCTATTTTCATTATCACATTGTTTAGAGTCCTTCTTACTGACTTCCTGGAACAACACACTTTCTTAGGTACAAACTAGTGTTTACACCAACGCTCCACCTCTTCAGTGCCTCAGAAACCCCTCAATGTCTCTCACAATCTTATACCACCCCATGTCTTCTGGAAAGTCCTTGGTACATCTGCAGGTTGGACTACCCAGGAAAAGTCCTCGCGCTGCAGGCACACAGAGTTCTGTGTAGATCCAGCAGTCAGGCTGTTTGGCATGATGTGCAGCTTCTGTTGCCCAGTCCAGGAAAAGGTAACTTGTTGCTAACCTGTGGAGAATATGACAAATGTTTAATAGGCACCATTAATGGCAAATCAGCTCCATGAGGCAGTATACAAGCTACTGTATGTTCTTGTGTTAGTAGAGTAGCCTGCACAGTAGTCTTGCCTGGGCAAGTGCACCATGCCAAGTAGTCAGTTTGCATTTTAGGGGCATAGAAAGAATAAGACATTCTGGAATATACAACTGCCATAAACTGATACAAAGTATTCCTCAGATGTACAAGGGCAACATCACCTGTACTTGTGAAGGCCAGGTTCCCCACACAGTGGGATTTACTTGTAAGTTTAGATTTACAAGTAAAGTTTAGAACCACAAGGGATCCTAGTAAGGCAAACCACCAGGGGCTTACTTGTACAGTCCATGGTCAACTAATACTCCTTGTCTCTGATATTATGTTTTGAGGCACTAGCAATAGTAAGTTGTTACTTGTGCCCTAAGCCAGTTTCAGAAAATGTCCAGTAGATGTGTTCTTTATCTTTAACCTTAACACTGGTGGCCATGGGTGAGATAACATGGAAAAGTCTGCAGGCTGCTGATGTCTGGGTTTCTCATTTAATGCCCTCAGTGCTTCAGGCAGATAAACATTCCACCCCTGCATAGAGTTGCCTTCAGTCCTTAAGACTTGTTTCAGTGGGCCATTGATTCTTTCAGTCAATCCAGCTCCTGCTGGATTGTATGGCAGATGGAAAACCCACAATATGTCCTGGTCTTGAGCCCACTGTTTTATGTCATGGCCTGTGAAATAATCTCCTTGGTTGTTCTCAATTACCTGTGGTGTGCCATACATGGAATTCAGCAGGATCAGTCCCTTAATAATTGCCTTTTAATTGACTTTTTTTACTGGGGAAGGCTTGCATCAAGCCTGCAACTATGTCTACACCAGTCAAGGGGTCCCTTCTGATAATGGAAGAGGGCCAATGTACTCTATCTGCCATCACCAAAGAGGGACATCACCTTGTTTGATATGCCCTTCTGTGGTAGCCAGTCATTGTGAGTAGTGCTGACAGCAAAGAAGATATTTCTGGCATGTAGAGACAATATCAGATATCTTCATGGGCAGTCCACATCATGTTATAGTTGTCCATATAGTCTTGTCCTGCATGATTAATCTATTATGTAGACAAGTAACAATTGTCTCTGCTGTGTCTTCCTCCAGCCATCTTATCTTTGCCAGTTGTATGACTTTAGTTGGTGCTTTTCTGATGGTTATGGGCTTTGTGGCAAGAAGGGTAGCATAAGTAGTATACAATTATTTTCCCAACAAGCAATAATATTCCCTCATCCCCTCCCATAACTGTGACCAAAATCCAATAGAGGTTTATGTTCCTTAATCCAATGCCAGAAGCCCCAACTAAAATCATCTGGGTTGACATGGACAGTAAGCTTAGCAGGAATCAATATGTCTAGTATCCCAAGGGCATGCACCTGTTTTGTTGTTCATTTGGCTTGATTAAATAATTCAGTACTCCAGTCTGTCCAGTCCCTTAATATACCCCTCCAGCACAAATTACATAGGGATCATAATAACTGACCCAGATGAGGGATGAAAGCTCTCCAATAGCCCAGTGACCCCACAGATTCTTATATTTGCTTACTACGTTGGGAAGTAGAAATATCTGGGTTTCATCTATAACAACCTGGGATATAACCTCTGTCTCACCTGACCAGACAACACCAATAAGCCAGGACCCTACATATTTTCAGGGTTTATGGCCCATCTTCTCCTTTGCAAGTCAGTCAAAAGCATGGGGGTAGCCTTGGTGTGCACTGAAAGAGAATCAATATGGATCATTATGAAAACATTTTTACCAGTGGAGGTTGGGAGTGGGTTCATTACTATCCCATGACACAAGGTGGGAATATCCTTGAAATAATATGGTGAAAGCCCATAGTCTGCTTTCCCATGTGAAGGCAAATGGGTCTCAACCCTCAGAAGCTGTATCTGTACTAAAAGAGACATTATCAAAGTCTGGCACACGGAGGTATGTTCCCAGTTGAGTGAGGTACTCTTCTAGAATAGTGGCTATGATGGGAAAGGCTGCATAGAGGGATCACCCTATATAATTTCCTATAGTTTACTGCCATGTGCCAAGTTCCACCCTGCTTTCTTACTAGCTACATGAGAGTTAAAAGGACTGTGGGTTGTGTGAATTATGTTTACTTTAGCTACTGCATTTATGATCTCTAGTATCTTTTGATGGCCACCAGGGAGGTAATATTTTTTGGTGGCAAAAAATTCAGCAGGAAGTCAGCAAAACATTAAGGGATGTTTAGCATACCCTCAATATTGACTTTACAGCTGACACATTATTAGTCTCCTGGCAATGCAAACAGAGTTCCCCGACTGTGGTCTGTAGACATTTAGCCCATAAGGTATCAACACCTATAATGTATCCAAGAATGAAAGCTATGAATTCCAGGTGTGGGGTGGATGGCAGGTGTTCAAGCTGCAACATCAGTGATACAACTCTGACCTTCACTGTTTTCTCTATATCCATCAATAGCAGTTAACCTGTTGGAAAATTTGTCAGAATTATCATCTATCAATATACCTTCAGTTCTCATGCCCATCAGTGCTGTTACTCTCCACGTATTTTTTGAAGAAAAATATGTTGCTAAGTCTATATATGGTCTCTGGTCCAAAGACGTTGCTCAGACCTCTGAACTTTGACCTCTTCTAGTCATCCCACAATCAAAGAGATCTAGTGTATGTTGGGGGGAGGGGAAACGTGGACTCTGCTTTCGTTCCATCTCCTAATAGGAGAGGCTTGTCTTTGTCTCCTTTTGAAGTAGAGGTCCAGTCTACTTTTCTGACTGACTCCCTTTTCTTTTCCTTATTGAGAGTTAATGGCTGAAACCATTTGTCCTTTAATAATTGCTTCCATAGTGGCATTAGGATATTTATCTATCTTCCTTTCATTGACTCCTGCTGCTATTAAGTCCACCCACATCTGTTTATGGGAGGCCTAGAGAGGTCCTTCTAGTTTTGGTTGAGTTTTACAGACTTCCATTTTCTCTTGAAATCTCGCTGTCTTCCCTAGATCTGCTATCAATTGTGCTGCTTGCTGGAGGGGCTGCCCTACCAATGGGGCACATAAGTGGATGGAGGACTGCATGTAACTCTATGTCCCTCATCCTGGCAGTGAAAGTCATAGTGTCCAGTACTGGAAAGGGCTGCACATAGACAGCAAGTTTCATTCCCAGGTCCTACAAGTAGACCTGTAATTCTTCGTTAGGAGCCCAGGTGCCTCTGGGCATAGGAGTATCTCCTAAATTTGACCACATATTGCAAGTGGCAAGAAGCAGCCAAGCTAGTAACGACCCCACACTTTCATCAGCAGCACTGGCATAAAGTCACTGACACAAAGCAGGGTGAGCAGTTACTGAAATTCTTTTAGATAGTTCTATGCCATTCAATATTATCCCCTCTGATCTGATCCAGTGTCCCACAAATGAAGCAGCCATGCTGGTATACCTTTTTTTTTTTTTTTTTTTTTTTTTTTTTTTTTTACTTTCTGCCTCTACTTGAACTCCAGTCCCACCAGCTCCACAGGGGCAGTGGTGGTGGGGTATATAGTCTCATTGTGGCATGTAAATATCTATCTGGAGTTGGAAGTAGATCTGAATCTGCCTCCTCAGGCTATTCTTGGTGGGTCTTTAGCTTTGGACAATTACCATTCTAGCTTCCATTATATCTTCATCCTTTACCATAGCTTTTGAGCCATTGGAACTAGTAGACTGTCTGAGTGGGTCCCATGTCTGAGGGCCCAAGTTTTTACTAGTCATCAATGCTCAGATACAGACTCTGGGCCCATGGTGTTCCCTCATTGTAGCATAAGGGCATTTGTCTGCCAGTTCTAAATGCCACGACAGCCCATCCTTGCCATCAACCTGCTGTCAATGGACTTCTCTCTCTAGTTTTAATTCTTTCTGCACTCCACAGAGCTGAACCTAAGTAGGTAACTCCCAGTCTGTGTCTTACTTTAATGCATACATCAGGGGCTTTGTCACCACTGCCTGACATTTTTTGTTTCCTATCCCTTTTCCATCACTACTTTGGTTGCTGTTCCAACGCTTGCAGCACCCTTATTTGCATTTTCAGGGTATCCCCAGATGCATGCAGTGGTCCCCACCCCTCCAATAAGGAAGCCACGTCCAATCATATCAAGACTGTGGCCTGCCTGAATTTTCCCCTCAGACTCCATGTCCCTTGGCAACTTGGGAGTGAACTCAACATGTTCGTATTTGGGTTCCTGCCAGCTATGCCAATTGTTCAACTCTAGACTATAAATGCCACAGGCACTGTGTTTGCTGATCTTAAAGAAAGAACCTCTCAACAGAGAGGTTTTGGACATTTTATAACTCACATACTCCTTGGAGAGTGGAAAGGGAGGGAGGGAGAGAGAGATAGAGAGAAAGAAAGAGGGGGAGAGGGGAGAGACAAATATGAAGTTCTTGATTTTTGTTGTTGTTGTTGTTGTTGTTGTTTAACCACTGGGATAATTCAAGCATCAGGGACTTGGTTACAGCCATCCCCTGGGGACTGGGGAAGAGGATCCCTCTTGGACCTGTTAAGTGTACCTGGTATGAGTCACATTCCACTCGTTAAATAAAAATTACAGGAGGATGTTGCTTGGACTAAGTTTTTGCACTAGGCCCCAATAGACCAAACTGAAAATCAAAATGTAGTCACTCAAGCTAAAGTTCCACTTGTGGGATCCTGGATCAGATGGCATAACCTGCTTATCCCACCCGAGATGTCAGTGTTGCAGAGCAAGGCTGTCTGCAGAGCCAACATGACCATAGATGTCTTCAGTCATTGTTTTTCTTTCTTTCTTTTTTGTAATTATGCTAGAAGAATTTCAAATGAGTCACTCAGAGTGGCAGGCATGAGTTTATTAGAAGGAGCAGAAAAAAGGAATGCTTTCAAGAAGACAAGGAGAGTGTGGGTCCTCTCAGAGAAGAGAGGGACAGTGCACCTTTATTGTACTCCTTTTTTATTGGGGGACCCAAGGAAGTTTCCATGGAATCCTGCCCAGGTCCACCTCTTCACTTTTGACTGACAGAAGGATCACAGACTTTTAAGTCCCCACTGTGTACCCCAAGTGGGGGGGGGCAGATTTTACTATTACAATGATGTGCTAAAGATCCAATTCAACTCTCTGTCACCTTGGCCTATGCTGACTTGTTCAAATTCTAACTTTTTCTTATATATCTTATGTTTGGAGGTTTTGCTTCTAATTATCCTGTCTCCCTAAGTCCTGGAATCTCCTCTGTGTAAAGGTCATGAAAGTCCCCCTCCAGGGCAATCCATGCTCTTCTTAGTGGCAGGGAGGAGTCCTTGGGGCTGCTTTTCTCCTGCAGACAGCAGGTTGTCCTCTGAAGAACTTAGTGTATACCACTGACTAAAGCCAGGCAGGGCCAGAACCAACCCCCTAAGCTCATGTTGCCACCACTTACGTCTGTCTGCCATCTATTATCAGGATTAGAGAATGAAGAGACAAATTTCCCAGTCTAGATTCAATTGATATGATAATGAAGTTTCCTTAATCCTTACACAGGAAAGTAAACTGTTGTTAACCAATCAAAATGTTCTCTCTCTATCCCTGCTTTACAATGAAAGTAAGTCTGAAATGGCCAATTCACTTTTTGGTTTTGTTAGTGAGTTTCTGTTTTTCAACCCTTTTTTTTTTTGTTTATAAAACTAACTTCTGCTTGGTTCATCAGAACACTTATTCTATTTTATGGACTAAAGTGTTGCTGATTCTAGAATAAAAAATAATGCCAAATAAGATTGAACTAAATTGCTACAACTTTGTCCTTTGACACATTATCTCAGATACTAAGGTGAATACTCAGAGACGTTCTGGGGATGCAGAAAAGAGGTCACACAGTGCTGCCTGGGGCTTTGGGTGGGAAGCCTGTGGGAAATTTCTGGTAGAGAAAGTGGCCAAGGAAGCTTTCTCCTGAAAACCCATTCTCAGCAGCATGGACTCCAGAGCTCAACTGCCCCCAGCCCACCAACGCTCTTAGCTATGTGACACATTACTTAATCTTTCTGCACCTCATTTTCTTTATGAAATGGAGGCTATGGTACAGGCATACTTCCAAGACCTTCTGAGAGCCAAATTCTTCATTCATTTGTTGGTATTTACAGTCTATAATAGATACTTCAAATGTGATTTTGTGTGCGTGTGTGTGCGTGCGTGCGCGCATGTGTGCACGTGTGTTGTATTACTGAATACTGAACCCAGAGGGCCTTTATCACTGAACCTCATTCCCAGACTTCAAAAAAAATGTTTTATTCTTGCTAAGTTGCCAGCTGGTCTTTAACTTGCAATCCTTCTGCCCTAGCCTCCCATCACTGGGATTACTGGTTTGTACCACCAAACCCATTTGACTATTTGTTTTATTGAAAGAACATTAATTAGTTTGTATGAGAGCTGCTTCAGACTCTCTTGGGGTGTTATGTGATATAAATTATATTCATTATACCTTTCTAAAATCCTAAAAATTCTGAATTCTGAAATGGAGTTTGCTCCAAAGGCTGTAGATAAGGGTTTTGTATCTGTCGCACCTACTGCCTAAGGACCTGGTGCAGATTAAAGGCATAGCATGCATAAAGCACTAGAGGGAGGCCTGGCACAGAGTTTGCTGCTTTGATCATTGATAGTCTCAGAGCCAGCTCTGTGTCTTAGCCTGAGTAGTCAACTAGGGGCTTCCACCCTTCTTCACACTTCATGAGTAGCTGAATTCTCAGTGCAGCTGGGAGAACTGAAATTCCAATTGCTTTAGTGCCTCACTGTGGTGGATTTTTGGTACGTAAATACACATCAGAGTGCTGGGTGTTAGTGAGTCATTAATTTATGTATCAAGTTCTTTGTGTTTCTCTCTACCCTGGCCTCCATTTTGAGTTAGTAGCTAGTCCCCTTGTGTTTTCTACCTCAAGGGCATCTGTAGGATTCTGAGCAACAGCTCTTGGAAGAAAAACTTTTCTTGTTGTCTTTTGAGAAAACCCAACCTCAGTTGGTACATTATCTACCCCACATGTCCTGGAGAGAGAAGGAAGCAGAGCCAGGGTGGAGTTGGGGATTTCACAGCAGCGGAAGGGAGACCGGACTCCTTCAGCTTGGGAATGGAGAGAGGCTGGTGGTCTCATGTATATTCAGAACTCACGCTGTTGTCCCTGTTGTACCAGGACAGATGTCAATCTTTTAGGGTGGCACAGCCATGTATTGCAAACTTATCTTTCCATAGAAGAACGTCCTGTTGGATAATGAGATTGATGAACTGAAAAATAAATGGCCCTTACTTCGATGTGCCCCAAAGCCCTCTGAGGCTTTTTTCAAGTTTCTCATATCTTTATTTAAAAGGCACAGCTAAAGCTACCATTGATACAGCATTTTTCACCTCTTCCCATAAGAATAAAAAAAATTAACATTACAAAAGCAAAGAAGTTTTAGGAAAAAGTAAACCAGTCCAAGTTTTTTTGGAACTGAGAATTTTCCTAGAATGTAAGATTTTCAGCACTAAAACCAGGATGACTCTTGGTCACTGTGTTAGGCCAAAAAAAAACGCCTTTCCCCTGCCCAATATCTACAGCCTAATCACTGGAACCTATAAATGTTACCTTATATGGAAAAGGGCCTGGGCAGATGTGATTTAGTTAAGGATCTAAAGATGAGGAGATAATCTTGGATTATCCAGATGGACTCACAGTGTCCTCAGAAGAGAGAGGCAGGGGAATTCTGCACGGAAGAGAAGGAAAGATGATCATGAAGGCAGAGATGAGATTGCTGTGGCCACAAATCAAGGTGTGCCAGTGAGCATAAGAAGGAGGAGGCAAGGAATATTCTCAACTGGAGTTTCCAAAGGAGTGTCGCCCTACCGAGCATTTGATGTTGGCCCAGTGATGTTGGTTTTGGGTTCTAGCTTGCAGAACTGTGAGAGAATAAATTTCTGTCACCCTAAGCTACCAAGTTTGGGATCATTTGTCACAGCAGCCATAGGGTCACACAACTAAGATTCCCTCACTCCTTTGGTTAGAGCAATAGAAAAGCTCTGACCACCTGAAGCAACAAGTAAGTGAAATGGAAATTCAAGTGCTGGGGACTGAATTAGAGCAAATTATATTTTGTGCTTTTGTGATTGTGTCCAAATGTATTCTAATATTACATATAACTAAAAAGAATCAATAAAAAGTACTTAGGGAAAAAAGTGAAGAGAAAACAGAAAATTCAGAATAAAAAATCTGGCTAGCCTACTGCAGCTGAGGAAAGGTGAGACTCTTGACTGACAGATCCTCCATGACTGTATTCAATGGTGGAAAAGGAGTTCATTGGAGCCAAAATCAGATATGCAACACACCATGCCTGGTTCTTAAGTGTGGTTTCCGTGATCAGCAATATGAATGCCACCTAGGCACTTGTCATACATGTAGATTCAGGGGCTTCACCTCAAACCTACAGAGTCAGAAACTCTAGGTAGGCATAGAAACTCAGAAGGCCTAGGTGAAGTAAAATAGCTCATTGTCTTTGGGTTGAGAACTGTTGATTCAATTAATCAAGGCTTGCTTGTCTTGACCTAGATACATTTATTTTCCCCACTTCTTTGCTTTCCTTCTGCAACCTAATTTAAGGTAAGCCTTAGTGCCTCTTGCCTAAGTGATTTCTATAGTGTCATCTGTCTGTTCTGCTCTTAAATGTCACAAATTTCCCAAACATTGTTCAGAGTAAATTATATAAAATACATACATGATCATTTATTCCCTGATGAAAATCATGCCCCATATTTCCAGTCTTGGCAGTGCATCAGATAACCAGGGAACTTTCTATGATACAAATTTTGTGTGTTTGGGATGGGTACTGGGGATTGAACCCAGAGGCACCATACCACTGTGCCGCATATCCAGCCCTTTTTTATTTATTTATTTTTTTGTGTTTTACAACTTTAATAGAATACTCTAACTATTCTGTACAAATTGAAAACACTGTTTTCAGGTACGAATGTGTGATCAGGTAAGGCTGCACGCTCTACACACCTGGTCACGGTGCGGACTGGCTGTCCCTGGCTGCCAGAGGCCAGTACCACCACATACTTGGAAATCTCATGCCAGCTGCCAACTGGTCAACCACACCAGGGCTTTAAGACAAGATAAGTGGTAGGGTGCAGAGGGGTGTTACTGAAAAAGCAAGACATGACTTCCACTGCTGCCCAGTTCCCGTCACAGGGGAGGAGGAACCCTGGCCCTCTGGCTGCTACCTGCACCAACAGCAGCACCGGGTCTGTGTGTCCCAGAACCAGCTTCTGCCCTCAAGCCACCAAGTGGGTTGCACCAATGTAAGGATGAGGGCCAGTGTGAGTTCCAAGTCCTCCAAGTATCATTGAAAAAATAAACATGAGACTGGCTCTAGCTCCTGCCTCAGAGGCATGCCGCAACCCACCCAACCCCAGGAGACTACAACACAGGAGAACACACTGAAACGGTGGGTGCCAGGGCTGCGACAGCTCTGAGAAGGCTCACTGGTGGCAACAGTGAGGTTCCTCAGATCAAAGGAGGCACCACAGGCACTACAGGCCCTCCAGCCCACTCCACCCTTATGGTCTGTAGCCTGCAGGGCAGGCCTGGGAAAGCACAGGGCCATGGGTGCCAGAGCCAAACCTCGGGTTCCAGTGCATCCTGTTGCCACCATACAAGTTAAGTAAAATAAGGAGAAAAAAAGGAAAAGTCAAAGTCATGCACATGAAAACATGTTAGATGTTATGAGCACTGTCCACGTGCTGTAGCAGGACCAGGCCCGTCCTGACAGTGTCCATGTGTGCCATCCACTCGGACTCTGAAGTGTCTTTTCTTGTTGCTTTTTTCTTTTTTCCAAACCCATGGGGCTGGGGATTTGAACCCCGGCCTTTCCGCTCGCAAAGCCAGGCCCTACGGGATAGTCTATATCGTCTGCACTCCACTCGGTCTCTTACTGCTGCTTGTACTTTGCAGCTGGCTGGGTTCTTTTGGGGGGTTAACTTTGGCACCCTTGTCTTCTCCCTCCTCGTTGCCTTCCAATTCCTCTTCCTCTCCTTCCTTGCCTTCTTCAAAATTGTCATCATCCTCGATAGTCTCCCCAGTGAAGAAGAGCACAGCCCGGGCCACTATCCACTCATGGAAGAAGTGTCCAATCTCAAAGTCTGAGGCTAACACGAACTCGAAATCTTCATCCAATGATTCTCCATCCCCTGAGGCTCTCAGAAGATTGAAGAAGTTGAAAAATGACTCGTTGGGGACTTGCTTAGTGATGGTCCTGACAGTGCCTGGCCCCTTGTGCTTCTGCTTCTTGATGGTCTTGACCAGGACATTTCTTCTTTTTTCCAGTCAATGGTGCACCCATCGTAGTCCACTATTTTGGGACATTTGAAGGAGAAGGGGTCGGCCTTGTCGGGCTCCAACTTCGTATGTTTTCCTCAGGACTGGGTTGGTGAAGTAGTTGTTGGGCTCAAAGTGGAACTCTAACACAAAAGACAGAGGCTGGCCAGGGTCTGAAAACTTCACTTTAATGTCCTACAGGTGTTTCAAGATTGGTTCATCATATTCCTGCACCAGCTCACTGAGCATGTCCACATTTCTGAGGATGGTGAACCAGAACTCTGGGATTTGGCTGTTCTGCGGCTGCTTTCTCAGCTATGATTACTTTATATTTCATGTCTCCAGCCTCCTTGTCCTCCTCTTCATTTTCACTGTGACTCTGCATCTGTGGGCTCCAAGTTGCCAATGATGAACTCCCTCCTTTTGTCAAACAGAGGCTGGTACAGGGCTGCATACTTCCTCTCCAGGTCGTGCACCTCCTCGTAGAACTTGGCCTCTATTTGTGCACACCACACCTGGAGCTGCTTCAGCGTGTTGACTCTCCTCTTCAATGCTCAGGGTAAAGTTTCGATGTAGCTGGAAGGAGTGTGAGAAACATTGTCAAGTCACTCTTGCAGACAGGTCCTGCCAGGACCTGTGGGTTCTGTATCACCTGATTTGTGAACTTTTCTGCAGGGGAACCCACCAACTGTGTTTCACCAGCTGCCAATGACCTGTGCTACCAGCATTCTTAGCAGCTTCCCCAGAATCTGCAGAACACCATATGAAAAACTGTTATCTGCCATCTGAATGCTCTTATTCCTTCCATGGACGGACACTCCCTCCAGCCTGGCGGACTCCACCAACTTGCATCAATGTGAAGGCACCTTTAACACTGGGTTCCAGCACTCATGAACTAGAAGCAGCACACCTGTGCACTGGGCTGCTGCAACACACATGGATTGTTTCACTCACAGTCTGCCAAAAAAACCACCAAATCAAGTGACTTTAAACACTGCTCCCTATGCAAATTTGGGAAGGTGTAATTCCTATACCTATAAATTGATTCCCCTTTTGTAAACAATTAACTTTTCAAGAGTAGCTTTATGGTCCCCAAATCCAAAACTCTGCAATCTTGCTTTTTTTTCCCCTTAAGCACTATGTTGGTTTCTGGATTTCCAAATTAGGGAAGCTCTTCTGGCAAATCGGTGCAAATACTCCAAAATCTGAAAAACTACAAGACCCGGAACACCTCTGGCCCCAGCGTTTCAGATAAGGGACACTCAGCCAGTGGTGTGGATCTTGTAAGCCATGACATGGAGGGTTCACCAGGCTAGGTGCTTGGGCTCTCAGAGCACAGCTGCTGCAGGAGGCCATGCCCCGCATGCCCATCTCAATCCAGTCTTAGGATGGCTTCAAGGTTAGACAGTGTGGATAGTGGGCCAGATGCCTGAGTCCCCATCACACAGACACTCCCACTTGATTTGCAGAACACAAGCTGGGTTGACAGTCCTGATCTACGCTTGCTGACTCTGGCCTCTTTTGTTCCTTCTCTGAACCTTAGGTTCGTTCCCAAAAGTGGTGACCTGAGCTGTGTCTTACCAGGGTTAACTACTTGAGGATTCGCATGAACAGGCAGCCAGTAGCCATTTCACAACAGACATGGCTTGAATGTGTTGGATCCTCCAATGAGAGCCCTGTTCCGATGCACTTAGGAGCCTCAGAGTGTTCTTAGGAAGTTCATTTTGGAAGATACCCTAAATCCAAGCTCTTGTAGTTCTGGGTCTCCATTGAGTTACAGAACTTGTAGAACTCTTTGGCTGCACAGTAAGAGGAATGATTTCCAATCATTATCAACAAGTCAGCAAAAATAGCAGGGAGAATGATCAGAAGGAATGGAGAGGTCCCATGGCAGATGACCTGAGGTGAGGCCGTATCTGGGAGCTGGGTGAGGTCAGCAGGAGTCACCTCTTCTGAGCTGCTTGCTGCACTCTGAACCGGTGTCACTCTTTGAAGGCCCTGCCTTCAGGGTGACAGAATGGCCACCAACACCCTCTGCAGCCATCCCTCAGGCTTCCAACTCTGGGGCCTGACCTATGCAGTGTGATTGGATACAGATTGTAGTCAATCAGGGTGGCCAGGGAGGATGCTTTCTGCTGTTTGGCCAGATTGCAGTCACGTCACGCCTACCTCACAGTTGCCTTGAGAGCAGTTCACCTTGTTTTCAGGTGGAGTAGCCTATCATGCCCCTGAGCAGGGTTCAGGGTGCAGATGCCGTATACTCCCTGCTGTGCCCATTCATACTGTCCTTGTCACACCCCATAGTCTTCTGTTTACAGAGAAATTCACAGCAGCACTTTTCCCTTCCCACACCCATTTCACAACCAGAAATACAGTAAGATTTCCTGTGTGAAGGCTGAATTTGGGATTTGTTCCTGGCTTGTAGGCCTGCTCCTTGTGTCATGTTACATCAGTTATTCAGTCAATAACCACGGGGCACCTGCTGTGTCCTAGGACATCACTAGTTGCTGGCTGCAGGGATCATGAGGAATGATGATATTCCTGCCCTCAAGGAACTGAGACTCTAGGGGCATAACTGAGAAATTGGGAAGTCAAAGGCACATGAGTGACTTCACATGAAAAAGTTGAGTGGGGTAAATGGATCTAAGAGCATCCATGGAGATACAGGGAGGTGGACAGAGACAGTCCCCATGAGGAGGAGCCAAAGGGAAGTAAGGTCATGTCCTGTGGCCATCAGAGGAAGAGTGTCCCATTCTGAGGGCAGATGCTTCAAAATTTATGATGTTAGAGCCACCATGGGGTCCCTGAAAAGAGGTTGTCAACACTTGTCAAGAGCCAGATGGTAAATATTTCAGCTTTTGAGAGCCATAGCCCTTTGTCACAACTGCTCAATTCTGTCATTTTTGTTTGAAACCAGCATTGGCAACACCTAAATGACCAAGTGTGGATGTGCTCAAAGAATGCTTGGTAAATGGATGTTAAATGGGGTGGATTTCATATATTTTCACTTGTCATAAAGCAGTGTGTTCTTTTGATTGTTCTTAGTATACAAACTTACCTGAAAGGCCTGAAAGTATCAGAAGGTGTATTTGACTCAAAATCTGTAGTGTGCACACTCTTTGTTTGCAGAGTTTTGCAAAGGCAGCTAGTGAAGGAGCAGGGCAGTAGGGCAGAAAGCAGCTGGAGATAGGATCAGAGAGAGGAACAGGGTGCAACCATTCAACCCTGGGGACTAACCTGGAGCTGCGTGTTCCAACATCTACTGGAAATGCCTGTCTGGATTTTCAGAACCAATGTTGATTCTCACCAGCAGAGGTCAGCCAGGGAATCTTTCAGAAAATGAGCTGTGTCTGAGGTAGCAGCTAGAGGCTGCTTCTAGACCAATTCTGAAGGTGTGTTTGACCTTGTTTGAATCCCTTTCCTTCTCTGGGCTTCTGCTTTCTCACCAACTCTGGGGCACTGGGGGAAAATGATCTCTATTAACCCTCATGGCTCCCACTAGCTGTCATTGATCTTTGCACATTTCTCTCCAGCTGTTTGACCTTCAGCACCACAGACAGCGACCCAACACTGCCAGGATGCTGCAATATTGAGTCTGTACCCTTCCCCCTTGCTGTCTGCAAGAACACAAGGGGGAAGAACATGCAGGGCAGAGGATGTAGGCTGTGTCTACTGTAAACTCTGAGTTTCTACAGGGTACCTGAATGTTATTGCTGCTACTGCCGCCAAAAACAATTCTCGAACTGCTTGTGATTCCCGAGATCTCCCACCTCTGTCAATGAAGCCATGCTAGGCAAGCATGCTAGCACTGAACCACAACCCCAGCCCTTTATAAAATTCTTGTTCTATAAATGTTTATTATATTACTAGGATTCTTGTGGGTTTGTACTGGAGACAAGAGCCAAGGGGGCGGGAAGCAGTCAGCTATGGGCGGGGCTGAGCCCGGACAGGGAGGGCTGCGGTGGAGCCTGCTCAAGCTGGAGTGGAGCAAGAGCTCATGGGAGAGCTGACTCCTCAGGTGGAGGACCCGCCTTGAGACCCTAAGCACCTGGTGGAAAGCAAAGGCTCTTCCCACACATGGACAACTTTTAATGAACACGTGAGGGAAGAAAGGCAGTGTAGAAAAACTAAATCAGAATCGTGGTGCCCTGCTCTAACACCCCTGTGACAGCCCAGGGAACAGGCTCTCCTTAGAGCTGTGCTTCCTATTGGGGGTCCGTGCCCTCAAAGCCCTGGAAGCAGCAGTGCAGTCTGCGCCTGCGCTCATGGCCCATGCTGGAGGCGGGGAACCAGGGAGCGGCGAGGGGCCTGGAGGTTCCCGTCTCTCCTGCTGCGGCGCTGGGGGCGGAGCCTTGGGAGCCAGCTAGGTCGTGCTGCCTGACCTCCTGACTTCCGGGATGAACGCCGGGTCACGTGACTTCACTCCGCCATGATACCCACGCGTCGGAAAATTTTAAGTTTGCCGGGTTCCTTGCAGCTCCCAGGTTTTGGGGTTCTCAGTGACCTCTGACAGGCCTGCGGCCATGGGCGGTTGAGCCTTGGAAGATCAGGGGAGCCGCGGGACTCGGAGAAGGGACAGGTGCTGGTTCAGAGCCGAGCAAGCCCTTCTGGAAGGAGGGACCAAGGTGCAGGTGGGTGAGGCCTCACCCAGTGAGGCAAGTTCCGCACTTTTATCCCCAGGGAAACCACTCTAACATTGAATATGTGAAATACAGCATCCTATATAAATTATAAATTTCAATGGAATAAAATTGCAATTTTTAAAAAAATTTATTCTTGTACAAGCAAATTTTAAAGCCCTTTTAATGTAAGAGTGCTAATATAAATATATGTAAACTTTTTCTCGTAAAAAACCAGTGGTGGAACATACCAGGCATTTAAATATATGTCATAAAATTTTACTTTTTGTGGTTACATGTATTTTTGCATATTACCTTTTTGCTCATGTATATTAGCTTTTTTTTTTTTTTTTTTTGCAGTGCTGGGGTACAATCCCAGGGCCTCCTGCTTGACAGGCAAGCACTCTGCCAACTGAGCTATCTCCCCAGCCCTGCTCATGTGTATTAGAATTGACAACTAAATACTAGTTTTGGCACTGTAAATGTTTGAATAATTTAAATGATTTATGTAAATTTAAGTAATTTATGAATTGTGATTCATTGTTTCTTAGAAATTAAAATCTCTATCTTGATTTTTTTCACATAAACACTAGTGGCTAAAAATTAGTAAATCTAGGTGAAATTAAGCTTTAATGACAGGCCAACCAAGTTGTCACCCCCAGAATGATCAAAACAAATTCTTAGTATGAAACACAAACAAGTTATTCCTTTGCTGATGGTGGCAGGTATAGCTTAACCAAAGCTTCCCACTATAACTGTAGTTCTCTTTAAATTGTTACCATTTTACAGGCAGAATTTGTTCCTTTGGTTCTTATGTTTCAAAACTGGTAGTTTAAAGCTCCATCCTGAGCCACCAGTCTATAGAGAGGTAAATGTGAGGTACATATTGGAGTATGATACTATGAATTTAGACCAGTAGAAGGATAATTTTGTCTCATCCAACCTACCCTGGGGATATTTTGCAATGTTTAGAGACATATGTGGTTGTCACAACTCTGTGTCGGGTATCTAGTTAGTTGATGCCTGAAGCATTCTATGATTCATTGGACAACCTCCCCAAAACAATAAAAATTAACCAGTTTAAAATGTCAGTGCTGCTGATGTTGAAAAATTGTATAATCTCTCTTATCACTTCATTTTATTTCATCCCTCCTTTCGTCTCCTCTCCTGTCCTCTCTCCTCATATCCCCTCCCTTCCTGTGTTATGTTTGTATTGCTGGGACAGAATGTCTGAGATAAACTTAAAATTAGGAAATATTTCTTTTGGCCTAAGGTTTCAGTGTAGTTTCAGTCTGTGGTTGCTTGGCCTATTTCTTTGGGTCTGTGGAGTCATAGTACATCATGGTGGGGAGGATATAGCAGAAGAGGTCTATATACATCATGTTGTCTGGGGAGCAGAGCCAGAGACAGAGAGTTAGCACGAGGAAGGAAATGGGACCCCAATATTCCTTTCAGTTCCTTGCAGTGACCAGACTTTCTTCCACCAGGTCCCATCACCTCAGGTTCCCACCACCCCCCAATAAGGCCACAGATTGGCATCAAAATGTTTTAGCACATAAACCTTTGTGGGACATTAAAGGTCAAAACTCTTGTTCTGTTCTGCTTTGCTCTGCTCTGCTGTCCTCCCCTCCTTTTCTTTTCCAGTTCTTCTCTTCCTCTTTTTATTTCTCTTTCTCCTGCCTGTCTCACTTCTTCCCTCCCTTTCTCCCTTTATTCTTTCGGCTTTCTGCAGTGGAGGTGGTAGTTTTAAGTAGTAAATGCCTGAACCAAATCAGAATTTTTGTTATGCTAATTTTAGTTTGTCGGATGACTGAGCTAATTTGGTTCATTTATTGCATAGAAAGAAATTCTTGAAACTAGGTATCATAACCTTAAATATTTTTGGTTGTCACTGAATGTAGTGATTTTGTGTTTGTTTTTAATTATGAAAATTTTTCCTTTAGTTTAGATATTATATAGTCCTGAATTATAACAGGTTGGCTAGTATGAATTTCCTTCATTTTTTTGTACATGCAATTAGTAATCTTACAGTTACTTGGTTATAGTTCAAAGATGCTTTTTACATTAATTTTCATATGTTTTCATCACAAACACCCTGTGAAATACATAGGGCTTACATTATCTTCATTATTTCACAGATAAGGAACAGACATAGGTCAAATGCATATTGTTGGAGCAAGTTAGTGATGAGCAAATCTAGGGTTTGAGGATGGGTCTTTATTAGTTATACATGTCAGTAGAATGCATTTGGACACATTGTACACAAATGGAGCATAACTTCTCAATCCTTTGGTTGTAGTTTGAGATCTTCTTCGATGTTTGTATGATGGAGCTGTGAACACCTTCTTAACTGCTTTCCGTGAAGATCTCATTGTTTTCAGCCTCATATTCGGGTGTTTATTTCTGTAAACTCTCTTGATGGATACTTAGTTCCATCACAGCAGAGGAGCCGTTTTCTCTATTTGTTATATGTTCTTAGCACCAGAGACATTAAATGATTGTTTGAAATAATTTTTCCTGGTTAAGTTGCTGTTTGTTGGGGGAGAGATTCTGTAGCACCCTTAATTCTTCCAGTTGAAATTCAGTCTCCTAGTTTTACCCATTTAAAAAAATTGATAAATTTTATATCTCTGTCTACATATTACTTTATAGCCTTGTAATCTTTAGTCATCTTCTCCATCACTTTAGTATCCATGTACTTTACCTGTTGAAGAACCTGAGAGGATTTTCCTGGAGGTTTTCCTCCATTCTGTGGTTTGGTGCTTGCATACTTGTGGTGTTGATCAGCGTGTTCCTTTGATCTCTATGGTTCCTACAGATTGGCAGCTGTCCCAAAACTGGATCAGACTCAGAATCGATACCTTTGGCAGTATTGTATGTGGAATTTAGCAAATACAGCATCCCTCTGAATCACCTGCTGGGCTTATTACAGCAAATGTTACTCAGTGGTGGGCCCACACTTTCTGATTCATTAAGTCTTAATCAGGTTTTGAGAATTTGCATTTCTGGCAAGTACCTAAGTGATGCTCAGCCTGCTAGAAAACATATTTTGAGTGTCTGATGGCATCTCTTTTTGTATATTAGTAGCTATTTGTATCCTGTTAGCCATTTTCTCATTTATTCATTTGAAAAAGTGACAATATTCTAGCTTTTTCATTGGAATATTTTTATAAAGAGACACCTACCCTTACCTACTATTTGGTTACCTAGTATGCAGTTAACTAAGGAAAGGTAGGATAAGTTCTTGATATTTTTCCCTTTGATTTACTGATTTTAAGGTAATGAGGTGGTTCCCTAGCTATTGAAGGTAACTACTTATAAAAATATATTATTATTAATTCTTTGCATTAAGTGTATTTGATAGGTCTAATTCATTTCAAGTATTATCATTATCAAAGTTGAAATTATTTTATCTTTGGCCAGTGGGAGACTCTTGATTTTGATTCCTGAGTCCTAAAATCAGTCATTTATTTTAGAAGCCCTAAGGTATGTTATCAGTTGAGTTATTATATGTGCTTTCTGACAGAGATTAGAAATATGTGTATTTTCATTTTTTTTATTGTAACCAAATGGGATACATGTTGTTTCTCTATTTGTACATGGAGTCAAGGCATACCATTTGTGTAATCATAAATTTACATAGGGTGATGTTGTTTGATTCATTCTGTTATTTTTTTCCTTTCTCCCCCCCACCCCTCTTTTCCCTCTGTACGGTCCTTCCTTCCTCCATTCTTACCACCCTCCCTAACCCTAACCCTAAACCTAATCCTAACCCTAACGCTAACCCCTCCCACCCCCCATTATATGTCCTCATCCGCTTATCAGTGAGATCATTTGTCCTTTAGTTTTTTGAGATTGGCTTATATCAGTTAGCATGATATTCTCCAGTTTCATCCATTTGCCTGCAAATGCCATAATAGAAATATGTGTATGTTTTAATCAGCTTTCTTCTGCTGTGATCAAAGGACCTGACAAAAACAATTTTAGAGAAGGAAAAACTTATTTGTTGCTCACAGGTTTAAAGATATCAATTCATAGATGGCCAACTCCATTCCTCAGGAACTGAGGCAAGGCAGGACATCATGGCAGAAGACTGTGGTGGAGGAAAACAACTCAGAACATTGCACTGAGAAGCAGAGAGAGAGAGAGCTCTGCTCAGTAAGGAAAAAATATAATCCCCAAAGACATGCATGCCCCTAGGAACCCACCTCCTTCAGCTGTATCCTACCTGCCTATGGTTACCACCAAGTTAATTCCTACCAGGGGATTAATGCATAGATTAGGTTAAACTTCTTATAACACAGTCATTTCACCTCTAAACTTTATTGTAGTGTCTTACACATGAGCTTTTGGGAGCACCTAATATCAAAGCCATAATAGTACATGTATTTAAGATAAGGTAAAAATATTTAACAGATTCTGATTGATATTGTAATTTTGAGATGAGACTATACTGTGTTTAAATCTTGCATTTGTATCTCTTTTCCTCTGTACCAAGAATTCTGGCTTTCAAGGACATAAGTGATTATAGAATTAGAAAATCCAATTTTTATTCATTCTTTTTATCCCATATTACCCAGGTAACAGTATAAAATAGGATACTAGTACTATTGAATGACAGCACTAATACTAGTGAAAACATTACAATACATATTTTTGTATATTCTCTCACCATCTAACTAGTATTTGGTGCTGAAGATGTTTTCTGACCCTTTAATTTGTTTAGGAACATTCTAGAGCACCTTCTCTGACTCCCTGCTGGAAAAGGGGTACAAAGAGGAGTAAGACACATCCCTGTTCTCCAAAAGCTAAGGATCAGCATTGTTGGGATTGTGTCATATCATTCTGGTATAGAAAGGTGTGGCCATAGAATCTGGGATTCAGTTTTCCTTTAATAGGAATGTTAATTGTTTGATTGCATGCTTCCTAAAATGAAACTCTTTCTCTCACTTTCTCCTAGTAACAGGAATAGCTTCCCTTTGGTGGAGCTCCTTGATACTTCTAGCCTGTCTACTGTATTAGGCAGGGTTCTTTAAGGACCCAAACTAGTAAGGTGGATGGATGGATGGATGGATGGATAGATTGATACAAGAGCAAGGTGGAAGGAGGGAGAGTGTACTTATTTTAAGGAACTGACTCTCATGATTGTGTGAACTGGCAAGTCTGAAATTTGAAGGACAGGCCAGCAGATTAGAAACTCGGGCAAGATTTGCATGTTAATAGTCTTGAGGCAGAGTTTCTTCAGGAAACATCAGTCTTTTCTGATAAGGCCCCCCCTTGATTTAATGAGGACCACCATTTATGGAGGACAATCTGCTTTATTTAAAATCAACTGAGTGTAAATGTTAATCACATGTACAGAGACTCCCATGCAACTTCTATGTTAGTGTTAGACTACACAGCTGGGCACCATAACCTTAGCCAAGTGGACACATAAAATTAACCATCACACCTAGGTTGAACACTATAACTTTGTTGTCCAAATTGGGATTTTTTTTTAAGAATAAGGAGTTATAAATTATAAATAAATTAATATAATCATATACATAAAATATAGTTATGTGATTTTATTCATTGACAAATTATTTTTTCTCATTGGTGATCCTACAAAATAGTCCTATTAATAAAATTATTCTAAAAAAATTAACATTTTATCTATGTTCATTAAAGCAAAACAAAAACTGTTCTGTTGAGTTTCTCAACATTAAAAAGAATATAAATTGAAATCTCAGTAAATGTTCATATGTTATTTAGTATCTTAGCCATAAAGTTGGGTATTTATGTATTTCTGAAAAAATTATTTTAAAAATTTGGTTGTACTATTTTTAATTGTCTCATAAAATGGTAATTTTTTTCAAGGTTGCATTTTATGATTGCTAAATTTGAAAGCATTGAAAAATTTGAAAATTCTTGATTTTTTCAACAACTGCTATTCTCTGTGAATTATGATTTAAAAATTTTAGAATAGGCTCTCAAATTATAAATACTAAGGTACCTGTTAATTTCAAAGCCAGTTCTACCAAACTGAGATTTTTCTAAAATTTTGATTTTTAAAAATAGCTTAATAAGTAAATTTTCAGCCCGTATTGTTTCACAGGTTTTGTCTTTTTTACTCTATTGAGAATATTTCTGGTCAACAAAATTTTTTCGATGACAAAGCTTGTCACATAAATTCTATCTCTTTTATAGATCTTGAAAACTTTGCGAATGTATATGTTGTTAATTTTTTGGCATTCTTAGGTTTATTTCATTCTGTCATATATTATAAACTTTTCTAAGTAAAAAATAGGTTCTCTTTTAATACTACATATTTAATTAAAATATTTGTCTTAATGCGGGCTGCTATTATAAAATACCATAAATCTGATGACTTAAATAACAAGCATTTATTTCTCAGAGTTGTTGAGATTGAGAAGTCTAAGACCAAGGTGCTGGCAGATTCATTGTCTGACAAGGGCCTACTTCCTGGTTGCAGAACTGGTTTGATCTTATGTCCTTACATGGCCCTTCCTTCATGTGTGCACTGAGAGAGAGGAGAAGGGAGAGACAGGGGAAGACCTTGTCTCATCATTTTCTAAAGACATTAATATCATCATGAGGGTCCCAACTACATGACCTAATCTAACCTTAATTACCTCCCAAATGCCAGACCTCCAAATATTATCACCTTAGGTATTAGGACTTCAACATAAGAATTTTTCAGGAGGACACATTTTTAATCCATAGCTGTTTCCAACTGACTTTGAACAAAATGAAACCAAGATTTAGAAAGTGATTGAAAATCATCAGTGCTATTGATTTTGCCAAGTGAATCTTAAAAGATTCAAAGAATTCTAAGACAGGTAACAAAAAGCAAACATGTACTATTATGATGAAGAACTTTTTTAAAAATTTTTTTTTTTTTTGTGGTGCTGGGGATTGAACCCAGGTCTTTGTGCATGTGAGGCAAGAACTTTACCAACTGAGCTACACCCAGCCCTTTTTATAAATTTGACATCATCTTTGTCACAAAAATATTTTAATTCACTTTATGTGTGTATAAATTTTCATAAATTTGGTAGATTATCACAGCTTCTGTGAATGGAATTGTGAAATTGCTTCTGGGGTGGGGGATAGAAAGATAGTAGAATGAAACAGACAGTATTACCTTATGTATATGTATGATTACGTGAATGCTGTGAATCTACATTGTGTACAACCATAGAAATGAAAGGTTGTACCCCATTTGTGTACAGTGAATCAAAATGCAGTCTGTAAAAATAAAAAATATTTAATAAAAAAAATTTGAAGTTTTTAGATGGATATAATACCTTTGTTTTACTTTTCCATTTTCTGTGGTGCTGAGGATTGAACCCAGTGCCTCACAAATGCCAGGCAAGTGCTCTACCACTGAGCTACAGCCCTGCTTCCATTTTTAATGAAAATGGCATATTAGAGTTTATGTGGGCACAATTATGAATTATATGTGAACCACAACCCAAGTCCAAGTTTTTGTTTCATGATTGCTTTTATTTTAGTGAAAAAGTTATTTTTACTATGATGCTATCTATGCTTTACCAAAATTGTAGTTGTAGTATGACCACAAAAATAGAGTTGACTCTCATTCACAGATTTTATTTTTGTGAGTTTTTCCATTCTTGTAAATTTACTTATAACTTCAAAATCAATACTCATGGAGCTTTTGTAGTCATTCAGTGGAATCAGTGACTACAAACAAGAGTAGTGATAAAATTTGGATTGCACAATGTATATTTTTAACTGAACACTTATGTTCTGCCTTCTTTTAGCTCTGATACTGTAAATAAGTGACCTTTATGTGGTCTATGCTGTGTTTTGGGTTTGCTTTTATTTTTAGTTTTTGGTGCTTCTTGTTAGTCATTTTGCTGTTTAAAATTTTAACTATCAAATATAGAATTGGAGTGCTGTGTAGTTTTCCTAAGTGCAAGAAGGCTGTGCTGTACCTACAGAAAAAAATGTTTGTGTTACAGAAGCTTCATTCAGACCCATGTTATAATGCTGCTGTTAACTGAGTTATTAGTGAATCAACAATATATATTAAATGTCTTGAAACAGAAACATATGTAAAACAAGGGTACATTTAATCAGTTAATGGAAATGTGACCAGAGACTGTCAGCCTAACCTTGTATTTCTTAGGTGCAGTAGTTTGGTATTCATTAATTGTTATTGGTAACAGCATGAAACAACTATTCTGAATAATGAAAACTAACTATAATTTTATCTTTATTGAACTGTTTAACTGAATTGAAATAGCAATTACAGCAATATAAGGTATTTCAGGTTGTGTAGGATGAACATTCAACACCTTTGATTTCATGAATTAGATGGTGCATTCAAACCATTATTGGAATTGATTTTTCTATTTGATACTGATAGAAAGCTGAAATAATTAAATACTGAATTTCTTCTGTTAATGGAGTCAACAAAGTTACATTCATCACTTTGTCAAACAATTTTGAATCAGAACTGAGATTTTTTAAGAAAGTTATTTGATCTAGATGAATTATAGGTAGTAACAAAATACTTTCTCTCCCTGCTTTTATTCTGTTGGTAGGTTTAAGCAAGTCGTAAGCAGGTACAAGCAGGATTGGGTATTTCTTCTGGGTACACTCTTTGAGAGTCAGGTATAAGTTGTGATACTTATAAGAAGGTTACTTCTAGATGTCTTTCAGATGTAACTACATGTTAAACTGGCTTTACTGTCCGTGCATCTCATCTATGACTCTATGAGCTCATGCCAGAGCGTGAATGAAAATTACCAGTGTGTTCCAGCTTATTTCAATGGTCCCATAAAAAAAATCATTTGAGAATAAAGAATCTAGTATATATGACAAATTGGTTGGGGCACTGAGACAGCAGGCATACATTGGGATTGTTTTGGAGAAACTGATACACATGGACATTTTACCAAACATGTCCTTATACATATGGACAGTTTACCAAACGTGTCCTTTCAAAAATCTCCTAATGCTGAATTCTTTTTAAAAAATATTTTTTAGTTGTCAATGGACTTTTTGAAAAAAATTTGTTTATATATGGTGCTGAGAATCAAACCGAGTGCCTCACACCTGCTAGGCCTGCACTCTACCACTGAGTTATAATCCCAGCCCTAACACCAAATTCTTGATTAATATTTTCCCATCAAAAAGGCTATGCCCCCAGTATTATCCACTTGTTTGTGACTATTTAGTAACTTCCACAGCATTATGCACTCAGAAAAGAATGTAAAGCACTCTTCTTAGTTTTATTCATTATGTCATTTCTTTTATTTCTGGAACATTTTCTATTCATCTTAAAACTTTTATTAAATTTTACATGTTTTCACTTTTAAAGATAATAGTAATAAACCATGCAATTATTTTCCTTGAAATTAGTACTTTTATCTTAATGCAAATACACAGTAATTAAAAATGAAAGAAATTTTTATGTATATTTGATAAAACTGGATTATTTATGATTATAATACTACTTTATATTTTATTACAGAATTAATTGAAAAGATTTATCCTACATCTTAATGACTACAAGAGCCTTGAGAAATAGGTAAGTGACAAGCCTCTTTTGAAGAGCTAATTCTAGAACATTAAGTCATTTGATCTCAGAGGTTCTTGGTAAATAGGCCAGGGGGCCATATCTTAATGATTTAATTCTTTTTCTCTTAAATAATACTTTAGTAGAAATATCATGTTTACATGACTCTTCATGTAACTTTTCTCTAATATCCAATGATCATATTTTCCAGGAAATTTCAGGTTTATTTCCTATAATAATCATAATAAGAATATTATTAATAAGACATAGAAGTGTACTATGTACCAAAAGTTATTACATTAAAAAAAATCATTAGGTGCAATGAAGTACCTTGGATTGTTCCTAGAAACTGAAAAAAGATGTTAATGGAAAAAAAAACAAGTAAAATCTAGTTTAGTTCAAACTAATAAATCAATTTTAATTTCTTAGATTTGACAAATGCCATCATGATTTTGTAAGATGTGAACTTTAGGGAAAACTGGGTGAAGGGTGTACAGAAACTCTGTACTGTGTTTATAATTCTATTTTGTAAATCTAAACTTATTACAAAATAAGCTTAAGGCAAAAAAGTCAAAGTGTGTTGATTTGAGAATTATAATTTGGAAGTAGATTTTCTGTGTAATGGTTTGGAAAAAATCAAAATGATTAATTACCTTTAAAAATCCAGACTCCATGAAATAGTGATGCAGGGAAATAACATAGTCATAGGAAGTATGGGGTTTCAGTTTTTTGAAAACTGCATGCTGTTCATGATCTTGTCTTAGTACTTAGTTATAGGCTTTTCTCTTTGATTCCTTTAAGGCATTTGTGTATTCTTTGCCATTTTCCTATAACACTTTCTTTTAATACAAACAGACCCTTTAAATGATTCCCAGTATGCTGCCCACCTTCCCTACCCACCTTTGTTAGTGTGCTAGAGACCTTATATCAATGGTGTAACTCAGTGGTTTGGAACTGAGACATTGTTAAGTATAGTTTTGTTCAGTTACTTGGACTTTTAGGTCAGGTTCTAGACATGGTTGACCTATTGTTAATTAGTATGTATAAAGATGAACAGAACTTAAATAGCCTTTCTGTAATTGAGCTAAATAATTTAGAATTGATTACTGCCAGATAATAGAAATTCTCCTTTTCCATAATGGACTCTAGCATGACAACTCTTACATTTCTATAAATATTAAAAGACTGTAAGAAGGGAATTCTGTAGTTTGATGAAACTGTTATGTAACTTCTCATTAGTAAAATAGCCATGTTAGTCTTATGAATGGCTTAATGCTTCTGTTGCCAACTTTAGTAATTTTAGTTAAAATTCATAAAGGAAATAGAAATGTATTATAATTAAAGGATATAGACATTTAAAACAATAGGACCAGGCCTGAATGACTCTTGTAGAATAATTGTCAGGCTTGGAGATTTATGTTTTACTTGATAATCTTTACATAGAATTGGTATTATTAATCTTATGTTAACAGAATTTATAAATCTACTTCTTACGTTATATAGCATTATTGCTCCTACTTTGATAGGGAAATTTGGAAAAAAGGGTAATTTTTTCAGACCGATTTTAAAATCTGTTGATCACTTATATTTCACATAAAACAAATAAACCAAATGAAACTTTTATTATTCTGTACTAGAAGAGCATTAAAAGTGCTGTTTTAAGGACATGCTTACTATTTATCTGGTTGTCATGTTATGGCCATAAAAGTGAGAATAAAAGAGAATAGCTAAAATATGTTGTGCACTTCTTATGAAGCAGGCTCTTTCCTTTTATTTAGTCTTCACGTCAACCTGTGAGATAGATTGGAATTCGCTTTATAAATGAGTCTGGGAGAGTAACAGGTATCTCCATGCTATTCCTGAGGCTATGGGGCAGAAAGAACAAGAGCCCTTTGTATGCATTACCCACACTTTGATTCACATTTTAGCAGCTTCCAGGAAATGCTGACACCTTTAATGACATATGGCAAACTTCAGATTACTTCCACTTTTTCTGGGAGAGTACTAGGTCACACTATGTGACCTAGAGCAGATTCTCTTGTGGAGACCAGCTTACATAAGTTCCCCTGGTCCTTGTTCCAGCCTTGATATGACATTCTACAGAACCCTAACTTGCCAGCTGTTCTGTTACCTGATTAATCTGTTAACTGATTAATGTAGAACACTCACTTATTGTGCGCTTCGTTAATCATATGCCAGGAACTTTTGGCAGCTCTGGGGTACATGCTCACCATGTGCCTTTGGTCATTTAAGTAACTAGAAGTTCTTAGTTGGCATGGGAACTTGAATCCAGAAACCAGGACACTTGCCAGAGACCAGGATAGAGTGGTTGTGCATCTGACAGGTGAAAATCAGCTCTCCAAAGTAAATTGGTCAGCAGTTAGAAATGGAGTTGGCTTGTTAAACAGTTCTTTCAGTCCCCTTTTCAGATCACCTCAGTTGGCTACTCACCACACTCAAGATAAAACCCCAAGTCTCAAGTTTCTCCTACTGTCTTGCTTACTCTGCTTTACCCACATTACTCCAGCCAGTTCAGCCTCTAACTTGGTACCAGTGTTGGTATTTTTTAGTGTTGTTACTGGTGATTGAACCCAGAGATGCTTAACCTCTGAGCCACATCCCTAGCCCTTTTTAAATATTTTATTTAGAGATAAGGTCTCACTGAGTTGCTTAGGGTCTTGCTAAGTTGCTGAGACTGGCTTTGAACTTACAGTCCTCCTGCCTCAGCCTCCTAAACTGCTGGGATTACAGGCATGTTCCACTGCACCCAGCTAGTGGAGGTAAACTTAAGAGAGAATAGTGCACATTTAGAATTGTCTAGTATATGTAGTAGTAGAGTTCTCACTAGAAATTTTATAGTTTCTGTCATTTGAATTGCTTTCAAGTATAATAGGGAGTGGAGTTTTAAAGCTATAGAAAGACATAGTGAGAACCAAGGAGAAAAGTTAGAAAGATTTCTGCTGAATTTAAGTAGCCCTATGATGAACAACTTTATACCAGTTATGTCTGCATAAACACAGCTTGAGCTACTTCATAAGAAGGTGACTTCTCCATCCCTGACAAGTGTATAATGGAGGCTGATCCCCCTCTTGCAGAGATGTCATTGAGGAAATATGTGCTGAGTAGAGTGGGGAATGAGTTCATTTCTAAGTTATTCCCAAGTCAGAGATTATATCAACTTTAGAATCCTCTTATTTTCAGTAGCACTTCTCACAGCCCTCAGGTTCTTCCTCCCATATTTGTATTGGTAAACTTTATCCATTAAGTACACAGCACTTTTAAGTTACAGTTGTCAGTAGTTGAAAGGAAGAAGAGCTGCTTTGTTCAACGTTGATTTTCAGTTGATAGGCCAGGTAGTGTTCCAAAAACTTTTCTTTGAGACATTTTCACTATTTTGATTGACTTTTTGTCTAAATAAATAAACATGCATAAATTCTTAATAGATTTTAGTTATTAAACAAAAGTTTCCCTAGTCTGAGAATAAGAGAATGTGCTACTTGGAAATAACCTTTGGTTATGTAGTTTGATAGAAATGGAAAATGCACCTCATCCCTACCCTTATACCAGAAATACCTTGAGAAGTAGCCACTGTGTTTTGAGTGTTTTATGTGAGCATCAGGCATCCCCTTCCCTTCTCTTTAAAGGGGCAAAAAAATGATTTAAATAACAGAACTTTTTTTAAATTGTAAACAAATGGACTACATGTTGTTTCTCTGTTTGTACATGGCGTAAAGGCATACCATTTGTGTAATCATAAATTTACACAGGGTAATGTTGTTTGATTCATTCTGTTATTTTTTCCCTTCCCCCCACCCCTCCCACCCCTCTTTTCCCTCTATACAGTCCTTCCTTCCTCCATTCTTGCCGCCCTCCCTAACCCTAACTCTAACCCTAACACTAACCCCTCCCACCCCCCATTATGTGTCATCATCCACTTATTAGCGATATCATTCGTCCTTTGGTTGTTTTGAGATTGGCTTATCTCACTTAGCATGATATTCTCCAGTTTCATCCATTTGCCTGCAAATGCCATAATTTTATCATTCTTTATGACAGAACTTTAAGTTGCAGGCATTTTTAATTAGACTTAAGAAGGCAATGACCTACTGTGCAAATTCAAATTTCTTATAACTGCTGAACTGTGGTACTTGGAATTAATGATAAAGGAAAGAATGATTATCAGTGATTTCTTTCACTAATTTTCTATATTTGTCAGTTTTTGTTTTAATGTATATTATGTATATTTTAATGTTATTTATTGCAAGTATCTCAATTGAGGATTTTACCTTTTCTCTGAATAAGATAACTTCTTCCTCATTTTTAACTTGTGCTTTGGATTTTGTTTCAGTTGATAATGATAGTGCCACCTTTGTTTATATTTCCCTTTATATCATTGTACTTCTCATTATATTTGCTTTTTTTCATTTCTTTTGGGTTTGTTTAGTTGAATTTACTTTAATAGTTGAATTTTATTTTTATAACCTACTGAGAACCTTCATCTTTTAACAGATATTTAATATACTTGTATTTTTTTTTAAATTGATCCCATTAGTTTTATTTCATTGATCTTGGTTTTAAGTTCTTCCCTCTTTCTGTTGTTTTTCAAGTTTTTTCTATTTGATATGAAGTTTTGTTTTTGTTTAATTTAGTTTTGATTTTTTAAATATAACCTGCTTTAAAATCTGCTAGGGATTATTTTTAATTTTTTAAAAGATTTTAGGTCTGTATAATACGTAGAATTCATGGTAAGTCAAGACTGAGATGGCATCTCTTGATGTTCCTGGTCTGCTGAGCAAATTCAAGTTTTTCTTATCTCCTCACTTTTCATTAATATGATCTGAGGTCTGATCTCAGATTATTACTAAATTGCTATTTAAATAATTTATAATATTTTTGGTTTTGCTCTGTTATTTTCAGAATAAAGAGACCCTGTTTTTGAGTGATTTAACAAGTATATCAGTCAGCATTTCTTCTGGCTGAATGCTAGAAAAGATCACTTACAGTAATTTTCAAGGAGAGGAGAAGGTATATATTGAAGGTTTCAATAAATAACATCTATCAGTAATACATTTGTGTTCATAGGCACTTTTGGTCTTTTTTTTTGGTCTTAAATATTTTTAAGAATATTAATGTCTATACACTTACAAAACCATTTGTCAGTAAATTTTGGTGTAGATTTTGTTTGTTAAAATGATCAAATTGTCTTGCTTTGGTTTCTTTTTAGTTATAATTCTTAATTTATTTTGAAATCTTGAGTAGCATCCAAGGAGGAAATAAGGTTTTTATGTTTAATAGAATAGCACATGAGTTAAAAATAGTTGTTTCCATTTCCAGAGTATGTGCTTATTTCCAGATGAAGAAACTGAACTCTGTGGCATTTGCATTTGCTGTACTTTGTGGTCCACATTCTAATGGGGAAATTGAAGCCCATTCAGAAGTCTGGCATGTTTGGGTTTGGTTGTTGTTTTCCTCTCTCATTCTGCAAATATTTTCCCAGTACAAGTGTTGCAACAATTTAGAATATATGGAAAGAATGATTACCTTTAGCTTGTTACAGTCCAGAGACTACATTCTCTGAGTCAGTACTGGAGAAATTAAACATCAGTTGTTTAAGGCAACTAACATGCCAACAATTTAAATCTAATTTACTCTTTTCAGGAATGTGCCATTTATTGTATATAGGTTATTGCTTGAAGAAGACTATGTGCTTCAGAGGAAGTACTTTGCTGGGAAGAAAAATCCTTTAGGTTTTTTTTGTTCCTTCTGGATAATTGTGAAGTGCTAACCCTTTTGACATTTATTGGTGAGTTACATTGCCATTTCTGTATTCATTTTCTTTTTTTAACCTAGTCTTCATGGCAAACCATCTCTATCCTGAAGTTATACTGATGGAAAAAGTTAAATCTTGTTTCAGAGTGATTTATGAAAGTCCATTCCATATTTTAAACTTAATGCATTTGGAAATATCACTGTTTTTCTCCATTGTGTATATTTTCCCCACCTATGAGATCTGAGTATTTGTGTGTGTGTGCACGCGTGTGCATATTTTAATTACTATATCCTAAATGCACCTGCTTATGGAAACTGAGCATTTATCCTCTTTCCTAGACACAGATGTGGTAAGAATGTCTTTTTTTTTTTCTTCTTAAGATCCCAATCAGGGGTCTCTGAAGGTATCTAAAATCTGTATTTACATCAGCTTTTCCACATTAGCAACTAGAAATATTTTAACTTACCTTGGCCATAACTAAGCTACTCTTTAAATAGAATAATAAGTTTCTGACTTAGAATATTGAAGAAACTTTTATATCAACTAGATAATGGATTTAATAAAATTTCTGATTCTGTTGCCTATTATTTATTGTGGAAAGAATCTTTTCCCATATCATGCTAAGTGAGATAGGCCGATCTCAAAAAGCCAAAGGACGAATGATATCGCTGATAAGTGGAGGATGACACATAATGGGGGGGAGGGAAGGGTTAGAGTTAGGGTTAGGGAGGGGGGCAAGTATGGAGGAAGGAACTACTGTATAGAGGGTAAAGAGGGGTGGGAGGGGTGGGGGGAAGGGAAAAAATAACAGAATGAATCAAACAACATTGCTCTATGTAAATTTATGATTACACAAATGGTATGCCTTTATGCCATGTACAAACAGAGAAACAACATGTATCCCATTTGTTTACAATAAAAAAAAAAAAAAAAAAGAATCAGCCTCCAGGGCATGAGGCAGGCTGGAGGATGGATCTGAAAGATCTAAGGGAAGTCACTGGGACCCTTAACAAATAATTTATGGAGTGCCAAGAATGTCCTTTGGGAGACCAGAATCTGCCACCCCAAAATGAAAGATAGGTGAGCTAAAGGCAATTAAGAAGAAACAGATGCAGAAGGCTTCTGCTCTCCTACCTGCATGAAAGTCGGACATGGAGTTACAAAGACAAAAGTAGCCTGCTCCGCCCGCCATCTACCAGGGAGAAAGTTAACCACTGAAGACCCCGCCAGGCCCTTACCACCCAGTAGATGTAGCAGATTGGGCTAACAGGCTACACCAACCTAGCTTTATCTCAAAGTTATTTGTTGTCCCCTAAGTTGCTGCCCCTAGAGACTCCAAGTCTTTTCCCTTTGTCTTGTCACTTCTCTGAAAATTCACTATTCATTGTTGAGGATGTTATATAAACTGGAAATCAGAGCAGTCCCTTTGAGAACTGTTCATTCCCTGGGTATCTCCTGTGTGTATGTAAAATACACATTAATAAACTTCTGTTGGGTTTTCTCCTGAAAAAAAAAAAAAAAAAAAAGAATCTTCTCCCTTACAGAATGACTAGGAACAAGATGTTAAAAAATGTAAGCAGGGTGGAGGCCCATTTGTTTGGTCAACTTTATAGAAGACCTGCTTCCCTACTTATGAATCTGCCGCCCATTCCATCCACCCACCCTGCCTGGTTCTTCAAGTTTCTTTGGAGAGTAGTATATTTAGGGCTCTGTTGAATAAGGCATGTGTTGAATACATGTGCATATGTGGCAATTTAAAAAGCAGAAGGCTGTTTCCTAGAGCATCCCGATTTTATCATATTATTATGAATTCTTGCTTTGTTCTGCGTGTGTGTGAAACATCTTTTTTCCTTTTGTCCAGTCCCTCTCTGCTCTTGTATGTTCACATAACGAGAAGGCGGCAGGACTACATTTATCAGAGGCAGTAGGAGGAAGTAGAAAGGCATGAAACAGTTACTGTTCACATTTCCTGTGTAATTCCCTCTGATCTTACTGAGCTGTAATTCCTTTCTTGATGTTAAGCATTCCGAGGCTTCTTTAACCTCCTGACCTGCTTGCACCCACCATGTTTGTTCCAGGTGATTATGTAGGCGAAAACTCCTCTATTTTTTTTTTTTTTTTAAGAGTAGAAATGGCTACTTCTCCATGAAATAGGCTAAATTCCTTTGCAGTCTGCAAAGAATTTCCTTTCATTTAAAACAACAACAGAAGGTAACATACTGGTTTTTAAACTAATATTTACCAACCAAATTTGTTGTTGGTTTGAGTAGGCTGTTTTTAGTTTACTTGTTCCTGGTTTAGTAAATTTCTGGTTGAAGATTACATTTTTCTTTCTAAAAATATGCTTGATAAATGGGTTTTGATTCTAAAATGGTAAATTTTGACACTAACATCTCACTTTGAGCCTACTTAATCAGTATATCATTTTAAGTTGCCTTAGATATAAAGCTGTTGCAGAAACTGCAATGTTTCTGGTTCTTTTTAGTAAATTTAGAAGGTTAGGGTTAGGCATAGTGAAAATACTTATTTCTTACTTTTCTGGTTTTGAAAGTATATAGCAATTCATTTTGATTCCACAATTTAAAATATATACATTTAAAAAAATTTGGATGTTGATAGACCTTTATTTTATTAATTTATTTATATGCAATGCTGAGACTCAAACCCAGTACCTCACACATGCCAGGCAAGCGCTTTACCACTGAGCTACAACCCAAGCCCCAAAATACATACATTTTTGTGGTTAGCAAATAGTTTCTGTTTTTGCCTCTTCCACTTAGGTTTTAGAAGAAAATGTTATGCTATGCAGTATAAGAATGTGTCAACAGCTGTTTATCAGTTGAGAGGACAGGAAGTACCTATGCCAACACTGTCACGATCTCAGGTAGTAAGCTCGTGTTTAGACAAGGCTCTAGACACATGTACATTTACCCTTTCTGCTTATAGCACATCTTTGTCCTTAGTCATCAACTTGGAAACCTAGAGTTGTGGGGACAGAAATGAAATCATCTTTTTGAAGGAGTTTCTAGGTTAAGTTTGCTGGTGCTTGGGAAAAATAAACTATTTGCATTGCTCTAAGCAGTAGATAAAATATGTTTAATGTATTAACCAAATGTAATACAGTTTAACATGGAGGTAAATAGATGAATTTTTAAATTTCTTATATTTAAATCTTCAGAGTGCCAATATGACTTGTTGATAGTTCTCATTCACATTTAGCTTTCCAGTATAGCATAAGACCTGTTGACTTAGTAGATAGACATTCAACAAAGGCTTGTTGAATGAATGAATGATATTACCAAATTACTTTTGTAGATTTTTTATTTTGTTCCATGCTTGCATGCTTGTATGTCTAAATATGTTACCTATACCCTTTCTATTAGTCTCTAATGATAGATACTGCTCCCCGTCCCTTTGTCATTAAACAGTTAATTCCTTCATGATCTTCTGTGCCCAAGTCTAAAGTACCTCACTGGCCTAGCCATGACATTGCTCTCGGATAGAAAAAAACGATACGTAGTAATCAGTTAATTATAGATAATAAATCACCATTCCTAAAACTAATAAACAAGTTCATTGTTTTCATAGTAAAAACACCCAAAAAACATATTTCTCCCAAAGATTAACTGTTACTAGGTAAAGCACTAAACAGCAATATCAATCAGTCACCAAACACAGAATGCTAATGTAGGCAGCATTGTACCTGGAATTGTGAGCTCTCCAGGGATGTGTACAATTTTATTTGGGCCATATAAGTTTTCCCAGACTTCTCAATAATCAGGCTATGTATACCAGTCAAGTGAAACAGTAACTTAAAATACACTAAATATGGTTGTATGCTAAGTGAGAGGCATGAAACAGAAGCAGATACTTAAGGAAAGGAAGAAATGATTTTGGATTGAACTAGAGAGTGGAATATAACTTGTGGAGGAAACTTGAATAGGATATTAAACAAATAGTTGGTGTTTGGATATGAGGAGTGAGGAGGCTGACATTTATAAATAAGGGGAACAATTCTCACACCTCTTGTTCCCAGCAGTCATATAGATACAAGAGCAAAATCTTAAAGTGTGTGGTCCTTATATTCTCCTGCAGTAGAATTTGAGTTTCCACTTAGACTACTGTAAGATTACTGCCACAGGAGATGCCCTGAATTTATCTCCTAATTAAACTTTCAGCCAAAAGACAGAAGAAAGTATGTTGAAAAACTGTCATTCATGACTACACAAAGGTTCATCCAATCTCAGTGGCAAGTTATATCTTGATTTGAATTCTATCATATAAGAAGATATTCCCAAATTCACTATTATATGAACATATCTATCTAGGCCTCTGTAGGCTCTATAGATAAACTAAATTTTACAGCAGGTTTTTATTAACCTCTTAAAGATTATTTTTAAAATTTTATTTATTTATTTTTATTAAAATCTTTATTTTTACAGACACATTTTGATCCATTGTACACAAATGGGGTACAACTTTTCACTCCTATGGTTGTACACAATGTAGATTCACACCATTCATATAATCATATATATACATAGGGTAATACTGTTTCATTCTACTATCTTTCCATCGCCCCATCCCTCCCACCCCTTTTTCCTCTACACCATCCAGTGTTCCTTCATTCTTCTCTTCCCCCATCACTTTCCCTCATTATATATTGTCATGCACTTAACATTCGGCCTTTGGTTTTTTGGGCTTGGCCTATTTCACTTAGCATGATATTTTCCAACTTCATCCATTTACCAGCAAATGCCATAATTTTATTCTTTATGGCTGAGTGATAGTCCATTATGTATATATACCACAGTTTCTTTATTCATTCATCAATTGAAGGGCATCTAGGTTGGTTCCATAGTCTGGCTATTGTGAATTGAGCAGCTATGAACATTGATGTGGCTGTATCTCTGTAGTATGCTGATTTTAAGTCCTTTGGGTATAGGCCGAGGAGTGGGATAGCTGGGTCAAATGGTAGGTCAATTCCAAGTTTTCTAAGGAATCTCCACACTACTTTCCAGAGTGGCTGCACCAATTTGCAACTCCACCAGCAATGTATGAGTGTGCCTTTTCTCCCACATCCATGCCAACATTTATTATTGCTTGTGTTCTTGATAATAGCCATTCTAATTGGAGTTAGATGAAGTCTTATGGTGGTCTTAATTTGCATTTCTCTAATTACTAGGGATGAAGAGCACTTTTTCATAAATTTGTTGATCACCTGTATATCTTCTTCTGTGAAGTGTCTGCCCATTTCCTTGGCTCATTTATTGATTGGGTTCTTTGTATTTTGGGTATAAAGTTTTTAAAGATAATTGTAATCTGATTAAAAACGAGAGGGTGCTGTATACCCACTAAGATGGCTGTAATAAAAAGATACGAAAACATAGTGTCAAAGATGTGGAGAAACAGGAACTCTCAATCATTATTGATAGGAATGTAAAATAACACAATCATTTTGGAAAAGAGTTGAACTGTTTCTTTGATAGTGAAACCAATTTGCCATATTTTTTTTGGTCAGGAGTCTCCAGAGAAACAGAATCAATAGGATGTTAACATGTATAGGAAGAAATTTATTTTAAGGAATAGACTCAACCCAGATGTGGAGGCTTTTTTAATCTGCTCAAGGAGATCAGCAAGCCAGAGTCTCAGGAAAGTCTCAGTTTGAGTCCAGAAGCAGTCTGCTGGAAAACCAGTAAGAGCTGATGTTGCAGAACAAGGTGGAAGACTGCTTGGGAATTCCATTTTACTTAGGGAAGTCAATCTTTTGCTTCATTCAGGCCTTTAACTGATTGAATAAAGCCCACTCAGGTAATGGTGTTTTCTGCTTTGCTGAAAATCTACAAATCTAAATATAAATCTAATAAAAAGTGCTCCCACAGAAACATTCAGAATGACATTTGGCCAAATACTAGGCACTGTTGCCCAGCCAGGTTGACAAATGAAATGGGTTACCATACCATCAAACCAGCATTTTCACTTCTTAGAATCTACTCAAGAGAAATGAAATTGTATGTTGCTACAAAGACTTGAATGTTGTGCTCATGGCAGCTTTATTCATAGTAATTGACAAAATCAAGAAACAGTGTAGGTCAACCTCGGGCTGCAGATTGAGAGTGCGGCTGCTAGCGCGATCATGGGCGGGAAGAACAAGCAGCGGACCAAGGGGAACCTGAGGCCTTCAAACAGTGGCCGAGCTGCAGAACTCCTTGCAAAAGAACAGGGAACGGTGCCTGGATTTATTGGTTTTGGAACATCTCACAGTGACCTAGGCTATGTTCCTGCTATTCAAGGAGCTGAAGAAATAGACAGTCTTGTAGATTCTGATTTTCGAATGGTGCTTCGGAAACTTTCTAAGAAAGACGTCACAACAAAATTAAAAGCCATGCAGGAATTTGGAACCATGTGTATGGAGAGAGACACAGAAATTGTAAAAGGAGTTCTTCCATATTGGCCAAGAATTTTCTGTAAAATTTCACTTGATCATGACCGCCGGGTTCGAGAAGCCACACAGCAAGCTTTTGAAAAACTTATCCTAAAAGTAAAGAAACACTTGGCTCCCTACTTAAAAAGTTTAATGGGATATTGGCTAATGGCCCAGTGTGATACCTATACACCAGCCGCATGTGCAGCAAAAGATGCATTTGAAGCAGCTTTCCCTCCAAGCAAGCAACCTGAAGCCATAGCATTTTGTAAGGATGAAATTACCATCGTGCTGCAGGACCATCTTCTAAAAGAAACACCTGATACACTCAGTGACCCACAAACTGTTCCAGAGGAAGAAAGAGAAGCTAAATTCTATCGAGTTGTAACTTGTTCTTTATTGGCATTAAAGAAATTGCTTTGCCTCTTACCTGATAATGAGCTTGAGTCTCTGGAGGAAAAATTTAAGTTTCTTTTATCACAGAATAAATTTTGGAAATATGGAAAACACAGTGTACCTCAGATCCGCTCAGCATATTTTGAGTTAGTGTCTGCTTTGTGCCAGCGAATTCCGCAGTTAATGAAGGATGAAGCTTCCAAAGTGAGCCCATCTGTTCTACTTAGCATTGATGACAGTGACCCTGTTGTTTGTCCAGCACTCTGGGAAGCTGTACTCTATACACTTACAACTGTTGAGGACTGTTGGCTTCATGTAAATGCAAAAAAAAGTGTGTTTCCCAAGTTGTCAACTGTGGTTCGTGATGGTGGTCGGGGCCTAGCTACAGTCATATATCCTTATCTTCTGCCATTCATCAGCAAACTGCCTCAGTCCATTACAGATCCAAAGTTGGATTTCTTCAAAAATTTCCTCACCTCTCTAATAGCAGGGCTGTCAACAGAGAGAATTAAAACCAGTGTTTCAGAGTGCTCAGCAGTAATATCTGCTTTTTTTGAATGCTTACGTTTTATAATGCAACAAAACTTAGGTGAGAAAGAGATTGAACAGATGCTCGTCAATGATCAGTTGATCCCTTTTATTGATACAGTTCTCGAAGATACAGGATTGCAACATGGTCAATTATTTAACCAGTTAGCAGAAACTTTAAGTTCCTGGGAAGCCAAAGCAGATACAGATAAAGATGATAAAATGGCACAAAACTTGGAGAACGTATTGTCAAATTTCTGGGCTTTAGACATTGTGTCTCCTCTAAGGAAAAAACCTCTGGAAGACTTGGTCTGTAAACTCGCAGAGATGAGTATTAATTATGTTAATGAACAAAAGTCAGAGCAACACTTAAGGTTTCTGGCTACTCTACTTGACTCCTTCTCTTCAAGCCAAGTATTTAAAATGCTCCTTGGTGATGAAAAAGAGACTATTGTTAAAGCCAAATCTCTTGAAATAACCAAACTTGCACAAAAAAATCCTGCAGTGCAATTTTTATATCATAAACTAATAGGATGGCTAAATGAAGATCAAAGGAAAGATGCTGGTTTCCTGGTGGACATTTTGTATAGCGCCCTCCGTTGCTGTGACAGTGACATGGAAAGAAAAGATGTCTTGAATGATCTCACCACGGAGGATCTGGAGTGGAATTCTCTTCTTCAGGTTATTGAAAAGGCATGTTCTAGTTCAGATAAACATGCTTTAGTAACTTCTTGGCTAAAAGGCAATATCCTTGGAGAGAAACTGGTTGCCTTGGCAGATGGTCTTTGTAATAAGGATGGAAGGCTTAGCATTATGGAAAAATAACGTAGATAAACGTTTTGAGGGTGTTGAAGATTGCATGATCTGTTTCTCAGTCATTCATGGTTTCAACTATTCTCTTCCCAAAAAAGCTTGTAGAACATGCAAGAAAAAGTTCCATTCAGCCTGTTTGTACAAATGGTTTACATCTAGCAACAAATCCACCTGTCCACTCTGTCGTGAGACATTTTTCTGAGATTTTTTTTCACTGGAAGTGATCCCTGAAGTAAATTAAGCAAAGGCATTGGATTTGGATCCATCTTAAAGTGTTGATGTGAGGAAGCCAGTCAGCATTACTTTTAAATAGGGCCTTCTCTGGAAAATTAGTTTGGTTAATGTGATGATCTTAAAATCAGGTTTACCTATCTTTAGATTGCTTTGTAAATGTTTGGAAACTTTTACTTTTACAAAAGAATATTACATATTTGAGAGAAAATATTTATATTAATGGTTTAATCTCTTTGTATATTTAAAAATGAATATGAAAAGCCCTAAATTATAGAATTAAAATTTGCGAAAACATTGTACAACTGTAAGTTATAAACCCATTCAGTTTGTTGGTCTGTGTTCTAGAACAGTCCAAGTGTGAACCAAAATGAATTGAGAGAGTTGATTTACATCTACAGATGTTTTATGATTTATTTATTAGTTATGACAGCAAAATTAGTATTCTGATTTTTTAGATTATTTTAATGATAAAAATGACAATAAGCTATTAATATGGCTTATCTTAAGCTATTTAAAGCATGCTATGAAATCCTATATTAAAGAATGTAAATTGAACTTTAAGGTGCCTCCATTTATCAAGGGTTATGAAATTCAGAAAATTAAATTCATGACACTGACCTTTTGCTTGTGGAAGAATTATTTTCATGTATTAAGTGAAATTTGAATTGTAAATTTGTCAGTGATTTTATTACTCATTTTGAGTGCATCTTCAAAGGGTGGGAATTAGAGAGAAATTGATTATTTCATTTGTGAAGCAAAATGTTAGTTATCCCTCTTTTGAGAGGGAAGAAATACATATGACTGGAACTTTAGGATTGATAGAAAAACCAACATTTAAAAGTGTTGTAGGAGGCTTTCAATTTTGTAAGAAAATTTTGCTATTATAACTAGCCAAAGTTACACTAAATAAGGGATTTGGGGGAGCTAAGTTTTTTCAGCCTTCAGAAATGAAAATTAAGGATTTTAGTACTAAGTAAAATTAAGTATAATAGGCTGAAGTATATGAATAGGTGAAAACTTGCCTTTTGCCACAGCACTATTACTCTTAAAAATTGTGCCCAAAGTATAAAAGTGTGGAAGTTTGGAACTTAGAATAATTTTATTACATACAGTCTTCCATTTCATAAGAAATAGTATATCTGATAGGCTATTTAAGAGATCAGCTAATCATCTGTGTTGCAAATGTTTAATTGGCAAAAAGCAACTCATGTTAAATAAAATTATTGCTTACCATCAAAAAAAAAAAAAAAAAAAAAAAAAACAAACAGTGTAAATACTCATGAAAGTGGTATGTCCATACAGTGCAACACTACTCAGCAATGAAGACCCTCAAAAATACGTGTGAAAGAAGCCTAACTCATAATATACATATTATATGATTTTACATTTATAAAATGTCTAGAAAAGGGAAACTGATGGGAATGGAAAGCAGTTCAGAGGGGTCTGTAAGTAGAAATAGGGGCTGAATGTATATGGACTAAAGGAAATTTTGGGGGGTGATGGAAATATTTTAGAACTAGGTTATAATGATGATGGTGCACCTCTGCAAGTTGACCAAAACGTGACTGAACAGTCCATATATAACACAGATGAGTTTTATTGTATGTAAATTGTACATCAATGCTATAAAAATAGATTATAAAAATGGGACAGGTGGAGTAAGGGCAGGTCACACAATGCCACTTATAAAAGCTCCTCTCTTTTACTTGAGGTGAGTCACAAATTCTGCTGTAAGCTCTCTAAGGAAACCCTTCACAAGAAGAGATGTGTTTTCTGGTATTCCCAAGATCAAAATTTATCAGCATTTTAGGAGAAGACTAATAGTTACAACTCAAAGGAAAATGTGTCCTTTTGGTCACAGTGTAATTTAAGAAATTCTTTCCTCAACAGTATCCTTATAATAAAGAACCAAAAACTTGATGCACACATTGGTGAACACCTTTAATCCCACTTAGTTGGGAGCAGGAGCATTGCCAGTTCAAGGCCAACTTAATGAGACCCTGTCTCAAAACATACTAGAGAGGTAACTCAGTGGTAAAGTGCCCCTGGGTTTAATTCCCTAGTACCAAAAAATGTTTTTTATTTTTATTTTTAAAAAGAACTGAAAACTCTTCTGCATATTTGTTTCTTAAGCCTCCCTTCAGTATATTTAATGGTTAGCATCAAAGACACTTTAGTAAATAACATTCTCCTGGTTAAATAGGAAGGAAAGCAGTAAGAGGGAAAAGACCAGGAATTCTGCTCTTTGTTGGTATGACTTACACCAGCTTCAAGGTAGATATGGAGCCATTTTTAATAGCAAGGTTGAGGGTGACAATTGTTATCTGGTTAGGAAAGTTGGAGAACCTGAGAAGGAAAAGTAGTTGAATAGAATATCTGCCATCTCTAAATGGAAGTATGTGTTGATGGGTTAAGATTCTCCTTGGGAAATAATTTTGGCTATTTTCCAACACATAGGTTAAGGGATCATTCAGGCTTTAAAGTTGAAGAACATGGTCAATGAATTCAACCTGGAATCGTGCATTTTTCATTGTTTATAAATTTTCACAGGTAATGCGTGCTCATCTTAAAACATTTCTAAAAACTTTATTCATGTATCAAGTATAAATATATAGAATAGCAAAGTATACTTTATTTTCTCTAGTCTCTCTTAGCTAATAACGTATTTAAGTTGTTTCTAGGTTTTGGCTATTATAATGCTGCAGTAAACATACTGACACTGGGTGCTTACTCATCTAAAGAAAATATTGCACGCGTGAGTTTGCACTCATTCACACACACACGTTTATCACTTTAATGATAGATGTTGCCTCCCATATACTTCGTAATTTATCTTATCTGTTAGTGTTTTTAATGTTGTGTTTGAAAGTTGTTGCTCTAGGCCACTATAAGTGGTCTTAATTTTATGTTCATATTTATGTTCTTATTTCAATCATGAGAAAGTATCTAAATAATCATTTATTAAATGAACTAAAGGATGGCTTGAGAATGAATACTTTGCCTTGATTATGTATCTACAATTTATTTAATAAGAAGAAAATGATTGTAATTGCAACTTCATTGAATTTTATTACGTTTGTAAAGTGGTTTGTTTTATATCTCAGAGAAAATTGGCCTTTTTTTCTAAAATAATTTTACCTAATAAAAAAATCATAGATTACTTCTGCAAAACAGGCTTCTGCTTCCAGTTGGGTTGGAGAAGGTAGTGGCAGGACATTGTAATCCCTGGAACAAATCATAAAACAAAACAAACCAGATAAATTACAAAAATATTGTTGCAATATGTTAGTACAGAATACATTATCCAAATATTTAATAGTTTAAAAGAACTGTTTTACATAACTCATGATTCTGTGGATTAGGAATTTAGATAGGTCTCTGTTGGTTATTTTTATATGTTCCATATTTTATTAACTGAGATCATGGAATGTATTCAGTTGATGAATAGATCACTCTGGAGGATACAAGATACAGATATATTTAGTTGTTGGGAAGCTGGGGAATATTGAGTTCATGTGGACATTCTGGCATGGTAGTTTGAAGGTAGTCAGGCTTCTAATTTGTAGCTTTAGGTCTCCTACAGAAAATTTTTAGCAGATAAAAGTGGAGGTTGCCAGTATCTTAAGGCCTAAAACCAGAATCTGGCACCACATCATTTTAAATGTATTCTGTTGTACAAAACAGTCCCAGTACCCTCTCAGTTTGAAGGAGAGATAGGCAAGATTTCTCAATGGGAGAAGTATCATAGGACGTGTGGCCATCTTTAATCCATCACAGTTTACTTTCTGGCCACAAATTACTTCAATTTCTTCTGTGTTAACAATATACCTGACCCACTTCCAAAACTCCCTACATTTTCTGCTCAGTATGATTGTACCCTCAGACTTAAAAAGTGTAGGATCTTGCTGTTTTAATCAGGTCCAGATTACAAGAAACTCCTCAGATGTAATTTCTCTAAAGAGACAAATTATCTACCCAGCATATAGTGGAGAGGCAGGCACAGAATAACTGCAGTAACCACTCTCATTCAAAAATGGAGAGATAACAGACATGTTGTTTTCACTGACCCACAGTAATATTTAAATCCTGATAATGTCAGTTTCTTTTTTTTTTTTTTTTGCGGTACTGGGGAGTCAGTTTCTTAATTCGTATATTTCTTCTCACTGAAAATGATTCTCTCTGACTCTAGGATTCACCATCTCAGTTCTGTGCTGTTTTTCTTTGTGCTTAAGAAATGGTCACTTTTTCATCTGGGTAAATTTTCCAGTCTAATTCTAGCCTATACAAGTTTGAGGATCCAAAAACCTATTTTCAATTTGTACTTTTGTCCCGAGACTGTGCGGCGCCGGCGGGGTGGGGGTGCACTTCGCGTGCGCGTGGGCGGCCGCGGCAGGAACAAAGCAAGGCTGACCTTCACCCGCTGGGTGGCGGGAGCCGCCTGTGCCGCCGCCGAGCCCGCCCTCCGCCCTCCGCCCTCCGCCCTCCGCCCTCCGCCCTCCGCCCTCCACCCTTCCCTCGGAGTGCTGCCGCCTGCCGCCCGCCGCCCGGCATTCCAGCCCTTTTTATTTTGAGATAGGGTTTCCCTAAATTAGCCAGGCTGACCTCAGACTTGTAATCCTCCTGCCTCAGCCTCCTGAGTCACTGGGATTACAGTGCCACCATGCCCAGCTCTATGATACAAATTTGAACATTATTTGAAACCTATCCAGTCAGAGTGAACACTGGCATAGCCTAGGAATCTAACAGTTGTAATAAAATCAATCTGGAACTGGTCCAGAGACCAGTATTTGGAAAACAGTTCCTACAGATTAAATCTAAAACTCTCAGGAGCTCCCCTTTTCCTACTTCAGCCATTTATCCCACGGATTACTGCTTTGTCATGTGCTTCAGTATACTGAATGACTTCTATTTCTTTTAAGAACATGACCACTTTTGAAACTTTATGACTACCATAATAGATGACATATTTGTGGAATAAAATGTCTCCGTGTGTGTGTTTGTGTGTGTATGTGTGTGTGATTATAATACATTATATATGATACGGTTCACACAGTTTCTGAGACATCATTTAAACCAGGCATATAAACAGAGAGTAGTATTTAAAAAGCAGTAATAGTGTCATATTCAGAGTACCTAAAATTGGGGTTCTAACCAAAACTGTGAGACTCCAAATTCTTTTGCCTTTACCACTTGATTTTTTTCTTTTGTTTATTAGCATTTGGTTCTTACAGGAGAGGGAGATGCCTGGCAGATAGAGTATAATGTATTTCCTGCCACACAATAATAGTAAATAATAGTAAATCGAATTGAAATAATAGCAAAATCTAATAATGTTATTGAGAATTCATGAGGCAAAAAAGAAATGAGGAAACACCTCCATTAAATCATTAAATCATTAAAAAAAGACTGCAAATTTATTTAAATTATCATAGATGAATCTATAATTATAGTACCAATTTATTGAGATAAATTGAATTCCCTATTTGGGATCTTTAGAAAAAATAGTTTAACTATTTCAGGGCTGGGGATGTGGCTCAGTGTGTAGGGGGCTTTTCTAGCATGCACAAGGCCTTGGGTCTAATCCCCAGCACAGCAGAAAAACAAAAACAGATCATTTTATTTTACTTTTCCAAAGGAATGAAACAGCTGGTTTCTGATGTAGGGTGTAATGGTAACAAGTGAAGAATGTCTTTTTTAAACATATTTGCTGTTGCTTTTGATAGCAATTTTTGCTGAGATTGGGGGTGGAGAGGGAAGGGATGTGGAAAACCTCAAAACTATCAGATACTGCCATCTGCTGGTCAATTCTCAAAGTGCAACCTTGACTCATTTCTCAATTAAAATAACTCAAAGCCAGGCACCCTGATGCAGGCCTGTAATCCCTGTGGCTCAGGGAACCTGAGAAGGAGGATCTCAAGTTTCAAAGCCAGCCTCAGCAACTTAGTGAGGCCCTAAGCGACTTAGTGATACCCTGTCTGAAAACCAAAACAAAAACAAAGGGCAGGGGCTGTAGGTCAGTGGCAGAGTGCTTGCCTAGCATTTTGAGGCACTGTGTTCCATGTTTAGCATCGTGTAAAAATAAAATAAATAAAATAATTATTTTTAAAATACAACAAAAAATGGACTGGGGATGTGACTCAGTGGTTAAGAACCCCTGGTTCAATCCCTGGTACCAAAATAAATAGTATAATATAATATGCAAACTCATACCTTGGCTATTATGAATTGTGCTGCTATAAAACTGATGTGACTATATCATTGTACTATGCTTGTAGTATGCTGATTTTAAATCTTTTGAATATGTGCTGAGGACTGGGTATAGCTGGTTCAGGTGGTAGATCCATTCTTAGTTTTTTGAGGAATCTCCATACTGCTTTCTAGAGTGATGGCACTAATTTTCAGTCTCACCATCAGTGTAAGAGTGTTTACATCCTTGATGACATTTATTATTATTTGTATTCTTGATAATTGCCACCAATTCTGACTGGAGATGAAATCTCAATGTAGTTTTGATTTGCATTTCCCTGACTACTAGAGATATTGAACATTTTTTGCATATATTTGTTGATATTTTGTTTTCTTCTTTTGAGAAGTTTGTTTAGTTCTTTGGCCCATTCATTGATCAGGTTATTTTTTGAGTTCTTTGTATATTCTGAGTATTAATGCCCTATCTGAGGAGCAGGTGACAAAGATCTTCTCCCATTCTGTTGGCTCTCTCTTCATATTCTTAATTGCTTCCTTTGCTGTGAAGAAGTTTTTTAATCTGATGACATCCCACTTACTGATTTTAAATTTTATTTCTGGTTGTTTAAGAGTCTTGTTGAGGAAGTCAGTTCCTGAACTGACATGTTGAAGTGTTGGGCCTATATCTTCTCCTAGCAGTTGTAGGGTTTCTGGTCTAATTCCTAGGTCTTTGATCCACTTTGACTTTTGTGAAGGGTGAGAGAGAGGGGTCAAATTTCATTCTTGTACATGTGGATTTACAGTTTTCCCAGAGTAATTTGTTAAAAGGCTATCTTTCTCCCCAGTGTATGTTTTTGTCACCTTTATCTAGAATGAGATAATTGTATTTATGTGAACTTGTCTTCCATTCTATTCCATTGGTCGGTCTTCATGCCTGTTTTGGTGTGAGCACCATGCTGTTTTTGTTCTACAGCTCTGTAGGATAATTTGAGGTCTGGTATCGTGAGGCCTCCTTCATCACTTTTCTTGTTAAGCATTGCTTTGGCTATTCTGGGTCTCTTATTTTTCCAAATGACAGCACAGTTCACAGTAGCCCTGGTATGGAACCAGTCTAGGTGCACTTCAACAGATAAATGAATGAAGCAAATGTGGTATATACACACAAGGGAGATTAGTCATAAAAAAGAATGACATCATGGCATTTGCCAGTAAATGTATGGAGGAAACTGGAGAGTGGCATGCTAAGTGAAATAAGCCAGTCCCCAAAAGTCAAAAGTCGAACGTTTTCTCTGATATGTGGAAGCTAATCCAAAATAATGGTTGGGGTGGGGGTAGAAAGAGAGAGAGATGGAAATAAAGGGAGAGGGAATTTCATCAAAATAGAGGAAATATCAGCAAAGTAAAGATGATGAATGAGGGAAAGAAGGGGCCATAAAAGGGGAGAAGAGTGAAATAAATGTGACCAAACTTTCATATGAGCATGCACAGTCGTGGCCCATGGGTCCCAGCAACCAGTATATCCACAGGACACCAATTTAAAATAAGTGAACTGTAAATAATGGACTGAAGAGGGATGGGTGGAGTGGAGGGAGGGAGGTGGGGGGGCACGGGCAAGTGCTGGGGACTGATATGAAGAGGCTGTGTTTCATGTTTCTGTGACTATTTCAGAGTGTATCTTGGTGTTTTATATAACTAAAAAGAATAAAATAAAAAAAATATATTTATGCATATATGTAACTCAGTGTTCCAAATTCCTGTTATTCCAGTGTATGTAAAAAATGAGATTCATAAAACAATTATGTTTGGATAATAATGAAGTATAAGTAAAATTTCAAGCTATTGAAACAATGGAAAGAATACTTTCCCTAAAGTGTGAAAGAAATGCCAATTCCATATTTAAAAATAATTCCCTGTTAAAAATGATTATTGCTATCATTTAATCATCTGCATAGGGTGAAATCAGCAAATGACAGAGCCCAGAGGCCTATTCTCTCCAAAGTTGACTAGATTAGAGATAAATTCATTTAATTTTTCTCAGTCAAGGGCTCATCACAGTGTTCTCTGCACTTCATGTGAAGAGCTCATAAAAACTGACAAGTATAAAATATGAGACTTGCCTTAGCTTGGCATTAATCTGGAGTCCTTTCCTAATCGCAGCAGTAACCATGTCCTTGTCTGCATCTGATTCTGACATGGTCATCAGCAGCTCAGGGCTTTGTTCCTGCTCAGCCTAGAGGGAGCTGTGGAGGTCCATGACAGAGGGAGTTGACTTTGCTGTGCTGGGTGTGTAGACTAGGGAGGCCAAGCCAGGACTCTGCAGGACCACACTGAGGACCATGCAGACTGCATTTCCATGGGACATGCCCCAGCCAATTGTAAGGTGAGTTTTCTGAACTAGACTTCTCCTACTTTCAGATTTTTCCTGTGTTGCAAAGCAAATGTCCTTTCCCCAAGATTAAAGACATTTTGCTGACAGTTCCAATGATTTTCTTGAATATTCTGCAGTAGTCTTTTCATGAGCATTCTTTATAGCTCAATCTTGGTGTTCTTGGATTTGCCACACGAGAGACTGCAGGGTGTTTGAAGCAGTCTTGGGGCTAAACAGATGTGTTTCATTAACCCAGCCCCTTAATTAGGTGACTGCTGCTGGTGACTCTTTGAGCCTGTTTCTTACTCAAAATTTCTTAACTTCAAGTTCATATATAACTTCACCTCTGACTTACAAGTTTCCTGAAACTGTATGGATTGTGTGTATATCATGGTATTATATATATGTATTTTTGTTTCCAAAGACTTTCATGAGATTTTCTAAGTGTCTTATAGCTTCTCCCCATCCTCCAAATACTTAAGACCACCTGTGATTATGCTATTAGATGAAGATTCTAGTGGTACACACTTCCCAGGGTGGTTGTGGTGATAAATTAAGGTGGGCAAAGTCACAGGAAGAACGTCTGTGCATGTATATGTTAGTTTCAATGAGGGTATTAGACAGGGACCAAAACTATTTCTGAAAACAAAAGACCAAGGGTATGCAATTGAGATGAACTCTGAATGGACTTAGTGCCAATCACATAGTAACTGGGAGTATCCTTGTGTCACTTGAAACAACTCAAACCAGCACCAGCAAAACCCAGCAAACTTGAACAATGCAGGAGAAAACTGTGTCTCTACTAAATTATGTTTATGCTACTTGATGCCGCAAAGGAATTTCCAAAACCCATATTCATATATACCATTTTGTATATACATAATTTTTTACCTTCCACAATGACTTTAGAACCAAACCACCAAAAAAAAAGGATGTGTGCTGCACTTTTCTGTACACAGAATTATTTTAGAAACATCTCATAGAATTAACATTCCTCAAAACACACTTTGGAAAACTGATTTTGTTGTATAAAGTCAACACTCAAATTGAATATTCATTATCAATTTTAAATGATACCATGCTGAAATTATAATATGATTAATTTTCATATAAAAATTTGCATTCTAATTTCAGAAAGTTAAAACTGCAAACTAAAGATGTGTTTACTAGGATTATAAAATATCTCAAATTTAAAGATTTATTACACTCAAAGGAAAGTCATAGAGAGACAAATTCACAAATTCAAGAGAGAAAACTGTCAACAGATATGATATATGTTCAAGACATTCCTATAATCAAAAGCTTAACTCTAATACCAGGTATAAAATGCTTTTTAAATTCAACCAATGAAATTAAGTAAACAAAAGTACCCACAAGAGTTCACTTTATTTTTTCCATAGCCATAATCTAAATTTCCAATTTAATTTTCTGTCCTGAAATGCCTACTCCTAAATGCTATTATAACACTCTTCCTAAATCACAGCTCTAATCATATTGTCCCCATAATCAAACACTTGCAGTGGCTTCCAATTGTCCATTCAGTTGAGTCTGACTCATTAAAAATACCATTTAACATAGTCCATAACCTGGCACCAATCAACATCCAAACTGGTTTCCCTCAGCTCACTTTGACCCACTCTACTTTTCAACAAAAATTTCCGAGAATTTAACATGATTTAGGCGCCACGGTAGGTTGTAAGATACTCTCTTTCAAGTCACATACAATGGAGCACACCTGTAATCCCTGGGTATTCAGGAGGCTGAGGCAGGAGGATTGCAAATTTCAGACTAGCCTGGGCAATTTCGTAAGCCCTGTCTCAAAATAAAATCTAGGAGAGTTGGAGATTTAGCTCAGAGTACTTTTGGGTTCAATCCCCAATACTGTGCTGTTGGGGGCTGTGCCATGTTGACCACATCGGCAGCGAGGAGGTTAATTGACATAAGCACACTCAGGTGATTTATCGTCCACGCACACAGTGTATGCACATGTGTTCTCAAACACTCCTAATTGTGCCTGCTCGGACATCTAGCATCTGGCCTAATCTTTGCATAAGAGGCGTGGCCCTGCTCTCCGCCTCCTGGAGGTGATATAAGCATAGGCGGAGCGAGACAGCGTGACACACAGAGCAGCAGCTAGTAGAAGACACACGCAGTAGCAGCTAGCAGGAATAGGGCAAGAAGAAAGAAAGGAACAGGCGGTAGCTAGTAGAAAGAAGTGGTGGAAGGCAGATCATCACAGAGCGGAGAACTGAGATGCATCACTAAAGCACCTTAGCTAGACGCACCCTTAGTTCACAGGATGCAGGACGCACCAGTAAGAAGCAGCAGACTTTAAGGCATAGCAAGTCTCTCTTCCTCTAAGCTCTAAGCAAAGTCTGTCCTTCTCTCAAAGTCTCTCTCTCTCTTAAGCAAAGTCTCCCTTTCTCTCCGATAAGCAAAGTCTCTCTCTCTCTCTCTCTCCTCTCAAAGCAAGTAAACCTCATTTCCTCTATCCTCTATAAACAAATAAGCAAGAAAGCAGTGCACTAAAGAGAAAGATAGAAGTAACTCAGTTTCCAGTCCACCACCCATAAGACCCATGCAAATTGTTGCTGCAAGTGGTGACAAATATCCACGGATTTTGTACTGCAAAGAGCCAGCAACACTGTGCAAAACAAAAACAAACAAAAACCATCTTATTTCATTGGCTCTCAAAGATTAGCTAGTATCAGAGTCTCTAGAGGGTGCATCAAAAGAGCTTGCAGGGCTCCATCCCCAGAGTTTCTGATTCAACTGGAATAGCCTTACACTTCTAGCAAGGTCTCAAGTGATGCTGGCATTCCAAGGCCCTACACTTGGGGAACCTTTGCACTATTCCAAAAGCCACAAACTGCGAGCCCAGTAGCTGAATGAAGCCCACTGACCTGTCTGTATGGAGTCTTAAATGTGTTTTGAATTATTAGCAAAAGTTTTAAAGTTGGAAAAATTTACATAAAATGCAGATTTCTTGTTTATTGCTGCATGCAAAAATTCAACTCAAACTAAGTAGAAGCTACCTCCAGAGAGGTTTCAGTCCAGTTACCAAGCCTGAATTGGCTCTCTGTGCACTGAAAATCCCTGGGCTTCACACTATGTGTGCGTGCACAGCCTGAATTACTCTCTCCCATTCTCCATGCCATTTTTCTTTTCTTTCTTTTCTTTCTTTCCTTTTTTTTTGGATGTTGATAGACCTTTATTTTATTCATTTATTAATATGTGGTTCTGAGAATCAAACCCAGTATCTCACACATGCTAGACAAGCGCTCTACCACTGAGCCCCAGCCCCAGCTGCCCGCCTGTGCTGTTTTTCGAGCGCTCACTCTGACTTTCAGCACCCTTTTTGTCCCACGTCCCTGAAACTCTGGCTACCCATTCTGAAGAGTGGCCTAAAATCCTTCCTCAACAAAATTCCAGCAAAAACAAGTTAAGTAAAACACATATTAAAAATTTAGTATGAAGTTAACATGTGTTCTTTAAAAATCAAAGTTTTATTTCCATAACTACTAAAATAGCACTGTTTACAAAAACCAAAAGGCTATCTCATAAATTATAAACACAAATTTTTACTATTTTTGTTCTAAGTAAAATTTTCATTCTGATTTTTACTGTGAAGGAAATCTTTCTCAGAATAAGAATTTTAAAATAAATTAGGATATAACTTTAAGTCACACAGTCAAAATAGATAACAACTTCAGTAAGATATCTGATCTGACTTTACAGGACAAAAAAGAGAAGGGTTATGGGATCATACGAGGCCTGGTTTTATAACCTAACATTTTTTTAAAAGCAGTGTTTTGTTGTCCGTGGTGCTGGGGATTGAACCCAGGGCTCACACACACCAGGCAAGCATTCCACCCACACTACATCCCCAGCCCTGATAGCAATTCCAATGAAATAAATTCTTCTAATATTTAAATCCAGAGAATATTTTATAGGTTTATAATTCTATAGACTAAATTGGGGGGCAGGGCACACAAAGAAAAACTGAGTAATGGTCATTGATCTGCCACAGCTTTGTAACTTCAAGGAAGTCATTGAGTTCTTCTTGAACCTCAGTTTCATTACCTCTGAATTTGAGGAGGAGGGAAAAAGTGTTTTCCAAATATCTTCCATCTCTAAAATCTAAGACTAATTCCTTCAAAAGATGAAAACATTAAAAAAGTCACAATTTATTATTATTATTATTATCATTATTATTATTTGGTGGTACTGGGATAAAACCCAGGCCCTTACACATGTAGATAAGAGCTCTGCCACTGAGCTGTATCTCCAGTCCCACAGAGATGCTTCTTGTTATGAAGTCAGTATAGCTTTTAAACGGACTGACTTTGAAATCTTTATAGCTTTCAAAGTTCTAACTAAAAATGTTGAAGTGGGAACTTTGGAAGAATGTGTATGTATATGTATTTGTATTATTTTAATGATTAAAATAAAAGATTGTCTATAAGGCCAACAATTGAATGTTTTAGAAAATAAATGAGGGGAAGATGATGAAAAAATATGACCAATCAATAAATTTTAATATCTAAAAAGAAAATCAAGTAATCAAAAAATTATGCCATTAAAAAAGAAAATCATGTCAAAAGTTTTTTGCATAATTGAGATCAACAATATTTTCAATATCTGTTCTCCTTCAGAATATTACCAAAGTAATTTTGGACAAAATTGAAATTATCAAATTGTAAGATTGAAAAATCATAGAGACTCATATATTCAGGTAGATCAAGCCAAAAGCAAATTGCTTTCAGCTTCTCTATGTCAATTTTTGCCCTTCTCCAGCTACTGCCTTCTTTTACATCCATCCCTCTTCTCCTGAACATACAATCCAAAATTGATTTGATTTTCTAAAATTATCTGATGCCCCTCTTTCAACATTTGAGGATCTGAGGTTCACACACTAATAGTGACTGAAAGTGTTCTCTGCTTTCATGCAGGAAAAAAAAAAAATCATCTCTCCTTGGAGTGAAAGATGGAAATGATGTGATTCTTGTTTCATCAGAGGAAAGTGATGTTGACAAGGATGTTTCCATAACATGTACTAATTCATGTTCTCTTCTTGGCTCTATGGTATCACTGTGTTTACCCTGTGTAATGCCCTCTTGATTCACCTCCCCTGGAATAGCAGCAGGGCAGGACTCCAACATTCCCTGTAGAGGGCTGATGCCAGTTTGTGCCAGTTCATCCAAGTTTGCCCCAAAGGAAGTGGCTCTAGAGTTGCCAGCGAGGATGCTTCAAAACAATATTTTCCATTTCAATTACTCCCATCATTACCTTCATTAGTGCTTCCTGTAGCAGGCAAAAGATTTCTACTGCATACTCCAGAATCATTCTGTGACTGGAGAAAGGCAGTATTGCAGCATCCTCAAATAACTTTATATGTGGATTCAGCTTTGTAATCTCTTCATTCAAACTTAGATTGTTTCTTTGCTTCTTTGTGGTCGTATGAATATTGTTTTTTTTTCTTTTTTTTCCGAGGAATTACTTTGTAAGTGACTTTGTACTGCAGTGCTGACAGCCTGTCAGAGCACCCACTATCCCCTCCCCAGCCCTCCAGCATACCCATCCAAGGATGCAGCACTGGCCACAATCTGACAGAAACTGTGCCTCAGGGAAATAGCACCCTTCCCTCCTTCCTCCCTTCCGCTGGGGATTGAACCCAGGGCCTTGTGCTTGTGACGTCAGCATTCTACTAACTGAGCTATATCCCCAACCCAGGAAGGCTTTTTATTTTGGCTTCTATCTCATTACAAGTTATTGATGTGTCTATGTTCTTTTGATTCAGTTTTGGCAGAATGTACATCTAGATTGTAAATCTAGAAATTTCTTCCAGGTTTTCCAATTTATTAGTATATAAGTTTTCAAAATAATCCCTAATGATCCACTGGATTTCTGTGACATCTGTGGTGATTTCTCCATTTTCAACTCTAATTTTATTAATTTGGGTCTTCCTTCTTTTTCTTTAGTTTGACTAAGGGCTTATCAATCTTGTATATCTTTTTAAAGGATCAACTCTTTTTTATTGATCCTTTGTATTATTTTTTATTGTCAATTTCATTGATTTTGATTCTCATCTTAATCATTTCCTTCTTTCTACTGGTTTTGGAATTGATTTGTTCTTCTCTTTCAAGGGCCTTGAGATCCATCATTAGATTGTTTACTTGGGATTTTTCTGATTTTCTTCTGTAGACACTCAGAGCTGTAAATTTCCCTCTTAGAATTGTCTCTAGAGCAAAGGGACACTTTTTACTCAAACTCTATTTCTGTTTGATAAGCCAGTTACATTCACATGGTATAATTTTTAAAAGTGTTCCTTCTTGAGTCAGGGTGAGTCACATTGATTACAAAATCTTCAACTCACAGAGAACAGGAACCCAGAAACAATCTGGAGCTCTCTAACATACCACATTGTGCTGACAGGGCCATAGAGGCTTATTTAGGAAGGGCCTGCCTGAAGTCCCCTGAGAGCACAGTGCCCTCTACAGATTACTAGTTCTGCACCTGAGCAGACTGTAGGGTTGTCCACCTTAAGCCAGAGGCAGATCTCCCCCTGGCCCTTCTACGTCTGGTCTGTGTGGATATCACCAGCTACTTAATTCTGTGGCTCAGTTCTCCCTTGGTTGTGTCCTCTTCCTGCTCCACACCCAGTCAAGTCTCCACCTCAGAAATGCATTCTGGCCCTGCATCTCCAGCCCATCTGCTCTAGGCTGGGATCCTGTAGCCCTGCTAATCTCTTAGAATGCCCCATCTTTGACCTCTTGGCCCCACTTGCCACTCCCTGAGCCTCCCATTGGCAGGCATCACCTCATGAGGCCCCTCAGTCCTAGACTAAGGGAAACTGACATGTGCCTGCTCTGTGATTCCCGTGTTCTGCCCCAAATCCTCTCCTTCCAAGTGTGCTTCCCAGGTTCTCATTCATGCTTGATGCCCCAGTGAAAAGCAGGTGTTTCCTGGTTGGAGGTTATTTTCATTCCATCCGTATGAGTGCTGAGATGGGGTGAACAGTGAGGAGAAAAGAGAAAATGAGGAAACAAAACTCTGTAAGTGAGGGAGAGGTGGGGAGAAAGGTAGAATAGAGGAACATGACTTGAAAATGCCCGTGTTCCCATATCTGAGTCTTTGTCTCCATTCAGAGCCCTGTTGGCACAGGCTTTACTCTTGCATTCCTGACAGCATTCTCTCCTTTTGACAACCTATTAAGCTTCACTTGCAGAGTTCTAAGATTTTTCTAACCCGCTCCTCCAAACTTTTCCAAATTCTTCCTGCAACCTGGTTCCAAAGACTTCTGAAACACATGGTCACATAAAATTAGAGGAGTGGTCTCATTTCCTTGCCAATGGTTTAGGTTACTGAATCTGGTCACAGTATCCGACTAATGTCTCTTTACTATACCTGGTCATTGTACATGGCTAATGTCTGTGTTTACTCTATCTGGTTCCAGCATTTCCTTAATGTCTCTGGTACTGTACCTGGTACTGTCTTGCTGATGTCTCTGGTTACTGTACTAGGTCCCAGGATCTTGCTAATGTCTCTGGTTACTGTAGCTGGTTCTGCAATCTGATTATTGTCCCTGTTCACTACACCTGATCCCAGTAAGTGACAAATGTCTCTGGTTATTGTACCTAGTCCAGGTATCTTGCTGATATCTTTGATTACATCACCTGGCCATAATAACTGACTGGTGCCTCTGGTTACTCTACTTGGTCATGGTATCAGGATAGCGTATCTGGTTATTGTCTCTGTTTTCTCTACATAGTCCCAGTGCTTGGCTAATGTTTCTTGTTACTGGTCCTGATTGTGCTATCTGACTAATACCTCTGGTTACTGTACCTGTTTGCAGTATCTGATTAATGTGTCTGGTTACTCTACCTTGTCACAGCATCTGGATAATGCCTTGTCTTATTTTCCTAGGATTATTTCCCCATATCTAGGGATTATCTCTGTTTACCATACCTGATCAAGGAACCTGGCTAATGATTAGTTACTGTACCTGGTCACGGAACCTGGGTTTTGTCTCTGATTACTTTACCTAGTTATGATATCTGATTATTTCCTCTGATTACTGTTCCTGATCTTGGTATCTATTTGTTGCTTCAGATTACCAGTCCTGAATGTGAAAATCTGACTAACATGTCTGATTACTGTATCTGGTCTGGCTTGTGTCTTTGGTTCCTGGTCATGATATCTGCTTATTGTCACTGTGTCCTGTACCTGGTCAGAGTATCTAGGTATTTTCTCTGTTTACTGTATCCAGTCACAGTATCTGGATAGTGCCACAGTATCTGGGTATTTTCAGTGTTTTCTTTACCTGGTCACAGTGTCTCTATAATGTCTCTTGTTACTGTATATGGTCACAGTATATCTGGGTAGTGTCTCGTCACTGTACTGGGAAATGGTATCTTTGTACTGTTTCTGGTTACTTGACACTATTGGTTTGAGCCTCTGGCAAGTTAAACATTATGGCAGGGGGCACGTGCTGGAGCAAAGCTGTTTACCTCACAGTGGCCAGGAAGCAGAAACTAGGAGGGGTGAGAAAGGAAGCCTGAGATAAAATGTCAAAATGCACCCTCGGGCATTTCCCCAATGAACTACATTCTCCAAATATGCCCTGACCGTCTGAGGTTTCTACCCCTCCAAATAGCCCATTGAGTTATGAGTCCATTATTAACCTCATAATTCATTTATGAGGTCAGAGATCACCTGTCACCTGCCAAGGCTACAAATGTGAGCGTTGTTGCATTGGGGAACAGGACTTCAATACATGGGCTTTTGCAGGGACATTGAAGATTCAAAACATAACTTGGCTATTAGAAGTTGAGCTAGTTTAAACATTGATGTGGCTGTGTCACTGTAGTGTGTTGTTTTTAAGTCCTTTGGGTGTAGACTGAGGAGTGGGATAACTGGGTCAAATGGTGGTTCCAATTCAAGTTTTCTACGGAATCTCCATACTGCTTTCCATAGTGATTGTAGCAACTTGCAGTCCCAGTGTATGAGAGTACTTCTCCCACATCCTCGTCAACATTTATTATTACTTCTATTGTTGATAATTGTGATTCTGACTGCAGTGAGATGGAATCTCAGTGTGGTTTTAATTTGCATTTCCGTAATTACTAGAGATGTAACTCCACATCATGTACAACCATAAGAGTGGGATCCTAAATGGAATAAGTTATACTCTGTGTATGTATAATTTGCCAAAATACATTCCACTGTCATGTATAACTAAAAAGAATAAATTAAAAAAAGAAGATTCAAAACATAGCATTCTGCCCACAGCTCCTGAAGTCTGATATCCACCTGGTAATGCAAACTGTATTTGGTTGATCTCCAACGTTTCTCTAGTGAATAGTTCCACCATGGCTCAAACATCCAAGTTCAAAGTCTCCTCTGAGACTCAAGGCCAACTCTTTGATGTGAGCCACTGTAAAAGTTAAAGCACAAGTTACATACTCCTCAGATACAAAGCACAGGGTAAAGATCACCTTTCCCAAAGGAAGGACTAGAAAATGGTAAGGAGGAATAGTTCAGAGCATGACCAGAACTGAGCGTGTCAAACATCAGTTCCTGTAAGTCCATGTTCAGCATTTGTGTCACACATTTGAGTTCCAAAGGGCTTTTATTTTTTTTTAAATTTATTTTTATTGTAAACAAATGGGATACATGTTGTTTCTGTTTGTACATGAAGTAAAGGCATACCATTTGTGTAATCATACATTTACATAGGGTAATGGTGTTTGATTCATTCTGTTATTTTTTCCTCCCCCCCTACCCCTCCCAACGCTCTTATCCCTCTATACAGTCCCTCCTTCCTCCATTCTTGCCTTCCTCCCACCCCCCATTATGTGTCATCATCCGCTTATCAGCGAGATCATACGTCCTTTGGTTTTTTGAGCTTGGCTTATCTCACTCAGCATGATATAATAGAAGAAAAAGTAGGTCCAAATCTTCAACATGTCGGCTTAGGATGAGACTTCCTTAACAGGACTCCCATAGCACAAGAAATAAAAGCAAAAACTAAAAAGGGCTTTTAGAGTGCCCCACTCCAATGACCTTGCAACTCCACTGTCCTGGGCTGGCTCTGCTCACTGCCTTCAGCTTTCCCTGGCACACATTCCACATTCCTGGCATCTCTAACTTCCTGTGGTCTCCACTGCAGCTCACCCTTCACTCTCACAGCTTCTCAGGTCGCCCACTTGTATGTGTCCTCAGGGATTCTCACCATGCCATGCACTGCCTGTCCTCTTTGGCTTTCCTTTAACACCTGGGTAGAAGTTTGCGGGATTCTGTAATTTTGCTTTGGTATCCCTATTAAAAAAAGCAGCATGGAGAGGACATCAGGGCCTGCCACAACAGGAACGATACCTGCCCACAACTTGAATGTGCCTGCAGCTGCCTCAATGTCTGGATAGCTGGAGCCTGGGAAGAAAATTTTGGGGCAACAATTCTCTACACAGCCCTGTGCCAACAGGGTGCCCTTGGAGCTTTCTCCTGGAACCATCTTTCAAATGAGTTTACACTTTTCACACTTGAGTTGGATGGAGGGTGTAACTAGTTCCTGAGAGGTCCTCAAAGGAGCTTTCCTATTTTCCCAGTGCAAAAGTATGTCAGGGGACCTTTAAGATCCAAACCACAGCAGGAGGCATTCAGACTTTGCTAAGAACGTGGGTTCATTGCAGTCCTTGGGGTCAAATTGTTCTCAGTTCTGATCCATTTCTTCCACTAACCCTCAATGTTGCTGTGGATACTGTGGATATGACAGTAAACTCCCCAAACCTCACAGCTCATTCTCTTTCAAGAGACTTTATTGAGTACCTACTGTGTTTGTTTCTATGTCCTAACCCCCAAGGCACACCAGCCCATGGTACAAAGTGAATTTCTGCCCCATGACAAAATGGGAGATAAGATTTAAGCCTCAGGGTCAATGGACTATATAAATAAGTCAGATCATGGGACAGTATGTGACAGGTGGCAACATTGAAATAACATTCATTTCCTCCTGCTCTTCTTTGTTCTCCATCACCACAGTTTCAGGAGACTCAGCTCTTCAAATGTCGACAGAGGGTCTAGTTAAACCATGGTGACTAGAACAGGATGTGCTAGTCCCAGCTTGGAGAGTGCTTTCTATTCTCCACTCAGGTTCAGACTGTGTCTGGGGCATTCTGGAGGGCTCTGGTCCTTTCCTGACACAGGAAGTAGAAATATAGGAGTGAGACTCGAGTCAGCTTCAAGATGACCCAAACAGCCATCTGACTGGGTTCTTTAGTGATGACCTCTGGTGATTCTTTGTGATAGGCCAAGGATACTTGGTAGAGCAGGCAGCCTACTGATGTACTTGATGGGGGACTACACTGAATTACTAGTTATATTGAATCACCTCATCTGAATATCTGTGTATTGCAGTCATTATCTTCAATAAATAGCTAGGAGGTGCGTAGTTTGATCCAGTTACCATGTGTCGGGGAGTGAGGCCTTTGAACTCAGGGTGGGTGTGAAAGAAGGGACTGAGCAAGATGGCTCCACTTTCCTGGGCCTCAGTTTCCTCGCCTACAAAAAGGAAATGGGGCTACCCATGTTTCAATTTGACCTTGATCTGACCCGTAGTGGGCTTTCCATGTGTTCCTGACCCCTTAGTGGGTTCACACACTCAGACTTTCTTGTACATCCTTCCCTCTAAGCCCATTTATGTCCACAAACTTTGTCCCTGATAATCACTCTGTCTAGAGCAGGCTTCACAGATCCAGCCAGGGCTGCAGGTACTTCCTCTGTTAGTTCATTTAGACATAAATTTGATCCTGTTTTCTCTTCCTTCTGCCACTCTATGTTTGGATTGGGGAGTTTCACGTATTTTCACTTAAAACATGTCCTAATAAGGGAGGACTCCTTGTGTCTTTTAATTGTTTGTTTCCTATAGTTCTTTTGTACTTAAATTCCTGAATGCTTATCTTCTGTATAGCTGATTTTTGTAGTTAAACTCTTGACTTTACTTCTATTTCATTCTCTTCATGTACTTTATTTCATTGTTGTTCTCATGGGTTTCCATTTGACATGAAAAAGTGATACCTTGTTTATGTGGATCAAGAGAAGTGTGACTTCAGTAAGATTCTAAATACTGTACTAGGCAGCTCTACCCTATCTCCACTTGATCATGAATGTCACAATGTTGCATGTGTATGCACTGTGTGCTCAGTAACAGAGTAATAATTGGAGTTTTTTGTGACATTAGTCTCTTTAATCATGTAGGAAACCAAAGCATTACTAGTTTTATAGTGATCATGAATTTGCCTTCACCAGTGCTCTTTCTGTCTTCATCCAGCTGTGAAATCCTATTGAATGTTCTTCAGTTCAACCCAAAGGGATTCCCACATTAGGTACCTCTACTAGTGATTAAGTCCCTCAGCCCTTGTTTATGCAAGGTTGTAGTTCCAATGCATGTATTCCTCCAAAGCTCCTGTTGAAAGCTAAAGTCAAGGGTAAACATATTGTGAGGTGTAGGTCTGAGGAAGTGGTTGTGCCATGAGGCTCTGACATTATGGAAAGATGTGTGCCTTTAGAAAAGAGTCCTTGTGTAGCATGCACAAGGCCCTGGATTGGTTCCCATCAACACATACACACAGATATGGGCAGCTTATTAAGCCAGGAATGGTGGTGCACATCTGTGATGCTGATACCAGTGATGAGGATCAGGGCTGAGTCCTGTTCCTCCAGTGTTAAAATTGAACACCTGAGAAGTACTGAAGCAAATGTAAATAAAACGCAAGTTTTATTTAAAGGATAGAACAGAGATATTTAGACTCCTCTGAAGAGAATGGACCCAGAGCTAGGTGTCCAAGAAAGTGGGGGTGTCCTGCCCCTTTTATTCATTTTAGATTTCCTTTGTTCTTATGCTCTCTCCTCCCCCGATTCTGTGTATGTACATGACCCAAAAGGTGGAATGATCCAAGGGAAGAAACGAAGCTGCCCAGGGGTACGGGCAGGAAGGGAGTGGCCCAGGAGGCATTCATTAACACCTGCATATAGGGAGGAACAATTCCCTGGAGGCAAGTAGCCTTGGCAACAGGTTGAGGAGGAGGTGGAGGAGGAAGGGCTCTGGAGGTATTAGCATTTTATTTCCTTTCCTTTTGAAGCAGCCCCTATCTTTCCAAACTGACCCAATCATTTATTACCTACACTGAATGTCTTTTTGTCCCCTGGCCTCAAGTCCAACTACTCTGGAGACTAAGGCAGTAGGAATACAATCTCAAGGCCAGTCTGGGTAACTGGCCAGTCTCAAAATATAATAAAAAGGGCTGGGATGGAGCTCCGTGGTTGTGATGATTAATTTGAATTGTCAACTTGATCGGATTAAGGGATGGCAAAGATTAAGAGGCTTCTGGGTGTTTCTAGGAATGACTGGCATGTGGGATAGCACACTGAAGTGGATACCCTCCCTAAGTTGGGCAGCAGCATGCAATAAGTTGGAGGCTTGAATGAACAAGGAAGTAGTAGCAGATAGAAGCTCAGTTCTTCTTGAATGGGTTCTTGATTGCTGCTGCAATTACCTGAGGACATCAGACTCTCACTCCTTTACTCTTACAAAGCAGACTCTGCCAGTGATTCTTCAGGAAGTTTTCAGAAACCTTCAATCTTGGACTGAGGTAGTATTGTTGATCCCTCTCATTCTGAGGCTTCCGCATCTTGGATTGTGCAGCTATTGGTTTCTCCAGCTCTCAGGCCCGTAGACAACCATTGTGGACTATCCAGCTTCTCGTCATGTAAGCCAATCTAATAACTCTCCTCTCCCTTTTATAATCATGCCTTCTTTTGGTTCTATTCTTCTAGAGAACCCTGACTAATACAGTGGTAGAGAACTTGCCAGCATGTCTTAAGCCCCATTACCATTAATAATTTAAAGAAAAGGGGGAAGGAACAAAGAAAGGGGGTGGGCTATAGGGAGTGGGTTCAGTCCTTCTGCCTCCTCTTCCACATGAGGGTACAGCAACATGGCCCAATGTTGGACAGAGAAAGTGAGCCCTCTCCACACACCTCATCTCCTGGCACCTCAACTTTGGATTTGTCAGAGTCTTCAGAACCCACTACTTTGAGAAATCAATTTCCATTGTTAAAAACCACCCAGATTTATGAACACCAGTCAGCACTTGGGAACACCTCTGTTTCTCTCTGCTATGGGAAGACAATGGGATTGTTGACAATAGGATTCTTGGCTGACAATTTTTTCCTTCATCACTTTGAATATTTCAACACACTACCTTCTGGTTTCCAGGGTTTTTGAGGAGAAATGAAATGAGGACTTATGGTGAAAAGATGACAAAGGTGACATTCCTAGATGTAAATTACTTGGCCTGTGGTGTCTTAGGGAACAGAGCATTATGTGGCAGCATCAGGATGTGAGATAAGGGCTACTGTTCTCTGGACACTGCTCATTTTGAGTTGAAAGAAGAAGGAATTGAATACCCTATATGTAGATGGGCCAAAATCTTTAAAAGGCAATAGTAGATACAGATTTATGGACTTGGAATGAAAGCTTTCTACAGGTCTGGGTTGAGAGTGTAGCTACTCCCAGTAGGAGGATACTCAGAGTCATCCCTGAGAACAGAGACCTATTGCAGACTAGACTGTGGGGAGGCCCTTGGAAGTGTCAGGAGAGGAAAGAGGAAGGGAAGGAAGGAAGTGATGGGAGGTGAAGGGAGAGGAGGCAATAGAGTGAGAAGGGAGAAACAAAGAGGGAGAGAGCAGAAAGATGAGGGAAAGTGGGAATGGGGGCCTGCAGGAGAGGGAAACAGCAAAGTATGAAGAGGGCCAATGGGTGGGTGGAGGTGAAGGAGGGAGATGATAGGGAAAAGGAGGAGGAGAGCAAATGAGGAAGTAGGAGAGGGAGGAGGGGTGTCATAGAAGTAAGGGATTATACACATGGGAGGTGAAAGGCAAGAGTGGGGAACAAATAGGGTGGGGTGGCCAGAGGTAAAGACTGGAAGACAGCCCCTGCAGGACTGGCAGAGGGAGTGGCTGTCACAGGAGATAGGATGGAAAGACCTGGGGACTCCTAATCCCTATGGATGACTGACTTGGAGTAGGAACTGGAGTGAAGCCTTTCTGCTGTCTCCCTGAGGAGGGGAGATTGGGAAGAGGTTGATGGTGAGTTGATTTTGAGACAAAAGTGAATTCACTACTTCTGCCTGCAAGTTGGGTGTGTACAAGCTGCAGCCCTCTGCAGCCAGTAGGCCTGCTGCATGGCATCACAGCTCAGGAACCATGCCATCCCCCCTCTGAAGATGTATGCCTTACTAGCATTGAGGGAAAAGGGTGATGACTGCTCTGTCTAGTTCAGGCTGTAAAGCAGCATTGACAGGGAAACAGCAGTCAGGGTCTTCCTACAGAGGCCTAAGGGCTACCAGTAGAAGGTAGAGCTTGCTTTTGGATTCCATGTGTAAGGTCATTTGGAGCTGGGGCATCTCACACTTCAGCCAGTCCAGAGGTCCAAGGTGGCAGTTGGTAGATGACCACACAAGTTGTACATAGGTCTGGGATCTTGATAAGAAATAGACAAGAGCAAAGCATTATTTTCTGCAAACGATGAACACAAAAGTAATCAGCATTATTAACTGTCCCTGAAAACTCTGAAGTCAGTATCTCCTGTTATTCATGTTAGTGTGGTCTGACAAGCCACTGGTTTGTCAGTGGGGGTTATTTAGGACTTTTGAAACCTTATCAACATTGTTAGATAGTTTTTTCATTAGTTTTACATGTTTGGTAGAGGTTAGGACTTCCATGTGTCACATTGGATCTTTTAGAGAGATAAATATAGGGGCTAAATAATTCCAGTAAAAAATAGATTGAGCTTACCTGTGTAGGAAGTTAGGAAGATTTGTAGGTCTTCAGTTGACTTAGCAGAGACTGTGACTCTGGCAAAGCCTTTTATCTAGTTATCAGGCATTCCTGTATAAAGACCCTACCTTTATAGCATCCCAGTTTTACTTGACAGAACTGAAGCAGTGCATGTCTCAGGTTACAAAGAACAATTGCCTTCCTCATATGACTGTGCTTTGGTTATACTCTTCTTCCAATTGAATGAGACCAAATTGATCAAAATTGATCTTGTACCTATCTACTAATAAGAGTCATCTGAGATTTGTCATGGTCACTCTTGGGATTTTATGAGAAGCATCTTGGCTCCTGTATTTTTCCTTGACCAGTTGTGCCATCTTCCAGGGTGTGACAATATGCAGCTTCCTTTGGAAGCATCAGGCACATTTTCCTTTCTAATGACCCCCTTTGCAGAATGTGCACTGGTTGACTTCCTGTTCTCTAGGGTCCTCTTGCTTTCCCTAAAGAGGTGGTTCATGTAACTCAGCAGAATTGCAGGGGCCCATAAAGAAGTCCTCCTGATCCTTGATTTTTAGCTTACCTAAGAGTGCAAGGGCCAAAATATTATCTATTTTTCTTTAGCCTTTTAGGTTCCTTGACTTTGATGTCCTGGTTTTGGCCTAAATCGTTCAGTAGGCTAGTTTAACCAATCTTAACATGGGAGTAATGTTATACTTTTGGTATTGGAAGTCGGCATTCTATCTTTTCTGTCCTCTAGGTGAGAGGTATTGTAGGTATTGTCTTAGGTTTTGTTATAAGTAGTATTTCTGCTAGATACTAACAGGTAAATGTTTAACAAAAAATTGTTAAGAAAATCTTTAAGAATTTTATGTTACTCATGAAAACCAATGTTAGCACAAAAAGACTGGGCCAGACACAAACTTCATGGATCTTCTCAGCTTTTTTATTCAGGAAAGGAATTATATCTCCAATGGACCCTCTCTTCTGGTGGAAAATAAACCACAGGTCAAAGGAGGAGTTTGGGCTTATATAGGTTATACTGAGAGGAGATTTAATGAGTATGTCAGTTTGGGCATTAAGGAATTTGGGTTTTGGGGTTGGGGGTTGGTGGCCAGCACCTGAAGAGGATTTATCTTGGAAGAGATTAGTGTTTCCTAGAGACTATCATTCTAGCTTTGATGAACCACTTTCTCCCCCCAGTGGCCGGCATCTGAAAAGGATTTATCTTGAAAGAGATGAAAGCTATCAATGTATGACTTTCTTTTTCACTCCCTTTTCCCAGGCCACACTATCTTGAAGTTTTATATTTTCCATATCTAACAACCAAGATATCAGGCAAGTCTAGTAACACTTTAAACCTAGTCATTTCTGTAAAAAAAAAAAAAAAAAAAAAACCTTTAAAGCAAGGGACATTGCACTTTTAACATTTTAAAGAAACCAAAACTTGCTTTATTGATCACCTTGAAAAGTAATTTCAAAGACCTCTTTACTTTTGCCAATTTAAACTGATCTTTCATTGGAGTTTCACATGAACTAAAAGGCAATTGGATTCCTTTTTCCTAACTTATGTGTGGTTATGTATCTATAAGTCAATTATAGCACCATGTATATACAACACACAGGTATGCAGAAATATACATAAAACATAGAGGAAATAAAGGTTTGGTAGCTTTCACCAGGTATAGGAGACAAAAAAGAGATTATAGAGTGTCTATAACCCTTTAGAAATTAAAATAGTGCCTATGAAGATTTTTACATTGTGACATAAACATAGGGAGAGCCTGTGCAGTTGGGGATATTAGGAGTAAAGTCTGTCTGCAGTGGGGCACACTGAACTCAAGGGTTCAGGTGGTCCCTTGTCCTGCATGGGAATCAGATTCACTTCCACCATAACTACTGCTAAAACTCCAATCAGAAGAAGCAAGACTAATGAAAAAATATTAGTATAGGCGTACAGGACCAAAGGTGAATTCACCAGGAAAACTGAGCTCAAAGACAGGGATTTCCTACAAATTGAAATGGCCACATTTATTCTAATGAAGGAACACATGGAACATCTTTGTTGTACCAGAGTATACTTTTGGATCAGAGTCAGCACTATTCTTTTGTCTTCTCCTTTCTGTAGTATCCCAGAGTATCAGAAAATTTTATAGTGGTTTGTATTTAAAAGCAACGTCTTTTTCCCTCTACTGGACTTAAATCACTTTGGGCATTTGCTCATGTAAGATGGTGTTATAGTTTGTTTCTCTTGGGCCATCTCTTTCCATCCTCCAACTGTCATTTGGGGGAGACTTGAGTACAGAAAATTATTAGGCATTTCTTCCTAGGGTTTGAGGGTCAAAGGAATCTCAGTGTCATGCCAAATAGTGTATTACCCCTCTGAAGACAAGGGGGAAGAAGGTGTACCTTGGCATCCCTGAATCATTGTCTGAATCAGATCGAGTCATCCCTGAAACCCATGTGGACCTCAAAGCTGTTGTTGGCCACTCCTTGAGGCTTGTGAGTTGGACTTGTCACTCTTACTAATGCAACATAAAGCTTCTTGTGATTTTCAAAATGTGAGCCATCAAGGATTGAAGTCTGCTGGTTGGATTAGTTGCTCTTACGAATGCAACATACTTCAAGCTTCCTGTGATCCTCAAAACATGAGTGATTATGTATTGATTCCTGCTGGTTGGATTAGTCACTCTTACCATGCAAAATATTCAAAGTTTGTTTTATCTCCTGTGATCCCTAAAATGTGAGTGACTATGTATTGAGGCCTGATTAGGATTTGGGCTGGTTGGATTAGTTGCTCTTACCAATGCATAATCCCGAATCTGTTTGCTTCTTATTTCCCTCTCAAAAGGAAAAACCTTATTTTTTTTGCTGTACTGTTTACCCTTAATTATGGAGGCACTATAGACAGGGTTGCATGTAATGGAGAAACTCAATTATTATGTTAAGGGGGAGACATGTTCCCAAGGGTCATGTGCTCCAGAAAAGTTCCTAGCCTTTCCTGAAATATTTGCCATGATACTCATTCTTAGTTGCCACTAAAATGCTTTTTTAATTGTTGTAAATATTTGAACTTAAATTGCTTGAGGGTCTTTGATTCAACTGTATTTTTTTTTATTTGCTGAGTTTATAGGCTTTGTAAACCTAGGGAATGGGACCTTCATTGTGGGTCATCAATCACCAGAGACTGCATGATGTTTGGGTCCTAAAAGGTGCTTGAGGACTTAAAAATTCCCTGTAATCTTAACTATGGGTCCTATTGAAAAAATTGAGGGTCAGAGGGGTAAAAGAAACCTGAACCTGCAAGGTTTTTGCAGCATGTATCAGAAGAGAGTGTAGAAAGAAAGAGAATGCTTGGCTCCCAAAGACCTAGATCAGACAAACACCTCATCTTAAGATCCAGAACACATCAGGTGAGGGCACTCTCCACCCTCAGGCCACATCAGTCTGAAAGGAAGAGGCAGACACTTGAACTACTCTGTTGACCTGGTTTGTGTCCTACAGTGAGAAGCTGAAGCAGAGCTTGACCAACATTTCTCAGTCAGGGATGCAGGACATTGAGCAAACCTCTTCCAGTAAGCCTGTCACCTGTGCCTTCAGACTGATGGCTGCTCAATCTGGTTTTCACAGGCCAACAGGTGCCTGATTTTTTTTTTTTTTTTTTTGAGATGTTTCTAAAAAGAGTATAGAACTCTGGAAAAAAAGTGATGTTTTCTTGGGTGCATTTCACTCATCCTTTCAAAAATGCCCAGTGACGGGCCCCAAAGGATGAAAATGGAATTTTGAGATGAAACTGAATTCCCCGTTTCTGCTGGCAGGTAGGTTTTGCACACGCTGTGGGTCTCTGCAGGCTAGAAGGGCTGCAGCTTTTACTGTAGGCTGTGTTCTCCAGTGTTGCCACAGACCAGCGGTTCACCATCAGTTTCTTTTTTCTTTCTGGGATCTTGTGTTGTGAATTTGAAGAATGAAATCCACAGACCATGATAAGTGAGTTTGAGAGTAGGATTTATTGACGAACAGGAAACAGAACACTTGCAGTACAAGAGGGGTCCTGATAGCAGGTTTTTCCTTCTGGGTGTGCTAGTACAGAGGTTTATATAGCACTTGGATCACTACGATTGGTCAAAACTTATGCTATTTATGGTTCGAAAACAATCTGCTGGGCCAAATTTATGATAATTAGGGCTTGGAAACCTACTAATCCTATTGGTTAGTTGTTGAGCCCCAACTTTCATTCAGGTCTGCTCCACTTTCATTTTTTCATGGCAGGTCAGAAAGCAAGAGGTTTGAGGTTGTGGGGTGGGACTGCAGTGCAGTGCAGAGTGTGCACCCCACTGTGCAAGTCACATTTCTGCATGGCGATGGGTTGGATTGCCCTGGCTCAGCACTGGCATGCTGTGCCTCAGACTTGCCACACCTTATGGCAGGCTTCACGTGGCCATGGGCCATGCTTGCCACCCACACTTCAACCCACCCTCCACTCCACCACTCCAGCCCTCTGCTGTCACTTCATGGTTGAGACCAGTAGACTGGCTGTGCAGCTGGCAGCCAAGGAACCCTGTCACTGGGATTGTGAAAACCAAGAGTGTTTGGGGTCTACAAAGCCTGCTAGGTCATCAGAAAGCTTCATCTTTCCCCAGACAGTCACGCTCCTTTCAGCAGATGAAGTTTAACGTCATAGGAGATGTCTTGTGTAGTACCTCTGCTTTCTTTACTATTCCCTATTGATTGGGCATTTGAGCTGTTTTCTGTTTGGGGCCAGTGTAAGTCATGCTGGAGTGAACACTTAGTGCATAAGTCTTTGTCAATGTCTCTGGCCATTATATGCCAGAGGCAGACTTACTGGGTAAATGCTATGTACCTTTTTTAGTTGTTCATATCTGCTGTTCAATGATGCTCCAGAGTTTGGTGTCACATGTAAATATTTATCCAAGAGCAGTATGGAAGATTGCTGGGCTCATGGCAACTGCAGCATCTGGACTTTCATACTTGGTGCGAATCCTCGATAGGTGGACATGCAAGAGGTATTCTTTCCTGCTCAAATGAGGTGCAGTGTCTTCAGCATTGTGACTGGTGGGAAATCGAAATGGAGACTTCTTTCCTTAGTTCAGTGTGGTTTCACTGAACCATGGTTGCATTTCCCCCAAAATACACACACACACACACACACACACACACACACACACACACACACACACACACATGTATGCATACACAGCATTTCCTTAGGAATGAACATATGTGTGGAGGTCACTGAGCCTGTACTTCTGTGAACTTTTGCATGATGCTTATAGTTCAATATATGTGGTACCTTTTTCTGGAGCATCATTTCACAATAGATATGAAGAAACTAAAATGTTCATAGTTTCCTGCAACTCCTCCAGTGTCAATTGTGAATCTTGCTTTGCTCCTCCAGGTCCTTGACATGTCAGATCCTCCTGCCTAAGATACTTAGTGCTGTGGCTGAATTTCTACTGATTTTTGCTATCACATCTTATGAACAGCGTCCTCTGGGTTGTAATTTTCAGCTGTTCCCACAATGATTAACTTCTCAGTAGAATTTACCTGAAGGACAGACTCTACTATATGTGGCATCTGGTATAGCAGGGCCAAAAGTGGGAGGGACGTTAAAGGGGTAATGTGCAGACATCTTTTTGTCTCCCAGTAGCATCATCCTTTCCTCCCCTGGAGCACTGTGTTCTTCAGCTTTCCATTGCTGTGCCACTTGCCCTAGATAACCAATCTACAAGGAGTACAGGTTGATGTGGCTTATGGTTCCAGAGGCTTCAGTTCATAGTGGCTTAGACCTGTGGTTTTGGGCCTGTGGTGGCACAGTCATTGTGACAGAAGCACTTTCTGGAGTAAACTGCTCACCTCATGATGAATGTATAGGAAAATAGAGAGTGAAAAGGACCAAGGCCCCATATCCCCTTCAGGGGCATGCCCCCGGTGATATTACTTCCTTCTGCTAGACACTTGTTCCACCTTCCAATATTAGCACAGACTGAGGATGCCTTGAACACCAGGGCCTTTGTGGGACATTTCAGATCCAAATTGCAGCAAACACCCACCAACTGACTTATATCTGGGTAGGTGGCCATCCCAGAGTACAGACACTCCCACCATGAGGAAATAACCCTGAGCTTTCCCAACTAGGGGGAATTTCCTCTAGATACTTCCAGCAAGGAACAGAACACATTCTCATTTGTGTTTACTTCAAAGCCCTCTAGGGGTGGCATGTGCAAATTTTATTTTTCCACTTAGGCTGGGAAGTGCGTATGGCAGAGCAGGGGCCACCTGCATTCTGAATTCAGCACATCACCCCTCCTGCACCCATGCACCATCTGGAACAGGTTTGGACATTTTGTATTCCAATATCAAGTGCAGCTTGATAGGAACACACACTGTGAGCTTATGCACCTGTGTTCCCTTGCTGTGTGACCCTGGAAAACTGAGTCCAGTGTGGGGACAGGGACTATGTGTCCCTCAAAGCCTAATACCTTCTCTCTGAGCCTTTACAGCAATAGCGTGGGTCCTCTGATCTAGAAGTAGTGATGGCAACAGCAGCAACAAGTTGTCCAGTGTGGGGCTCCCATCTCTAGCCAGGCACCTCCAGAGCTTTCCTGGTGTCACCTCTTTTATTCTAACTCATTCCCCCAACCTTCTGAGGGAGGATTCAGTGTTCCAATGTACAGAAGAGAAAACTGAGGCTCATTTGACTTTTGTGCATTTGCCACGTGGTTGAGCCAGGTTTGATCCCCAACGCTGAGATTTCAGAGGTCACTCTGAATGCTGCTGCCTGCATTTCTGAGCCTGGTGTCCCTCCACTTCGATGCTTGGGTCCTTTGTGTAGCCAAGGCTCTAGGCAACACCAAATCAGAGGTGGGTAGACTAGCACATGGAGGTGCCCTGGTATGTCCCACTGAGGTCCTCGCCTTTGGCTGCAGCTGTCCTTGCTGCCTAACATTCAGCAGGCTGAATTCTTGTGGCTGAGGCATTCCTGTCGCTTTGTGCATGGGGTGTCTTTCAGAACCTGGTTCTTCTATGTCCGTTACCCTCAGAACTGAAGTAAAGAGCTTGCTCACCTGCTGGAAGTCCCCAGCAACAAGAAGGGTGGGCTCATCTAGTGAGGTTGACACCTGAAGGCTAGTATTTATGCCCCTGAGAGTGTCTTCTTGTGATTCTCAGAACTGAATCCCAAGAGAAAAGAGCTGAGAGGATGAGGGCTGGAAGGGAACAGGCAGTTAACTATTGGAATGTGGATGCGTCATTTAATAAAGAATGCCAGCCTTGGCATGATAACAGTGTGTCCTTTGAGGCCACCATTAGCCAAACATGAGTCTGGCACCCGTGAATTCCAGGAGGCCATTGGGTCTGGTGGTCACTGACCCAGCCACAGGCCATGCCTGGAAGTGAGGCCCTTGCCCATAGCAGTCCTGCTCATGTGTTCACACTGTGGCATGGGATCCTGGTTGGGGGAGGGGGAGGTTCCAAGGTCATGACTAGGGATGTATGTGTGGGCTCACACACCTTCCCCCCTGCCTGGGTAAGCATCACCCTGGGTGGAGCCCCTCTCTCACCCTACCTCAGGTGGTGGAATCCCCCTCTGTTGGCACACATCCTGCCTGTGGTATGCAGACGTGGCCCTCTAAAGTCACAAAGGGCACTGATACATTTCACAGAACCCATCATGGGCTTAAAGTGTGCTGTGCTATATTGTGAGCCCTGCAGAATGGAAACCAGGACTTTGAAGTCTGGCAAGGATCCACAGCCTGCCCTGCCCTACTGGCTATGTGTCCTGCCTCAAGCCTCAGAGGGAGCTTGGTTCCTCATGAACTGATGTAGTCCACATAGCTTCCTGGACAGAATAAGCTTGCATGGAGTGTCCCCCAGCACCTCCGATCCTCAGCAGTCTCCTCTTATTCCTGGACCAGTGACAGGTAGATTAGGGAGAGAGTGGCTCTGGGTTTAAACCCTACCCGACACCCCCAGTTCTCTCTTCCCCTCCAGCCTCAGTTTCTTCTCCATAAGCTGGTGCACAGGTACCTCCAGAGTTCCTCCCCCTCGTGGGGGTGCCCTGTGGGAAGCACAAAGTGATGGTCTGTATCAGGTACCCAGGCTGCAAGCTCTGATCATAGGGCCTGGGTTAGGGGGACAGGTGAGGCCCTAACATCATAAGGATGACAGTGGAGCCACCTGGACCCCTGGAGCACTGACTCAGAGATAGAGAGATAGAGATAGATACAGAGATTGTGTGTGTGTGTGTGTGTGTGTGTGTGTGTGTTCTTTATATTCAGAGATTGTAGGAGCCCACAGCAAATCACCAGGAAAATCCAGTTCACTCTCTTGTCAGTGGGCTCAAGTGTTGACGCTAAGGATTCTGGAGTGTACTGGAGACATTTGCTTGTCACGGATCAGGTCTTCTCAGCCTCTAAAGGATATGAGCCTCCCATTTTGGCAATGTCCCTTGACCTCACACACTCACACTATTGCTCAACACTCTTCATTAGCCCCCATCACCCCAGCTTCACTCCAGGACAGAATGTCATGGGAACTTTTTCTCCCCGCCTTTCTCTATTAAAATATTTAAAAAGGGCTGCTGATGTGGCTTGGTGGTTAAGCACCCCTGGGTTCAATCCCTGGTCCAAAAACAACCAACCAAACAAAAACTCAATTACAAATGGTGTAGCAATAAATTGCTCCCTAGGAGACTCGGGCACTGTCTCTTTCCTTGCCTTTACACATTGAAGGAGTTCATGAATGCCCTCTGCCAGACTAGCACTGAATGTTGGCCTGTGCCATGTGGTTTCTGTGCACATGTGGGTTAGAACTCTGCCTGTTCTTTTGTGTGCTCTGGAGTGTGTACAAATTGTCCTTGCAGTTCATTTCTGAAACCTCCCCTGTGGCCCAGAAACCTCTGGGTCCCCTGAGGCCCAATGACTGGACCTGTACTACAGAAGCTCCTCCGGCCGTGTCACCATGAAACCTGTCTCTCTGGTCATAGGAGCTTCCCAGCTGTCAGATCTCGCCACCTTCATCCCTGCAGGTGCTGAGGTGCTGATCCTTATCAGCTCAGTGTCTCCTGAGGCAAATGTGGAAGCTACCCTGCAGGGAAGGGTATGCAGGAACTGAATGTCAAGGGAGATGTGGAAGGGCAGGGAGGGCTCACCACCTTCTGCAGGCCTCTGGCATGCCAGTGGGAGGAGATCCACAAGACCCAGGGGGAGGAGATGTCCCAACATCTGTTAAAGAATGAAGGCTCTGCCTGCTCTGTGGTTTCATGAGCATGACTGTCAATGTCAGGAAGTGAGACAGTGGTATGCTGGGTATGGTGAATGTGTAGACTGGTCAGGCAAGAATGTCCTGGAGGAAACTGACATACGTCTTTTCCTGCCTGGTTCAGTATGGATGCAATTGGGCATCTCAACCCAGTTTCAGGGTGGCTGCAAGGTTGAACAACCATAGTGTAGACAGCGGGTCAGATGCCTGAGTCCCCATCACACAGACACTCCTGCAGCACTTGATATGCAGAACACAAGCTGGGTTGACAGTCCTGATCTACACTTGCTGACTCTGGCCTCTTTTGTTCCTTCTCTGAACCTTAGGTTCGTTCCCTAAAGTGGTGACCTGAGCTGTGTCTTACCAGGGTTAACCACTTGAGGATTCACATGAACAAGCCAGCCAGTAGCCATTCCACAACAGACATGGCTTGAATGTGTTGGATCCTCCATTGAGAGCCCTGTTCCAATGCACTTAGGAGCCTCAGAGTGTTCTTAGGAAGTTCATTTTGGAAGATACCGAAATGTGAGCTTTTGTATTTCTGGGTTCTCTATAGAGCTACAGAACTTGTAGAACTCTTTGGCTGCACAGTGAGAAATGATTTCCAATCATTATCAACAAGTCAGCAAAAATAGCAGGGAGAATGATCAGAAGGAATGGAGAAGTCCCATGGCAGATGACCTGAGGTGAGGCTGTATCTGGGAGCTGGGTGAGGTCAGCAGGAGTCACCTCTTCTGAGCTGCTTGCTGCACTCTGAACTGGTGTCACTCTTTGAAGGCCCTGCCTTCAGGGTGACAGAATGGCCACCAACATCCTCTGCATCCATCCCTCAGGCTTCCAGCTCTGGGGCCTGACCTATGCAGTGTGATTGGATACGGATTGTAGTCAATCAGGGTGGAGAATGCTTTCTGCTGTTTGGCCAGATTGCAGTCACGTCACGCCTACCTCACAGTTGCCTTGAGAGCAGTTCACCTTGTTTTCAGGTGGAGGAGCCTATTATGCCCATGAGCAGGGTTCAGGGTGCAGATGCCGTATACTCCCTGCTGTGCCCATTCATACTGTCCTTGTCACATCCCATAGTCTTCTGTTTACAGAGAAATTCACAGCAGCACTTTTCCCTTCCCACACCCATTTCACTACCAGAAGTACAGTAAGATTTCCTGTGTGAAGGCAGAATTTGGGATTTGTTCCTGGCTTGTAGGCCTGCTCCTTGTGTCATGTTACATCAGTTATTCAGTCAATAAACACGGGGCACCTGCTGTGTCCTAGGACATCACTAGTTGCTGGCTGCAGGGATCATGAAGAATGATGATATTCCTGCCCTCAAGGAACTGAGACTCTAGGGGCAATACTGAGAAACTGGGAAGTCAAAGGCACATGAGTGACTTCACATGAAAAAGTTGAGTGGGGTAAATGGATTAAGACCATCCATGGAGATACAAGGAGGAGGACAGGGACAGTCCCCATGAGAAGGTGCCAAAGGGAAGTAAGGTCATGTCCTGTGGCCATCAGAGGAAGAGTGTCCCATTCTGAGGGCAGATGCTTCAAAATTTATGATGTTAGAGACACCATGGGGTCCCTGAAAAGAGGTTGTCAACACTTGTCAAGAGCCAGATGGTAAATATTTCAGCTTTTGAGAGCCATAGCCCTTTGTCACAACTGCTCAATTCTGTCATTTTTGTTTGAAACCAGCATTGGCAACACCTAAATGACCAAGTGTGGATGTACTCAAAGAATGCTTGGTAAATGGATGTTAAATGGGGGGATTTCATATATTTTCACTTGTCATAAAGCAGTGTTCTTTCGATTGTTCTTAGTATACAAACTTACCTGAAAGGCCTGAAAATATCAGAAGGTGTATTTGACTCAAAGTCTATAGTGTGCACACTCTTGTTTGCAGAGTTTTGCAAAGGCAGCTAGTGAGGGAGCAGGGCAGTAGGGCAGAAAGCAAGCTGGAGATGGGATCAGAGAGAGGACCAGGGGCGCACCCATTCAACCTGGACTAACCTGGAGCTGTGTTTTCCAACATCTGCTGGAAATGCCTGTCTGGATTTTCAGAACCAATGTTGATTCTCGCCAGCAGAGGTCAGCCAGGGAATCTTTCAGAAAATGAGCTGTGTCTGAGGTAGCAGCTAGAGGCTGCTTCTAGACCAATTCTGAAGGTGTGTTTGACCTTATTTGAATCCCTTTCCTTCTCTGGGCTTCTTTCTCATCAACACTGGGGCACTGGGGGAAAGTCATCTCCATTAACCCTCATGACTCCCACCAGCTGTCATTGATCTTTGCACATTTCTCTCCAGCTGTTTGACCTTCAGCACCACAGACAGCGACCCAACACTGCCAGGATGCTATTGAGTGTATCCTTCTCCCTTGCTGTCTGCAAGAACACAAGGGGGAAGAACATGCAGGGCAGAGGATGTAGGCTGTGTCTATTGTAGACTCTGTGTTTCTACAGGGTACCTGAATGCTGTTGCTGCAGCTGCCACCTAAAACCTCTCTTGTGCTGCTTGTGATTCCCGAGCTCTCCCACCTGTCAGTGAAGCCATGCTAGGCAAGCATGCTACCACTGAACCACAACCCCAGCCCTTTATATAACTCTTGGTCTATAAATGTTTATTACATTACTAGGATTCTTGTGGGTTTGTAATGGAGACAGAAACCGAGGGTGCGGGGCTGAGCCCGGGCGGGGAGGGCTGAGGTGGAGCCTTCTCAAAGCCGGCGTGGAGTGAGGGCCCAAGGGAGAGCTGACGCCTCAGGGTGGAGGACCTGCCTTGAGACCCTAAGCACCTGGTGGAAAGCAAAGGCTCTTCCCACACGTGGACAACTTTTAATGAACACTTGAGGGAAGAAAGGCAGTGTAGAAAAACTAAATCAGAATCATGGTGCCCTGCTCTAACACCCCTGTGACAGCCCAGGGAACAGGCTCTCCTTAGAGCTGTGCTTCCTATTGGGGGTCTGTGCCCTCAAAGCCCTGGAAGCAGCAGTGCAGTCTGCACCGGCGCTCATGGCCCATGCTGGAGGCGGGGCGCCAAGAAGCCGCGAGGGTCCTGGAGGTTCCCGTCTCTCCTGCTGTGACGCTGCTGGGGGGAGCCCTGGGGGCCAGCTAGCTCGTGCTGCCTGACCTCCTGACTTCCGGGATGACCGCCGGATCGCGCAATTCACTCCGCCATGATACCCACGCGTCGGAAAATCGTAAGTTTGCGGGGTTCCTTGCAGCTCCCAGGTTTTGGGGTTCTCAGTGGCCTCTGGCAGGCCTGTGGCGTGTTTGCTGTGGGCGTTTGAGCCTTGGAAGATCAGGGGAGCCACTGGACGCGGAGAAGGGACAGGTGCCCGTTCAGAGCCGAGCAAGCCCTTCTGGAAGGAGGGACCAAGGTGCAGGTGGGTGAGGCCTCACCCAGTGAGGCAGGTTCCGCACCTTTATCCCCAGGGAAGCCACTCTAACATTGAATATGTGAAATACAGCATCCTATCCTACATAAATTACAAATTTCAGTGGAATAAAATTGCAATCTCTTTTAAAATTTATACTTGTAGAAGCAAATTTTAAAGCTCTTTGATGTAAGAGTGCTAATATAAATATATGTTAACTTTGTCTTATAAAAACAATGTGTATAACCAGTGGTGGAACGTACCAGGCATTTAAATATATTTCATAAAATTTTACTTCTTGTAGTTACAGGTATTTTTGCATATTACCTTTTTGTGCATGTATATTAGGATCGATAACTAAATACTAGTTTTGGCACTGTAAATGTATGAATAATTTAAATGATTTATGTAAATTTAATTTATGAATTGTGGATCATAGTTTCTTAGAAATTAAAATATCTTGATTTTTTCCACATAAACACTAGAGACTAATAATTAGTAAGTCTAAGTGAGATTAAGCTTTAATGACAGGTCAACCAAGTTCTTCCCCAAAGAATGATCAAAACGAATTCTTAGTATTAAACACAAACAAGTTATTCCTTTGCTGATGGTGGCAGGTATAGCTTAACCATAGCTTCCCACTATAACCGTAGTTCTTTTTAAGTTGTTACCATTGTACAGGCAGAATTTGTTCCTTTGGTTCTTATGTTTCAAGCTCCATCCTGAGCCACCAGTCTATAGAGAGGTAAATGTGAGGTACATATTGGAGTATGGTACTATGAATTTAGACCAGTAGAAGGATAATTTTGTCTCATCCAACCTACCCTGGGGATATTTTGCAATGTTTAGAGACATATGTGGTTGTCACAACATTGTGGGGGGTATCTAGTGGGTTGATGCCTGAAGCATTCTATGATTCATTGGACAACCTCCCCAAAACAATAAAAATTAACCAGTTTAAAATGTCAATGCTGCTGATGTTGAAAAATTGTATAATCTTTCTTATCACTTCATTTTATTTCATCCCTCCTTTCATCCCCTCTCCTGTCCTCTCCCCTCATATCCCCTCCCTTCCTGTGTAATGTTTGTATCTCTGGGACAGAATGTCTGAGATAAACTTAAAATTAGGAAATATTTCTTTTGGCCTAAGGTTTCAGTGTAGTTTCAGTCTGTGGTTGCTTGGCCTATTTCTTTGGGTCTGTGGAGTCATAGTACATCATGGTGGGGAGGATATAGCAGAAGAGGTCTGTATACATCATGTTGTCTGGGGAGCAGAGCCAGAGACAGAGAGGGAGCAGGAGGAAGGAAATGGGACCCCAATATTCCTTTCAGTTCCTTGCAGTGACCAGACTTTCTTCCACCAGGTCCCATCACCTCAGGTTTCCACCACCCCCCAATAAGGCCACAGATTGGCATCAAAACGTTTTAGCACATAAACCTTTGTGGGACATTAACGGTCAAAACCCTTGTTCTGTTCTGCTTTGCTCTGCTGTCCTCCTCTCCTTTTCTTTTCCAGTTCTTCTCTTCTGACTTTCTCTTTCTCTTTTTATTTCTCTTTCTCCTGCCTGTCTCACTCCTTCCCTCCCTTTCTCCCTTTATTCTTTCGGCTTTCTGCAGTGGAGGTGGTAGTTTTAAGTAGTAAATGCCTGAACCAAATCAAAATTTTTGTTATGCTACTTTTAGTTTGTTGGATGACTGACCTGATTTGGTTCATTTATTGCATAGAAAGAAATTCTTGAAACTAGGTATCATAACCTTAAATATTTTTGGTTGTCACTGAATGTAGTGCTTTTGTGTTTGCTTTTAACTATGACATTTTTTCCTTAACTTTAGTTTAGATATTATATAGTCCTGAATTATAACAGGTTGGCTAGTACGAGTTTCCTTCATTTTTTTGTACATGCAATTAGCAGTCTTACTTGATTATAGTTTAAAGATATCTTTTTACATTAGTTTTCATCACAAACACCCTGTGAAATACATAGGGCTTACATTATCTTCATTATTTCACAGATAAGGAACAGACATAGGTCAAATGCATATTGTTAGAGCAGGTTAGTGATGAGCAAATCTAGGGTTTGAAGATGGGTCTTGATTAGTTATACATGTCAGTAGAATGCATTTGGACACATCGTACACAAATGGATCATAACTTCTCAATTCTTTGGTTGTAGATTGAGATCTTCTTCGATGTTTGTATTATGGAGCTGTGAACACCTTCCTAACTGCTTTCCGTGAAATCTCATTGTTTTCAGCCTCATATTCAGGTATTTATTTCTGTAAACTCTCTTGCAGATACTTATTTCCATCACAGCAGAGGAGCCGTGGTCTCTATTTGTTATATGTTCTTAGCACCAGAGACATTAAATGATTGTTTGAAATAAGTTTTCCTGGTTCAGTTGCTGTTTGTTGGGGGAGAGATTCTGTAGCACCCTTAATTCTTCCAGTTGAAATTCAGTGTCCTAGTTTTACCCATTTAAAAAAACTGATAAATTTTATATCTCTGTCTACATATTACTTTATAGCCTTGTAATCTTTAGTCATCTTCTCCATCACTTTAGTATCCATGTACTTTACCTGTTGAAGAACCTGAGAGGATTTTCCTGGAGGTTTTCCTCCATTCTGGATTTGGTGCTTGCATACTTGTGCTGTTGATCAGCGTGTTCCTTTGATCTCTGTGGTTCCTACAGATTGGAAGCTATCCCAAAACTGGATCAGACTCAGGATTGATCCCTTTGGCAGTATTGTATGTGGAATTTAGCAAATACAGCATCCCTCTGAATCACCTGCTGGGCTTATTACAGCAAATGTTACTCAGTGGTGGGCCCACACTTTCTGATTCATTAAGTCTTAATCAGGTTTTGAGAATTTGCATTTCTGGCAAGTACCCAAGTGATGCTCAGCCTACTGGAAAACATATTTTGAGTGTCTGATGGCATCTCTTTTTGTATTCTAGTAGCTATTTGTATCCTAGTAGCTATGGATGTACATGGTTGTGGAATTCACTGTGTTGTTTTTGTGTATGTACATTGGAAAACTATGTTGGATTTTTTCCACTGTCTTTCTTTTGCTTATCCACCTTCCCTTCCCACCATTCCCCATTGTCTAATCTGTAGTTTTATTCTTTTCCTCACTGTCCTCCTCCTTTATTATGAATTGGTTTCCACATATGAGAAAAATCATCCATCCTTTGGTTTTTGGGGGACTTTCTTCCTTCACTTAGCATCATAGTCTCCAGATCCATCTCTTTGCTGGCAGATGTCATAAAGTCATTCTTCTTTATGCCTGAGTAATACTCCATTATGTATATGGACCACTAATTCTTCATTCATTCCACTATTGAAGTACACCTAGTTTGGTTCCATATCTTAGCTATTGTGATTCTAGCTGCTACAAACATTGTGATTGTGTCACTGTAGTATGCTGATTTTAAATCTTTTGGGTATGTATCAAGGAGTGGGACAAAAAGGTCAAATGGTGGTTTCATTCCTAGTTTTTTAAGGAATCTCTATCCTGCTCTCCAGAGTGGTTGTACCAACTTGCAGTCCCACCAGCAATATATGAGTGTACCTTTATTCTCACTCCTTGCAGACATTCATTGATATTTGTATTCTTGATAATTGACATTCTGACTGGAATGAGATCGGATCTCAGTGTAGTTTTAATTCACATTTTTTAATTGCTAGAGATGTTGAACATTTTTTCATATACTTGTTGACTGTTCTTATTTTTCCATGAATTGTCTATGATAGTTTTTTTTTTTTTTTGCCCATTTATTGATTGGGTTATTTGCGTTTTTTTTTTTTTTTTTGGCACATTGTATTTAGTTTTGAGATGGCCTGTTTTTCTATTTCATACTGAGAGTGAATGTATTAGAAAACAATATTCATAAGATTCTTAGAAGTTGTGTCTCTTCAAAGGTCCAGAAATCACACCTAGATTCTTAGTGTTAATTTGTCTACAAGAGAGACTCTTAAGGATTTTAAGATTCTTAGAAGTGAACTGCATACAATTTAAATCATTTTGCACTCTGAACAATGTTTTACAATTATACTATAGAGCTTTTTACCCTGAAGAAACCATGTTTTTCTGTCAGACTCCTGGCCTTAATAATAGCTATATAGCTCTGAGACTATTTATTACTTTTCTTTCTTGGTGAAATGGGGATAAGAAACTTACTTTTTTAGGAGCATTTTATTTTTGAGAAGAGTAAATCCTAGCTCCTCTGAAGTTCCTCTGAATTCTGCTTGAAAATGAAAGTTCTTTAGTTAATCTTTCCCCATATATAACTTACACATGGCTAAAAGACACCAAAACTTTTAACCTTTTGCCTAGAAATCTCTAGAGCCAAATCTGCTATTTTATTAGGGATGTATATATATATGTGTGTGTGTGTGTGTGTGTGTATGTATGTGTAGTGTATAAATAATTGTTTTGGTTATAGATGTCTCATCCCAAATCAAATGCTCCATGTTTTAAATTTTTATTATAGAAGTTCATTTCAATGTACCTAATTCTATGATAAATTACAGCCATTTTATTGTAATTCACAGTTGTGGATCAGGGAGAGTGGCAGGGTTATCTGGTCTTTGTTCTTCATGTAGCATCAACTGAGTTCACTTGGAAGTATTCAGTTGGAGGATAGGCTGAATGAGGTTTGGAGGATCCAAGACAGTTCCAGTCACATTCCTGGCACCTTGACAAAGATCACCCAAAGGCTGGTATTAACCTGGGATTGTCAACTAGAGTACCCACCAATAGCTTCTCCATACAACAACCCTTCAGTAATTAGGTATGATGACAGTAGAACAAAGGACAGGAATGAGAAAATAGATACATTCCATTACAGAGTTCTTATGTTGTATGTGTAATGGTATAGTATCATTTGAGACATTGTGATATTAAAATATATTTTAAACACTGAAGCAACTCATGAAACTATAAAATATACAAATATATAAAATAAGCCGGCAATAAGATGAAATGCTGAAAAATATTCAGTTCCAAATATGGCAAGGAAAAAGGAAAACAGAAACAAGAGAAGATTGGGACACATTAAAAAAAATGACAAAGTGGTTAATTCAAACCTAACAATAAAAAATAATTCTATTAAGTTTAAATGGTCTAAATAAAGGTGGACACTATGAGGCTCAGTATTTTAGTAAGACTTAATGACAAACCTTTCATATCCATAGGGATACTTAAAATAGCAGGAAGTACCAGTCCTGTATATATTTTTTCCTATATATGTATACCTATGATAAAACTTCATTTATAAATTAGGCCCAGTAAGAGATAAATAGCAATAGGTATTAATAAAATAGAACACTATAGCAATATACTATAATAAAATTGCCAGCTTCACTACTCATGCACTTTGGAGCCATTTAGTAAAATAATGGTTAAACACAAACACTCCAGTACCACGACAGTTGATCTGATAACAAGATGGCTACTAAGTGGCTAATGTTGAGGTAGCAAATCAGAACAGATAGAGTAGAAAAAGGAATGATCCACTTCCCAGGTGGGATGGAATGGGACTACAAGAGATTTCATCTTGCTGCTTAGAACAGTGTACTACTTAAAAGTTATGAATTGTTTATCTCTGGAATTTTCTGTTTGACATATAAACTCAAGTATTTGAAACCATGGAAAGTGAAAAAAACAAGGGGAACAACTGTATATAATCTGCATTAAATATTCTTCAAATATAAGCATATAGGTTACAAGTGAAAGAATGGAAAAAGATATACTTTGCACACATTAATCCTTAAGGAAACAGCAGTATTTTTTTAGTATTTTTTTAGTTGTTGATGGACCTATATTTTATTCATTCATTTATATGGGGTGCTGAGAATTGAACCCAGTGTCTCACACACACTAGGCAAGTGCTCTACCACTAAGCCACAACCCCAGCCTGAAACAGCAGTATTAACAGTCCAAAAAGGATTTAGAACAGGGAACATTATTAGCAATATTGAGAGATATTTCATAATGACAAAAGAATCAGTTAATCAAAAAAACATTATCCCAAATATTTGTGAACCCAGTAACAGCTTTAAAATACTTGAAACAAAAGCTGACAGTACATGAAGGAGAAATTGATTAATGAATCATTATCATTCACATATTCAACACTTGCAGCTCAGCAGTTGATAGAATGAGTAGGCAAAATATCAGTAAAAAACAGACATTTGATTTTAAAGGTTTAAACATACAGAGTATGTGCTCTCACTCTAACTAAATTGAATTAGTGATCAATAGCAATAGATATCTAGAACTCTCTCTCAAATGTTTGGAAATTAAACAACTCACTTTAAACCATGGATAAGGGAGAAATCAGGAGAAAAATTAGAAAATATGTGAGAACTCAATGAAAATGTAAACATCTTGCTCATGTCCTGCATGAGCAAGGGAATGGGCTGGTTGTGAAATAAAAGCTAAGAAAGTAGTATCATAAAGTAAACACAAAAGACCAGAAATATATAGTTAAAGAGCGGAGGCAGTGACAGGTTGAGTTGACCAGAGAGGTACGGGTTCTAACAAAGACACAGCTCCTGCTTGCTGTATTTATTGTGGTATAGATCAAAGGGGGTTGGAAGGAACTTCTTCACAAAAAACAGGAGAGGGATGAGGTAAACAGGCTGTTTGACTCTTGGCAGGTTATTACCACCTTTGGGGCTGTGTTTAAACTTGAGCTGTGAGCTAGATCAGGGTGCCAGCGTGAGTTGGGCATTCTCACACCAGAGGTTTCTGCCTGGGAGATCCCAAAACAGAGCTTCCCTGTCTAATGGCTCAGACATTGCTCATTTCACACATGGCTCATACGTGGCTTCCCGCATAAACATATTTATGGAGTACAACTGAAGTGGTGTTCAGAGGAAATTATAGAGCTTTAAAATAGAAAAGGAGAGATCTAAAATAATTTTTCTAAACTTTCATCTAAAGTTGGAAGACATAACAGTAAAAGAAACCCAAAATAAGTAGTAAAAAAAGAAAGTAGAAATCAATAAATTGTAAAATGGAGAATAGAAAAAATTGATGAAACCAAAAAACCCTTTTGGTTTTTTGATCTAGTTAGTTCACCCTTTTCAATGTCAGTTCAGTGCTTTCAGTGTATTCCAGGGTATAAGAAGATAAGCTGTTAGTGTCTTGAGACCCAGGTCCAGAAACACTTATCATGTCAAATCCATTATGTATGTTTGTGTATGTGTTGGTCAAAGAGGAACAGGGATCACCCACATTCAAGGAAGGGGAGGGACATATGTCTGTTTCTCAATGGAATAAGTGGCGTAATATTTGTGTCAGTCTTAAAATACACCACAGTCATCATGATAATGCAGACAGCAAGGAGAAATAGACAAATTTGAGATTTCAGATAAAGAAGAATCCATAGAAGTTGAAGCTCTGTCAGTCACCTTTTTCTTGAGGAATCTGCTCAGCTGTGAGTACTGTTGGAGGGTCAAGCTTACTATAGAAGGAAAGAAAAACACTTAGGAATTTTGATGATCCCAAGTCTAGCAGTGTGACTGGAACTTAGAGAGTCATTAAACACACAGCTAGTTTTCCCCAAAAGATTTTTTCTGAGTCTTCGGGAAGTTTAGGAGACTAGAATGTTGAATGTTTCAAGAAATTTAAAACCTCTGTGTCTGGTAAGTTCTACACTCAACTCAGTCCCCATATTGTTTATTTCCTTTCACTTTCCATTGATGTACTTTACATCCCTGTTGTTGGAGCTTGAAGAGACCCATTAATTATACATTTTTATTTTTGTAGTTTCTGAATGCTTTGCAAAATAGACTTTAGTCCTCATTAGAAAAAACTGTCAATTTCATATAAAAGGAAACTTGGTAAAGAAGAGTGTGCTTAGATCCACATGGTGTCATCCTAGCCTTTCAATTGGATTGACTTAACTTGCCCTTGAGTTTACTATGTTGATGAATAGAGAATGTATGTAGGTTTGGCAAGTTCTAGGAGTCAGTGACTGGTAACACATGTAGTCAGTTTCTTACACTATGTGTCTAAACGTGTGAAAGAAAGGGGACAAAGACAGACAGACAACCCCTACAGAATCCTCAGTAGTCTTCCAGTTCCTTATGTCATCTGATTCTTTTGTTTTATTGTGAACAAGTTCTTCTAACTTTGATTTTTTTCCCCATAATACTTCTGTTCTCCAGAAAAGTAAACCTAGCTTTCATAATCATTGCCATTTTTTTCACAACTATTTTAAGAAAAGGCATGAAAATTTAAAAATTCTAGATTTTATTTTTTAACATTATAAAATAATTTTAATACTTAACTATTTATGAATCCAAAAAAAAATCAGCTCCAAAAGTTTTGCAAATATTTCAAGGAAGAAATAGTTTTCATTAATATATTGCACTCAACCACATTAAGAATTTTTCTAAGATAAGTAGTTTGAAATCCATTAGCCTATATGTGTTTTGTCACTTAATAACAGTATATGAGACTGGACAAACAGGGAATTTAAAAATATTTCAAAATAAGAGTGTCAGAAACTGAAACCTTTAGGAGTAAAAGAGAATATGACATCTACATTTTAGTGAGGTAATAATAAGTAAGAAAAAGGGAAGAGCAGAGGGACATGGAAAGTACTGGGGATTGAAATGGAACAGATTATGTTACATGCATTTATGAATATGTTGAAACAAACCACACAATGATGTATGACTACAATGCACTAGTGAAAAAGAATAATTAGGGAGCACGCTGCTGTCCTTCATTGTGAGCGCTGTCTTTCTGGCTGGCCCAAGGGCGGGGCTGAAGGGACAATTGCTAAAGCTGCTGATGAAGTGAGAATTCTACTAGAAGAAATGGCAGCCTCTTCTTCCTCCTCTTCAGCTGGTGGGGTCAATGGAAGTTCTGTTACTGCATCAGGTTTCAGTGCCTCAGATCTTGCCCCACCATGGAAAGCCCTTTTTGTCTACCCCCAGGAGCTGGAGAGATGTTCGAAGATGGCTCTGAGAGATTCCTTTGTGAATCCGTTCAGTTATCAGGCGGCACCCACGCTCAAACAGGAGAAACATGATCAGCAGGTTGCTCGGATGGAAAAACTAGCTGACTTGGTAGAAGAGCTGGAGGCTGATGAGCAGCTGCTGGGGTTCACACCCTCCTCAGGTTGATGGTGCCCGGATGGTCCCCTCTGGAGCCTATCCAGAGCAGAGCTGGCAAGAGACTCTGTCACAGCTTATACAGCCACTCAGATTCACGGCTTTATCACCAAACTGCTAATTCACATCTACTTGGTTTCCCTGTATCTGTCCACAGCCAACAAATACTTAAATATGTGATCTTGCAGGGAAAATGTTCGTTTGTTTAGAAAAGTATTGGGAATCACATTAAGACAATTTCAGAGAACCAGGAGGTTTGGGTTAAAGAGATAGTTATAAAATTATCACAAGCCAAGTAGGATTTGTGCCAGAATTAGCCAACTAAATGGCATGCACTTGTCTGTCATACAGTGCCTGGAAATTTTCATCAGTGAAGTCCAAGGTGAGGATCTATAGTTACACTTTTCTGACCTAAACATTTCTTTTCGCAGATGAATGTGGTTTCAACTCAGGACCTATCCAAATGAGGAATTTTTAAATGTTCTTCCCCGCCCCCCTATTTTTAGACATCTGATTCTATACATTCTATTTTTTCCTAGCCTCTTCTAGACATGCTGGCAAAAAAAAAAATTATTTTGAATATAGCAACACTTGTAAAAATAAAACAGTGAGCAAAATCCTTTTTAACACAGAAATCCTCCATTCAGCTCATTGATAGACTCAAGCAATTCTGTAGCAAATCCTTTGAAAGCATTCCAGGTTGGTGTTTTTATCCTTTCAAAGTCCGAGGGATTTGGGATAGGGAAAAGAGGTCAAATTACTTTTTACAAGAATCTAAAAACCATTTTTCCTAAGGAAATGGAGATTTGCTTTGCTTCAGAGATTGTTTTCTTTCCAGAAAGGTCTAAATTTGTCTTATCAGTATCTGAGTAGGTTTTTGTACTGTGATAGAGGAAAACCTGGAAGGCTAAGAAGTGGGGTTTGGTTTTGCTTTGCTTTTGGGTTCTCTGCATAGGATCCCAGTGTCTACACTGCACAATAAGGGAATCATTTATTACATTGTATACATATTTTGCCTTAGCATTTGCTTTTGTCCTAGTTAATGACTTAGACCTGACATTCTTAGAGTTGCTTAATTATAAATAAATATAATCCCAGTAGCAATTAAAAAGTAACTAGAATTTTTGCGTGACAGTCTGTTTTAGATAGCAAAAATCCCATTTAATTAATCAATTTATTTATTTATTTTTACAAATGTACTTTTAATGATAAAAGGATTTTCAAGGTGATAGAAACTGGTAACCTAGGCATAAATTTAAAGAAAATATTAGTTTTCAAATAATAAAATCATAGCAAATCTTAGATGTCTCTTGGCTTTTTAAATTTTTATGTGTTCTTTTTAGTTATACATGACAGTAGAATCTATATTGATGTATTTATACATGGACTATGTCTTATTCTAATTAGGATCCAAGTCTTGTGGATGTACATGAAGTTGAATTCACTGTGATGTATTCATATATGGACATAGGAAAGTTATGTCAGATTCATTCCACTGTTTTTTCTATTCCTATCCTCCCTTCCCTTCATTCCCCTTTGTCTAATCCACTGAACTACTTCCCATCTTCCCCCTTTGTTGTGGGTTGGCATCCACATATCAGGAAGACTATTCGACCTTTGGTTTTTTGTGATTGGCTTCTTTCACTTAACATGATACTCTCCACATCCATCCATTTGCTGGCAAATGTCATAAGGTCATTCTTCATTATTACTGAGTAATATTCCATTGTGTATATGCCATAAATTCTTTATACATTCATCTGTTGATGGGCATCTAGGTTGGTTCCATAGCTTAGCTATTGTGAGTTGAACTGATATAAACATTGATGTGGCTGTCTTAGTGTAGTATGCTGCTTTTTACTTCTTTGGATATATACAGTGGAATGGGATAACTAGGTCACATGGTGGTTCCATTCCTAATGTTTTGAGGAATCTCCATACTGCTTTCCAGAGTGTTTTGTACTAATTTTCAGTCCCACCCATGTTTCAGTGTACCTTTTCCCCACATCCTTGCCAACATTTATTGTTACTTGTATTCTTGATAATTGCCATTCTGACTGGAGTGAGATGGAATTTCAGTGTAGTTTTAATTTTCATTTTTCTAATTGCTAGAGATATTGAACATTTTTTCAAAAATCTGTTGACCATTCATATTTCTTCTTTTGAGAAGTGTCTTGTTTAGTTCCTTTGCCCCTTTATTGTTTTTTCTATTGTTCACTTTTCTTGTGAGGGATTGCTTTGGCTGTTCTGGGCCTCTTATTTTTCCAAATGAATTTCACTGCTTTTTCTATTTCTATGAGGAATGTCATTGAAATTTTTGAGCTTTTGTATATTCTGGAAATTAATAACCTATCTGAGGTGCAGCTGGCAAAGATTATATCCCATTCTGTAGGCTCTCTGTTCATGTTCTTAATTGTTTCTTTGCTGTAAAGAAGCTTTTTGGTTTATTACCATCCCATTTATTGATTTTTTAATTTTACTTCTTGCACGTTAGGAGTCTTGTTGAGGAAGTCAGTTCGCAAGCTGACAGAGTGTTGGGCCTACATTTTCTCTAGTATGTGCGGGATTTCTCATCTAATACCTAGGTCTTTGATCCACTTTGAGTTGAGTGTTGTGCAGAGTGAGAGATAAGGGTTAATTTTATTCTACTACATAGGGATTTCCAGTTTTCCCAGCACCATTTGTTGAAGAGGCCATCTTTTCTCCAATGTATATTTTTGACTCCTTTGTCTAGTATGTGAAAACTGTATTTATGTGAGTTTGTCTCTCTTCTTCTACTCCACTGGTCTTCCTGACTGCTTTGGTGACAATACCATGCTGTTTTTGTCACTCTAGCCCTGTGGTATAATTTCAGGTCTGGTATTGTGATGCCTTCTGCTTCACTTTTCTTGTGAGGGATTGCTTTGGCTATTCTGGGTCTCTTATTTTTCCAAATGAATTTCAGTGCTTTTTCTATTTCTATGAAGAATGTCATTGGAATTTTAATAGGAATTGCATTAATTCTGTGTAGTGGTGTTAGGGTAGCTTCTATTTTTTAATTTTATCATTGATTTCTAACTTCATTCCATTATAATCTCATAGAATGCAAGATATTCTCTCTCTCTCTCTTCTTATATTTGTTAAGAGTTGCTTTGTGGCCTAAGATATGGTCTGTTTTAGAAAACAATCCATGTGCTACTGAGAAGAAAGTGTATGTGGTCATTGATGGATGAATCATTCTATTTATGTCTGATAAATCTAGGTTATTAATTTTATTTTTTTAGTTCTGTAGCTTCTTTATTTAGTTTTCATTTGGAGGATTTATCCAGTGTTTAGAGAGGCATGTTAAAGTCTCATAGGATTATTGTGTTGTTGTCTTCGATCCTTGATATTGAGAAGGGTTTATTTGAGAGAAAGTAGAAGTGAAAATTTAAAGGAAGACTGAGAGATAAATAGAATTTGTCTGATAGCAAAATAAAAGAAAGAGAATCAATAGAAATGGACAAGTAAAAAACAATAGAAAACAAAACATATTAACCAAAAACCCTAGCCCTCAAAAGATAGTCATGAAAAATAACCATGTTCACAAAATGCTAGAAATGATAAAAGTAAGACAATATGTGTATATATGTATGTGTGTGTGTGTGTATGTATATATATGTGTATGTATATATATATCTCCTTGAACCATTTAGTACACAATCAGATGTCTCTTTCCATTTTTTCTTGAGGTATGTAGTGTACACAATAGTAATAGCCTCTGTTAAGACCTCTTCTTTTTGTGTTGCTCATCAGATGCCAGTTAGAGTTCAAAAATTCTCAGCTTCCCTTCTCCACAGTGTGAAGTAGGCAGGTTGGAGAGTGTTGTCTGCTCCACTCTCAGGGCAAGGTTGCTGTAGAGTTCTGTGAGAGGAGATCCCATAGGCATAACTCCTGAAGGCTGGATTTAGGTCTTGGTAGGCCCTGGGTGCTTCGTTGAGTGGCGATGTGTGCGGATTTAAATCAGTGCACATCCAGAGCCCTGCGGCTGCCAGTTCACAGTGGAATACTGCACCCCAGGAGTCTCCCCTGAGTTCCACTTGTGAGGAAGAGGAGCCAATCTTTGGCCTCCTCCACCACCTGTGGATCCCATTCTTCTCAGCCTCCTGGGCTCAGTCCCTAGTTGCACAATCACTCACACCCGTCTTATCAAATTCTTGGCCTGCCCCAGCTTGTCCTGTGAGCTGCCAGACTCAAAGGGTTAGAGGGACCCAGGATCTCTCTTGGGTCTCAATGACCCATGGGTGAACATTCCCCGTGCCTGAATTTCTCCTGGTTTCCTAGACACACTTTGAGTTGTCTGCCAGTTTGGTCCCACAGGTCTGGGCTTCTGGTCTTGCTCCCATAGCCACCAGCTACCCTAGCATGATGGGAACGTGGCTCCTGCCATGGCTGTCATTTATGGCATGTTTCCCACATGAGGATGTAGTGTTGCTCACCCTCTGGATCAGTCCAGCATTGTCCTTGATCCCTGATTTCTCTGTACCAAGACACACCATGGTGTTAGCTTAGATGCAGGTTTTCTTAGTCCCCCTGCCTGCTTTGTCCACAGTGGATAAGCTCTGGCACCTGCCAGTGCTGGTGGTGGGTTTTCTTCTTTTATTTTATTATAGCCAAGCTTCTGAGTCCCCACACTGTTCTGAGAGTCCAGAATTAAATACCAGTAAAGACCCTCTTTTACCCACCTCACTGAGAAGTTGTTTGTCCACTTTCTTGGTCTCATGCCATGGAGCAGCTTGGTAAGCAACCATCTCTACTTCACCATCTTTTTGTTCTCCCCAAAAGTCTAGATTTTAAAGGAGGGTTGATGTGCTTCTTTATTCCCCAGGGTATCTCCTTTATCAGTTTCTTGTCTTATAAATATTCCATTACTGTCTCCCTACCTAATTCCTTTTACTGGTTGACTTGCTGCTCCAACTTCCTCAATGATGTCAGTATTAGGCTTAAGATGATTATTTAAACTCCGCATCATGTGATTAAAATATTTCTCCAAATTAATGGATTTGCTAATACTAAGAACTCTTTTGTTGTTGTTATTGGTACTAGAGATTGAGCCCAAGATTGCTTGACCACTGAGCCATGTCCACAGCCCTTTTTATTTTTATTTTGAGGCAGGACCTTGATAAGTTAGCTTTAGGCCTTGCTATGTTGCCAAGGCTAGTGTCAGACTTGTAGTCCTCCTGCCTCATCCTCCTGAGTTGCTTGAATTATAGGTGTATGTTTAATTGACTCTATCAACCAAAATCATTCTAAAAATTTAAATACTGAAGACCCCCTCTATAGCTTTCTCCTTTTCTCTGACACCTGTTTTTCTCTCAATTTTAAATATTCCTTCATTTGTATAATATTTCTTAATCTCTCTGTCTTCCCTTCCATCCTCTCTGCTTCTACCTTCTTCTCTCTGCCTCAGTAGATGGCTCTACCATTGGATCTGAAATTCTTCAGCTTTATTCCGTATACACATTTTCATCTATCTTCCTTCCTTTGCTTTCATTCTAATCATAAAGAACTTTCTTCTCTTAACCATGGACTAGCAGAATTCTTGTTCTCATCTTCTCTTGAGTTTGCCCCATATATATCACTCTTCCTTTCCATTTTTTTCCTTTTACTAGCATTAAAAATAAAAAAAATAAGAACATCAAATACTTTCTTAAATTCACTTTCTTCAACTTCACTTTCATACTACTGTGGATTTCTTAGAAGAGCAAACTTGATTAGTTGTAATTCCTGTTCTTCCCTCACCCCTTTTAAATCTCCCAATTAATAGAAATTTCTATTCTTCTTTATTGCCTTCCTGAAAAATCTAAGTTTACCAGTAAATGATAAGTTCTTCCTCCCTGAAGAGGCAGAAGAGTGCACTCCATTCTTTTGTTGTTTTTCTGTAACTTCATTGATGGGTCTCAATCTTTTGCTGCAGGCCCCTCCTCAAACAAATAAACCATTTAGGAAATGAGCAAACTATTGCATTGATTTAGTGCAGTAATAGATACCATCTAGATGATTCTCAAGTGGCACCTCCAGAAAGAAAGCAAATGTAGTGTTTTTCTTTATTGTAGGTTGGGCTCTGAAGTTCTAGGATAGGATATCAGAAATGGAATGAGTCACTGGATTTGTTGATTTCTTAAAATTATGGTTGATGCAAACAATGCACGGTTCTGATTGAAAAGAAATATCTATTACAGCTGAAGACATTCTGTGTTCATAACAGTATAATTGAAGGTTAATGATGGTTCCAGTTCTCAGTTTTGCATAATTGATCAGGTGGTTATTCTGGCTCTCACTTTGAAGCACATCTTCAATGAATTTTTAACATTTACTTCCACTGCAGTAGTTGCCCTGTTTTTTTTTTTTTCATTTTTCATTTTTACTTTATTTTTTTATCTTGACCACTGAAGTAACAGAAGATCTCATTCCTGAAGTTAAATAAATCACTGTCTGTGTGTACCTCGTATGCAGCATGTAGTTTGGCTTATATGCCTTGAATACACTGCCTATTGAATCTTCTCATGGTAACTCACTCTAAAACAAAAGCCATGTGTTTAACATATAAATTTGAATGTAATTTCTACTGAATTTTTTTTGGTGTGGTACTGGGAATTGAACCCAGGGCCTTGTGCATGATTGACAAGCACTATACCACTGAACTACACCCCCAGTCCTCTACTGAAGCCACATGTGCTGAATCTAGTTTTAACCTTTTACAGTATGACTTCAACTCAAAATTTTAGCCCTTAACTGTCTCCTAATAGTCTCTTCCTCTTTGTATTCAGTCCAGAATGCAGAACCTTCCCACATTTTTTCTGTAGTAATAAACTCTCTTCAAAGTTTCATAATGCCTTGTATCACTTATAGCACTATGTCTGCCTTGATTTGGAATTACTCATTTTAGTCTTCTCTGGAAGTTTGTGAGTTTCTTGAAGACAGGAACTATCTGTCACTTAACTTCATATCTTCTTGTTCACCGTAATACTGAGTAGGGCTCAAATGTCAGTTAAATTTTAAATAATTCAGTTTAAATCAGGCTTAAATATCTTATATTTTTCCAAAGTTTTAGGAAATTGACATAAAACATACGAAGGGATGTATTATATCTTCTATTTTAGAAGTCTCTGAGCATAGCTCAAGGTTTTTATTTTAGGTTCTTAAATTATGCATAGTGTAAGTAATATCAGTTTTATAGTACTTCATATAATTCTTTTATGTTCTTTCAGGTGTTATCATCTAATTGATTTCTATAAGCTTCTTATTCTTTTCATTACTTACATCACATTTTTTCAGATAAAGATGAATGCTGTGTCATCTAATACTGAAGTTATGAAATTAGAAGACATTTTCTAAGTCAAATCACTTCAAGTAAGTTGGCTCACATCTATCTTAGCAGCTCAAGGTTTGAAAACAAAGAATTAAGTCCACCACTTTTTATACTTCCTTAGTAATAAAATTTCATGGAATATATATAGTGACCTTATATATTGAATAATTGGTCTTGGACAATAGTGGAATAATAGTTTCATATGCTTTTAAAAATACAGTGTTTAAACACATGATATTATTTTTAAAAGATGACTAACCCCTTAGAATCATTCTTGTATTTGTAGCAAGTCTAGTCATAAAGTATTAACTATGTGCCAAACACTGCTTTTAAAATGGTTTTTCCTTGAAGCTAGTGTTTTTTTTTTTTGAGTTTTCATAAAACTTTTCTAAATGATTTCTACATTCTTATAGAAGGTAGTAATTTATTAATCACCTCGCACATGAATCTTAAATGTTTAGTTGTTGAAAAACCTTGCTGGAAAGTTTATCTTAACAAATATCAACTCTTAAAATCATCTCTTCATGGTCTTTCTGTATTCATTTTCTTCCTTCAATCTGTATTCTGCACAAATCTGCATATAGAATCACTTTAATAATTTAGTTCTGTTTGGCATTCAAAGCTCCCTACCATGCTTCCTGAAATATCCCCCAGTTGAGTCTGGGGACTCTCCTATTCCCTGACCTTGTATTGTCCTCCTTTGTCCTTAAACTGTACTATTTTTCCTGACTGTGATTCTCTGCTCTCCTCTTACTATTTTCTCTGCATCTCAAAATCTTGTGCAAATCTCTTCACAGAGTCTTCCCAGTTACTCCAGCTAGAAGTACTAACTCTTTCCATTTCTCTGCTGACTGCATCTAATGTTTTGTTTTTGTCACTGTAACAGCAGCTTTTTTGTTTGTGTTTGTGTCTGTCATAGCTCCCATCCTAGGTTGTAAGATTATGTAAGGTCAAAGATCATGTCTGATGAATTTTTGTCTCCCACACCACTCAGGATAGCCTTTAAGGTGCTCAGTAAATATTTACTTAGAAAATTAAGAATGTACTTGGTTTTCTTCCCATTACCCCCTCTGTCTTTCATCCTATAGATATGTAATGTCCATATTAATGCCAGTTATTCATTCTTGTAAGTGCACTCCTGGCTGCCATTAATAAGATAGTCATTTCCCAGCCTAAGAATAAGCTGTATTCCAGAAGTTCATGTCTAATTCTGTTGTTCAGACTGCAGAAAGCATTCTTCCACATAAACAACATTATAAATAGTGGTTTGATTCTCAACATCTCTCCCAAGACTGTTTAACTCATGAGTACCAGTGCAGTTTCGACTATAGGCAGCTCCCATGTATAACGATGTTTTGTGGGGTTCTGGATATGGAAGTATGTCTCCCATGCCCCAGAAACAGGACATGAACTTGCTGGGCTGAGCCAGAGCTCTGGTAGTGACTCATTAGATACACCAGTCGCTTTTTAGTTTTCAGCATTTGCATTATAAACATTTACCTACAGGTTACTAGTACATTTATGTCATCTAAATTGAGAGGAAAAGAACACTTGCTCTGCTGGTCCTCCTCATAGTGAGTTAGGATGGGGCTTCAGCTGTCCTATCACTTGGGCGGGTCTTTTGTAAGTCAGGTTTTGACTGATCAGTAGCTCTTTTACTATATCCCCTTTCCTGCTCTTCTTCAAACAAGAGATTGCATATTCATGGAATATATATAAACATGGAAAGTATGTAAACAAGGAAAAATAATTTCTATCTTTAGGGAAAACATATTTATAGGTATCACCCCATTTGACATCAAATCAATTTTTGTAAACAAGTGATTATCTTTTCTACATGGGCATAATGATGCCTCTGGTGAAAAAAATCATGTCAGTGTGCATAAACAACCCTTGAGTTTGACAGTTTAGGTCATTTGGCTGTAAGAAAAAACACTTCGTAAATTTCAGATAATTTAATTTATTCAGTCATCATATATACTTAAGATGTGTGGGAGTTGGTGATGTCAACTTTGACCTCAGCATACTGATTATACAACTATACCCTCATTAATTTGATCTCTTTTCTCTTATATTCTGGCAACTTAAACAGTAATTTCAGCCACTTTGCATTTAATGGATAGAGGCCATTTTTTACTCATGTGCATGTGTAATTCATAATAGGAAGTAAAGTTAATGTTTATGAGGAATATGACCTGCAACATAATCATTATAAAGCACTTAATAATCTCCCACAGATGCAGTAACACAACCCCAGTCCTGCAGGATTGTTCCAAGAACCAGTCACATATATAAGATAGTTGTTGCTCACAGTTCCCTAGCATAAAGGTGAAATTTGAAGAAATGTTCTAAATCATCCTATGCATTTTAATATTTTTATTCAATAATAAAAAAATGTTAATTGCTTAATTTTCTGCTGGCAGATTATGTGAGGCCCCTGACTAAAACACCAATCCTCTTTCTAAGCTTACAATTCTTTCCCTGTCCATTTCTGTAAAGAGAGCAAATAGCCTCTCGTCTTCCATTTAGTTCCATCCCCTGCCATGGTGGATCCATAAGTGCTTTCAACTCATCCTCATTCGGAGGGATAACTGAATCAGCAGAGTGGAATCTTTAATGGAGTCAGAATTTCAGTTCTTTTGCAGCATTGACAGCCAGATAATCTGGCAACTCTTTTGTGTCTGACCAAAGTGGCACATGATAGCTCCTAAGGTATACAAACTTAAACCACAGAACAGGTTGGAAACGTGTTTTGAATTTTTTATTTGAGGATAATTAGCCATATTCATTAGACAGCAGAGAATAAGTTCAAAGCATAAAGTTTTGATGTGACCTACCTTCCTCTTAAAAAAGACTCAACATCATGAATTTTTAAAAATAACTACTTTCTCTGTTACTCTATAATAATATAGTCAATAGTTTCTTTGACCTTTTTGTCTTAACAATGAATTTATTATTGTTTTATCAATATCGTTATACCCTTGAAGTTACTTTATTAATAAATAGGTGGTTTTCACTAATCACTCAAATGTTTAAACAGAGAATGGATGGTTTGCTTAGAGTTGATAGATTCAGTAGGAGAGAGGAATGAGAAGGCAGCTAACATTTAAAATTATCTTGTTCTTTACATATTTTTATCATTCTAATTCCATTTCACAAATGAGGAAATTGGGATTTAGAGAAGTTTAAAAAACTTAATTTGAGTCCAAAAGTCAAGTCAGGAATAGAAATTGGCTTTGCTTATAGGTCTGGCTGTCTGTAGAAGGAGCCTAGTCTTGTAAGTTTTCATGACTTATTTGTGGGAGAAATCATTGAACTCAGAATGAGGTTTGAGTACTTGTCACTAATAACCCTGAACAAATTAGTTAATGCTTCAGAGCATCATTTTCCTTCTCTATCATATGGGTTAACACTTGCTTTAGTGGCCATTTTGGCTCGTTGTGAGAAAAATGAGCTAGTCAGATTCAGTATGTTTTTTTTTTTTTTTTTTTTTTTTTTTTTTTTTTTGTGGAGCACCAAGGGCAAAAACGACTTTATTCAAATTTTGGTATATAAAAGCAAACAAAGAGTATGACTTCAGGAGAAAGGGAAACTAAATAAGAACAAAAAGGATGTAGGTTGGAGGCATAGCTCAGTGTTGGGTTCCATTTAAAATGAAATACAAAATGTATTAACATAGACATACATATTCTGCTTATTTGAATATTACATGTCAGCATAACTATAAAGCTATCTGATTTTAAATGTGATAACAAAAGCCATATTGCCATTTCTGCATGAGTCTTGCTAGGTATGCAGAAAAAAGTAAATACAGAGCTTTGTCATTGGTGTCATTGTGTTTAGAAAATAAGATATCATGGCATGGCAGGATAATTAACAACATAAAGCAATCAATGTTGAGTGTCAAAGACAGTATCAAAATTAATTGCTATAGAGTCTTAGAAGCAAACAGTCTCTATAGTTATGCTTCAGTAGAGAAACCTTGCCAATTTAATGTTGATTTCATATTTCCTTGTTCATTCCGAATTTTAGTAATTTGACTTTTCTCCCTCTTTCTCTGTTAGTCTGGCTAAGGGTTTATCAATTTTGTTTATTTTTTCAAAGAACCAACTCTTTATTTTGTTAATTTTTCTGATTGTTTCTTTTGTTTCAATTTCGTTGATTTCGGCTCTGATTTTAACTATTTCCTGTCTTCTACTACTTTTGGTGTTGGTCTGCTCTTCTTTTTCTAGGACTTTGAGCTGCAGTGTTAAGTCGTTTATTTGTTGATTTCTACTTCTTTTGTTGAGTGCGCCCCATGAAATAAATCTTCCTCTAAGTACTGCTTTCATAGTGTCCCAGAGATTTTGATATGATGTGTCTTTGTTCTTGTTTACTTCTAAGAATTTTTTTATTTCTCTCCTGATGTCTTCTGTTATCCATTCATCATATAATAGTGTATTATTTAATCTCCAGGTATCGGAGAAGTTTCTGTTTCTGTTTTTTATTCTGTCATTTATTTCTAATTTCAATCCATTATGATCTGATAGAGTACAAGGTAGTATCTCTATCTTCTTATATTTGCTAACAGTAGCTTTGTGGCATAAAACATGGTCTATTTTGGAGAAGGATCCATGTGCTGCTGAGAAGAAAGTGTATTCATTCTTTGTTGGATGGTATATTCTATATAAGTCGGTTAAGTCTAAATTGTTGATTGTGTTATTGAGATTTATGTTTTCTTTATTCATTTTCTGTTTGGACGATCTATCTAGCGGTGAGAGAGGTGTGTTAAAATCGCCTAGTATTATTGTGTTGTGGTCTATTTGATTTCTGAATTGAGAAGGATTTGTTTGACATACATGGATGAGCCATTGTTCGGAGCATAGATATTTATGATTGTTATGTCTTGCTGATTTATGCCTCCCTTAAGCAGTATGTAATGTCCTTCTTTATCCCTTCTGACTAGTTTTGGCTTGAAGTCCACATTATCTGAAATGAGGATGGATACTCCAGCTTTTTTGCTGTGTCCGTGTGCATGGTATATGTTTTTTCCCATCCTTTCACCTTTAGTCTATGGGTATCTCTTTCTATGAGATGAGTCTCTTGCAGGCAGCATATTGTTGGATTTTTCTTTTTAATCCAATCTGCCAGTCTATGTCTTTTGATTGATGAGTTCAGGCCATTAACATTCAGGGTTATTATTGTGATATGATTTGTATCCCCAGTCATTTGACTCATTTTTGTTTTTTGACATGATTTCATTTCTCCTTTATTTGGCTATTCCTTTAGGCTAGTTCCTCCGGTTGCTGATTTGCATCGTTGTTTTTCATCTCTTCCTCATGGAATATTTTGCTGAGAATGTTCTGTAATGCTGCCTTTCTTTTTGTAAATTCCTTTAGCTTTTGTTTATCATGGAAGGATCTTATTTCATCATCCAATCTGAAAGTAAGTTTTGCTGGGTATAAGATTCTTGGTTGGCATCCATTTTCTTTCAGGGCTTGGTAAATGTTGTTCCAGGCCCTTCTAGCTTTTAGGGTCTGGATTGAAAAATCTGCTGATATTCTTATTGGTTTCCCCCTGAATGTAATTTGATTCTTTTCTCTCGTGGCCTTTAAAATTCTGTCTTTATATTGTATGTTAGGTATTTTCATAATAATGTGCCTTGGTGTGGGTCTGTTGTAATTTTATATATTTGGAGTCCTATAAGCCTCTTGTTCTGGGTTTTCCATTTCATTCTTCAGATTTGGGAAATTTTCTGATATTATTTCATTGAATAGATTGTTCATTCCTTTGGTTTGTTTCTCTGTGCCTTCCTCAATCCCAATAATTCTTAAATTTGGCCTTTTCATGATATCCCATAATTCTTGTAGATTGTGTTCATGATTTCTTACCACCTTTTCTGTTTGGTCAACTTTTTTTTTTCAAGATTAAATATTTTGTCTTCAATATCTGAGGTTCTGTCTTCCAGGTGTTCTATCCTATTGGTTATGCTTTCTGTGGAGTTTGTAACTTGGTTTATTGTTTCCTTCATTTCAAGGATTTCTGTTTATGTTTTTTTTTCAGTATCTCTAACTCTTTATTGAAATGATCTCTTGCTTCCCATATTTGCTCTTTTAACTGTTGATTGGTGCGATCATTTAATACCTGCATTTGCTCTTTCATCTCCTCATTTGCTTCCCTGATTGTTTTAATTATGTACATGCTGAACTCCCTTTCTGACATTTCTTCTGCTGTGCTGTCATTGGGTTTTATTGATATAGTATCTAGGTTTGTTTGGGACATTTTTTTTCCTTGTTTTCTCATATTGGTCAGATGTCAGTGGGACTCTGTGATATTGCAGATTTCCTCTATTGGCTTATAGTGTCCCTGTAGATTTCCAGTGTATCACCTCCCAGCCTTCAGTAGCCTGAAGTCTTGGAGTAATTTGATAATGCAGTGCTTCCGAAGAAAGCTGCCCCTAGCCTGCTACTGGTTCCAGGGCTTGGAGCTGGCTCTGTGTGGAAAGGCTCTCACTGGGGGGCCTGCTCTGAGAAGCTGGTCGTGTAGGAGGAGCCCACTGCCGGAGTGCTCAGGGCTACCTGGGGGAGACTCTAGCTGGCCTGCCCTACTCTAATAAGCCGCCCCAATCTGGGCCTGCTGCCCGGGCGGAGCTTTACCAAGTGGGGGAGACTCACCCTGTGGCTCTATTTTAGTCTGAGTCTCTCAATGCCTTCCCTTCTTGAATCCTGGGTTCTGGAGCGACTGGAGATGCATCCGCCATCTTGGATCACCCCGTGGAAAAAGCCTGTGACCGGAGGAGGGGGGCAGGGCCGCCTGGAGAGGTCTCTGGCTGCCCTACCCTGGTCCCAGAGGCTGCTTGTGGGTTGGAGGTCTCCGCTGGCTTGCGGACTTGTGGCTGGCTCTATGTAGAAAGGCTCTCACTCGGCGGTCTGCTCCAAGAAGCTAGCCTAGAAAGGTGCTTCCCCCTGGAGGGAGCTGGGCTGCTTGGGGAAGTCCCTGGCTGCCCTGTCCTGGTCTCTGAAGCAACCTGCGGGCAGGCCGGAGCTTGCGGTGCGCTGGCTCAGGGACTTCCAATATGGTTTTATTAGTATAAAAAACAGTGAAAGTGTGAGAAATTCTTAATTCAAGCAAATTAATAAACAGAAGAAACATGAAATGAGATTACTTGGACTGTCTTTGTGGTTTTTCATTTCTTAGTATTGGTATGAATTTTCCAAAAATAATGTTCATCAATTTTGCAAGTCACAAACAATGTGGTGTGCCAAACTTCATCACTGTTCATTTAATATCTCAGTGTAGCAGAGAGTGTCTTGGGAGTGTATCAGTCCCTCCTTTCACTTGCCAGGAGCAATCATTAGCTTCTATGCTCTATCAATAAGTTTTGACTCCCAGTAGATGCTTGTTACCAATGAGGATTGTTAGGCAATGTGACTTACTGGACTAGAGTTGATGTTAACATTCTCAGAACGTTTTCTCCCATACTTGTGATGTTTTAGGACAAACCAGAATAAAGTCACATTTTATAAAACTGTTTTCACAAAACTGCTTTTTAAAAATGTTTTCATTGCCAGGCTTGGTGATGTGAACCTATAATCCCAGTTACTTGGGAGCCTTTGGCAGGAGAATTACATGTTTGCTACCAGGCTTGGCAACTTAGTTAGACCCAGTCTGAAGATCATTAACTGTTTTAAAAAGTTAATGGGACTATGTAGCTCACTGGTAGAACACCCCTGGATCCAATCCCCAATGCCATCCCCCCAAAAAAATTTTCCCCTAGTTTATGGGCAATTTATAGATTATAGTTATAAGCTATGGCAATCCACTTATGACTCCTTCAAGTATACATATAAGAGATAAGAATTTGGGGAACCCATTAAATTATAAGGACAGTGGCTATGAATGATGTCACAGGAGTCTGAGAAGAATCAATGTCATTTCCTAGGCTTAAGAAAACCCTTAACTCAGTAAAAACTCTTTGACATTGGCTGTCACCTGGCAGAATAGTGAACAGTTTTAAAAAGACTTCAGATGTGGATCCAGAAAAGTGTACCCACACAGTCTTAGGTTCTGAAGTGTGTGTGACTCCTCTGCATCAGTACATCTTGGGCTCAGTACATCATATAGAGGGTTTTCTAAGTCTTAAGATACTGATATGGTTTCCAATGCCAGTGTTTTGCCTGCTTCCTAGATCTGGTGGATGGATGCTCCAGTTAGGGCCAAGCGAAATGAAATACAAGGGATGTAGACATAGAAAGCAAAGAAAATGGACAAAAGTAGAGATTGCAAAAATCTGGACCAATAGCCAGATTTGGTCTGTAAATGTGTTTAGTTTGATCAGCATAATATTTTTAATTTTGTTTTGAATACATCTGTTATTAGGTATTATTTTTTCTAGTAACTAATTTATTGTTAATTACTTTAGTGCATAAAATCTAGGCTGTTGGATTCTCATGCAAACTGGAAGATCTGGAAACTTTGGTCCTGTGTTTTCATGTGGTAGTCATCAACTAGAGCTGAATAGAATCTGCCTCTATTAGATGGAACACTGTGTTTTTTGGTTATCACAGTCCCACCCCTATTTTTTTTCTTTAAATAGAAATGAGGAGAGCTAAATCTTACTTATACTGCCATTTGTGTTAAAATTGCAAATAGGTTATTCCAGTATAAGTGAGAGGTGATACTAATTTCCTACAGCTGCCTTAACTAAGTACCACAAATTGAGTGACTTTAAACAACCAAAATTTCTCTTACAGTTTTGGAGGCCAGAATTATGAAATCTTTTAGCAAGGCCAGCCTCCCTCTGAGGCTCATAGGAGAGGATCCTGCCTCTTCTAGTTTCTGAAGCCCCAGGCATTTCTTACTGTATGGCAGCATGAATCTAATCTCTGAGATACCTTCTCATGATTATCTTCCACTCTGTCTGGCAGTGTCCAGATTTTCTCCTCAAGAGGATACTGGTCACATTGGATTAAGACCTAGCCTAATCTGGTAGGACCTCATCTTGACTAGATTCCATTTGCAAAAACTGTTTTCAAATAAAGTCACATTCACATATACCAGGGTTAGTTCTTCAGTTTGTCATTTTGGGGGACATAATTTAACCCATAACAGAAGCCATATGTCTTTATGGAAAGAGTAGCAATTAAGAGCAGAGATCTTTTAATCAGACTGCTCACATTCAAGTTTACAACTTATTTGCTTTGTGATTTTAGACAAGTTGATTTCTCAGTGCCTCAGTGTCCTCATCTGTAAAATGGGGATAATGGCACCTGCCTCATAGGTTTGCATTGAGGAAAAATGTTAATATTTATATACAGCATTTAAAACAGTGCCTGGCACATACTATAAGCTCAATAAATCAAAATTTTTATCATCATTATTATTAGCTTATTTATACATAATTTAAATATATACATGGAGTATCAGTGCCACAAAAACTACTGTTAGGGTAGTATAATGAAATAAATTATGAATAAACTAAAGGTAGGAGGTAGAAGTTGTGTATGGAAACAAAACTTGAACCAGAGAAGGCTGGAATTTTAATAAAATTTTATTTTTGATGCAAATAATTGCAATATGTCAAAAACATTTAGTCTGCTCCCTATTTTAGATTGCTTGCCTGGCCCCCCTATGCACTTGATACTGCCCGAGGTCTCAGGAAAGAACTTTCGGCTCAGAAGTATAGATGTGGACTGTCGGGTTGGTGAGCATAAATGACCTGTAGATAATAATGAGGAAGTCCCTCCAGGGAGAATGCCTATGGAACAGACATCTAAGCATTCCTGCCTATCTCTTGGGAAGCATGATCTTACCCTCTACCTCCTTCCCACAAATCTTTAGGTTGAAGTTATTCTGGTCTCTAATTTTTGGCTCAGAGATTGAAGTTGAATAATTTTTTAAATTTAAATCATATTTTTAGTTTGAGGTGTATTCTTTGACATAGACTTTATATAGGAGAGTCATACAATTTGAATTTTATTAAAAACCAAGAGCACTGAAAAAATTTAAAGCAATTGCAAGAATGTTTGAAGCACCAGAAAGAAAGATGTTCTGTAGGTGATTGATTGTTGGATTTATAGTACTACAGAAAGAATGAGGAAACATTCAAATATCAAATAAAGTCAAAGTCTCTTAGCTAAATGGTGGAAGGGACATGTATTTGAGTGTTATTTGTGATTTGTGATTTTATTTGAATAAAATAAATAAAGCTATTTAATTTTTGGCAAATAAGTAGAGTTTTACAGTTTAGTATTAATAATTGGAACATTTAGATTCAATGATGTATCCAGCAGGACTCCTCCATCAGTGAAAGAAAGACAGCTTAAGCTAGCTTATGAAAATGAGGGAACTTAACTGTTTATGTAACTATGATTTCCAGAAGTGCATCTGGCTTCAGGCATGCTTTCAGCCAGGATCTCAAATGATTTCATTTGCACTCTTTTCAGCTCAGCTGGTTTTTTATTTATCATTCTTCATAGGCATATGGTCACTAAGCTGATCACTAGCAGCTTAAGATTCTCATCTTTGTAAAAAATTTTTTTAGTTGTAGATGAACACAATACCCTTATTTTATTTATTTATGTGGTGCTGAAGTTCAAACCCAGCACCTCACTCATGCGAGGCAAGCACTCTACCCACTGAACTACAACCCCAGATTACAACCTTAGCCCAAGATGGTCATCTTTCTGGTTTAGTAATTCTAACCTAAAGAGAACTTGTCAAGCCAAATATCCAGCTACCTATCTCAGAGAAGTACACTGACTCTTTCTGATCACTTGTGTGACCATTTGAACAATCAGTGTGACCTAGGAATGGTGTAATACTGGTGGGCCAGCCTGGTCTGTTTTCCCAGTGCCATAGTAGAGGGACACTGTCAGTGACTGTAAGCCTCACTGGGATCTCATGGAGTGGGAGAGGCTTTCTCCAAAGGAATTAGGTAAAGGGGGATGAGAGTGTGTTTTCAGTAGACCAAAACTGGTGTGACTTCAGATCATTAAAAATGTTATGTGAAATAATTCACAGTGATTTTTGGTTTTATGATGACAGTGAAATGACTTCCTGCTACCTTCTATGAAAGAAATTTCTATAAAAACAAAGAGGGCTGGGGATATAGCTCAGTTGGTAGAGTGCTTGCCTTGCAAGCACAAGGCCCTGGGTTTAATCCCCAGCACTGGGGGGAAAAAAAGAATAAAAATAAAGGGAATAGAAGCAAAAATTCTCTCTTTATTTGATGAGAGGTGGGTGATATCAGTTACTCTAATCTGTAAACTTTGAAGACAGAAAGGTTTGATGCTGTGACTTAGTAGAACAAAGGAAGGTGAAAATGTAAGCACTACAGAGACAATGACAGTGCTATCAGGAGACTAGAGAAGGAGGTGAGTCTTGGTGTTAAAACATAGCATCAGCTGAATGTCTGTCACAGGGCTGGTGGGACTCTTAAGTCCTACCTCACTGCAGCCAGAAAACTATCTTCCTCGTGTCATAGGAATTGGAAAGTTTTTTTTCTCTGGAAAAGCTTTAACTATGAGAATCTATAGACAGTGACAGTGGACAGTAGGGTTAAGGGAAAGTCTGCCCTGCTGGTAGAGCACCAGAAAAAAGAAATATCACATATAACATCTCGATATCAATACTCAAATGAAAACATCGGAATGAAAGAAGAATTTGCAAAATCTTGTTATTTTTTTCCTTGTCCTGACATAGGATGATTTGAAGTGACAGAGTTTGGGTTGTATTCTCTTAAAATGTGTGGTTCTTATTTTTAAGTGTGTAAAGCTGGATAATTATGAATAACAAGGTATTAATATAGAATATTAGCTTTTATCATATCTTTCACCAATGATGAATAAAGAGTTCTGAATGCTGTTTTCTTCTAAAAATTTGAGGAGATATCAGAGGTTGAAATTTAGCAGTCATGTTTGGGTGTTTTAAACATTCCAAATTTTAGTCTGTAATATTATTAAAAAAATTGAAATTTTGAAGTAGAGTCGAGTTGCCTTCTTTTTGAATTAGTTTCTAAAACTTAATGAAATGGAAGGCAAATGTCTTTCCCTACTTAACAGATTTATTTTATTCCTTGTTATACTATAATGATTTCAAAATAACGTGAAAAACTAAAAATGAAAGTGCACCAGAATTTTATTTGCCAATATTAACGTTTTAAAAATTGTGCTGGATTCTTTTGCTGAAAAACTGTATTAACTAGTCCATACAGATTCTCTACGTAGAGGATTTTTGTTGTTTTCTTTTGGCTTGGTGAGGTCAAGATTGTTAAATTAGAATTACAGAATTGGAAGGCATCCCTATTATTCATTTTACAAATGAAGGAACTGAAGTCTTGAGAAGTCTTAATTTATCCAGGGTCACAGCTAATAGTGGAGGTCAGATGAGAATCAGGGCCTCCTGGCCATCAGTTCAGTGATTTTTGTAAAAGATTTCTTGGGTTTATTTTTACCACCATCACTTTATGTGCAGTGACCATAGTTGATTTTATTATGCCCAGTTAGCAAATTACAAGTCTGTGTTTCCTTTCTAGAGGCGAGGGAATTTCTGTAATTAGGAATGCTGACAGTGACAAAAAGCATGGCTAGCAGGAAGCATTTTTAAGACTCTTTGGTTAGGGTGGGGTATGTCCCTTGATTAGACTCTGATCTGGCTCTCTAGAAGGAACTCCTGTGTTTTTTTGTTCTCTAGGACCTGGATCTGCATTTTGGAAGGTTCTTCCTTGACCATTTTTTCACCCAGGGTCACACTCATGTGGGCATTGGGGAATATGTCCTCTGTTTCCTACATTTTGCCCATGCATATCAAGGTCTTAAACATTATTTTAAGGGTCATTCAAAAGCCGCCCCCAAGATACCAAAATCCACAGATATTCAAATCCCTTATATAAAATGACATAGTATTCACATATAACCTATACATACAAGGCAACATTTGTGGGGCTTTTGGAAATGTTATTCCCCCCAAAACTTAGCTGGTTTTTAATCTATCTTCCTGCAGTAAATTCCATGTGTTAGTAAGATAATGACTACATGGTCCAAACTGGCAGGGACAGTCTTAGTTTATATTCCTTGTCTTGGCAGCTTATATAATAATGCCCTTTTCTACTCTCTTGAGTTGTCCCAGTTTGGACAATGAATTGTATAGTCACTCTAGGCAATAAGCACACCAAAAAATTCCAAGCCTGATTTATACCTTTGCTTCCTTAGTCCTGTTTCTCTGACTCAACCTACTGGAGGTTCTTTTTTTTTTTAATTCATTTTTATTGTAAACAAATGGGATACATCTTGTTTCTCTGTTTGTACATGAAGTAGAGGCATACCGTTTGTTTTATCTGAAGATAACTTACTTAACTTAATCTGCAGCAAAGCTAAGTTTACCAGAGAAAGCATAAGGAATCATTTTTGTTCAGAGCTTTTTATAGTCTTCTCTTTCATTGTGTGAAAGCCAGAAGTGATCAGCTTTTCTAATTCTGGGAGTCCCTCAGATTTCTAGATTCTCAATTTCCTTTTATTGCTACTCTCAAGTCTTTCAGTGCTTTTCTGTTTACATTTCTTTCTCATAAATCTTTGATAAAAGCAGCAAATAGTACTTTGTAATTAAAACATTGTTTTCCATTTTTCTCTATAGACAAGGGCCTGGTAGACAATTGCACTTGTAAAAATTGAGGTATGCAGTCATCCCTAGGAATCCTCAGGGAATTGGTTTCAAGACTACCCAAGATACCAAAATCACAGCTATTCAAATCCCTTATATAAAATGGCATAGTATTCACATATAACCTACACATATCTTCCTGTGTACTTTAAATAATCTCTAGATATAATACCTAATACAATGTAAATGTTGCATAAATTGTTAAAATAATAATAACAAGAAAAAGTCTGTACATCTTCAGGGCATATACAGTTTTTTTTTTTTTTTTTCAGATAGTTTGACTCCATGGTTGGTTGAACCCAAAGATCAGAAATCCAAAAATACAAGAACTAACTATAATTTACAGGCAATACATAACACAGCTTTTAGGTGCGCAGTTCAATTAGTTTTTACAACTGTATCCACTACCCAAAATAAGATATAGAACATTTCCATTGCCAGATGGATGCCCCTTTCCGGTTAATTTTCCCCTGTATGCCACTGGAGGCAACAACTTTACAACTTCTGTCCCTTAGGTCTACTAGTTTGGCAAGCAGTATTTTAATTAGTATTTGGCAATCAGTCTTTTTATTAAGTGTTTTGTGACCATATGGCACAACTACCTTTCTACCTTTTATTCTGTTTCTTTAACTCCTGCTATCTGGCTACTAAGCAGTGACTACATATTTTCAAGTTTTTCATCAGTACCTTACTTAAACATTCTGTAGTTGTTTTATTTTTTGTATTAATTGGGTAAAGCCAACTGCTATAGTAAATAGACCCCAAATGTATTAATAGTTTAACCTCAATTAAAGTGTATTTGCTGCTAATGAAATAAGGTACTGAAGGCATTCCTGATCAGTAGGTGACCTTCTATAACCCCAGCCTTTGAGCCCTTATAGCAACTGGGGAAAGAACATGAACACACCTTACCTGCTTCTGAACCCAAGAGCTGACACTCAGTCCCTTCCACTGATGTTTTTCTGGAGAGTACCATTCACAAAGCCACATCCTGGTACAAGGGATGAAGACCTGGAAATGTCTGCTCTGGCAGAGCAGACACCTCCCAGTGACAGCCCCCACACTGTAACTGGAAAAAGTGATGTCTGTCTAGGTTAATGTCCCAGCCTTTATTTTATTTTCATGATGTAAAACCATATTGCATTTCTTTTTGGTCTTTGTGTTACTTTTTGTGTGTTATGTTTTTTCAAAACAAAATTTTTTGACAAAATTTCAGCATGTAAAGCTAAAATAAAACAGTATTCCTGTCTCTATGGTAGAAATGTTAAAAACCAAAAACAAATTATTTTCCCTAGATTATTCTAATAAAATTAGTTCTGGACATCAATACATATAAACTTAACTCTTAATAGACATAAAAGCCCGATCTCACCATTTTTATTCAATATTGTACCAGAAAGACTAGTCAGCAGAGTAAATCAAAGGGAGGCAGAGACCAGCCTAAGAGAAAAGGTGTAGGAATGAAAAGGAAGAAAAAAAAATGTCATTATCAGCAAGATATAATTGTCTATGTGGAACACTTTCAGAACACTATGACTAAATTATTAGGGTTAATTAATGAATTTAGCAAGGTTTTTGAAAATACAAACTCAACATAAGAAAAATAGTTGCTTTTGTATAGAACAACAAACAAAATAAAAAGTAATGATGATAATTAATATCTTACATAGCCATAGATTATTTATCAAAACTAAGAAATTAACATTGGTAGAGTAATGTTCACTTAACTATAAGCTTTCATTCTGGTGTCTCCAGATTTTCTGTTCATCCCTTTTTTTTCAGGATCATTTAGGATACCACTTTGCATTCAATGGCTGTATTTCTTTATCTGTTCCCATTTATACAGTTTGTTGTTGTTGTTTTCCTTCTCTTTTGGGCTTTATACTTTTGAAGAGTAGTGTTCATGTCTTTTGTAGAATGGGGCTTAATTTCATTTTGTTTGTTTTCTCATGATTATGTCACTTCCTACCAGGGAGTAAATTATATCAACATGTCTTATTGCTGGTGGTGTTAACTTTGTTCACCTGGGAGAACTTTGTTCTCCACAATGAAGTTACGCCAGTGTCCCCCTTTCATCCACTGGGAACATGTTCCAAGACCTCCACTGGATGCCGAAACTGCAGATAGTACCAAACCCTATAGATAGTGTTTTCTCCTGTACATCATTTATGAGAAAGTGTAATTTACAAATTAGGACCAGTAAGAGATTACACTAATAAGTATAATAAAGTGGAATAATTGTTATTGTAATAAAATTTATGTAAGTGTGATCTCTCTCAAAATGTAATGTCTTTAATTTTTGAGAGTATATCGTTCTTTGTACTCGGTGCCACGTTTTATCATATGCTTTGCAGTATTGCCACACAGTACTAGGGTTAATCTGTTCTTCCCTGTTGTTGCCCTGATGCTTCTTGAGCACTTATGAATATAGATCTTGTTGGGTATCTTCTTCCAGAGAAGCCTGGTTTCATCACTTCTTTAGGATGGCATCTTGCTTCCTTCATCAACTTCAACTCTGCTCGAAATGCAGCAGCAACCCCACAGGCTTCTGTCTTTCTGTCTTTCCTCAAGCACCTGGTCCTTTGACCTTCACTTCCTCAGCAGCTGGTCATGTGTGGAAGCAGCAGGAGCCACAATGTGCCCACATCCCCAAATCTCAGGGCTCACTAGTGGGACCTAAGTCCTGGCCCATCCTTAGGGTCCTGGTGTTATTCCCCTATTTTGAAAGGAAGCGTCTATGGCAGTCGCAATACTCCTGTCCTACCATTGTATCTTTGGTGTGTTCTTGGGAGATAAGTTGTTTCTTTGTTTCACAGGTCTTTAGATCAGTGTAACTCAAACTCCAAAATCCTCATCAGTCTTTGTATCTCATCTAGATGCTGAAATTCTAGATGTGGAGCTGCCATTGATGGTATAATAAAGTGAGATATTGTGAGTCCTTGGAGCGGGGAGGCAGGTGTTGCAAATGGGGAGAGGTTGGGCAATCTGTGACCCACAATAGAGGTAATGATTGAAAATGAGAAAATTTTTAAAGCTCCTTCCATGAAGAAGTGGTTTATAGGACCCACCCCTGGGATCTGGGTTGCACTTAGTGACTTTTATCATAACCAATAAAAGGTTGTAATAAAAGTATTTAATCTATAGGTTATAACCTATAGGTTATAAAGGTGATGCAGCATTATCTTTGCTTGCTGGAACACTTTTTTTTAAAATTCCTAAACTGTTATTCAACTGATTGGGTTTATTTCACCAAGTAGCAGCTTAGACCCTATGGAGGAACAATGTGTAGCTGTTCCTGTCAGCAGTTTCTAATCAGCAGGCAGGCATAGGTGTGATAACATGCCCCTAGCCAGAGATAACATGTCTGTAACCTACCCCCCAGCCATGCAGCTCTTCCCAGCTGAGACCCTAAAAATCATAAAGCAGAGAAGAGGTAGCCCTATGTGCGTTCCCCAATTCTGGATTTTAATCATGTTCTCTAAGCATGAGAAAGTGCTGATATTATTAAGTTTTGGGTAATATCACTGTTTCAGCACATTTGGGTTATGTTTTAGTCAGTTTTTTTTTTTGTGACCGAAATACCTGACAAGAGCAATTAGGGGAGGAAAAGTTCATTTTGGGGCTTATGGTTTCAAAATATTATCCATATAAGGTCAACTCTGTTCCTCAGGGCCGAAGATGAGGTAGAACTCAGAGCATGGCAGAGAAAAGAGGCTCAGGACATCACATTAGAAAACAGAGACAGAGAGACTCCACTGGCCAGGAATAAAATATATACCCCAAAAACATGTCCCCAGCTACCCATCTTCTCCAGCCACTCCCTAATCAACACCCAGTTAACCAGTGGATAACACACTGATTGAGTTCAGGCCCTCATCATCCAATCATTTCACCTCTAAATCTTCTTGCATTGTCTCACACATGAGCTTTTGGGAGCACCTCCCATCTAAACCATAACAGTATAATATGTTATGCAGCAGTAGTAACTTGGGCACATCCAAAGAGAATGAATCAGAATGGAATTAGACTTCTCTAGCAACACTAGAAGCCCAAATCCCTCATGTTTCTGAGGGAGAACCATCTTCAACAAAAAATTCTATGCCCAGCCAAACAACTACAGCAGGAAAAGATGGAGACATCTTCAAATGCTAGGTCTAAAAATTTTCATATGTCATCTTTTAGAATTTTTCATGCAGCAAGGGAATAAATAAAGTTAGAGAAATGAGGAGGAAGCAGTAGATCCAATATAGGTGAAGGAAATAAAGTACATTTTCCTGATGGGAAAAGGGGATCTCAAAATGAGAGCTTTGCAGCTGCTCTTCATAGGAACTTTGTAGACTTTCTCCTTAAGTCTAAAGTTTTAGAGCAAATGAATGAAATTTTTGTCTCTTTTAGTAAAGAAACATATAGGAAATTTATTTACATCTTATGGAAATTCTATAGATAAATTAATGATGGATACAACATAGAAAAATACATACCTTCTCAAAGACAATTTTTTTAAACTCCAGGGAGAAAAAATAAGTAAAAACAGAAAATAATTCATAATGTAAAATAATATGATAATAATATTATACTTTGCTTATAAGATTAATGTCCTGAGTCATATTAAAAGAAACACTGATAATGCAAGTTGGGACAGAAATATAATCATTTTAAAGACAAACACTATCTTCAGTGCCTTTAGAACCAGGTATTTATGAATTTGCTTTTGCAATAGAGAAAGTAGCAACTCTAAGTAATGAAAGTTTGAGACACGCACGCTTACCTGGCATGCCAAGAAAATTTTTTTGTAGATATGCTCGACTTCAATAGCTAGTGAAGGAACACTAATGCCAGTTGAATTTGCAGTATCGTTAAATTTTGTGCATGTAGGTATGTGTGAATAGGAAAAAGCTATTACTGCCAGTATCCCTGTGAAAACATTCAAATACTGAATAACTTGCTCTTTTAAATATGAGGGATGAGTAATTTGGGAGTAACATATTGTTTCAATTATTGCTCTTCCAAAGACTAATAGCACTGTTTGCTACTGAATTTTCACTTTTATTTCCTGTTTAGTCACTTCTCTATGTGACTTTTTCTGTGTCTCTCTGTGCATTTTTCATACTAATGCTAATTATATCCTCAATCTATCAAGAAATAACACTGTTCCTAAATTCAAATTGTAGAATCTGAAACTTCTTAAAAGTACTACTGTTGAGCCCTTTTATCTAAATCAGCATTCATCTCAGGAGCTTCTTGGTAGTCCCCTTAACACATATCCTCATATGTTCTGCCCTCATATTTCAATCACAGCTATATGACCTTTAATATCCAAGTCATGATATGTGATTCATTTAATCAAATCTCAACAGTGAATCCCCATTTCGCCTATGGTAAAAGCCAAAATCTTCAACATACTTCATACCATACTTCAGACCTCATTCCACCTGTCTCTCACTTTCTTGGAAGTTCAGCAGGTCCTTACTGTTCCTCAAGCATGTCAGACCTGCCCCACCTTAGATTTGCTCTCGTTTTTCAATTCTCCTTGACTTATATTTTCTTGCCAGATATTTTCATTCTTCACTGATTGATTTCATGTCCTTATTAGAATAATGTTGGATACATGCACATCACCCCAAGAAATGTTTCTTGTGAACATAAAGGGCATTGGTATTGCTATGTTAGCCAGGGTAAGGGGGTAAGGAAGAGGACAATCTATGACATTTTTTCTTAAATTTTATCATTTACTTTCTACTTCTCCATCCTGCCTTGCCAATTTTTCTTTTTCTTATACTTTGTTATATTCTTTCCAAGTTTCTGTATTTCAGATACTTATTGAAAGTTAATTGTTTTATGCATGTCTTAAGTAAAATCCAGTTTCCAAATAGGGAGAAATCAGAAAGAAAAACATTTACTGAACTTTTATGCTCCCAGAACTGAGAAAAACACCACCATACCATTAGATCATAATTTCCTTATGCCAACATCCCATAGAGAATGATGGCACAGAATGGACCAAGGGATGGCTCGCTTTCCTCATGAAGTTTAGAGCAGAGATTTCTAAGTAGAGGACTAAACGGGCTAGCATGTCTACTGTAACAAAAGGGATCAGTTATAGAATTCACATTTCCAGGTCCATGAGAACGATGGAGAAAAGAACCAAATAAAATAGACTCCCAGAGAAAGAAATTATGTTTAAGTAACTGGTAATTTTGGGCCATGTTTTCTATTGGGGAGCCTTTGGCTGGCTCTTCGTGTGAGTTAGGCTCAGACTGAACAAAGATAGTCCTTTGAAGGGAGGAGGTAAAAAAGTTCAAGTAAGTTCAAAAAGGACAAATTAACACGAAAACCACATGAAATAGCAGGATGAGAAAAGTACCTACAACCTAAAAGAAAGAGGAAATCTTAGAAGGAGCTGAAGAAAAATGTAACCACACACACACACACAAACACACACACACACACACACACACACTGTTCAATTGAATGATGAGATTAAATTTGAATACGTACTTGAATCTCTGGATTGATGTCTTTCATTTATGTTTAAATGATCTTGACAATTACCTTTTACAGTGTTCTTTTTGTATCATTTTCTTTTCTGTTTCTGGGACTATATGGTTGTGTTAATTTTTAAAATTATATTCTGTACTTGGTATTCTCCCCCTGCATATATTCCTTTAACCCTCTGAGCTTTAATTTTTGTATTTTCATTTTTCCTGTTCAAGAATCTTTGTCTTTTATGTGTTTAATGTATTTTAAACCTATCAATCCCATTCAGTATTAATTTCAGAAAATATTTTTAATTAGACAGTTTGAATAGTTGAAATTCTCTGATTTGTAAATATCATCTCTCATCTTCTGTATTTTTCAATATATTAATCATACTTTTCAAAGGCTTTTCCTAAAATTTGCATATCTGGGTAATCTGTGATTGTTTTTATTTTCTTTATTGGTCTTCACGTTTTCAGTCCTATAGTTCTGACTTTCATAATACCTAGTAATTTTTTGATTGGATATACCAAGTTTGATACAAAAAATTCTCAAGATTATATTTTTTGTTAGATGAGTGCTAAGTGAGATGATCACATGAGCTGAGTGATTTATTGTAACAGTATTGGTGAGGTTTAATATGTCTCTGGTCCAACGTTGTTCCTGGACCACAGTCACACATATTTTTAACATGCCATCTCCATAGGTCCTGGATGCCTTCATATAGATGAATTTTGGTCTCCTTTTGTCTTGCAAGTCTTACAGCTTCAGAATTCAGCTAATTTACTTAAGGGAGAATTAGGCATGTGTTCACAGGAAAGGTTTAAAATCTGATTGTTCCATCATCACATGACAATCCAAGGTTTACTGTTTCTCCTCACTTAGAGGTGACTATTGGTGCAATCCTTAGGTTCTCAGTTTTTATGACAATGAAAATAATTGTCAGTTGAACTAGAGAAAAAGCTGCTACTGGTCCCTAACTGTATTTTTCATGGCTGTCTTATTTTTTTATTTTTTTATTATTTTTTTTCATGCAAGAGATTTTATTAAGTGGACAGGCAGAGTGTCTGCTCACAGGATGAGAGAGAGAGAGAGAGAGAGAGAGAGAGAGGAGGAGAGGAGAGAGAGAGAGAGAGAAAGAGAGTGAGGGGGAGAGAGAGAGTGCATGTACCCACGTGAGCGCAAGAGCGAGGGAGAGCTCATGGCTCTTTTATTTACATTCTTTTCAATATAGTTAGACTTGTTCTTCCATGGAATAGTCTCTCCTACCTGGGAAAAAAAAAAGGATTGGACTTTCATGTATTAAATATATTTTTCTGAAATTAAAAACCTTTGAAAGAATTGATACCTATGTGTCCTCCAAGGAAAGCACAAGTAAACAATGTCAGGAAAATTAAAGAGGGAATCACTACAAATTAATCTTGATACCATAAGGACAAAAGGAAATAAATTTAAAATCTAAATAAATTTATGCCAACAAATTCAAAAAATTAGGTAAAATTAATTCCCAGAAAAATGTCAATTGCTAACAATGACACAAATAAAATATATGAGGAATCATATATGCTAAATGAAACTGGATGATTTCAAATAATTCTAACAAAAAGAGTTAAATAAATGATGTCAATTCTACACCAGTTTTTCAGATTAATGAAAGTGGGGGCTATCCCAACACATCTTATGAGTCCAGCATAATGTGAAACAAATTCTACTGAAGACACTCTAAGATTAAAAAAGTGAAACCTAACATCTCATGAACACAAATATTCCTAAGAAAAAAGTTAAACATACTCAATCTGTATATAAGGATCAAATTGTATAAATACATGGGTTATATTCTGTGAATTGGTTCATTTAACAATGAATCAATTGCAATTACCATATTAAAAGAATGAAGAATCACTGATGATGATCTTAATAGAAACAAAAATCCATTTGTTGAAATTTTACACTTATTTTGTTTTTTTTATTACTAGAAAAATTGGAGTGGAAATTTTCATAATCTCATAAATAATACCTGACAAAACTTATAGCTCACACTATACTTTGTAGTAAAATATTAAAAGTTTTCAAAAAGGTTGGAAATCATATAAATATGCCTATTTTACTTCAGCATTGCACTAATGAGCCTGTCTAGTGCAATATGTCAAGAGAAAGAAATAAAACACAAAGACTGAGAAGAAAATGAGAAAGCAGATTTTTTTTTCAAGAAAACATGAACCCCTCATATAGGAACACAATAGCATCTACAAATAAAAGATAGCAGATTAATTAGGGTTTGTTGACCCATGAAAATTACTCTTGTTTTCTAGTAATTATAAAATAAAACCAACAACACACACCATTTCTAATAGAGTAAAACATTAAGTATCTCAAAATAAATCTATAGGATGAATTACTTTACAAACATGTGCAATACAATTTATATAAATTTAAAAAATACCCAAATAAAGGTTGGGATATATCATGTGCATGGCTTAGATGACTGTTTTGCAAAGCCATCATTTATTCACAAATTGATCACATATAATTAAATCCCAATAAAAATTCTAGGAGAAATTTTATTATTATTGGCATTCGTGACCAGACAATTGAGTCCAAATTTACATGCAGATAGAAAGGCATAGGAATGGCTATGATGATCTTGATTAAGATTTCCATATTAGAAAAATATTCCTACCAGTTGTCAAAACATTGTAAAGTGATAGTAACTAAATTACTGGGTTAGAATAACAGATCCACAGCTTCTGAAAAGTAGGACTTGGTATCTTGGGAGGAGCCAAAGGTCAAATGGAAACACCTTTAGAGAAAGGAATGATAACTAATCCATACCACATATAAAAATCAACTACACCTGGAATGTAAATAGAACTGAAAGGTTTAACCACACATTTTGTAGATTATCTTTATTACTTGGGTTTAGGAAATATTTCTTGAACGTCATAAAAAAATGCAGTTACGAAGCTGGACTACCTTAAATTTAGTGGCTGAAAGATTCTATTAGGAGAATAAAAATGCAAGATGAAGGGGTGGGAAGTTTTGTACTTTACAATACATAAACCCGACAATTACAATAGCACAACCGTGATTACATCAGCCTCCATCTCTTTAGTTCAATAGTGTCACTTCCAAAGTCCTCATGAATCTAGTGTCTATTTTTATTTATAGATTTATTTCATTTTATATTATCCCTTTCCATTCTTAAAACTTTTAATAACTCATGCTTCCCTGAACACAAAATGCACCATTATATTGCTTATGCTTTGTAGTATTTTGCTTTTCGTATTGCTCAGGACATGTTTGTCTTCCTTTCTTTTATCGAAGTACAGTAACATGCCATTTTATAAAGGACAAAGCTCCATCTCCACTGGAAGAGATGATAAGATGGAAAGTCTTAGTTGTCTACTCCATGGCTTTTTCCTATCTGAGGACAAGCCATTCCCTCTACTTGCAGGCCAGGAAAAATTGGTGTTCTTCATGGGATCACTTTCCCATTTCTCTCAAATTAATAAATATTTGTTTCTTCTATTGTACATATTTTTTCTTTTCTGCTTGTGTGCCTGCCTTCCTTCCTTCCTTCCTTCCATCCTTCCTTTCTTCTTCCCTGTTTTTTCTCTGCTAATTTCCCAAGGACTTCAGATAGTTTCATCCTCTACCACTGAGTAAAACTTCCCTTCCATTGACCATACACACTTCCATAGTTATATTTATCTTCCCCAGTGCACAGCATCCATGTCCACCAACATACTTACCCTTAGGCCCATTACAACCTTTTCATAGTTCCCTAAATGTTCTGAAGAGAAGCCTATAATGCCTTTCTTACTTTTAAAATCATGCACTATTTTAAAGTCTGTTTTGTAGCCATTGACATTCTCTACCTCTTGCTTCCTCAAATTCTCTATTATTTGGCCAACATAAATCCTTGGTCTCCGGATTCTGTTTCTTATTAACAGAGATCCTGGATTCTTGTGAACGAATGCCCACCCAGATATGTTATTCAAGATAAAGATGGAGAGTGAAAAATGTCATTGCAGAGGGAAAGAAGAGTTCATGTGTTAAGTTTTGGAAATTATGAATGCATTGAATATATGAATATAGATTTATGTCTATATTATAGCCCAAGGAACAAAAAAGTTGTGTCCATAGGCTATCAAAATGGGCATGTTTTACTTTGGTTATCCTCTGAAGAAAAACTGTTAAGATCCTGCCTTACTAATTGAGGACATATCATTACAAATTGCTGCTATCAAATAATAACAAATCCCCTGTTGGGTTCTAGGTGCCTATTATGCTTTTGGATTATTTTGATTATCATTTATACAATAAAGATGATCATATTAACTTTAGAGCATGCACTTGATTCCAGACCCGTTTATGGGCTATGTGTGTATGTTATGTCAAACCTCAGTAACACCATGAGGCAGGACACATCGTTCCTTTTTTACAGATGAGAAAAATGAGAATCAGAAAGGAATCAAGTAGTTCACACACTGGGGTTTGAACCCACTCATTCTGGCTCAGTAGCCAGAATTGGTCAACCATGTCATATATGGGCTTTCACTGTGGTAGTGACAGTAGCACTCAGATATCATTCATGACTTCCCCTTGTTAATTTAACTTGGAAAAATATCTCGATTCATCTGGTGAAGCCAAGTCATTGAAATAAATACATTCTTTCATTTTGCTAAATATCCCAAAACAGTAGTGGTGCTCAAGGTTTATGAATTTGCTAGTTAAAAAAATAGATATATTTTCACTCTGGTTTTCATTTAGAAATACTGAGGACATATACTGGAGGATAGGAGGGGTTAGCGTTAGGTTAGGGTTAGGCTTAGCGTTAGGGATAAGGAGGGTGGTAAGAATGGAGGAAGGAAGGACTTTAATCGGAAAGGAGGGGGGGGAGGGGTGGGGGTAAGGGAAAAAATAACAGAATGAATCAAACAACATTGCCCTATGTAAATTTATGATTTTTAATAATAATAAAAAAGAAATACTGCTTAAATATTCCTTAATTTTATCCATTAGTCACCTTTATGAAGTATAGATAATATGGGTATACAAAGAATGACAACTTATTCTCTTGTAAAATGAATTCTCTTTATTATTTAGTAGAGATGTTCATTTAAAAATTTTGGTTTTCTTTTATTTTCATGAGAGTTCCTTTTTCAAATAGTGAAAGGGATTCCTGAATGTCACACACAGAGGTTGTCCATTACGTAGGCAAAAATGAGTACAAATCGACATACTTCAAGAAAGAGCAAAGTGCTGCGAGGTTGTTTTGGTATTTGTAGAGCACTGTGTATGAGTCAGGCTAATGGCTGAATCAAAACTTCCTTGATAGATGAATAGATAGATGTGGATTTATACTGAATATTTAAAACTACCACTGGAAACTGTTTTATGTTAACTTTGTTGTCTTTCCCATTAACCAAACTGAAGTTGTAAAGGCTTTACTGCTTAATTATAAAGCAATGGATTATGCTATTTCAAAAATGTACATGTTTTCATGATGCATTCTTGCTACTAATTCAGAGGTAGAACATATACAGGAAGTATGAAGTACTTTTGTCAGTTGAGTTTCCATAATCACAATAAAGTAGAAAACTGAGGATTTTCTGGTAATCGACTCAATTTACTCAATTTTTCATTTTAGTGAAAGGAATTTATACTGGATAATATTTTAATTCCATTATGTAAGAGGAGGGAGAAAATACAGAGGGGAAATATATAGAATATTTATATTTATACATATATTCTGTATATATATGTAAATAATTTCATACACACGTATAACTAAAAGAAACCTTGAGTCTAGAGGCTTTATAATAAGGTATTGATACTTAATAAAAAGGTGTATCTTTTTGCAACTAGCTTGGAGGTTACAGGTACTATAAGTGGTAATTTTCAAAAATAGGTTTTATGTTAATGCTATTCCCAAATATGTTCAGGTTTTAATGGATGAACTTTTAATATGAAATCAATTACATGAAGTAAAGATAGCACTGAGTTCATATGTATCGACTGTTTCTTGTGAATGAATTTATGATAAATTAATCATAGCATTTTGAAATCATAATATAGCCTGTGATGTGGATTATAATTCATAAAGAGTTTCCAGGGTTGGGATGGGGGAATAGGATTTATAACTTGAAAAATTACTTGTCAGTGTCAGAACACAATGAGCCACAGCTTTGCAAAAAGTGGGAAAAGAGTTGAATTCTTTTTTGGGGGTGGGGCGGGGTAATCATGGGTTGAACTCAGGGGCACTCAACCAGAGAACCACATCCCCATCCCTATTTTGTATTTTATTTAGAGAATGGTTCCCATGAACAACTGAACAAAATCCTAAAGGGGTTTCTTTGAGATATTTTAAATAATCACTTGTCTGTTGTGCAAAATGCATGACCTTCACATCTAAGTAGAAATTTTTATCATCAAGTTATAAGCAGTGGTAAATAAACAATAGAGCTATAATCATTTTTGCATCTGGCACAGAGGAATGAAACATTTTGTATACTCACAAACTTCACAGAGTATGTCCTAAGAAATATCAAAGGTTATAATATTCAGGTTTTAATTATTTTCTAAAGACATACTTCTGTTTTCCATTCTTTGATGAATATTTTGTTGAAGACTTGTCCTTGTGTTCTGGAGGACTGGTCTCCTATTTTCCACAGTCTAAAATATTCTTGGAGATGGGGAAGTAGACCACTGGCATTGTTTTGATGGTTCTTTATTTGTGGAAGTAACCCACATACTGCAGGGCACTTAGATCCCTGGTTTCTAGGCCTAGAAGTTCTTGGCATTGCTCAGTAATTGCAACACAAACACAAACAAAGCAAAACAAACCCAAAACACTCGCTGTATATTTCCAACCATAGTTAGGTTGGGAGCTCATGAGATGTTTCAAGTGAAGAGAAGGTCTCTTTGTGTTCTCTCAAACAACAAGCAATAAATAATAAATAGGAACAAATGTTTACAAGTTGTCTTTTTCATCAAACCCTGAGCCTTGTGGCTGCTGGATTTTATCAGTGTCTCGAATCATGTTTCCATTATGCAGGTGAAAATCAACCAATGTGTATAATTCATGTAGAGGTCAATGCGTGCTCATCCTTTCTAGTTCCACCATTGGCCCATCAGCCCTCCTACATTTTAGTGGTGAACCTCTATCTACTCTTCTTTCTTAAACATCTGTGTACCTAATCCTCAAATTGCTTCTGATCATCCTTCTAAGTAAATTGAGTGATTTTCTTTGTTTTTTCCTTTCTTCTTTCCTTCTTTGTCCCCTCTTTTCTCCTCTTTTCCACTAAAAAGTTGTAGCCACTGTAACACTGACCTTTGCCATCTTGCAACTCAGGAAACAGACATTATGCACGCCTGTGTACACCTACACACACACACACACACACACACACACACACACACACACACACACGCACGCATTTTCAGAGGGTTGAGTTGGGGTTAGTGTTCCAGGTAGACTGTGTCCAAATACACTTAGGGGAAAAGACTAATCCATTCCAGAATCTGAAGTAGGTCCTCCCAGATGCAGAGGCAAGAGAAAGAAACAGATGGGAAAATATTAGAGGCTGAATCTCTAAGAGTCCTCCAGAAAATGGTAGGTGTTTGTATTTTATCTTGGGGCCTGGAATGACTATTTAAAAAAGTTTCCACTTAGATTAGCCCATTGCACATTACAAGGCCTTGTTTTGGCCATTTATCTGGCCAGAGATGTCACTGGTGGATTCTCTCCTTATTCTAAATGCTTGGGTGTGATGTGTTGTACCTGGTTGGCAGCTTGTTAACCTCAAGGAGCTAAGTGTCCTTTTGTCTTGCCTTGGGTTTCCTAGAGACTAATCTGAGAGGGAGATTTTCACACAGGTAATTTCTTGAGGGTGTTCTCTTCAAGAACCCCTGTGTGGGAGTGATAACAGAGAGAAAGATGGGCTCAACAGAAGCACAGGATGCCTGGATCCCCAAGGCACGCCAGACTTGTTCTTGCTTGGGTCTGGGCTCCAAACAGTCAGCACTTGTCAGTGGGCACTCCCAGGAAGAGAGCATGACCTCCTAAATGTTTCCAGAAAGAATGTACCTGTAGGCCACAGAAGCTTTCAGAAGGGTGAAGCTGCAATCTCCTTACACTGACTGTGACACTCAGGCACTTGTCAGTCATCAGCCTTACAGTTAACATATTATAATAGTAACTTGTTGGAGCCCTTTTTCTCTGTGTCACTCACTTGACAGAATCCTCCTGCAGGGCTATTAAATTTATGACTTTGAAGTTTCTCATCTAATACTCAAGGTCAGGTGACTACTTTGCAATTCTGCAGCAAATGAGCATGAACATTGACATTCGAAGAATATTCAGTGCCATGGGATTGCTATGATAGACTTGTCGAATCACATTTTCTGCTTACTATATATTATGTATAACATTGCATAAAGTTGTTATCTATATAGCATATTACCTTTAGTATTTGAAGTATTGATTCATGAAATGTCTTACAAATGGAAGTATGCTGGTGGGTTAAGAGTGGCATCGTAGGGCTCAACCTCTGTGCCCGCCATTTTGGGCAAGGGTACCCAGTTCATGATCCTGTCTGGGTACTCCTCCTGGAGTGGGTCAGTTGGAAATTCTGGAGGTAGTCACAGTTCTCTGCCTTCTTCCTCACAGAGTCCAACAGCTCCACATGTTCCATGTAATGCCCCTTGGCCCAGCTGCTCCCAGCTCCACTCTGACCAAAAACGAAGTTGTTGGGCCTGAAGATCTGCCCAAAGGGGTTTTAGCACACTGAGTCCATGGTGGTAGGCTCTAGGTCCACAAGCACAGCATGGGGCACCTATATGCCACTGGTGACCTTGTAATGTACTTTGATGTGCTCCACCTGTAGATGGCTGTCCTGTGGTAGGATCGATGCCATTCTGGTCGCTGATTACCTCCCAGAAGTTGACGCACTGAAGTTGACACACTGAAGTTGACTGGCACACTGCCCAGCCTGCAGTTGCATGATCTCCCTCGTGGTGGCGGTGCAAGAAGTAAGACAAACTGAAGTGCAGAAGAGCAGACCAGCAGAGTGTCTTGAGTAAGTTTTTATGTATTAATGAGTAAGTTTTTGTGTATTGAAAAAATTTGCTTATTTGAACGTTCCCTGTTCCCTGTTATTTGCACGTTATTGTTTTTTCGTGGAGTTCTCTTTTTTTGTCTTTTCTTTTTTGGAACTGGGGATTGAACCCAGGGCTTGAAAAATTCAGCAAGTGCTTTGCAGCTGAGCTACACCCAGCCCATTCATTCACAAGTTGATTAACTGTCATAAATGAATCTACTATAAATATTCAAAAAAACCTGACTAATAGCATTAGTATGTTTCCACGCACTGATTAGCATAATTTTGGATTAGCGTTAGTATGCATTAATTAGCATAAATTTGGACCTATATCATTGGTCTTTCTTTCAAACCATGGTTAGCATGAGGTTGGACCAATAGCCTTGAGACAGGGCTATTTAAACCCCTAGGGAGTGCTCTGAAGAAGGGTGGTGTGGAGACGCCAGTGGGAGGGTGGCGTTCTGCTTCCTTTTAGGCCGCAGCTGCAGCAGTTCCTCTAATTAAGAAGAAACGGATGGCGAGCTGGGGGCTGCTGCCACAGCTGAAGGAGTGGACCGCAATTAGGACCTGAAACACTTCTCCCCCATGGAGACGTGCAACTTGGGCAGACCCCCACCTGCCTGTAGAAGCAGTGAGCCGCATTTCATCGCCCAACTCCGAAACACAGGTATTGTTATGGTAGATAATTTGAAACTTTTTACATTTGTCCGTTTTGATTTCTGTTAGCTAACACCAACGCGTTTTCCCGAAAGCAGTCAGGTTTGACACATGCTTCTCTTGACTCTCGCCTACTATTCAGTTGTGTTCGAGTTTGCATTCTAATTCTCTTTACTGTCCAGGTTCCTGTCATTTCCACTCAGGGACTCTGCTTCTGGAAGCTGATGTGGCGTCATGTCACAGCTCACGCCTGGGGCTGAGAGACCAAGGGCCGAGCATCCCTTAAGTGTGTTGTCAGTGTCCCTGAGCTTCTTTCCTGCCTGGCCCTGCATTCCCGACACGTCTCCCTGCCGCTCATGAGGAACCCGTGGTGTAGTCCTCCTTAGATGGTGAAGGTGGCTGCCCGTGAGCACAGGCTAAGAGTAGAGAGGGTGGAGACAAAAGTGAGGAAGTGGTTTTTTTTTACTGTAAAAATTACAGTGGACTTTTATTTATATTATCAGTATAAGATTAGTAATTTTTTTCCATGAGGTAGCCATAATAACTCTTATTTCTTTAAAAAATTAAGTTTATATTTGGTATTGTACATTCTACATTATAGAAAAGACTTGAAGAGGATACTGTGATGTGAGAGGGTAAAATACCCACCATTCAGATACACGTCTGTGTGTGCACTGGAAGTTACAGCATATTTGTATGTGTGTAATTGCTATGTAGGCTTAACTACATACTGTGTGGGGTCCAATTTTTATTTAATAAAACATGTACTACTATATTCCTTCTTACTAGAATTTTGGCCATAATTTAACATTGCATTACAAAGATTTCTGATAATAGATTGAGCCACCTCCTGATGTTTGAGTGTTTAGCATACATTTTCTGGTAAAGAGAGCATGTTTATCTCTGAATATTTCTGTGTATTGCTGACTACTCTCTTTCTGGAAGTTGAGCTGTTGGGTCAGTGTGAAGATGCTAAGGGCCCTTGGTTCGGGGAACTCCCAGAGGGCAGGGTGTGGGTGTGCTTTGTGATGAAGTCAGGGCACCCTCACTGTTGTGTGTCTGTCATAGGTAAATGCACAGAGCCAGGTACTCTTCAGAATGCATGCAGGATTCATACCAAGCAGCTGGGTAAGAAAGTTGACGCTTTGTGCAAACTCATCAGTAGATGGAGTTAAGTTCTTGTTATTTTTGAAAGCTATAACTCAGTTGCCTCCTGTGCTGTGTTATGTGGTGAGTAGATCTTTTACCCTTCAACTCATACTATTTTAAAGGTGTGTTATAATGTTTATGATGTTCCAGTGAGTGAAACATTCCACAGGAGGTGCATTTTAGCATTTTGTTCCCTTTGGTTTCCAAGGCCTCTCATATTTTCTCTGTGCAGATGAGTGGGAACCACACCTTCCTGCGCTTCTGGCAGAGTCTCCCAGGGCACCAGTTTGGATGCTCTTGTAGAGTGTGATGTTACAGTTTAGAGTACCCCTCAGATGATCTGAGGCATTTCTATATTTTATTTAATTTATTTTTCATTGTTTCTACTTAGTTATCCATGACAGCAAAATGTGTTTTGATTCATGGTACACAAATGGATTACAGCTTTTCATTTCTCTGTTTGTACATCATGTAGTCACACCATTCATGTACGTGTACATAGAGTAATGATGTTTGTCTCATTCCACCATCTTTCATTCCCTGCCAGCCCTCCGCTCACCTCATTTCTTTCTACACAATCTGGTGTTCCTCCATTCTTCCCTTAAGTCCCCCCCAATTAGTTATCAGCATCCACTTATCAGAAAAAACTTTTGGCCTTTGTTTTTTTTGGATTGGCTTATTTCACTTAGCATGGTATTCTCCAGCTCCATCTGGTTACCTGCAAATGCCATAATTTGATTCTTCTTTATGACTGAGTAATATTATTCCATTGTGTGTACACATTCTCATTATCCATCCATCTATTGAAGGGCATCTAGGTGGGTTCCACAATCTAGCTATTGTGAATTGAGGTGCTATAAACATTGGTGTGGCTTTGTCACTGATATGCTGATTTTAAGTCCTTTGGGTATAAAATGAGGAGTGGGATAGCTGGGTCAAGTAGTGGTTCCATTCCAAGTTTTCTAAGGAATCGCCACACTGCTTTCCAGAGTGGCTCCACCAGTCTGTGTTCCCTCTAGCAATGTATGAGTGTACCTTTTCCCCCACATCCTCACCAACATTTATTGTGGCTTGCATTCTTGGTAATTGCCATTCTGATTGGACTAAGATGAAATCTTAGATTTGATTGGCATTTCTCTAATTGCTAGAGATGTTGAACTATTTTTATATATTTATCGATCAATTTTATATCTTCTGTGAAGTGTCTGTTCATTTCCTTAGCCCATTTATTGATTGGGTTAATTGGTTTTTTGGTGTTAAGTTTTTTGAGTTCTTTATATATCCTTGAGATTAATGTTTTATTTGAGGTGCATGTGGTAAAGATTTTCTCCCAATCTGTAGTCTCTCTCTTCACATTATTGATTGTTTCTTTTGCTGACAATAAGCTTTTTACTTTGAATCCACCCCATTAATTGATTCTTGATTTAACTTCTTCCCCCTTAGGGGTCTTTTGGAAGTCAGATCCTAGGCCATCATGGTGAAGATTTGGGCCTACTTTCTTTTCTAGTAGGAGCAGGGTTTCTGTTCTAGTCCCTAAGTCTTTGATCCACTGTGAGTTGAATTTTATACAGGGTGAGAGATAAAGGTTTATTATCATTTTGCTACATGTAGCCAATTTCCATTTTTCCCAGCACCATTTGTTGAAGGGGCTATCTTTTCTCCAGTGAATGTTTTTGGTGCCTTTGTCTAGTATAACTGTATTTATGTGAGTTTGTCTGTGTCTTCTGTTTTGTACCATTGGTCTACCTGTCTATTTTGGTGTCAGTACCATGCCATTTTTATTATTATACCTCTTCTATTATCATAGTTTGAGGTCTGGTATTTTGATGCCTCTTGCTTCACTTTTCTTGCTAAGGATTGCTTTGGCTATTCTTGGTCTCTTATTTTTCCAAATGAATTTCATGATTGCCTTTTTTAGTTTCATGAAGAATGTCATTGGGATTTAAATAGGAATTGCATTAAATTTGTATAAACCTTTTTGTATTATGGCCATTTTGATGATATTAACTCTGCCTATCCAGGAGCATGGGAGGTATTCCCATCTTCTAAGGTTTTCTTCATTTTCCTTCTTTAGTGTTCTGTAGTTTTCATTGTAGAGGTCTTTCACCTCTTTTGTTAGAGTGATTCCCAAGGTTTTTAAAATTTTTTAATTTTTTTTTTTGAGGCTACTGTGAATGAGGTAGTTCTCTCTTTCAGTGGATACATTGCTGATGTATAGGAATGTATTTGATTTATGGGTATTGCTTTTCCTGCTACTTTGTTGAATTAATATATTCTAGAAATTTTTTTCATGGAATTTTTTGGTCTTCTAAATATAGAATCAAGTCATCAGCAAGTAGTGATAATTTGAGTTCTTTATCTGTTTGTGTACCTTTAATTTCTTTCTTCTGTCTTATTTGTCTGGCTAGTTTCAAGGACCATGTTGAATAAAAGTGGTGAAAGAGAGCACCCTTGTCTTGTTCCAGTTTAGGGGGAATGCTTTCAATTTTCCTTGGTTTAGAATTATGTTGGCCTTGGGTACGGAAAGCCGCTGCTTGCTGCTGGGGCTGCTTCAAGTGGCTCTGCTTACGGAAAACCATGGATTCTTTGCCTGGCTTGCTCCAAGCGGCTCCATAGCCGCTTCTCTTACGGCCCGACCAGCGGGACGAAAGACACGTACACTTCAGAGGTTCATGAAGCAGCTTCCCCTTTATTCAAATAACACCCTCAATATATAAGCAGTCTCATGCATAAGCAATTGTAACCAGATATGTCCATCCAATCCTGTTAAAGGTCAAGCGATCACTTGCTCGAGCATACATGTAAAGTATATCTGTCCACGCGCTAGGCAGCTGAACTGATTATCATACAGCCAATTGTAAACGTGTCCTGCCGTTCTCCAGGCATAATTAGGACGCTGTTTGCTCTCTGCCAGTCGCCATCTTTAGATGCACGTGGCGTAACCCTGGGCCCTGGGTTTTGCCTGCCACAACTCCCCCTTTCTGTTTATAAAAGGACAGTGCCTGTCTTTGGTTGTCCACGGCAGAGCAACATCCTTACCCGTCATTGGACAATGAGGCTCTAGCCCTCATTTCCTGTCTTAGGTTGGTATGAGCTCCCCATGAATCTTACCCATCATTGGCTACCTGTCCAGCATATTTAAGCAGACTTGGGGGGATGGGCCAGCATCAGTTGCGACGAGAACTTGGTGAATAATGGCTGTTTCTCTGCGCGGATGTATATGCATTTGTATATGCACAGGACAGATACAACACACAAGAGACCTCCCCTGGACAAAAACCCAAACCATTCTTTTCCCCATAGAACAGTGGACTGTAGAAATGTGGCCAAATGTTGTAAAAATAGGAGGATATAGAATAGAGGAGTTGGTAAGGGGTACAGGATAGGGCCACATCTTCACAATTGGCGATCGTGCATCCTGTGGGAAAACACTAACAGACCCTCGGGTCCAGATTAATACCGGATCTGGGCCTTTCCATTGTCCTGATAGAATGTCCTTCCAGAGCACTTGAGGTAGATGCTTTTTATTAGGCTCTGAATGATGGTCAGCAGCCGATCAGCCCTCAGAATCAAGATTTAAAAAATTTAAAATGAACAAGACAACAATTTGTCTTTTGGGGATCTGTATGATACCCCTATTCCCCCTTTTTGTTTATAAAGCATGTTTTGAACTGTTAAATGGGCACGCTCAACAATGCTTTGTCCAGTAGGATTATAGGGAACTCCTGTGACATGTTGAATATCAAAGGTGGAACAAAATTGTTTAAAGGCCTGGGACGTATATCCAGGACCATTATCTGTTTTAATTTGTTTGGGAACTCCTAGGATGGAGAAAGAGTGTAAACAGTGTGTTATTACATCTTTGGTTTTTTCTCCAGTAAGAGCAGAGGCCATAATAAATCCTGAAAAGGTATCAATAGACACATGAATGAATTGTAGTTTTCCAAATTCTGAATAATGAGTTACATCCATTTGCCAAATATGATTGGGCTGAAGCCCTTTTGGATTTACTTCTAATGAGGGGTTAGGAATAAGTGTAACACATTTAGCACAAGACTTGACTGTGTCCCGAGCTGTTGCCTTAGTAATTTTATAGCATGTGCGTAGAGTGGAAGCATTTACGTGAAATCTGAAATGAAGTATTTTTGCATTTTCAAGCGTATTAAAGATGTGTGGGTCTCTGGTGGCCATTGTGTAAACTTAAAGGACCTGGAAGGCCAGTATGAGCCCGAACATGCCCAATAAAAAAAGGATTTTTCTGTCCCAAATAAGTTTTTGTAAACTTTGCAAATATTTAGTAATAGTGGAGGTGAGGGAAATCATACCAGTTAATTCTAAATTTTGAACAGCATTAACAACGTATTTGTTATCAGAGAATAGGTTAAAAGGCTCATGGTGGGTTTTGAATACTTCTATAGCTACTAATAGTTGTGTTTGTTGTGCAGAGAGAGTATTAAACAACAATGTTTCTGTAACATTATCTGTAGTAATAGCATCCGTACCATTTTTTGATCCCTCAGTAAATATAAGGGTAGCTCCTGTAATAGGTTCTTTTTGGGTGACTTTAGGAAAAATTATAGGATGTTGACTCCAAAATTGGAGAAGAGGATCAGATGGCAAATGATTGTCAAGCACAGCAGAAGTACTAGTAAAGACTACAGCCCATGAATTTGAATTATTAATAAGATATTGTATCTGATCAGTAGTTGAGGGATGTGATCCAAAGGTGGAAAGGGATACTTTTAATGCCTTAAGAATTAATTCTGCACCGGGGATCTGGTTGAGGGGGTAGAAGACTGGTGCGCAGGAGCAGCCCCCGCTCCCGCCCCAGGAGGCACCAAGGGCGGGGGCCTCAGCAAATGGCTTTCTTGCTGGCCGCTTGCGGAGGTTTGGATTCAGGATTTGTTCCTAGTGTCCAGGACTTTGACAAGAAACTGACAGAGGCAGATGCTTACCTATAAATCTTGATAGAACAACTAAAGCTTTTTGATGACAAGCTTCAAAACTGTAAAGATGATGAACAGAGAAAGAAAATCGAGACTCTCAAAGAGACAACAAATAGCATGGTAGAATCAATTAAACACTGCATTGTGTTGCTGCAGATTGCTAAAAGTACTATTAATCCTGTAGATGCAATATATCAACCTAGTCCCTTGGAACCTGTAATCAGCACAATGCCTTCCCAGACTGTCTTACCTCCAGAACCAGCTCAGTTGTGTAAGTCAGAGCAGCGTCCGTCTTCCCTACCTGTTGGACCTGTATTAGCTACCTTGGGACATCATCAGACTCCAACACCAAATAGTACAGGCAGTGGGCATTCACCACCTAGTAGCAGTCTAACTTCTCCAAGTCATGTCAACTTGTCTCCAAATACAGTCCCAGAGTTCTCTTACTCTAGCAGTGAAGATGAATTCTATGATGCTGATGAATTCCATCAGAGTGGCTCATCCCCAAAGCACTTAATAGATTCTTCTGGATATGCCTCAGTCTTGACACACAGCAGTTTGGGAAATAGCCTAAAGTGCCCAGACACCACAGAATCACTGAATTCTTCCATGTCCAATGGGACAAGTGATGCTGACCTTTTTGATTCACATGACGACAGAGACGATGATGGGGAGGCAGGGTCAGTGGAGGAGCACAAGAGTGTTATCATGCACCTCTTGTCACAGGTTAGGCTTGGAATGGATCTTACTAAGGTAGTTCTTCCAACATTTATTCTTGAAAGAAGATCTCTTTTAGGAATGTATGCAGACTTTTTTGCACATCCGGACCTGTTTGTGAGCATTAGTGACCAGAAAGATCCCAGGGATCGAATGGTTTAGGTTGTGAAATGGTACCTCTCGGCGTTTCATGCAGGAAGGAAAGATCAGTTGCCAAAAAGCCATACAACCCCATTTTGGGTGAAATCTTTCAGTGTCACTGGACATTACCAAATGACACTGAAGAGAACACAGAGCTAGTTTCAGAAGGACCAGTTCCCTGGGTTTCCAAAAACAGTGTAACATTTGTGGCTGAGCAGGTTTCCCATCATCCACCCATTTCAGCCTTTTATGCTGAATGTTTTAACAAGAAAATCCAATTCAATGCTCATATCTGGACTAAATCAAAATTCCTTGGGATGTCAATTGGGGTGCACAACATAGGACAAGGCTGTGTCTCGTGTCTAGACTATGATGAGCATTACATTCTCACGTTCCCTAATGGTTATGGAAGGTCTATCCTCACAGTGCCCTGGGTGGAACTAGGAGGAGAATGCAATATTAATTGCTCCAAAATGGGTTATAGTACAAATATTGTCTTCCACACTAAACCTTTCTATGGAGGTAAGAAACACAGAATCACTGCTGAGATTTTTTCTCCGAATGATAAGAAGTCTTTTTGCTCGATTGAAGGAAATGGTGTAATGTATGCAAAATATGCAACAGGGGAAAATACGGTCTTTGTAGATACCAAGAAGTTGCCTATAATCAAGAAGAAAGTGAGGAAGTTGGAAGATCAAAATGAGTATGAGTCTCACTGCCTTTGGAAAGATGTCACTTTCAATTTAAAAATCAGAGACATTGATGCAGCAACTGAAGCAAAGCACAGACTTGAAGAAAGACAAAGAGCAGAAGCCCGAGAAAGGAAAGAGAAGGAAATTCAGTGGGAGACAAGGTTATTCCATGAAGATGGAGAATGCTGGGTTTATGATGAACCATTATTGAAACGTCTTTGTGCTGTGAAGCATTAGGTTGGGAAACACAAAAGTTTACACCTGATGACCAGGGCAAGTTGTCCTAAATAAGCAACAATCTTCCTTTGGGAGAACCTATCACTCCCTCCTTATTGCAGTGGTCATATCTCAGGGATACTGGACTTTCTGATGAACAATTAAAGCCGGAAAAGCTTCCCTTTCTCTATGGCAGTTAAGATTTTGACTTCAGTCCTGAGAAAATGTTAGGTTTTGAAACAAGATGTCTGCTCCTTTTCCAGACCCCATGCTTTGAAAAGTTTCACACTCTGCACTCTTGTTCTGCTGTTGAGACATGACATGCAAACTCCTACTTACTTACTTCCTGGTTCATATAATCTCTTGGGTTCTATATATACAAATATATACACATAAAAATATACTTGATGGCAGATTTTTCATAAATATTCCATCTGTTGTAAATATTGGTACCTCAGAGTTGTTTTAGAAAATTAGTGCAATGTATTAAAATCATGGTTTTAATCAAAAATCATGTATTAAAATCATGGTTTCACCTATGATAACTTTTATTTTGGAAATGAACTATTATTAAATTGTATCTAAACCTGGATTACAGTTGAATTATACTCCGTGCTTCTTAAGGCTTCATAAAGTAATTTTTCCAACCTTTAAAAAAAAAAAAGAATTAATTCTGCCACAGATTCAGTAAACAAGGCTAAGACCTTGTTAGGGGCATAATTCATGTGTACCCATAGAATAGGACCCTTTTGCCAAAACACTCCTGTGGGTAACTTATTTGTGGCCAAGACAATGAATGATAAAGGCTTAGTTAGGTCAATATGATCAAGATGAGCCTTTTCCATAGCTGTTTCAACAAGCTTGAGAGCTGTTCGAGCCTTAGGGGTAAGCACTTGCTTAGAAAGAGGGTCAGAATCACCTTTAAGAATATCAAACAGGGGGCCCAAACTTGAGGTGGGTAAATGAAGGTAAGGTCTAATCCAATTAATATCACCCAAAAGGTTTTGAAAATCATTTAAAGTTCTAAGCTCATCCACCTGAATGGTAATTTTTGCGGGTTTAACCATAGTTTGATTTATGATAGATCCCAGGAAGTTTTTGGTGTCTGTCATTTGTACTTTATTAATGGCAATATGTAAGCCCCATCTTTCAAGTGACTTTAGTAAGGAATTATAACATTGCTCTAAGACAGGTTTTTCCTTATGAGCTAGCAAAATATCATTCATATAAGGATAGATTAAAAGTTGAGGGTTAATTTGTTGATACACACCGGGGTGGAAATTAATCTGATTACCTTGCCCTTCATATGGTCCTTGGCCTGTCAGCATGTTTAGATTCCACTGAGGATGCCCGCAACTGCATTACATCGGGCAGTATCAGAACATAACTCCTGGTCAGCCACCTTCCATTTTAATATGGCTGCACTTTTGTTAGGTTTGGAAGCCATACCCAATCCCCTTAAAGTCTGATCTGCCTGTTGAAGTGGCCAGGCTTTTGGCCATTCTGTAATTTTGATAATACTTTTGTCAGCCCCAGTATCTAAGCCCTCAAAACTTTTGCCTTCTATCACTAACTTTATCATAGGCCTATCTTTTAAACCCCATGTTAACATGACCATATTTTGGCCAGTAGAACCTAACCCTTTATTTCCCCTAATAATACTTTTTGATGGATATTGATCATAGCAACTGGGTAAGACCAACAATTGTGCTATGCAATCACCCTGAGCTATTATTGCTATACCTCTTGGTGAAGAAGCAAGGATTTTTATTTCTCCTGTAAAATCAGGGTCTATAACTTCAGGGACAATATTTAATCCTTTTAAAGCAGAAGAACTCTTCCCCAGAACTAGTCCCACTGTTCCTTTAGGTAATGGGCCGACAACCGAAGTTGGTATTGGCTGTATTCCCATCTCTGGAGTTAATTCTGCTCTGGCGGAGGCACAGAGGTCTAAACATCTACTTTCTCTTTCAGAAGCTTGACTTGATCGTTCCTTTTTTTTTACAGTTTTTAATATCTTTTCCCCTTCTCTTAACTGTTTTTGAAATTTTGGTTTTTTGGAAGTCAGACAGAAAAGAACTAATGTCACAACAACAGCAGCAACAACAACAAACAGAAACCAAACAAGGAAAGGTAACACAATTAACTTAAACATATTTGTTATAGGACGTCCTGTGCTGTCTCTTGGGACAGCCTTTCAATATATTCTCTCTCTAAGAGAATCTTCAGTTAATATTCCCTCTCTAGGGGAACCTTCTGTTAAAACCTTAAGGCCACCGTTTCCTCAAATAGGGAAACCTTCTCGTTAATTACGCTAGCGAAACTGTCTTTTATTTATCTGAGCGCTCACCAACTCCCGGTTCGATCCTCGTTTGATTGCAGTCAGGGCTACCACTTACAGAAAGCCGCCGCTTGCCGCCGGGGCTGCTTCAAGCAGCTCTGCTTACGGAAAACCGCGGCTTCTTTGCCCTGCTTGCTCCAAACGGCTCCATAGCCGCTTCTCTTACGGCCCGACCAGCGGGACGAAAGACACGTACACTTCAGAGGTTCATGAAGCAGCTTCCCCTTTATTCAAATAACACCCTCAATATATAAGCAGTCTCATGCATAAGCAATTGTAACCAGATATGTCCACCCAATCCTGTTAAAGGTCAAGCGATCACTTGCTCGAGCATACATGTAAAGTATATCTGTCCACGCGCTAGGCGGCTGAACTGATTATCATACAGCCAATTGTAAATGCGTCCTGCCGTTCTCCAGGCATAATTAGGGCGCCGTTTGTTCTCTGCCAGTTGCCATCTTTAGATGCATGTGGCGTAACCCTGGGCCCCGGGTTTTGCCTGCCACACTTGGGTTTAGCATATATGGCTTTTCTGATGTTGAGGTATGTTCCTATTCTCCCTAGTTTTTCTCATGTTTTGAAAATGAAGGGGTGCTGTATTTTGTCAAATACTTTCTCTACATTTATTGAGATGATCATATGATTCTTGTTTTTAATTCTATTGATATGATGAATTACATTTATTGATTTCCATATGTAGAACCAACTCTGCATCCCTGTGCTGAGCCCACTTGATTGCGGTGTACTATCTTTTTAATATGTTTTTGTATGCAATTTGCCAGAATTTTGTTGAGAATTTTTTCATCTGTGTTCATCAGGGATATTGGTCTGAAGTTTTCTTTCCTTGATAGGTCTTTGTCTGGTTTTGGTATTGGGTGATATTATCCTCATAGAATGAGTTTGGAAGGGTTCCCACCTTTCTGTTTCATGGAATAATTTGAAGAGTATTGATATTAATTCTTTGAAGATCTTGTAGAACTTGGCTGAGAATTTGTCCCGTCGTGGGCTTTTCTTGGTTGGTAGCCTTTTGAAGGTGTTTTTCTGTTTAATTACTTGAAATTTTTCTATTTTAATTGTGTGTGACCTCCTGATTGAGGTTTAGGTAGGTCATATCCTCTACAAATTTGTTTACGTCTTCAATATTTTCTACTTTATTGAAATATAAGTTTCAAAATAGTTTCCAATTATCTTTTGTATTTCAGCTGTGTCTGTTTTGATATTTCATTTTTCATTGCATATTTTGGAAATTTGGGTTTCTTTTTCTCTTAGTGTGGCTAGGGGTTTTATCAGTTTTGTTGATTTTTTTCAAAAAACAAAACTTCAACTACTGAACTTAGGAGAAAATACCAATGAAATAGTGTCTAAGGAATATGGCTCTTCCTCATAACTTAAGCTATAATTTTTAAATATTTAAATAAATATATACATAAGAAATATATTTAGGAATATAGAGTTAACTTCCTAAGTCATAATTGTGTTTTAAAATTCCCCCAATTGCTAACATATATTTAATAGGCAATTCTTTGATTCATATATTAGTATCGTGAGAATTTCAGACTGATTGCATTTTTTTCTTTTGATTACATTTTATTTTTTACAAGACACTTGTTTATGACAGGAAAAAACTGAAAAATTTGTAGTTTTGATGACAGGTCTAGATTCCCATGCTAAATTGACAACATAATAACAGCCCAAATCCCTACTATGTGTCAAGCATTATTCTAAGTGTTTCTCATGTATGGTTTTATTAATACCTGTCTCAACAACCCTACAGAACAGGTACTACCTTATTATATAGATTAGGAAACCGAAGCATAAAGGGGTTAAGTAACAAAAATAAGCAGTCAATGTGGGTAGTTCTCTCTAATCCCTTATAAGGGAAGCTTTCTCAATTCTAGTACTTACTGCTGACATTTTGGACAAGATAATCATCTGTTGTAGGGAGCTGTTCTGTGCATTGTGGGATGTTTAGCACAACCCCTCAATTGTAACGCTCGTGCCTAGCATGGCCCAAGTGCTGAAGTCCTCTCTAGTTGAATTAATCAAAAATGTCTGCAGACAAGTGTCTCTATTGTGAAATATCGTCAGGGAGAGGGAACTGCCCTCAGGTGAGAATCAGTGAGACAAGATAACAATTTTATCACATTGTAGAAGCAAATGATGAATGAACAATTGACCTGAAATTAGTTTTTCTCAATTTAAAATTATTAACTGCAAGCCGGTAACATATTCATACATGGATAGTTCAGAATTGTAATCTCCTAAGTCATGTAATTAAAGGAACCATATATTTTATAATTCAAAACCACAAGGTATGGGGTTGGGTTGTAGCTCAGTGGTACAGTGCTTGCCTAAAATGTGTGAGGCACTGGATCTCATTCGCAGCATCACGTAAAAATAAGTAAATAAAACAATAACGTCCAATGACAAGTAAAAAACTATATATTAAAAAACCCCACAAGGTACAAAGTTGATAATGCACGGTTATGTTGTTTAATATGAAAATAAGGGAGATCTTTATATTTCATCCAAACTTTAAAAACAGTCACCTCTGGTAAATGGGAGTAAGTACTTTAAATATTTTTGTATTGTAGTTAACATTTTTCTTTTCTGCTTTTTGCCTTTGTTTACACTGCTGGTGGTGGAGCCCCAAACTCTACCACTGAGCTACATCCCCAGCCCCAATTTTTTTTCTTTTTAAATGTTGTATTAAATTTTTACCAAGCAATCTTTTGTTTTTACTGTTTTTTTTTTTTTTCCTTGCAGAGGGGTGCTAGGGATTACCCAGTACCACCCCATTCAAACCGGGGTACTTTACTACTGAGGTACACCCCAGTTCTTTTGGCTTTGAGACAGGATTTGAATAAGTTGCTGAGACTGGCCTTGACCTTGAGATCTGCCTCAGCCTCCTGACTCAGTGGGATTGCCAGCATGCGCCACCATGCCCGGGTTTACTAGGCTTTTTAAAAACCAAATTTTAGGAAAACTTTTTTCTTTTCAACGTTAATATCTCAGTTACAGTGATGAAGTGAGCTGTTTTTCACGTTTCTCATTATGTTGTTAAATGCTAATACAGGAAATAGAAAAAAATTCATGATTGAAAATCATGAAAAAAAATCCTCATTACTTAAGCATGCATTTGAAAGCTAGCAAACTGAATAATAATGAAGAGAACACTGGAGGTGACTGTTTTAAAAAATGCTACTTAATGATATATAAAGATGGGGCACAGTTTTCTATTCAAAGAATTCTTTGTAACCAATTTAATCAATATATTTTGTCACTGCCTAATTATAACAAGGTTTCTTTTTTCATATTCTTTTGATTATTTTCTTTTCTGAAAACCTTCAAAGAAAGAACAGAGTAAAAAAGATTCCTCTATTCACTAGACGTTATCATTAATATTCTCATTGTCATCTTTATTTCCTTTTCTCCATTTTCCTACTTGCTTTTTCTGCTTATTGACCAAGATGTACACATCATAGTGTTTGTTCTTCTTTTAGTCAAATCTTCCATTTTGCTTCATAAATTTAATGTTTATAAGATTTATATTCAAGTCATGCTTATAGTTCTGTCAGAATAATATCATGTAACGTAATATAATTCTTCATTCTTTTTAATCCCACAATGGTTTTGTACCATATCAGTTGGCAACTAAATTTTTTGTGTGTTTAACTGCTTCTTTATCACCACTGCCTTTATTGAGGGCCTTTTTTTCTCAAGTGTTTAGTCTCTCTGTACTTTGGTTCCTTTTAATTGTTCAAGTAATATACGAAGAAATAAATATATTTTCTTCTAAGCCATATCCTTTCAACAAAAGTGAATTAACAGTGTGGTACATATGTTTATAGACTATTTAAACAATTTATTTATTTTAATATGAGTACATGTGGAAATGTTATACTTTATATTATACTATCATTAAGTAATTTCCTTGTATGAAAACAGAACTCCTAATTAATGCCTGCTTCCATCCAGTCACATGCATTTTTGTTGGGCTTTATTGTACTATTTCCATACAAATAGGTTGCTTAATACTAGTTTTATAAAGTATTTGGCTTATTATTGAAAAAACTAAAATTGAGACTACCACAGTAGAAAACACATACTCTTTTAACATAAAAATATAGAAATAGAGAACTGAAACTAAAATTATAATGGTATTAAAAGTTTAACAAAATTTTGTCCATGAGTATTAACATATTATTTACAATGATCAAGGAAAGAAGCTTTGCTTTTTAATTTTCTGCTGTGTCTGTGTGTGTGTGTGTGTGTGTGTGTGTGTGTGTGTGTGTGTGTGTGCGCATACATACAGATACACGAGTTTTTGCAATACTGGAGATTGATCCTAGGGATGCTCTCTGTCTGAGCCCTTTTTTTTGTTTTATTTTGAGACAGGGTCTTACTAAGTTGCCCAGGCTGACCTTGAACTTGAAATCCCCTTGCCTCAGCCTCCTATGTAGCTGGGATTACAGGTATGTGCCTACATGCCTGACATATTTATATAATTTTTAATAACTATTGAAGTATGATTTACACACAATTAGTCACCTGTTCAAAGTACATAGTGATGCCAAGTAAATTTAGTAAATTTAAGTCATACAAAGTCAATACAAAACAGTTTTAGAATATTTCCATTAATCAAATTCCAGAAGGCTGTATAGATTTGCATTTTCTCCACACTTTATATAAGTGAAGGGATGAGGTTTTTCTGATATGCTCAAGTGTCAGAATTGATAGCAAAAAAATTCTTTTTTTAGCAGAAATATTTTGCTGCTAAAATTCTTTCTAAAACCTATTTACAAATTTTGTTAATTTGGTAAGGGCAGCGTGAACATAACTGAACTCCTTTTCCTCTTTTCTTTCCTTCCTTCTCTCCTTTTCTTCCTTTCACAAATTTACACTTTTAGAGTATTCAGTTATCTTCACTCTCAATAGACCAGTTTCTGGGTATAGTATACACAGATGGTATGAGGAATGTGCTTTCCTGTTTCGACTCCATTACCTATCCTGACATTCAACATATGAAAATATCATATCCTTGAGATGTTTTAGTTTCTTCTAAATGTGGAGTACATTTCAAAAAATATTGATGAAGAGTCTATTTAATACACACACGTATCCTTAAATTTGGAATTCTAAAATTTGGTTTTCTTCCAAAATGTTTGATGTCACTTATCTTTCTCTCACAGTACACAAAAAATTTTGTAGTAAATCCTGTTTATTTCTTGAAAAGTACACTCCAAATCTGATTAAAACTCCCATTGATACCTTGTGTCATTGCCAATATGTTTTAAGCAACCATAATTTTTTGCCTGGTTCATTATAAAACCTATTTTGCATTTCAGCTCCAGCTTGGCATCTACCCTTAGCAGTCTCTTCTTAGCACAGCAGCCAGACTAAAAGGAAACACAGATCCAGTCAAAAGCCTCCAATAGTTTTCCATTTTACTCAGATCAAAAGCCGAAGTCCTTAGTGGGGGCATCTTGGGAATTACAGTTAACATCTTCAACATTTAACTTGTGACACTACTAACCATTTAAGAATATAACTAAAATAGATATTAAACAGGAAAGAAAAATGAACTCATATTGTTATACTATAAAACAAGGATGACAGCAACAACAAAAACTAAATGACTGGGAGTGTATTTCAGTGGTAAAGTACCTGCCAAGCAAGTACAAAGCACTGACTTCAATCCCCAACACCACCAGAAGCAAGCAAACAAAAACCAAGTAAGTGCAAAACCAGGCAGTAATGGAGGTACTGAGGAACAAAAACACAAGCTACCGAAAACACGAAAGGACAGTGTCAAGAAAAGAAATACAGAAGGGTGAAAATATGTGCAAATCATATGAGTATGTATAAGAAGTTACTATCCTGAATATATAAAGAACTCCCACAACAAAAAGAATAATCCAACTTTAAAACAGGCAAAGGACTTGAATACAATTCTTTAAAGAAGATACACAAATGGCTATTAAGTATATGAAAAGATGCTCAACTTATTAATCATTAAGAAAATGCAAACCAAAACTATCACTTCACAGCTAGAATGGTTATATTTTTAAAAGTAGAAAATAACAAATGTTTGTGAGGATGTGGAAAAATCTGAAAAGCTTATACTTTAATGTTTTTTTTTTTTTTCATTTTTTTTTATTGTAAACAAATGGGATACATATTGTTTCTCTGTTTGTACATGGCGTAAAGGCATACCATTTGTGCAATCATAAATTTACATAGAGTAATGTTGTTTGATTCATTCTGTTATTTTTTCCCTTCCCCCCACCTCTCCCACCCCTCTTTACCCTCTATACGGTACTTCCTTCCTCCATACTTGCCCCCCTCCCTAACCCTAACTCTAACCCTAACACTAACCCTTCCCTCCCCCCCCCATTATGTGTCATCCTCCACTTATTAGCGATATCATTCGTCCTTTGGCTTTTTGAGATTGGCTTATCTCACTTAGCATGATATTCTCCAATTGCATCCATTTGCCTGCAAATGCCATAATTTTATCATTCTTTAAGGCTGAGTAATATTCCATTGTATATATACACCACAGTTTCTTTATCCACTCATCAATTGAAGGGCATCTAGGTTGGTTCCACAGTCTGGCTATTGTGAATTGAACAGCTATGAACATTGATGTGGCTGTATCTCTGTAGTATGCTGATTTTAAGTCCTTTGGGTATAGGCCAAGGAGTGGGATAGCTGGGTCAAATGGAGGGTCCATTCCAAGTTTTCTAAGGAATCTCCACACTGCTTTCCAGAGTGGCTGCACTAATTTGCAGCCCCACCAGCAACGTATGAGTGTACCTTTCTCCCCACATCCTCGCCAACACCTGTTGTTGCTCGTATTCTTGATAATCGCCATTCTAATTGGGGTGAGATGGAATCTTAGGGTGGTTTTGATTTGCATTTCTCTTATTACTAGAGATGTTGAGCATTTTTCCATATGTTTGTTGATTGCTTGTAGATCTTCTTCTGTGAAGTGTCTATTCATTTCCTTAGCCCATTTGTCGACTGGATTATTTGAATTCTTGGAGTAGAGTTTTTTGAGTTCTTTATAGATTCTGGAGCTTAGTGCTCTATCTGAAGTATGATTGGCAAAGATATTCTCCCACTCTGTAGGCTCTTTCTTCGCATTGCTGATAGTTTCCTTTGCTGAGAGAAAGCTTTTTAGTTTGAATCTATCCCAGTGGTTGATTCTAGCTTTTATTTCTTATGCTATGGGAGTCCTGTTAAGGAAGTCTGATCCTAGACCAACAAGGTGAAGATTTGGACCTACTTTTTCTTCTATAATCTGCAGGGTCTCTGGTCTGATTCCGAGGTCCTTAATCCATTTTGAGTTTAGTTTCGTGCATGGTGAGAGATATGGGTTTAGTTTCATTCTGTTGCATATGGATTTCCAATTCTCCCAGCACCATTTGTTGAAGAGGCTATCTTTTCTCCATTGCATATTTTTGGCCCCTTTGTCTAGTATGAGAAAATTGTATTTATTTGGGTTTGTGTCCGTGTCCTCTATTCTGTACCATTGATCTACCTTTCTATTTTGATACCAATACCATGCCGTTTTTGTTACTATTGCTTTGTAGTAGAGTTGAAGATCTGGTATTGCAATACCCCCTGTTTCACTCTTCCTGCTAAGGATTGCTTTAGCTATTCTGGGTTTCTTATTCTTCCAGATGAATTTCATAATTGCCTGCTCTATTTCTGTAAGGTACGTCATTGGGATTTTAATTGGAATTGCATTGAATTTGTATAGCACTTTTGGTAGTATGGCCATTTTGACAATATTAATTCTTCCTATCCAAGAACATGGAAGATCTTTCCATCTTCTAAGGTGTTCTTTAATTTCTTTCTTTAGTGTTGTATAGTTCTCATTGTAGAGGTCTTTCACCTCTTTTGTGAGATTGATTCCCAAGTATTTTATTTTTTTCGAGGCTATTGTGAATGGGGTAGTTTTCCTAATTTCTCTTTCTGAAGATTCATCACTTATGTATAAAAATGCGTTGGATTTATGGGCATTGATCTTGTAACCTGCTACTTTACTGAAATCACTTATGAGTTCTAAGAGTTTTCTGGTGGAATTTCCAGGTTCCTCTAAATATATAATCATGTCATCAGCGAACAGGGATAGTTTGAGTTCTTCTTTTCCAATTCGTATCCCTTTTATTTCTTTGGTTTGTCTAATTGCTCTGGCCAGAGTCTCAAGAACGATGTTGAATAGAAGTGGTGAAAGAGGGCATCCCTGCCTTGTTCCAGTTTTTAGGGGGAATGCTTTCAGCTTTTCACCATTTAGAATGATATTAGCCATGGGCTTAGCATAAATGGCCTTTACAATATTAAGGAATGTTCCCACTATCCCTATTTGTTCTAGTGTTTTGAGCATGAAGGGGTGCTGTATTTTATCAAATGCTTTTTCTGCGTCTATTGAAATAATCATGTGATTCTTGACTTTAAGTCTATTAATATGGTGAATTACGTTTATTGATTTCCTGATGTTGAACCAACCTTGCATCCCTGGGATGAAACCCACTTGATCATGGTGCACTATCTTTTTAATATGTTTTTGTATGCGATTTGCTAAAATTTTGTTGAGAATTTTTGCGTCGATGTTCATTAAGGATATTGGTCTGAAATTTTCTTTCCTTGATGAGTCTCTGTCTGGTTTAGGTATCAGTGTGATATTGGCTTCATAGAATGAGTTTGGGAGGGTTCCCTCCTCTTCTATTTTATGGAATACTTTGAGAAGTATTGGAATGAGCTCTTCCTTAAAGGTTTTGTAGAACTCGGCTGAGAACCCATCTGGTCCCGGACTTTTCTTTGTTGGTAGGCTTTTGATGACTTCTTCTATTTCAGTACTTGAAATTGGTCTATTTAAATTGTTTATGTCCTCCTCATTCAGTTTAGGCAATTCATATGTCTCTAGAAACCTGTTGATGTCTTCGAAATTTTCTATTTTGTTGGAGTATAGATTTTCAAAATAGCTTCTAATTATGTTTTGTATTTCCATCCTGTCTGTAGAGATATTTCCTTGTTCATTCCGAATTTTAGTGATTTGGGTTTTCTCTCGTCTTCTCTTTGTTAGTGTGGCTAAAGGTTTATCAATTTTGTTTATTTTTTCGAAGAACCAACTATTTATTTTGTCAATTTTTTGTATTGTTTCTTTTGTTTCAATTTCATTGATTTCAGCTCTGAGTTTAACAATTTCCTGTCTTCTACTACTTTTGGTGCTGTTCTGTTCTTCTTTTTCTAAGGCTTTGAGCTGTAGTGTTAGGTTGTTTATTTGTTGAGTTTTACTTCTTTTATTAAATGCGCTCCATGAAATAAATTTCCCTCTAAGTACTGCTTTCATAGTGTCCCAGAGGTTTTGATATGATGTTTCTTTGTTCTCATTTACCTCTAAGAATTTTTTAATTTCCTTCCTAATATCTTCTGTTATCCATTCATCATATAATAGCATATTGTTTAATCTCCAGATGTTGGAATAGTTTCTGTGTTTTACTCTTTCATTTATTTCTAACTTCAATCCATTATGATCTGATAGAATACATGGTAGTGTCTCTATCTTCTTGTATTTGCTAACATTAGCTTTGTGGCATAATATATGGTCTATTTTAGAGAAGGATCCATGTGCTGCTGAGAAGAAAGTGTATTCGCTCTTGGTTGGATGGTATATTCTATAAATGTCCGTTAAGTCTAAATTATTGATTGTGTTATTGAGATCCATGGTTTCTTTGTTCAATTTTTGTCTGGAAGATCTGTCCAGTGGTGAGAGAGGCATGTTAAAATCACCTAGTATTATTGTGTTATGGTCTATTTGGTTTCTGAAATTGAGAAGGATTTGTTTGACATACATGGATGAGCCACTGTTTGGGGCATAGATGTTTATGATTGTTATATCTTGCTGATTTATGCTTCCCTTAAGAAGTATGAAATGTCCTTCTTTATCCCTTCTGACTAACTTTGGCTTGAAGTCCACATTATCGGAAATGAGAATGGATACTCCAGCTTTTTTGCTGATTCCATGTGCATGGTATGTTTTTCCCCATCCTTTCACCTTTAGTCTATGGGTATCTTTTTCTATGAGGTGAGTCTCTTGCAGGCAACATATTGTTGGATCTTTCTTTTTAATCCAGTCTGCCAGTCTATGTCTTTTGATTGATGAATTCAGGCCATTAACATTCACGGTTATTATAGAGAAATGATTTGGTTTCCCGGTCATTTGGTTCATTTTTAAAATTTTGTTTATTTATTTGTTTGACACAACTTGTTTCCTCCTTTATTTGACAATTCCTTTAGGATAATTCCTCCCTTTGATGATTTGCTTCGTTTTTCATCTCTTCCTCATGGAATATTTTGCTGAGAATGTTCTGTAATGCTGGCTTTCTTTTTGTAAATTCTTTTAGCTTTTGTTTATCATGGAAGGATTTTATTTCATCGTCAAATTTGAAGGTAAGTTTTGCTGGGTATAAGATTCTTGGTTGGCATCCATTTTCTTTCAGGGCTTGAAAAATGTTCCAGGCCCTTCTAGCTTTTAGGGTTTGGATTGAAAAATCTGCTGATATCCGTATTGGTTTCCCCCTGAATGTAATTTGGTTCTTTTCTCTCACAGCCTTTAAAATTCTGTCTTTATTTTGTCTGTTAGGTATTTTCATTATAATGTGCCTTGGTGTGGGTCTGTTGTAATTTTGTGTATTTGGAGTCCTATAAGCCTCTTGAACTTGATTTTCCATTTCATTCTTCAGATTTGGGAAATTTTCTGATATTATTTCATTAAATAAATTGTTCATTCCTTTGGCTTGTTTCTCTAGACCTTCCTTAATCCCGATAATTCTTAAATTTGGCCTTTTCATGATATCCCATAGTTCTTGTAGATTCTGTTCATGATTTCTTACCATCTTCTCTGTTTGTTCAACTTTGTTTTCAAGGTTAAATATTTTGTCTTCAATGTCTGAGGTTCTGTCTTCCAGGTGTTCTATCCTATTGGATATGCTTTCTATGGAGTTCTTAATTTGGTTTATTGTTTCCTTCATGTCAAGGATTTCTGTTTGGTTTTTTTTCAATATCTCTAACTCTTTATTGAAATGATCTTTTGCTTCCTGTATTTGCTCTTTTAACTGTCGATTGGTGCAATCATTCAATGCTTGCATTTGCTCTTTCATCTCATTGTTTGCTTCTCTGATCATTTTAATTATGTACATTCTGAACTCCTTTTCTGTCATTTCTTCTGCCATGCTGTCATTGGGTTTTATTGATGTAACATCTAGATTTGTTTGCAGCATTTTCTTTCCTTGTTTTCTCATATTGTTCATGTATCAATGGACCGCTGAGATATTGCAGATTTCCTCTATTGACTTGCAATGTCCCTGAAGATTTCTATATATATCCCCCCTTAGCCTTCAGTAGGCTGAAGTCTTGGAGGAAGTTGATAATGCAGTGCTCCACAAGGAAGCTGCCTCTCTAGGAGTGGTGGCCTTCAGGTGGGGTATAATCCCTGCTAGTGGGCAGAAGTGCCTCCACTTGTTGACCAGTGGTCATCCAAAGGGGACCTAGTCTGCGGGTTGAGGCAAGGCCTGTTTGGGCCTGAGTCTCTGGTTTTACCGTCCTTGTGGGGAAACCTCCCCCGGCAGGGAAGACTCACCCGGTGGGGAGGTGTCGCTGGTCAGTTCCCTCCTAGAGGTTCCCCTCATATTACAGCTACCACCTGGGCTGGGCTGCCTTCCTCTGCAAAGTTCCCAGGGTCCCGGCCCTGCCTCCTGGGCCTGGGAGCCTCACCCTTCGCAGATGAATCTCCTTAGGCTGCCCCTCCTCAGAGAATCTGCCCCCAGGCCTGGAACCTTCGCTCCACCCTAAGCCTGTCTCTTTGCGGCTCTTCCACCCAGAAGCCTCCTAGATCCTGGGACCCTGCTCTGTACCTAATCTCCTGGCTATGCGGCCCCTCCTCTGAGCAGCCACCTGGGGCCCCGAACAATCGCTCTCAGTCCCAGAGACCCGCCACAGGCCTCTTCCTCCAGACAGCCGCCCAGTATTCTGGTGTGGTCACTAGGAGTCCAAGAAACTCACTTCGTGCCTCCTCCTCCCACCAACCACCCGTAGCCCAGGGCAATCAATCACTCCGAGAGGACGTGACCCTCCCTGTTCCTCCTCCTTCTCCAGATAACCCCCCGGGTGTTCAGGAGCGGTCGCTCTGAGTGGCTCTGAATCCACGTGACCCGCTGCACGGGTCCTCTGGGCAACCGCCCGGAGCTCTGGTGCGGCCACTCAAGACCAAGCGACCCACCATGCTTCTCCTCCAGGCAGCCCCCCTGTGTTCAGGCGCTGTCACTTTAAGTCCAAATAACTCACCACTCGCCTTCTCCTCTGAGCAGCCGCCTGGAGCGCTAATGCAGTCACTGCGAGTCCAAACGACTCGCCGTGCTTCTCCTCCTCCTCCTCGTACTCCTCCGGGCAGGCCCCAGGGTTCAGAAGTGGTCTGAGTCCAAACAGCTCGCCACGCAGCCCCTTCTCTGGCAACCACCTGTAGCTCTGGTGTAGTCACCCCGAATCCAAGCGGCTGCGCTCCTCCTCGTCCTCAGGGCAGGCCCCAGTGTTCAGAAGCAGTAGCTTAGAGTCCAAACAGCTCGCCGTGCAGCTTCTCCTCTGGCAACCGCCTGTAGCTCTGGTGCAGTCACTCCGAATCCAAGTGGCCACGTTCCTCCTCCACGTCCTCAGGGCAGGCCCCGGTGTCCTGAGTCCACACAGCTCTCCTCGCCACTCCTCCCCTGGGCAGCCGCCGGAGCCCGAGTGGTTGCTCCGAGTCCCAGCGCTGTGCCGAGCGGCCTCCTTTACCGGGCTCCCAGTTGTCCGAGTTCACTGCTCCAGCGGGGGGAGGGGCGTCTCGCCGGCAGCTCTACTTCACAAAGTTTCTTGCGTTCCGGGAACACCGTCCCATCCGGGACGCCTCCCCAATGGGTGAGAGTCACCCGGCTGCTTTGAGTTGGTCCCAAGTGTCTCAATACCTCCTCTTTCGAATCCTGAGTCCTGGAGCAACATGAAATGCAGCCGCCCTCTAGGCCGCCATCTTGAAAAACCCCTACTTTAATGTTGATAATATAAAATGATACCACTGTGGAAAACAGCAGGAGATTTACTCAAAAGGTTAAAACATTTCATTAACATAGGATTCAGCAATTCCAATTCTAGGTATATACCCAAAGAAAGTGAAAGCAAGGCCAGGTCTCTGGCATGCACTGCTTAGAAGGCTGAAGCAGGAGGATCACTAGTTCAGAACTCCTAGGCAACTTAACAAGGCCCTGTCTCAAAATAAAGTTTAAAAAGGGCTGGGGATGTAGCTCAGTGATGGAGCACTTGTCTAGACATGCAAGGATTTGGGTTCCATCTCCAGTACTGCAAAAATAAAAATAAAATTAAGGGGGAAAAAATAATTAAAGCAAGGACTGAAGCAGAAACTTGTACGTCAGTGTTCATAGCTGCATTATTCACAAGAGACAAAAGTGAAAACAACCATACTGGTTATCAACAGATAAATGAATAAATAAAAGTGGTATATACATAAAACAGATGTCAGTCATAGAAAAGATTGAAGTGCTGGTACAGTCTACCACATGAATGAAACTTGAAAACATTAAGTGAAATAAGCCTGGTACAAAAGAACAAACATTGTAGGTTTCACTGATATGAAATATCTACAACAGGCAAATTCATAGATAGAAAGTAGATTAGAAGTTACTACCTTACAAGGAGAGAGAATGGGAGACAGACTTTCAGTATGGGGTTATAAAATATTTTGGAAATAGGTTGCTGTGATGGTTGCACAGCATCGTGAATGTACTTAATGGTAATGAGTTCTAATTCTAAAGATATTTAAAATGACACTCTCTTGTTTTATACATTTTATCAATTTTTTTTAAGTCAATCACATTACAATCACATTCAAACCCCCAAAGTCCTCAAAATGTCCTATGAAGTCACAGGGACCTGATGTCTCACTGTCTCTGAACTCATCTCCAACCACCATTTCTCTGACTTTCTCCACATTCATGCCTCCTCCTTGATGTTTCTTGAACACACTGGCCACAGTCCTGCTCACAAACCTTTGCATTTGCTGATCCCTCTGCCCAAAATGGTCTCCCAGTTTATCTTCATGACTCATATCCTCTCTCCTTCATGTTTTTGTTCAAATATCAATCACCCTCTCTGCGAGGACTTCCCCATCTACCCCACCTAAAAGTGCAGTCTCTCCTCGAAAACTTTGTATTCCTCTCTTCTGCCATGTCTTTGTAGAAGTTGAATTATCTGGTATAATATGTGTTCTAGGAATTGTCCGTCGCTTCCACTAGACTGTAAACACCATAGAGGTGGGAATTTGGAAATGTTTCGTTTAGTGCTGTGTCCCTAAAATAGAGCCAGGCACATACTAAGCAATCACTAAATAATTGTTAGATTAATGAAAAGTAGTTTATTCTAAATACTATGAGACTGTTGATATAAGACTTGTCACTTCTTAAACCTTCAGAATTGGAGAGGGTTCTGTTTTTACTCTGATGTCTATTCTATCCATTGAAGTGTAATTAAAGTCTTTTACTTTATTACTGACTCTCCCTTTGCTGTGTTTAATTTAGCATTGAAAATCATTCTTAGTATTCCTGTAAAGTTTCATTTAAATTGAAGTTTCCTTATTCACTTTAATAGATGACAAAATTATGTACTAAAAACATTATATGATATTAGTTTGTTCCTTTTTTTTTTGGTACAGGGGATTGAGGTAAGGGGTACGTAACTACTGAGCCACATCCGCAGTCCTTTTTATATTTTATTTAGATACAGGGTCTCACTGAGTTGCTTCGCACCTCACTTCTACTGAGATTGGCTTTGAACTCAAAATCCTCCTGCTTCTACCTCTGGAACCATTGGGATGACAAGCATGTGCTCCTGCAGCACCCTGTCTCCCTTCTCTGTTGTTTTAAATATGGTTTAAACTCCTACAGGAGTTACTAATCAGAGGGTCTTTAATTCTGTATGTCATGAAGAACAATCAGTTGGTTGAAAGATATTTCAGTTTTGTTCAAGTGTCCAATGTCCTACTTGCTTCCCAAAACCTATTTCTTCTGGTTCTTCCTGATTATCATAAGAAAAGAGAACAAAGTGCACATTCACAGGTAAAAGTCAATTTAAACAAAGTATCAAATACACTTACAAGAAGCAAAACACATTGGTGTCTCACTAACTAGAGCTCTTAAAGATAACTATTCCCTAAAAATCTGCACATAATTGTGAATTCTGCTGTGTGTAAGAAGTGCTATTGAGTAGGACAGTTTGTGCTTTACTTCTAAGTACTGGGTGGGTCCAATCACGTGAGTTTATTTCCATCTATTAACTCCTGTTCTTTTCAAATCTTTATATTTTGAGTATAACTCTTTTAAACAGTGTATATCTTTGCTTTTCCATATTAAATGTTTTAAAATTTTTGTCTTTACCAAGATAATTTTGTACATTTAAGGTGGTTTATTAATACATCTGAACCTGGCCTTTTAATTTATATTTCTTTCCCTTCCTTTCTCATTTTCTTCCTTGTTATTTTTTTTTGAATGAGTGTACTGTTTCTTCATACGTTCTTTCCCATTCCTTCTCCCCATCGCACTGATGTGAAGTTATAGGTTCTATTCTGTTAATGGCTACTCTAGTTAGTTTGAAATACATATTAAATTTGACAAGGTCTAAAGTTAATTATGTTTTTCCTCCTCTTAAAAATATAAGAACCTTAAAACACCTGAACTCTGGTCACTCTCTCCAAACTTACATACTGCTGTCACCCCATGTTTTAGTTTTATCTTATTTGCCCTTTTCAAAATTAGATATTTCTCTTACACAGTCAAGTTTGCTTAGGATTTACCTACCTAATTATTACACTGATTTTTCCCTCTTGCCTGTCAGGTTTTCCACATGACAATCATTTTCCTTCTTTCTGAAGTTTAGTCTTGGTATATGCTTTAAAAAGGAAGTTTTTTTTTAATTATCTTTTTGTTTGTTGTTTATCTGGAAATCTCTTTATTGTGTTATTTTTCTTGAAAGACATATTAGCTTTGCATAGAATTCTAGAGTCAAGGTTATTTTCCTCCATGCACTTAAGACACTGCACTCTTTTCCGAACCATTGTCACTATGGAGAAGTCTTTTACTGTCTCCTATTCCTTTATAGATGATCTGTCTTTTCTTTTTGGTTGCTTTCATAAATTTCTCCTCCTATTTTGCATTTTTATGTTATTTCTATTGATAATTCATTGAGCTTCTTCAATATACTGGAATTATTCAAGGATTCTCAAAAATTGAAAGAAGCCTCAACCATTATCTCCTTTAATGTTATTTCTTCTTTATTTTGACTTTCTGAGATCTAATTAGCTAGCTCTTATCTTTTACATTTTCCATATCTCAGTCTCTTTTGTCTCTTTGGAGAAAATCCAAGATAATTTTCTCTGATCTCTTTCAGTTTATTTTTCTTCAGTTGAGTCTAATCTTATTCTACTCTATTTGAATATTTAAAACTTTCTTATCTTAAAATATTCTTATGCTTACAGAAAAAAAAAAGTACAGAGACTCCATATATTTGCCTCAGCTTTCTCTCCTAAATTAACCATACTACAATTATTGAAACCAATTATAGACTTTATTAAAATTTTGGCAGATATTACAATGGAATGCTTTTTCTTTCCCAAGATCCCACATTGCAGTTAAGTTTTTGTGTCTCTGTACATACTCCCAATTTGACTATTCTTCACTCACTCTTCTGTTTCTTCACCTTGACAATTTTAAAGAGTCCCTATGAGTTAGTTTTTAGAAGAGCGCACATTTTGGGTTTGACTGATACTTTCTCATGATTAATCTGAGGGTATGCCTTTCAGCGAGACAAGGCTATGACACAAGGTTACTGCATCCTTTTCTGTGAGTCATAAGGGGGCTAAATGATGTTGACATGTGTTCTTATTTGTAATGGTCACATTGATAATGTAGTTAAGGTCATATATACCAAGTTTCTCTATATTAAGTTACTATTTTTCTAATATCATAAGCATTGTGTGAGAAGATATTTTCTGATCATACTTTCACCAACTAATTTGAGCAACCATTGATAATTCTTGTCTATAATAATTACTGCTGTGGTTTTTATCTAATGGCAGTTTTCTGTTTCTACCATTGCTTCTATATTTGTTAGTTGGAATTCCGTGTTAAAAAGACTTACTTGTTTAATCAGTTATTTACTTTTACCTGCATACAGTCATGGATATTTTATCATACAGGTTAAACATCTTCTTATCTTCACTTGTTCTCTTTCCCAACTTGTTCCACATTTGGCCATTGGGAGATCCTTCATATTGACTCCGAGTCCTTTGCCATGCTCCATCATTTTTGTTTTGTTTCTCAACATTATCTCTCAAATATTTTAAAGCATTACTGAAGTGTAATTACATACCATATAATTCATCCATTTTAAGCACATAATCCAATGACTTTTAATAAATGTGTACAGTTATGCAGACTTCACCATGATCCAGTTTTAGGATACTTCTATTACTTTCAGCGTTCCCAGAGGACCATCTGCAATCAATCCCTGCTCCAATATCCAACCCCCCAATAAATAAGTATTGATTTACTTTCTGTGTCTTTAGTTGCTACCTTGTTTCAAGTTACATACACATGGAATGATGTAGTAGGTAGTTTTATGAGTGGTTTCTTTTACTTAGCTTAATGTTTTGAAGCTCATTCATGTTGTTATTTTTATTTCTTTGTAAATTGCTGAGCAGCTCTGATTGTACCATAGCTTAAGCATTTCCTTATATTTTTTGTACCACATTGTTCAAGGTTTCATCTTCTATTTTCCCTTTTCCAAGCCTGGAATCAACCATTTCTCACTGTAGCCCTGCTTCTTCTTACTCATTGCATTTTTATTTCACTTCCATTGTTCATATCTAGAAGTACTAATTAGTCCATTTTCAAATCACTTTGCTCTTGAAATGTCATTAGTTAGGGTCGACACTAAGATCCCATAACAAAGAAATCCTAAAATACAGTGGCTTAAATATTATGTTTAGTAACATGTTATTTTAACATGGTCCCCTTCTCACGTAATAGTGTAGAAAAATTGGCAGTGAATAGCTGGAGAGGCAACTCAATACAGACATTTCAGTATGTCTAAATTCTGCTGACTCCCTTTTTTTAACAACTATCAGGACACGAGGAGGAGAACTAGACAGTGGGGAGTACACAGGCATTCCTCCTTCATTTTATTTTATTTTTACTGGTGGATGGACATCTCTATTTTACTTACATTTTTATGTGGCTCTATGGATGGAACCCAGTGCCTCACATGTGCTAGCTGAGCACTCTACCACTGAGCCACAACCTTAACTCCAGTTATTCTTTTTTAAGGCTAATCCTGAAGTGTCACATGACTTCTGTTCACAGTCCACTATCAGGACCTCAACAAAGGCAAAACAACCTTCAAGGGAAGTTAGTAAACAGAGTTTCCAGTTTGACAGTCATATATCTATAATTTAAAACAACTTGTTACCTTCTAAAACAAGAGAAAGGTTTAAAAAACAGTTTAGTGTCAAGTTTCCAAAACAGTCCATCCGAAACAATACCATCCTTTATTGATGAATGCATCCGAATACTTTCTACATTCAAGTAGAAATATTTTCCAGAATTTCCACTCTGCCATTTTCTATCTAACTTTATCAGCATCTTATCCTCTCTACAGGTTACAACTTTCTTCAAGGGAAATAATATACAAGTAGCTCAATAAAAGTGTATTATTATAAAAAGTAATAGCTGACATATTAAGCAATATTTTTAACATATGTCATGTCATTGAAATCTCACAACAAAACCTTACAAGGCCTGCTTGTCTCATAGATAAGAAAACTAAGGTTTAGAGAGCTTGTGTTACCTAAAACCATACATTTAATAACTCAATTCTAAGCTCTAAGTCACTATACATTAAAATGAACATTTTCAGCACACTTCATATTCTTCTAAATTCAGAGTATCTTAAAATTATTATCACAATAGCTGTAGTAGTAATACTAAGTGATAATAATGAGGCAACTGTCATTCCCTATGTGTGTATAAAACTTGTAGAAATTGTGTTGGAAGAAAATCTTACAGACATTACTGACACACTCTTAACTAAGAACCAAACAATTGCTGAGAGAGAGCAAGCAGGGTAGAAATACTTATCAGCATAGTTAAAATGTATATCAAAAGCAGGTCAACAAAGATTGTTCAACTTGTGATTTGTTTGAGCTTACAAGTGCAAAAGTGATATGCATTCAGTATGAAGTGTACTTAAAAGTTTGATCTTTTCCCAGGCTAATAATAGGTGGGAAGATGTTCTTTTGAGATGTTGGGCAGTAGCAGCTATCCATAGCTCCCAGCCAGCCAGAGGGTCACAAGGATAAACAGGAAATGTTCTATATTGTACTTTAATTGCCAAGGCATCACGTTTGGGAATGTTAGGTGCCCTGCATACATTTTTTAAACTTTATTTTCAACCTGTAAGGAGGCAATGTCATAGCAAGGAGAGGAGCAGGTATGATTGCAAATCTGTTTTAAAAACCCTGCACTCATGGTTCTTGATTCTTCTTTAAGACACAGCATAAAGACTCCATGTGTAAAAGGTGAATATTGATGATGACTGAGTCAGAAAGCACTTCAAAAGCATTGAGAATCTGAATGTAAGGAATGTTTGCAATTCCTTAACCAATTATTTCACATATATTTCCATTTTCAAGTATGTGCAAGTTATAAATAATATAATATATATCATTAGTTGTGATAGAGTTCTGATAAATTTAAAAATGTTAAGTGATAGAAAATTTTGGCAGTATGTTTGAAGTAGTATATTAAATATGCTACAAACATCTAAACAAAACATTTATTAATTTACTTAAGACACCTTATTATCAGACTCTACTGCAACATCAAAGAAATTTGGTTCCCTTCCCAATTTCAAATGCTGACCAGGAGCTTAATGCATTTTGTAGGATAAACAGTCTTATGATTAACCCATTATTACAGTACTGCCAATTTCCTGACTTTCTTTCAGATTCAGAAAGTGTAATGTTTTTCTGCTGAAGTTCCAACTTACCCAGCTATTGATTTTTGTCCCTTCTTTCTTTTTTGTGGTGCTAAAGCTTAAACACATGGCTTCAAACTTTCTAAGGCAAGTGCTTTACCACTGAGCTATACTCCCAGTCCCCAATTTTTCTTTACATCTTAACTATATACAGTTGGTTAAGGGTTTTTGGTAAGAAGTAAAAATATTTGTCCTTTGTTACTTTCTTAAATGATCATTATTGCCATGAAGATTTTTAATAATTTTATTCATCAAAATGAGCATTTCTTGCTATTCTGAATTCTGGTGTTTCTAAGTTCTTAATTTCTTTCTTTTTTAAACTTGTGATAGTGGGGAATGGAACCCTGGGCATTGTGCATGCTAATCAATTGCTCTACCATTGAACACCGCCTCTGATTCTTTTTATTTTTTATTTTGAGACTGGGTCTCACTAAGTGACAAGGGTTGACCTCCAATTTTTGATCCTCTTGTCTTAGCCTCTTGAGAGCTGGGATTATATGTGTATACCACCACACCTGGCTTCTCAATTTCTGATTAGGCAAATTTATTACAAATAAAAAGTTAAAAATAATGTAATTAAAAGTTACCTTAATATAACTTTATCAAATAAAAATGGGATGAATAAGAAATTAGATAAATTCTCTTTGTGGCTCTTCAAATTTTATCATTATGAAAGTTATTTAGTTAATATTCTCATTTTCCTCCTTTACTCAGTTGTTTAAAGGAGATCAATAGGAAAAAAAAAAACAACAAAAAATTCTTATTTCTTAATAAGTACTCAAATATGAGATTTTTTTTTAAAAGGAAGAATGTAGAAATAGCAGTACAACTAGAAAACAAACAGGAACTTCACATTTATAAGAAAGACTAATAATAAACATTTAAAATAAAGGATCTGAAATTTATCAAGTGGAAAGAAAGTGCTTGTAGCCCTGTTTAAGTATTTGTTCCTGTCTTTCCATAATGAATGTTTTCCTTTGGAGATTTTGACCAATTCCCTCCTTTGTCAGCATCTCTATCTCAATTTGACAGACCAAAGATTTATTTTCAAACATGGATCACAACGGAATATAAAGTTGATTTGATTTCTGGTCTGCTAATCCCACAAAAATATTTCTGAAATTATTTTCTCAGGCACAGTATGTTCACTGATTAAAAGATAAAATTATCAGTCAAAAAGTTTGGACCATTATCCTACTTTTAGAGATGTTTTACCTAATTTGTCTATATTTATGACCTCTTTCACACATTTTGTGTCATACTAAAGTTGGAAAGTACAACTTAAAAACTTTTCTCCCAACCTTATTTAGGTATAATTGACAGTTTAAAATTATGATAGCATTGTAATATCTTAAGTTGCAAACTTGATACTTGGCCTTGTCTTTTTTCTTTTTTTTAATTATGAAGGGGACTGAATTGCTGAGGCTGGTCTCAAACTTGTGATCCTCCTGCCTCAGCCTCCACAGGGCCTGGGACTACAGGCACTGGGATTATGGTACGATACTATAGCCAGCTGATAATTTGATTCTGATACACGTATATACATTGTGAAATATTCACCACAATCAGACTAATTAACAAATTCATTACCTTCCATAATTACATTTGTTAAAAAGTTCCTAAACTTTCATACTACACAGAGTAGGATAAGTGTTTTAGTTTACACAGACACAACTCTGGCTATAGAAGTATACATACTGATCAGTTTGATCATACATAGTGGCATAATGCCTTTGAACTTGTCATGTATTTAGAGATATTCAGAAAACCAGTGGCTACTAGGGAATGTTTTCCTTCAAACATTAGATCTGGCTCATTAGCAAGTCAAGGATAACCAGGAGTAAAAAGTATATTGGGATGTCTTTTTACTTACGTGAAGCAATGAACTATTTGTCTTAACTTAATTTACCTTCAGGATCTAAAAGCATATGAAAGAGTCATGTCTTATCCTTCTCTTTGGAATATATTTAGAGCCACCAGCCAGATTAGACCTTTTTAAGTAGTATGAGAAGTCAAATGAACATCTGAAAAAAATATTTTGAACTCTTAAATAGTAGTCTAGAAAAACTGACATGAAAAAGAACTCGTTTGTCTTTGTTTTTTTGTTTTTGGTGCTGGGGATTGCATGGTAGGCAAGCACTCTACCAACTGAGACTTATCTCCAGCCCAGAACTCAAGTTTTAAGCTCCTCCTTTGTAGAAACATTAGATATGCTGTACTTTTAAAAACTAAGTTGTCATAGCTAATTTGTGCTCATGTTAGAAACTCTTCTAAAATTACTTTTCAAGTAATCTAACAGGAGAGTGTCTCTATAGAAGTAATTCAAATTACTTCCATAGAAAGTGTCAACAGGGCCAGGGATGAAGCTCAGTGGTAGCTTGCCTGGCTTGCACAAGGCCTTGGAGTTTAACCCCCAACACTGCAAGAAAAGGACAGGGAGGGAAGGGAAAGGGAGAGAAGGAAAGAACGGGAGGGGATGGAAAGGAATGAGTCATTAAAACAAAACATGGCATAAAAGCTCTACAAAAAGTTTACTAAGCTCCAGAATTTTATTTATGTCAAACTGTAAAATAATATGAGTGTACAGAATAACTACTGCATAGTAGGCTATGCTGCAGCCTGGCCTAAACCAAATGGAGGAGTGGGTGGGTCTTGGCCTCCAGTGGGAGGGGCTTCACTGCTATGCACTGTGTGGGGGAGGGGCGAGTCTGTGAGCTCACAAAGGCAGCTATGAGCTCACAAAGCCCCTGGTGGCCAGTTGCTGTAGCTCCCTAGCCTCCTGGTCATTTGGCTCCCTGTGATCTGCGTGGTCAGACCACGCAGGTTTGGGCTCCAACAGAAAGCCTATCGTCCGTAGCCTGTTTTTTTGGCTGGGCAGGATGTAGTTGGCAAATGAGTTTTGGCGCGATGGAGGGGCCAAGGGCTGCCCCTCAGCCTTGCTTGGGCCTGGTCCTGGAAGAAATATTCAGGGTTGCGTCAGCATTGCCTGAAGATGTAAGAGCAGGCCCTAATCCTGGTGTCTTTCCTTGGTCGTTGGTGATATGGGCACCTGTTGGATTTTTTGTTGCTCTCTTGTTTTTGTGGAGAAGTGTTCAGTCTTTTAGAAGCAGGTTTTCCATGGGAAGAAAACTGGCTCTAAAAGTTTCTGAACTACTTGCAGAAAAATGCAAACTACTTGAAAAATTTAGTCTTGTTCAAAAAGTGTGTGATGGCTTGGAGTCATCCTTAAAGGATGTGAGTTTTGTGAAGGAGTCAGTAGAAGCACAAACTTTGGAGGCAACGTATGAAAAGCTGAATCGGTGCAAATCTAAACTTGAAGATGAAATACTCATTCTAGAAAAAGAGCTAAAAGAAGAGAAATCTAAACGTTCTGAACAGGATGAATTGATGGTGGATATAGCAAAAACGATAAAGTCCCTGGAAGAGGAATCAAAATCCCTCAAGTCACAAGTATCTGAAGCTAAAACAACCTTCAGAATACTTGAAATGAATGAAAAAGAACTGAAGGTAGCAATAAAAGAGGCTTTGAGTGAGAATAACCAGCTTCAGGAAAGTCACAAACTCCTTTTACAAGAAGCTGAAGTATGGAAGGAAAAAGTGAGTGACCTTCATAAACAGAAGATAACATTGGAAGACTCTAAGGTACAGGCAGAAGAAGTTCGACGTGATACAGAAAAGCACATTAAGTCTGTGACCGAACGCGTGCTAAAGATGAAGGATGGGGCTCCTGTGCCTGGAGAAGACCTAACAGATGATGGTGACTTAAAGTTGGAAGTGAAGAGTGAGTCAGAAAGTGGTGCTCACTTAGGAAATCAGCCAAAAGGAGCTTCAAAGGAACTGGTTCATGCTGTTAAGTTAAATGCCTCTTTAAAAACCTTAGGGGAAAGAAATCAAATTTATACTTCATTATCTGAAGTAGATGAAAGAAAAGAAGATCTTACAGAACCTATTAAAAATCTTCAGACTGAAGGAGAATCTTTGCGGTCAGAAAATAGACAGTTTGAAAATGAGAACCAGAAGCTTCAGCAGAAAGTTAAATTAATGATTGAACTGTATGAAGAAAATGAAATGAAACTCCTGGGGAAATTAATAACAGAGGAAGAGTGCTGGTTCGAGGAAGAGGAGAGACTTTGCAAAGTGAATGAAAGGATCAGCCTCGCAGCTAAACAGCTAGAGACCTGTAGAAAGCAAGCCAAAGATTTGGAGGAAGAATTGGAGAGTACCATTCATTTTTATGAGAGGCAGATTCTTTTCTATGATTCTCATAGAGCACCTGCTGACACTATGACCCTGTCATCTCCATGGGAACCGGACTGTAAGATGATGAGCCCTCCACCAGGCCCAAAGTATTCTGATCTACCTGTTCCTCTACAGAGGCAAGATGGATATTTTTCTAATTATGGTAGACTGTCTGGACCAGCACAACTCAGAAGGCTTAAGATGTCTTCTTTGTATAAATTGGATGGGCGTATGTCTTTAGAAATGGAATCCAGCAGAAATAATACCAAAGATGAGCTTGATCATTTAAATGTGCCGGATTCATCTCACCTTGCTGAAATTCAAGCAGCTGGCTCTGGCTGTGTTTTTGTACCTCTTATTCCAGTCAGAAATCCATCCCTTCGGGTAGATGCAAGGAAGAATTTCATGAGAAGAAGATCTTTCCTTCCTCCACCTCCTCCAGGAAACATGTGTGGAGCATCTGGAGATTATTTTCCATGTGGCCCACCACTCTTTCCATTTCCAGTGTGAAACAACTATTCACTGAGGCATTTTCTTTTCCCAAGAGCTGGATTTTCCCCCCACCCCCACATTCTGAAAGTAGAAGTGAGGTCCCTTCAGGGTCGATTCCACCTTCAAATGAGCCTGTTTTTGACCATCCAGAACCAGAGCAAGAAATTGGACAATATTTTTGATCTTTGTTCAAAAGTAATTTGACTTATTTTTAGTTTAACTGCTTTTACTTCAGTGACTCTACTTTTGCTCCAGTTGAAGTTTAATGGAATTCTCATCCTTAGGATGGTACTTTGTAAATAAAGATGACTTAAATAGGAATCTCATGAGTAAATATTTCCATTTTATTTTATTCTACATAGTATAAAGTTTAATTTGGTCAATCCATTATTATATAAACAACAGTGGAGTTTTATATATGTAATCTTGCAGTTTGGGATATTTTAACCTCAAACAAAGGGTGTACCTTTATGCCAAAAATGTATTTACTATGATTGTAGCAAATGTGAGAATAACATTATTCTTAATAAGATTTTTAATTGATTTAAATTCTTGTTTGGCATTGATGATAATAAAAGTAAGCTATATTTTCCATAAAATAGAATAAGTAGAGCATATTAAGAGTGAACGAGAAACATGAGTGAACATGTCATGAAACAGGAGATCTCCAAAATACAAAAAATGCCAGTTCTCAGAACATTTTTAAGAATTACAAACCCCAGTTTAAGCTTACTCTGTCCCCATTTTCCCTTATATCTTCTTTACTTTATGCCCATTTTCACAAATTAATAATTGCATTCTTTTGTGGTTCCCTGATACGGGGCATGACCTCGTCTTTGTTTTGCTCTCAGGATGCCTTTTGTAAATGATAAATGAATTATTAGGACACTGAAATGAGAGAACAAAGACATAACTTCAGATTTTGTTATTGTTAGATGCCATCCTCATAAAATGACTCAGTTGAACTTCTACAAAATTAAAAAATTCTTATTCTCAATTTCTGTATCATTGCAAATATGTAACAATTTGCAAACCTGCACCAGACCAGAGACCACACTTTGAATAGTGTTTTCCCAATAGAGACCAAGAAAGACCATTTATTAAAAATACCCTAATGAAGAATTAGTGGAGTTGGAGAATATCATGCTAAGTGAAATAAGCCAAATCCCCAAAACCAATGGCTGAATGCATCTCTGATATGGGACGTTAATTCACAATAAGGGATGTGGTAGGGAAGAACAGTTACTTTAGATTAGGTGGAGGGAAGTGAAAGGAGGGGAAGGTATATGGGGGTAGGAAGGATAGTAGGATGAAACAGACATTATTAATGTGTACGTATGACTGCTTGACTGATGTGAGCCTACAATATGTACAATCTGAAAAGTGAGAAATTATACTCTGTTTATGTATGATTTATCACAATGTATAAATGCATTAGCTTTTTAGTAAGTAATACAGTAGTCAAGAAGCACTGAAGATTTCCGTAGTTAGCTGCCACCCTGCGGTATATCTCCATGAAAAGAGGCAAGTTTGAACAGAAACACAACACACACACTGAATTTTCATTATTTCTTGAAGCAATATTTTATAGTACTTATAGGCTTCTTGCTTTTAAAAAATTTTTTTAGTTTTATTCTAATTAGTTGTACATGACAGTAGAATACATTTTGATAGATCAAACATAGAGTTTAATCTCTCATTTTTCTGATTGTATATATTGCAGGATCACATCGATCATATAGTTGTACATGTACATGACGTAATATTGTCTCTTTCACTCTACTATCATTCCTTCCTCCATACCCGTTCCCCTCCCTTCACTCCCCTCTGCCTAATATGCAGTAACTCTATTCTTCCCTATCCCCGCTCCCTTACTGTGAATTAGCTTATGCATATCAGAGAAAACATAGGGCCTTTGGTTTTGTGGACTTGGCTTATTTCACTTAGCATGATATTTTCTAACACAGCCATTTACCAGCAAATGCCAAAATTATAATCTTCTTTAAAGCTGTATACTCCCTGTTTTAGTGAGCATTTTCAGTGCTGTAACCAAAAGCCCTGACAAGTACAATCCTGGAGGAAGTTTATTTTGGGGTTCACAGTTTCAGAGGTCTCAGTTTATAGAAGGCTGCTTCCATTCCTTCAGGCTAGAGGTGAGGTTGTGACCATCATGGCAGATGTGTTCACAGAGTGTGGTGTGGAGGGAAGGGACTCAAGATATCACACCAGGAAGGAGAGAGAGGGAGGGGGAATGGGAGAAGGAGAAAGGGGGAGAAAGAGAGCCCAGCTGGAGGTCTCCTCACTAGGACAAAATATAAACACCAGTGGTTTGCCCCAGGGACCCACGTCTTCCAGCCATACCATACCTGCCTACAGATATCATCAAGTTCATCCCTATCAGGGAACTAATGCACTGAAGAGGTTAATTACTCTTGTAACCTGATCATTTATCTCTAAACTTTTTTGCATTGTGTCACAATGAGCTATCTGGAGGACATCACATATCTAAACCATAACACTGATAAAATAAATTTATGGAATTCAGAAATCCTGTCCTTTCAGTAAAGTGGGCAAGTCAGCAAATGAAAAGATGAGTTCACAACTTGATATGACAGAGGAGGATCAGCAGCATCTTAAAATGGAAGTTCTATTTGAAAAAATGGGCAGTGCTAGGAGACAGCACAACAAAACCTAGTATTCACAACCGCATATAGCAGTCTCTCCATTGATTATATTTTGTCTTATAATGATTCCAAATTACTTCCTATCTGTAAAGAGAAGGAATCATGTGCTTCTTCAAAATATCTCATAAAACCTAGCCCAGAGTTGGGGACTAATGGAGTGAGCGAAAGACTAGAAGGAGGCTTAGGAATAAGAGGTGAAGAATTTAGAAGATGTTACAACTATACACAAAACTACTACTGAAAAGGGCTTCTATGAGACCCAGGTATCCAAAAGCTAAAATATTTCATAAAACCATTTATTCAAAGACTTCAAATTCAACAGGGATTATGTCTATACAGTGTTATCAGAAACTTAAGACTATAAAATATATGTAGGACATAACTCTGGTTAAACATTGTCTTGAGATGTACATATGTTAGCAATCGCTCAGCATATTGATGGTCAGTTATCGCTAGAACATGTGCTTCTTTAACTTAAATTCTTACACAGAAGTAATAGTAAACAGCGGAGTGATGTCCTTATAATGTAGAATTGTGTGAATTCAACTTGACTGTTTTCCCCCAGTACATTCATTCATTTTCTTAAAGATCAAAGTCCAGCTTTTTTACAATTACAGAACAAAGTCTTAGCAGTAAATGAATACTTTTATAAAAAAACAGCCAAAAGTCTAAAGAAGTGTCTTCCATTAATCTAAGTAGTTGAGTGACTTCAAGAAGTCCTGTGGTTCCCACGATGTCAAGCCAGCTATCTGATGAGTCCGTAAGTAGAGGTGCTGAAGAAGTTACAAAGACATTTCCTTCATTTTAAACTTATGCATCAGTGGAAAGCACTCTACTCTGGATCATATTGTGAATTTTTATTAAGAAAAGCATGAATACTAAGTTTTAAAGGATTTGAGGAACTGACTATGAGAGTAGTTGGACATTCTGATGGAGATTTAATTAATTTTTTAAAGTACTGCTTTTTTTGTTAGTACTTAGAAAGTTCCAAAAATTTTGAGGGCTCTACCCTAATCTTTTTTTTCTGTCAGTCCTGTTCCTCATAGGCTACTATTTTGCAGCATATGCAGTCTACCTGGTATTATAACAGAAATACGTTTACTTTGATCTCACATAGGTTAAATTGAAAATAATAGAGAGAAAACAAATTTATGTTAGAACACCAGTAAGGGAGATATCCTCATTTTCTTTTCTTTTCCTTTTTTCACCATAGCTTTATTGACAAATCCTTCTGCAAGTCATGCTAAAATAAGATAAAAGGACTTTTAAGACATTCAAGTCGCATTAGTTTATAATCAAAGCTTTCTGCTCCCATGACTTTTGCATTTTCTTATTGTGAACATTACAGAAAGTATGTTTGTTTAGTATAATTCTCCAGCTTATCTTTCTCAGAATCAGAACATAACAGATTTATGAGATTGGAAAGTCTCTATGTTATCTAGTCTAATTTTATACCAAGTGATAATTCCTTTTTATACTATCAGTTATAAATTTTGTGCTAAACATGTAGTAGTTATTGAAATGTAGTAAACAAAAAGAAAAATCTAGATATCAATCAAACTGCAATACATGTATTTCCTAGTTCTGTCCATTGAGAAATACACAAAAGGCACTTGAGAGACTTGAGCACATTTAGTGGCTGTATTTTGATATGTAAAATAGAAAGAAGCAGATATCCTCAGAAAAATGATTGATTGCAGGGCTTAGACAATGGAAATAGAGGATGAATCCAGAACATCTTATGGTAACAGAATCTTGTGATTAGTCTGTGGGGCTATTGCTTGCCCCATGTGTTTGTGACCGCAGGAGATGGCAGTAAATCTAAAAGAATGTTACCATGTTTATTTGTCCTCTGTAGGTCCCACTGGTTATTTTTGAGAAAAAGGAAATAGTGCAATTGGAATTTGTTGGATTTTATATTGTAAAACACCCTTCAGAAGATGATAACACCAGTGGGAAAAACTTGTAATCCACACTCAGTAAGGAATTGTAAGAGACATCTCTGTGCTCCAAAATTTCAAGACATAAAAACGCTTTCCTGAAGTTCATGTAGATTTGTTAAAAGTGTAGCACAAGCGAGCAGTAGTTTTATGTTTAACCAAGAAAATTAAGAGTAAGTGCATCAACCTCCTGATGGATGCCCTCGATTTTTGCTCTCTGTGTTCCAAATTCCTTAATCAGAATGAGCTCTGAGCCATTTCCAAAGCATGGACGGGACTTCACATCCATTACCCAGTATACAGGGAAGTGTGTAGTGGGAAGAAGTTACAGCACTGCAGTTATCTCACCAAGAAAGAAGCAGAAATTATGCATTAAGGAAAGAAGAGTCATACTGCAGGCCCAACCACTAAATTTCACACTTTTAATGTACCTGAGTTATAAACTTCCCATTGGTACGACCAGGGAGGTCCAGATAAGCTCCAGCTGAGTGTTTTGACAAGATGTCAAATGTGAGAGGAACATGCACTTGTCTGTTGGTTACTTGCTTTGTGAAGTCAGAATCCAAATGACTAGTAGCTGTTCCAGGTATAAATCCATTGCAGCATGTGATTTTCCACTGAAAGAAGTATTAGTGACAATATTTTTGAGTAGTTCATACTGAAGAGTGAAATACCTTGTTTATTATGGTTAGTTTTGCTTATTCTTCAAAAGCTACAATGTGCAGTAGGTTCTGAATTTTCCAGTGGGAATGACTTACTCATTCATGCATTTTATTTGCTTGCTCTAAATGTTATATGTTTTAACAATTCTGCCTCTTAATGGTAACTCTAATTATTGGTCCCTTTTAGTAAAGTTTGTGTCAGCCAAGGTGCCAGAGTCAGAGTTGAGTCCTATGCTTAATGTTTCTTTAAGGGTAACTGTTAGGAAAAACTTTTTTAGTTCATAGGAGAAAACAATGACTGATTTCCAGTTACTTTAATTTTTAAAGATAATTGACAAACAATGGTCTGTGTATTGATATTTTATAAGCAAATGATAAATATATTACTTATTACTAAATATCTATTAACATATCAACCCATAAGCCTTTTGTCATTTAGTTTTTATTCATAATCATAAACTTAACTCTGCAATCCAGCTAGACTTGGGAGGAATATAAGGAAAATACAGAACCCAAAGTACTGTAGCAATAGCACAAAGATGATGGGATATGGTGAGCACCTGGGGTGGAGGGATGCTTCCCCTGAGTGACAGATGGGATGGTTTTGTGGTTAAGATAAACATAAGTCAGATGTATTAAGAGTTGTTCACAGTCAGCAATGGTGATCTTCTTGCTGGTCTTGCCATTCCTGGACCCAAAGCATTCCACCCATGTCATGTTCTCTTTCACCTTCCCAAAGACCACGTGTGCTATCCATGCACTCAGTATTGGCAGTGCAGATGAAAAAGTGGGAACCGTTTGTGTTTGGCTCAAAACTTGACATAGGCAAATGTATGCTTCAGGAGGAGAAAACAATGACTAATTTCCAGATCAACCCATAATCTTTTTTCAGTTCTACTATCATGTATAACTAAAACAAATTTAAACAATATATGCTCCCCCCCAAAAATAGATAGAGAAATGTATGCTCACTAATGTGTAACCCCATGCTATAGATAGATAGATCACCAGACTGGAAATAAAGAACTAAAACATCTGTAATGACAATTGCCAGTGCTACTAGCTGTGGTCAGCTAGACGTTTTGTAGCACATTAAAGGTATGACATAGGCATTCAAGAGGCCACTGTTGCCTGTGGTCATTCTGTGTCAGCCATGGCCAACCCCACCCTGTTGTTCTAGTTCAGCAGGGACTGGAAGCCCTTGGGCCACATCTCCTTCGAGCTGTTTGCAGAGAAAATTCAAAAGACCACAGAGTTTTCATGTTCTGAGTACCGAAGAGAAAGGATTTGGTTATAAAGTTTTCTGGTTTCACAAAATTATTCCAGCATTTATGTGCCAGGGTGGTGACTTCATGCATCATAATGGCACTAGTGGCAAGTCCATCTATGGGAGAAGTTTGATGATCAGCCCATGATCTTTTTAATGTGATTTACATGTTCATATATTTATATATTAATACTCAAAATAATAATAATGATACTGATGATAAAGAATATAAGATAACCTAGTCCATTGTACTCCCATGTAGATAGCAGGATTTATGTTTACATATTATTTTGTTCATTTCAAATGATATATTATTAGTTATTATTTAAGAATTATTTAACTTTTATGATTTTACACTTTTTAGGTCATTTCTCAACAACTACTGGGATAAACTTGTTAAAAGAAAGGCAATACTTCTTAGAAGGAATATATTCTCTGTTTTTCTTTAAGGTTAATTCAGATTTGAATTTGAAGTGGTTTACATATAGAATGAGGTTGAGGTAAGTTATATGTGCCTGGTAATGTTATTCCAAAGTGGCAATTGAATGAATATGAATTTTAAGAATAGCACATGAGAAATTTGGACTCCATTTTAAATAGATTTTTCTTCATCCACCCATCTCCATACTCAGTTGAATCAACATGCTCAGTCCATAGCAGTAACAAGAGCTGGTAAGAATTTTCTCTGAAATTTTGTGGAAGAACTAAGTTGATGAGGAGCTTTAAAAATTTTCCTTAAATAACTAAAGACATTTTTAGAAGAGAAGGTTGCATTCTTGTGATGCTGATGGTAGAAGATGCACTGAAATGGAGTTCAGCCATGACCCCAGCACCTACAGGAGCTCTGTGGTTGTTGTCATTTCTGCCCCACATATTGCACAAGACTCAGATGTGGCCCTGTTTGTCATGAACTAGCACGTGTAACAGGCATGCACATCTGAAGTTCTGTGCCTCTTCATTCTTTTGTGGCATCTGCCTTATTCTTTGAGCTGCTCCAATTTCCAAGATGACTTAGGTCACACACCGTTTTGTAGTGAATTGAAGCTCCAGTTTGTACCATGCAGAGCAAATGCCCAGGAAGACCCACGAGACCAAGTGGCCTCTCCCCGCTTTGCTTTACCAGTTCAGTGGTATTTAAAGAGTTGTTGAGAACTGATGTTCCATGCTTTTGTGATCAGGTGAAAATATATCCTAATATTTTGTATAAGTAACAAACTGGGGATGCTTAGCCTATCATCTCTTTCTACACAAAAACTCTGCCACTTTCAACTAATTTTCGAGGTTTTTCAGGAATTTTTGCTCAACTTTTTGAATGTCAGATTTTCATTGGCAGATATGCAAAGAACTTACGCTAAGAGTTAAACCGTGCACAAATTTATGGTGCCATTATACTTCACTTATAGAAATGAACTCTACCTTTTATCAGACTAACATGCTTCCTGGAGATGATTGTAAAGTGATTTTGTGGACAGTAAGTATGCAGTTACAGTCAAGAATGTAGGGTTGTGTTACAATCAGAGAAGGGACAAATAAAGGCAGTGCATCTTAGTATGTTCAGAATTTCTGTGATATAACCGGAAACACAGTGCCATAAGTTGCTGAGTCACATTTTCAACACCATATGGGTATTCCACTAAAGGTGACTATATATATAAAACTGTATAATTTGGAATTAAAGACTAAATAGAGCAGAACCAAAGGCCTTTTAAACTGTGGTACTTAAGTATACATTGAGAAAATAACCTTCAGAATAGCTGTGGCCATTGAGTGTGCTGTTTTTCACTGTGATCATTGGTTTTTGTTTCCAAAGGAAGCATTCTTGAGTTTATTTTTTAAATATTTGCCCCAGGCATTCAAGTCAGTGGTATTCCCAGGTTTTGGAGCAATACAACTAACTTCTTAGTTCTAGAATGTGATTGAAAGTGAAAAAAAAACTTGGAACCCTCTTACTGTCATAACACAACAAGATGGGCTTTATTAGGAATGTGGAGTCCTTACAGAAATTCAATCTCATAAAAAGAGGGAAGTACTTCTGTAGTTTCTGCTTCCAATATTTAGAAGATAGAGAAATGAACATTTTAGCTGCTTATTAACATCATCAGCTCTATCTGGATATGAAGCTGAGTTATAATCAATCCTACTCCAGCTGTCCCAGATCTTTGTTAGCCAGGTAGGCATGCGGGTTTTGCATGGGGTAGTGTTACAACCTGATGAAGAGGTTATGTGAATGTTCCAACCTGATGAAGAGGGTATGTGAATGCATCTCCTCATGGGGGCTAAGGTGAGGAGGAAGAGTTAACAGGTGCCCTTAGCCTCTAGGGGGCAAAGTCAGCTGGGTCCTCCCACCCAGTTGTCCAAGGTGCCTGTCACATCCTGTGTTTCTGATACATGTTTAATGTCACATTGCTTTTCAACTCCTGTTAACTGGGATTACTGGCTGTTGTAATATACCTACATACTGTCGTGGCATTCAGTTGTTTTCTGAAAATCCTACCATAAGAGTGAAGATGGTGATACACCAGATATGAAAGTGATGATGTGCTAACGGTGAGTTCATAAGCTTTGATTGAAATGAAAGAAAAAATTATCCTGCTTCTTCAGTCCAATAATCGCATATTCACGCTTTGAATAGTACAGAGGAAAAAGTACTGTACACACTAGAAAGTTTGAATAGCTCTTTAGAGAATCAGTGATTTTCACTTTGAGCAGAACATAAAAGACCATTTCTTCCGATTTCCACAGCTGCTGCCTGGACTGGCAGTTGGACTTGCTGAGTGACGTGGTTAGAGCTGGGAGGTGAGCATCTCCCAGCTTAGGCTGTTGCTCATCTGATCCAGGACTGTAGCTGAGGTGGTTACTTCCTGAAGAACACTTTGAAGCCATAGTTTTCCATTTGCCTTAATGACTTAAACTGAAGTTACTGAAATCCCAAAGTTTGTCTGTTAATAAAATCTGCTACATTTTGCTTTTACTTTGAGTGTCTTAGTTTACATTTATTATTTGGTCTTAATTTTCAAAATTAACAGACATGCAAGCTTTCATACAGCTTTACGTTGCTCTTCCTTAACCCACCCCTCTGATGATGGCACATCAGAAATTGTCTGATGTGAACTCTTAGGTCAGTAAATGGGAAACTAGATAAAGGATGTGCTGCTGGATGGAAAGAGCTTGATCCTTCCATTAGCTCCTCATTGAAATATCTTCATAATTGGCATTGTGTGTAGAAGGGGGCTGCTTTAACGATACTAAAGTTATTCTAGAAAAAGTAAATGCCTCAAAAGAGTGATAGGTGAGAAATACCAATACAAAGCAGACTGATAATTATCACAGTTTTGTAGTGGAGAAAGGCAAATTAATAGAATTGTAAATTTTAAAACAGATATAAATACTCATGGAAATTAAAATATGATAAAGGTGACTTTGCGATATTGAAATGAAAACTATTTCAATAAGTGGTATTGGCACCATGGGCCAGTTGCTGTGGAGAAATGACAAAATGTACATCAATCTCACTCTTTAGAAGATGGCGGCCTAGAGGGTGGCTGCATTTCATGTTGCTCCAGGACTCAGGATTCAAAAGAGGAGATATTGAGACACTTGGGACCAACTCAAAGCAGCCGGGTGACTCTCACCCATTGGGAAGGCGTCCCGGATGGGACGGTGGTCCTGGAACACAGGGAACTTTGTGAAGTAGAGCTGCCAGCGAGACACCCCTCCCCCCACTGGAGCAGTGAACTCGGACAACTGGGAGCCCGGTAAAGGAGGCCGCTCAGCACAGCGCTGGGTCTCAGAGCAACCACTGGGGCTCCAGCAGCTGCCCAGGGGAGGAGTGGCGAGGAGAGCTGTGTGGACTCAGAACACCGGGGCCTGCACTGAGGAGGAGGAGGAGCGTGGCCGCTTGGATTCGGAGTGACTGCACCAGAGCTACAGGCCGTTGCCAGCGGAGAGGCCGCGCGGCGAGCTGTTTGGACTCTAAGCGACCGCTTCTGAACACCGGGGCCTGCCCTGAGGACGAGGAGGAGGAAGAGAAGCGCGGCCGCTTGGATTCGGGGTGACTACACCAGAGCTACAGGCGGTTGCCAGAGGAGGGGCTGCGTGGCGAGCTGTTTGGACTCAGACCACTTCTGAACACCGGGGCCTGCCCGGAGGAGTAGGAGTAGGAGGAGGAGGAGCGCGGCGGGTCGTGTGGACTCGCAGTGACTGCATTAGCGCTCCAGGCGGCTGCTCAGAGGAGAAGGCGAGTAGTGAGTTGTTTGGACTTAAAGTGACAGCGCCTGAACACAGGGGGGCTGCCTGGAGGGGAAGTGTGGTGGGTCGCTTGGTCTCGAGTGGCTGCACCAGAGTTCCGGGCAGTTGCCCAGAGGACGCATGCAGCGGGTCACGTGGATTCAGAGCCACTCAGAGCGATCGCTCCTGAACACCTGGGGGGTTATTTGGAGAAGGAGGAGGAACGGGGAGGGTCACTTCGACTCGGAGTGATTGATTGCCCAGGGCTACGGGTGGTTGGTGGGAGGAAGAGGCGCGAAGTGAGTTTCTTGGACACCTAGTGACCACTCCAGAATACTGGGCGGCTGTCTGGAGGACGAGGCTTGTGGCGGGTCTCTGGGACTCAGAGCGATTGTACGGGGCCCCAGGTGGCTTCTCAGAAGAGGGGCCACATAGCCAGGCGATTAGAAGCAGAGCAGGGTCCCAGGATCTAGGAGGCTTCTGGGTGGAAGAGCCAAAGAGACAGGCTTAGGGTGGAGCGAAGGTTCCAGGCCTGCGGGCAGATTCTCTGAGGAGGGGCAGCCAAAGGAGATTCATCTGCGAAGGGTGAGGCTCCCAGGCCCAGGAGGTAAGGCCGGGCCCCTGGGAACTTTGCAGAGGAAGGCAGCCCAGCCCAGGCGGTAGCTGTAAATTGAGGGGAACCTCTAGGAGGGAATTGACCAGCGACACCTCCCCACTGGGTGAGTCTTCCCTGCCGGGGGAGGTTTCCCCACAAGGACGGTAAAACCAGAGACTCAGGCCCAAACAGGCCTTGCCTCAGCCCGCAGCCTAGGTCCCCTTTGGATGACCATTGGTCAACAAGTGGAGGCACCTCTGCCCACTAGCAGGGATTATGCCCCACCTGAAGGCCACCACTCCTAGAGAGGCAGCTTCCTTGTGGAGCACCGCATTATCAACTTCCTCCAAGACGTCAGCCTACTGAAGGCTAAGGGAGGATATATATAGAAATCTTCAGGGACATTGTAAGTCAATAGAGGAAATCTGCAATATCTCAGTGGTCCACTGATACCTGAACAATATGAGAAAACAAGGAAAGAAAATGCAAACAAATCTAGATGTTACATCAATAAAACCCAATGACAGCATGGCAGAAGAAATAACAGAAAAGGAGTTCAGAATGTTCATAATTAAAATGATCAAAGAAGCAAACGATGAGATGAAAGAGCAAATGCAGGCATTGAATGATTACACCAATCGACAATTAAAAGAGCAAATACAGGAAGCAAAAGATCATTTCAATAAAGAGTTAGAGATATTGAAAAAAAAAAACAAACAAATCCTTGACATGAAGGAAACAATAAACCAAATTAAGAACTCCATAGAAAGCATATCCAGTAGGATAGAACACCTGGAAGACAGAACCTCATACATTGAAGAGAAAATATTTAACCTTGAAAACAAAGTTGTACAGAGAAGATGGTAAGAAATCATGAACAGAATCTACAAGAACTATGGGATATCATGAAAAGGCCAAATTTAAGAATTATTGGGATTGAGGAAGGCCTAGAGAAACAAGCCAAAGGAATGAACAATTTATTCAATGAAATACCATCAGAAAATTTCCGAAATCTGAAGAATGAAATGGAAAATCAAGTTCAAGAGGCTTATAGGACTTCAAATACACAAAATTATAACAGACCCACACCAAGGCACATTATAATGAAAATACCTAACATACAAAATAAAGACAGAATTTTAAAGGCTGTGAGAGAAAAGAACCAAATTACATTCAGGGGGAAACCAATATGGATATCAGCAGATTTTTCAATCCAAACCCTAAAAGCTAGAAGGGCCTGGAACAACATTTTTCAAGCCCTGAAAGAAAATGGATGCCAACCAAGAATCTTATACCCAGCAAAACTTACCTTCACATTTGACGATGAAATAAAATCCTTCCATGATAAACAAAAGCTAAAAGAATTTACAAAAAGAAAGCCAGCATTACAGAACATTCTCAGCAAAATATTCCATGAGGAAGAGATGAAAAACAAAGAAGCAAATCAGCAAAGGGAGGAAGTATCCTAAAGGAATTGTCAAATAAAGGAGGAAACAAGTTGTCTCAAACAAATAAATAAATAAAATTTAAAAAATGAACCAAATTCCGGGAAACCAAAATATATCTCAATAATAACCCTGAATGTTAATGGCCTGAATTCATCAATCAAAAGACATAGACTGGCAGATTGGATTAAAAAGAAAGATCCAACAATATGTTGCCTGCAAGAGACTCACCTCATAGAAAAAGATACCCATAGACTAAAGGTGAAAGGATGGGGAAAAACATACCATGCACATGGACTCAGCAAAAAAGCTGGAGTATCCATCCTCATTTCCAATAATGTGGACTTCAAGCCAAAGTTAGTCAGAAGGGATAAAGAAGGTCATTTCATACTGCTTAAGGGAAGCATAAATCAGCAAGACATAGCAATCATAAACATCTATGCCCCAAACAGTGGCTCATCCATGTATGTCAAACAAATCCTTCTCAATTTCAGAAACCAAATAGACCATAACACAATAATACCAGGTGATTTTAACAGCCTCTCTCACCACTGGACAGATCTTCCAGACAAAAATTGAACAAAGAAACCATAGATCTCAATAACACAATCAATAATTTAGACTTAACAGACATTTATAGAATATACCATCCAACCAAGAGCGAATACACTTTCTTCTCAGCAGCACATGGATCCTTCTCTAAAATAGACCATATATTATGCCACAAAGCTAATGTTAGCAAATACAAGAAGATAGAGACACTACCATGTATTCTATCAGATCATAATGGATTGAAGTTAGAAATAAATGAAAGAGTAAAACTCAGAAACTATTCCAACATCTGGAGATTAAACAATATGCTATTATATGATGAATGAATAACAGAAGATATTAGGAAGGAAATTAAAAAATTCTTAGAGGTAAATGAGAAAAAGAAACATCATATCAAAATCTCTGGGACACTATGAAAGCAGTACTTAGAGGGAAATTTATTTCATGGAGCGCATTTAATAAAAGAAGTAAAACTCAACAAATAAACGACCTAACACTACAGCTCAAAGCCCTAGAAAAAGAAGAACAGAACAGCACCAAAAGTAGTAGAAGACAGGAAATAGTTAAACTCAGAGCTGAAATCAATGAAATTGAAACAAAAGAAACAATACAAAAAATTGACAAAATAAATAGTTGGTTCTTCGAAAAAATAAACAAAATTGATAAACCTTTAGCCACACTAACAAAGGGAAGACGAGAGAAAACCCAAATCACTAAAATTCGGAATGAACAAGGAAATATCACAACAGACAGGATTGAAATACAAAACATAATTAGAAGCTATTTTGAAAATCTATACTCCAAAAAAAGAGAAAATTTCGAAGATATCAACAGGTTTCTAGAGACATATGAATTGCCTAAACTGAAGAAGGAGGACATACACAATTTAAATAGACCAATTTCAAGTACTGAAATAGAAGAAGTCATCAAAAGCCTACCAACAAAGAAAAGTCCGGGCCCAGATGGGCCGAATTCTACAAAACCTTTAAAGAAGAGCTCATTCCAATACTTCTCAAAGTATTCCATAAAATAGAAGAGGAGGGAACCCTCCCAAACTCATTCTATGAAGCCAATATCACACTGATACCTAAACCAGACAGAGACTCATCAAGGAAAGAAAATTTCAGACCAATATCCTTAATGAACATGGACGCAAAAATTCTCAACAAAATTTTAGCAAATCGCATACAAAAACATATTAAAAGGATAGTGCACCATGATCAAGTGGGTTTCATCCCAGGGATGCAAGGTTGGTTCAACATCAGGAAATCAATAAACGTAATTCACCATATTAATAGACTTAAAGTCAAGAATCACATGATTATTTCAATAGATGCAGAAAAAGCATTTGATAAAATACAGCACCCCTTCATGCTCAAAACACTAGAAAAAATAGGGATAGTGGGAACATTCCTTAACATTGTAAAGGCCATTTATGCTAAGCCCACGGCTAATATCATTCTAAATGGTGAAAAACTGAAAGCATTCTCCCTAAAAACTGGAACAAGGCAGGGATGCCCTCTTTCACCACTTCTATTCAACATCATTCTTGAGACTCCGGCCAGAGCAATTAGACAAACCAAAGAAATTAAAGGGATACGAATTGGAAAAGAAGAACTCAAACTATCCCTGTTCGCTGATGACATGATTATATATTTAGAGGAACCTGGAAATTCCACCAGAAAACTCTTAGAACTCATAAGTGAATTCAGTAAAGTAGCAGGTTACAAGATCAATGCCCATAAATCCAACGCATTTTTATACATAAGTGATGAACCTTCAGAAAGAGAAATTAGGAAAACTACCCCATTCCCAATAGCCTCGAACAAAATAAAATACTTGGGAATCAATCTCACAAAAGAGGTGAAAGACCTCTACAATGAGAACTATACAACACTAAAGAAAGAAATTAAAGAACACCTTAGAAGATGGAAAGATCTTCCATGTTCTTGTATAGGAAGAATTAATATTGTCATAATGGCCATAGTACCTAAAGTGCTATACAAATTCAATGCAATTCCAATTAAAATCCCAATGATGTACCTTACAGAATAGAGCAAACAATTATGAAATTCATCTGGAAGAATAAGAAACCCAGAATAGCTAAAGCAATCCTTAGCATGAAGAGTGAAACAGGGGGTATTGCAATACCAGATCTTCAACTCTACTACAAAGCAATAGTAACAAAAACGGCATGGTATTGGTACCAAAATAGAAAGGTAGATCAATGGTACAGAATAGAGGACACGGACACAAACCCAAATAAATACAATTTTGTCATACTAGACAAAGGTGCCAAAAATATGCAATGGAGAAAAGATAGCCTCTTCAACAAATGGTGCTGGGAGAATTGGAAATCCATATGCAACAGAATGAAACTAAACCCATATCTCTCACCATGCACGAAACTAAACTCAAAATGGATTAAGGACCTCGGAATCAGACCAGAGACCCTGCAGATTAATAAAGAAAAAGTCGGTCCAGATCTTCAACATTTCGGCCTAGGACCAGACTTCCTTAACAGGACTCCCATAGCACAAGAAATAAAAGCAAGAATCAATAACTGGGATAGATTCAAACTAAAAAGCTTTCTCTCAGCAAAGGAAACGATCAGCAATGGGAAGAAAGAGCCTACAGAGTGGGAGAATATCTTTGCCAATCATACTTCAGATAGAGCACTAATCTCCAGAATCTATAAAGAACTCAAAAAACTCTACTCCAAGAATTCAAATAATCCAGTCGACAAATGGGCTAAGGAAATGAATAGACACTTCACAGAAGAAGATCTACAAGCAATCAACAAACATATGGAAAAATGTTCAACATCTCTAGTAATAAGAGAAATGCAAATCAAAACCACCCTAAGATTCCATCTCACCCCAATTAGAATGGCGATTATCAAGAATACGAGCAACAACAGGTGTTGGCGAGGATGTGGGGAGAAAGGTACACTCATACATTGCTGGTGGGGCTGCAAATTAGTGCAGCCACTCTGGAAAGCAGTGTGGAGATTCCTTAGAAAACTTGGAATGGACCCTCCATTTGACCCAGCTATCCCACTCCTTGGCCTATACCCAAAGGACTTAAAATCAGCATACTACAGAGATACAGCCACATCAATGTTCATAGCTGCTCAATTCACAATAGCCAGACTGTGGAACCAACCTAGATGCCCTTCAATTGATGAGTGGATACTGTGGTATATATATACAATGGAATATTACTCAGCCATAAAGAATGATAAAATTATGGCATTTGAGGGCAAATGGATGCAATTGGAGAATATCATGCTAAGTGAGATAAGCCAATCTCAAAAAGCCAAAGGACGAATGATATCGCTAATAAGTGGAGGATGACACATAATGGGGGGGAGGGAAGGGTTAGTATTAGGGTTAGAGTTAGGGTTAGGGAGGGACCAAGTATGGAGGAAGTACTGTATAGAGGGAAAAAACGGGTGGGAGGGGTGGGGGGAAGGGAAAAAATAACAGAATGAATCAAACAACATTGTTCTATGTAAATTTATGATTATACAAATGTATGCCTTTACGCCATGTACAAACAGAGAAACAACATGTATCCCATTTGTTTACAAAAAATAAATAAATAAATAAATAAATAAAGTAAAAAAAAAAAACTCTTTAAATCGGGAAGAGGATGGGTTTGACTCCTTAAAATAATAATAATTTTTAAATGAGGAAAGGCCTTTCAAGTGTGATACAAAACCTGGGATCCATGAATGCTTAAAATACAAATGAAGTCTGAAAGAGAAATGGTAAACTGGCAAAAAATATACTCAGTGTCAAAGCACAGGACTAGTTTCTTTCATTTGCAAATGCCTTATTAAAAAGACAAAAGTAGAAAGAAAAGTAGAAAAATGGCAATTTACATGGAGAGACAGTGAAATAAATTCTGTGCACTTGTAAATGCGAAAATGTGCTAAACCTTTGCCACAATGAAATAAATGCAAATTAAAACAATGAAAGCTCACTTTTTATCCATTAGCTTGAAAAGTTTTAAAGTGTGTGGACCCTTACAGTTGGTGAATTTATGCGGAAACCATTACTTTGGTGAGTCTTACTGGGAATTTGTATTGTTGCAATAATTTTAGAGAAACTGCAACATCTGTCAAATTTTTAAGTATACTTATCCTTTGACTCGTCAGTATCACTGCTAGTAATTCACCTAAAGGTTAATTAGGTCACAAATATCACCTTTACATTTTGAAGAGCATTTGCTACTCTCACAAATTGGAAATAATCTAACTTATCAATAGAGCCCTGGTTAAATCGGTATGGTAAATTCAATAAAAGCATGTAAGTATTTAAAAATGAGGGAACTATCAGTATGCTGTTATGGAGAGACATACAGATTACATTTAAGTGGCAGGAACAAAGCAAGACCCTGGACAGTAATGTGAGTGGAGGCACTGGGATTTGAACCACAGATTAGGGGAAAGGGAAAATATTTCCTTTTCATTTTATGTATCTTTCCTTGTCTAAGAAATACTTTTTAACCAAATAACTTTATTTAAAATGACTTTATTTTAGAAATCTAAGATTATTTTGCCCCCACCATGTTAAAAATGAGAGTTAATTCAATTCTTCTCAGTATCATAACCATCTACAGGTGGATTTCCTCCCTTCCTGCCAGTGGGGAGGGGCAGGGCATAGAGGAAGCCCCGTGTTGTGGCTAACAGGTTCCTGTTAATTCTTCCAAATTTCATATCACTGTTACCATCCTGGAGATGTTCTGCATATGACATTGTGATGTCCATGTGCCAGTCACATTCTTAGTCAACATATGAGAGTCATGGTCATTCACCCAAAACTCAGATCCTCCAAAGGAAGGAATGCTGTCCCAGTTACAGATTCATAACTTGAACTTGATTATTCATCAAGTATTTGTGTAGAACTTACAATAAGTAGGTAATGTGCCACGCAATATCCCAAGACTAGGACCTCCTAACAGTTATGTTGTAGGAGACACTGAGTGATGATGTTAGGTGGGGGATGATCTGCCACCCTGGTTCTCCTTTCCATGCCTGAATAAGCCCTTGGCAGCACCCTGGTCTCTCCTGCCATGGTGCAGTCATACTGGACCCTAGTTAAGCTGTCACTGGAGCATCCTTAGAGGACTACATTCTCCTGTGGTTCTCAGGATGCATTTCCCTTGCTGTTGTTAATTTTGCTTAAGAAGACAATGGCCTTCACTTGCTTACATTCCCCCAGTTTCACAGGACACAGATACAGAAACTGGAGAATTTCTCTCTCTTTACCATAAAGTAGTAGTACACCTCTTGTTGGTGTGAACAAAAAACTTAGCTGGAGCCTTGGTTTTCTTATGTTCAAAGGATTTCTGAGAGTCTTGTGATTGAGACTGAGTCCAGCTATGTTGCAGTGTCTCGTCTCTGGGCATAGCAATTAGTTTACCATCTTGCCTTGGTCTGTGGTGAGGTTGTGGGCATCATGAGGATATGTCAGATGTTTCTTTCCTACCTGAGAAACCGCAGTTCCCAGACACTAGCCATGCCCCAGCTCTACACCTGTCCATGAGGACACAAGGGTGCTGCCAACCAAGGAAGCCAGGCAAGAGTCTGAGCCTTTGCCTGAGCTCACATCCAGCTGCTTGTTCTTAAAAACTCCCATGGTCTTAGGGCCTAAGCACCCCGTGGCTTCTTATTAACCTGTGTGGCATATATTCTTTAAAAAGCCAAGCAAGTGAGAAGTGTAACTGACCACTCACCCAGTGCTCTTTCAAAGTAGAGGCCAGTGTGCCAATCAGGAAAGAAGCAGAACAGGAAATGGTCACATCTAACATTCATTCAGTTCTCCCAAGGGGAGCCCTTCGTGGTGATGTCTCTTTAGCGGTTCCTTTTTGTGGCGGGTGAGCTCTCTTCTGCAAGAGTATCTGTTCTCTCTTGAGTTATGGTTCTGTTGTGCTCAGTGGCTCGAGACCCCACAAAGACCACCAGAGACCACAATCAATGCAAGCAACAAAGAGTCATTTATTAGCAAGCTCGAGCCTGGTCCTCCATGCACTAGGTAACCGATGACACTGAGGCCCTGATCCCTTGTTTAGCAGGCTTTTTATAATGAAAGGCAAACGGTTTTACAGTATTCTTTTTGATTGGCTCACATATAAAGTTGTATACAATGTTATCTTAAGTTCTGGGTCACCCTGACCTCCGAGAGGAGGGTTATCTTTAAGTTTGCTTTTGTGCCAGCAAAGTGTGCTTTTGGGTCAGCCACCTAGCCTTTACAGATGAGATAAGAGGCAAAAATTCTTTGCAGCTTTTATGAGGGGTTGAGGGCAGTTTGGGAAGAGCCTCATAGTTGTTTTTACACAGGTGCAGGCTCTTTCTATTTTTACATTCCCCCCTTTCCAAGAACATTTAGAGAGCCAATCTTGGGTCTCTATAGTTTTAATTCTTGCTGCTTAATGGGCTGATATTGGGCCCTTAGCACCATTAGCTGTACTGTATTTATTCTATCTTTAACAAAAGTAATTAACTTATTGATTATACAAGGTCCTATAGTTAAAGCTAGTAGCAACAATATTACGGGTCCCACTATAGCGGACACCAGAGTAGTTAACCAAGGGGAAAAATTGAACCAGGATTCAAACCAGCTCTGACTAGCTTCCCATTCTTTCTTTCTGTTTGTTAGTCCTTCTCTGATTTTTGCCATATTATCCTTGATTATCCCAGAGTGATCTATATAAAAACAACATTCTTCTCCCAGGGCTGCACATAGACCTCCTTGCTTACAGTCTTTAAAGGCAGGTAAATTTGGTAATCAATGAGCTTTGAAGATTCTTAACATTTTATTCTCCCAGGGGCAGTCTCCAACTTCCAGAGGCAGATGGGTTTCATGGCCTTCATTTCCTCGATTTGACCCAGTTCCCTATTTCTACACTAACTACCTGTTCTTAATTCTGGCTTCTTCCCCTGCTTTTGCTATAGGAACTCCTTGCTGCTGTAGGGAAAGGAGTGCCGATCATTCTGGCTGCTTCGAAGCTGAAAGGGGGCAGCACAGGGAAAGCAGTTTGGAGTTCCCTTTTTTAAAAATTGGGTCAATCAAGGAGTCCAAGGTAGAAGTCTGGCTGGGAAAGAGCAGGTTGTAAAGTCATCTGGGGGTGGGTGCTTTTATGAGAGAAGAACAAAAAGACATGAGTACTGAAAGGAGATTAGTACAAAGTAAATATTGCAGCATCTGAAACATGCCACTAAGTATCATGAAAATGACAGAAGTCAATCTCTCACCAGGAGGTGGAAGAACTGAGATATTGTTCCCATAACTAGGCCTAGCAAAGGCTGGAGAGGACAAGGCCTTTATTTGGGGACTTTAACATTGTCCAGGTTATCAGGAATGTAAACACAACGTTTAACTCTTAATGTCATAGATGTCCCCAGAAAATATAGTTAAGCTACTTAATGTCATCTGATTTTTGTAAAGTATCCCTTTATTGGTATAACCTGTGCTTAGTAGAGATCTCTGTACTTCTGTTACTTAGGGCTAGATAATCATACGAACAAACATAGATTAAGTCTACCTGTGTAGCTTAGGAAGGTCTTAAACTGACGAAAAACTTCTGACTCTGGCAGTTTCTCTTGATAGTTATCAGGCACATTTGCTGAAGAATCTTTCATTTGTAACTTCCAGTCTTTATTCTAGTGGGCTAATACAAGTATACACCTTAAGTTACATGTAACTATTATTTCTTTTAAATGCCCAAGAATGGCTGTATTTTGGTTTTAACTGTTTTGCTAGGTGTCTAAGATCAAGCTGGTCAAATTGACCTGGTTCCTGTCTTGTTAAAGAGTCAGCTGAGTTCCCACAGGGGCCACTCGTAGAGAACTTAAGAGCAGCTTCTTAGCTCCACCAGTGGCATTGGTTAGGCAGGGTGTCTTGATGAGGTGGCTTCCTTTGGAAGCATCAAGGGATGTCTCCCTTTTCCATGACCCTCCTCTGCAGCAGATGCACTGAGTGATTTTTCATCCTCTAGTCTCAACAATCTCCTTGATCAGGAGGTTGTGTGACCCAGAGTTGCAGCGCTCCTTAGAGAAGTCCTCTTATTCCCTGGGTTCAGGCTGACTTTGAGGGCAAGGTACTGTTTTTTTTTTTTTCCTCTCAGGTTACTCCCCCCTCTCCTGCTGAGACTGCTATAGTTTACATTCCAATGCAGGCTTCAGCAAGGCCAGGCAGGAGGGAGGGATTGCCCAGGACTTTTTAACCCTTTTTTTGTTTCTGGATGAGAAATCAGGTTAGGTTTGAATGCAGAAAATCACAAAACATTATTTCCCACTACTTTTGGGGAATGGAGCTGCTGAGCTCTCCGCCTAGGGGGATTGGAGTAAACAAATCTCTTAGGAACAAGGAGAAGGACTGTAAAGTACCCTGCAATGAGTATCCCTAAGCCTAAGATCGGACTAACAAAATAAAGAATTTAATATGAGACAAGAGTAAAGACCGTAAGGCACAATACACAAACAGACAGACATATAGCGCTCTAAATCAAAGTTGGCTAGTTGGTATTTTGTCAACAAAAACAAAAATTTCTGATTGCGACCCAGAATCACCCAGATGCAACACAAAGGCTGCCCAGATGCGACAAAGAGCCGCCCAGATGCAGCACAAAAGCTGCCCAGATGCAGCACAAAAGCTGCCCAGATGCAGCACAAAGGCTGCCCAGATGTAGCACAAAGGCTGCCCAGATGCAACACAACGATTGCCCAGATGCAGCCCAAAGGCTGCCCAGTTGCAGCAGAAAGGCTGTCCAGATGTAACACAAAGGTTGCCCAGATGCAGTGCAAAGGCTGCCCAGATGCAGCCCAAAGGCTGCCCAGATGCAACACAAAGATTGCCCAGATGCAGCCCAAAGGCTGCCCAGTTGCAGCAGAAAGGCTGTCCAGATGCAACACAAAGGTTGCCCAGGTGCAGCCCAAAGGCTGCCCAGATGCAGCACAAAGGCTGCCCAGATGCAACACAAAGATTGCCCAGATGCAGCCCAAAGGCTGCCCAGATGGGTCGAGGGGACGTCTCCCGAGAACCTCCTGGGGTCCTATAGCGCATCCGCCAGGACTTTGCCAGCCCAGAACCAGAACCTGCAGGCAATCCAGACAGGAATGTGGCAATGCCTTACTCACCGGCCAATGATGTCACTTATGACTCTATGATCAGGTGTCTGGGTGGGCTTGGAGTATCCCGGGCGAGCCCCCATATGTTGTGCCCAGTGGCTCAAGACCCCACAAAGACCACCAGAGACCACGATCAATGCAAGCAACAAAGAGTCATTTATTAGTAAGCTTGAGCCTGGTCCTCCGCGCACTCGGTAACCGGTGACGCTAAGAGGCCCTGAGCCCTTGTTCAGCAGGCTTTTTATAATGAAAGGCAAACGGTTTTACAGTATTCTTTTTGATTGGCTAACATATAAAATTGTATACAATGTTATTTTAAGTTCTGAGAGGAGGGTTATCTTTAAGTTTGCTTTTGTGCCAGCAAAGTTGGCTTTTGGGTCAGTCACCTAGCGTTTACAGATAACAGATGAAAATTCTTTGCAACTTTTATGAGGGGTTGAGGGCAGTTTGGGAAGAGCCTCGTATTTGTATTTACACAGGTGCGGGCCCTTTCTGTCTTTACAGTTCCTCACTCATGTTCCCACTATGGGCTTCCCACTATGGGCTTCACGTGCATGGCCACCACCTCTGCAGGAGGGCAAGACCAGCGGTCTCGGGAGCCTCTCTAGGTGAGTGCTGCTGCTGCTGCCCTGCCTCACAGCAGGTGGTGCTGTGACTACCTTTTTAATAACTCCTAGTCCATTGGGGTATTTTTTCCCTGGATTATGGTGTTCTGAGTTGAGAATCTCATGAAACCAGCAATGTTCTGACAGAATTCAAACCTCCTCACCAAGAATGTAGGAGAAAGTGAAAAGTGATCTAATGTCCAGGTAAAATAGGGTTGCAGCTAAATAGCTGGGGAGACTGAATGAACCTGTATAAGGACATTCATCTCCACAGGACAGTAGCCACCAGGGCAACTCTGCAAACCCAGAGTTTGCGAGCCCAGAATCCCTGCGCTCATGACCCAAGGAGGCCTCAAGGCCTATCTGCTTTGGAAAGAGCCTTTTTGGGAGATGGCGATGGGGAGCATCCTCCTGGAAGTTAGGTAATCCTTCTAGATGGTCTCAAGGAATCATCCTCACCCATTTGCCCAAAAGAATTAGCAAGTAATCTAATTCTTTTTAGTTTTCTCTCTTCCAGTCTCTCTCCCTCCCTTTTTTGTCCAATATAACGTCTGAAAAACAAAACTTCACCTGTCCTCCTGAAGGGAGCATAATAATCAACCCCTTAACAGATCCATTGGTATATGAGGAAGAAAAGATGTAGCATATGAAGTCCTGAGAATTAACAGCTGCCTGTTCATGATCTTTGTGGGACCAGGCATCTTTCTTTCTCATTACTCACATATCCTTTTTTTCCTGAATAATTATATCTTCCCACTTCCAGCTCTTGTTAGCAGGTTTGGCTAATTCCATGAAAAGAAAAGTAGATGAGGGATTCTCATTTTCAGGAGCAGAAGGGTAACTCAGGGGCTGGGGTTATGGCTCAGTGGTAGAGTGCTTGCCTAGCATGTGTGAGGCACTGGGTTCAATTCTCAGCACCACATTAAAGAGTAAAATATATTGTGTCCATCTAGAACTAAAATTATTTTTTTAAAAAATGAAACATAAAAGAAAACACGGCATCATAGAAGGAACAGGGGACTTCGAGTCAGAAAGACCCAGATGTAAGTTCTATCTTTGTAAACTAACTGAATGATTTAGATAAGGGCCTTAAAATTTCTAAACATTTGCTTTTTCCTGTTCCTAGTAGGTCAGAACCACTTTTAATCTTAGATATCCATTACCTGTATCAAATCTGAGATAATGTTGAAGTGCTGTGTGAATTACAACCTTTGAGCTTGCACGTGTACCATGTTTCTAATTTGGTTTATTAGACTTTATTTGTCTAAATATTTTATTAGATCATATTTAAATAAATCAAATTATATACAAGCCAAACTAAGGGACTTGACCATTAAAATCATATGCAAAATGACACCCTCATGCTCTTCCATCTCCAGAATGAGTCGGGAGTGTTGTAATTCAGTTACTTGTTCCCTGATTTTCCAGTTGTGCCTGGTGGGTCTTCCTGAGGACATAGCAGCACAGGTGTAGTGGCAGTCTCTATACCCTGGCCGATTACTCTGATTCATTCTCTTCACCCTACCTGTATGTTCTAAATTGCCTGCATTCTGGCAGGAAATAACTGATTTCTAAAATGTATTTCCAGTACTGTATTAGTTAAAGGGAAATGTCATGACAGAACCTAAGGAAAAATTGAGACAATTTAAAAGTCAAGTTAACAAAGGAATAGTTTGGTGAGGATGAGCAAAGGCAAAGGTGTGGAAAGGTACGGATTAACCCTAAGTACATCAGTACCTGGAGACCAAAGAGGAGGGTGAGGATAAACAGAGACAAATGCCTGCTGGTGGTGCAGTGGTGAGCAGAATCTGTGAGGCAATGAATATTTACTCCAAGTTGGTCCCCACATTGTTCCTACACTCCAAACTTACCTGGAGTTGAAAGAGTTTGCTGACATCTGAAGTGAGGATGACCAAAATCTGGACTCCATATTTGTGTATTTTCTTGCTCTACTTTAGAACACTTCTAAGCCTTGAAGCACCCTATCCAAGAAGATCAGTAGTGCTCTCAGGCCTCACCTCTTCTTTTGGAGGCTTTGAAATCACTTCAGTTTATATTGGGAAAAGGTAACTTTTTAAAAAGTGGGGACAAACTGTGTAACCCACAGATTGCTGTTGAATCAAATAGATTATATTGGAAGGGAGGAATAGAAAGAATATATCATGATGTTTAAATGCAGGCACCTGGTTGAATTCTGAATGCTCACTGGTGATGTCTAAGTTGGAGTACGAATGTGTTTTGGAGATTTGGGACATGAACAGGATGTAGGCAGGTTGATAAGCAGTAAGGATCCCTTTTGCCCTTCTCAAAGATCCAGTGTTGCTTGAAGAAATGACTATTTTTCCTTCCCATTTCTCTTTTATTTTCCTAAGTGGAAATTCTGCCTTCTGATTTCCAGGCAGTTGGAAGATGCACATAGCCTCCCATTACAGCCTGTTCAAACCTTCATTCTTCTTCAGAGGCAACAGAATATAACTGTGACTCCTGCAATGCCGGTGATGATATCAGGGCCCCTTAAGGTCTTTATTTTTACACCCAAAGATCTAGCACCTTAAATGCATTTGCTTAAAGAGCATTGTGTTCTCTACAGTGTGCATGGCATTCTCTTGGGATGTGAGCAGAGAGAAATGAGAATTTCTGTCTCTCCACCACTCCACCCAGGCTGGTCTACAGACACCTTCACTGATGTAAGGTCCCAGACCACAGTAGCTTCTCTCTCAATGCCCACTGGCCTCTGTACTGTGCTCCACAGTCTTACCTTCATAGCATCTCTGGTCACACCCTGCATATTTCGGGTCTCTGTTTCTTTAGAACAGAGATTGCACTTCTTCACCTTGTGCCCGCTCCACCCTGGCTTCCTGATGGACCCCTTTCCCCATCTTCATTTCCCAGCACCTTCCTTGCTCACTCTGTGCTTCACCACTGTGATCCTTCTCTCCACCTATCAGCTGTGTCTGTGTTGCATTTCTTTCTGCCCAGGGTCTGCTCTTGCTCTCATTACCACCTGAGGTGTTCTCCCTGCACATAGCATTTGTCCCCTCGAGTCCTGGCACTTGGAATGGAGTGAACTCCCCATCCTTCAGACTCGGGTGTCCATGTTACTCTCTGGAAGTCCTTCCCTGGCCACCTCCTGCTCCAGCAGTCTCCTGCTCCATGCACCTTTGCTTCATCTCGCTGTAGGTCTCCTTGCTGAACTAACATCACTGGCACAGGACCCTGTGCTGTGCAAGGGCTCTAAGTTGTCTCCTAGGGCTTGATAGGTGGGTGGCTTGCATTAGGGATGTTTTAAATAGCTGATGAATGAAAGAATGAGCCATCCAGATCCTGCCATTTCCGAGACTGCAGTCCAGTAGAGAAGATGGAAGAAGCAGACACAAGTGCTGTGAATTTGCAAGTGTTCCTACATTCACAAATAACCCAAGCTTCAGTTTATTTTTTTCCTGAGAGATTGTTAAGGAAAATGTAGTATCCAATTAGTCTTTAATATATGAGAATCATAGTTTTAAAGTTTATTGTTCCTTTAAGAGGTCCATGAAAATGCTTAGGGCACTTACAGTGAGAAGAAAATAGCATGTTATTAGTGACCCTTTCGATGACAAGATCATTACATTCCAGCAACAATGATCCTTTCAGTTGAAGAAACTAAGAAGGCCAGCACAAACTATTTATCATTTGTGGTCCGTTTTCATTTTTCACTTTTCTGATGAATTTTCAGTGTCCTAGTAAGACACTGAATCCTCCAGACTCTTCAGACCATGGAGAGTTTTTGAATCTTGAACTCAGGGACTCCAGGAGTACTTGCCCTAAAGCCACGTTTTGTATGCACTGATCATCACTTTAGTATTTCTATTGGTTTGACCTCACAGTGACCCTAGAACTCAGTGCATGACATCATTAATACACTGTACAGTGCCACTATTAGCTGCAGGAATGCTGAACAAGCAGAATACACACATTTTTAAGATGTGACAGGACTAGTTTTAAATTCTTTATTTTTTCTCCAGTGAAGTTCCTTATTTAGACTAGTGCACCTTAATCTTACTGTTATGTTTGGTAAAGTTTTAAAAGTAAATACTAAGTAAAATAAAACACTGAATTCTTTCAATGGCGACCTCTCCTGATCCATATATGATTGAATTAGGGTTTTTTTGACACTGATATTTCTTCCCCAAACCATTCATGTGTTTAAATGGTGCCTGCCATTCTGTGTCAGGAAATACTAGAGAATTACTGTATGTTTATATTATCCCTAGTGATTTTCATACTGTGCTCATTCGTTTGGTAGGAAAGGAAAATCATTTGAAATAATGAGAATCTGTGAATTAGTGCCTATCTGAGAATTAAATGTGCCTTAACTTTGAACATTTAGTGGTTCAGTGATGCACACTCAGTCTGGTCTTTGGTGATCAAAGTTACTCCATAATTGGAGGATCATTAAGATTTTTCTCTAATACAATATTCTCTGGTCATATGACAAAGATAGGAATGTTCTAGATTTAAATTGTTAGACATACTGTAAATGAATCTATTCTTTTTTTTATTGTAAACAAATGGGGTACATGTTGTTTCTCTGTACATGGAGTAAAGGCATACCATTTGTGTAATCATAAATTTACATAGGGTAATATTGTTTGGTTCATTCTGTTATTTTTTCCCTGTCCCCACCTCTCCCACCCCTCTTTTCCCTCTATACAGTCCTTCCTTCCTCCGTTCTTGCCCCCCTCCCTAACCGTAACTCTAACCCTAACACTAACCCCTCCCTCCCCCCTTTATGTGTCCTCATCCACTTATTAGCGATATCATTCGTCCTTTGGTTTTTTGAGATTGGCTTATCTCACTTAGCATGATATTCTCCAATTTCATCCATTTGCCTGCAAATGCCATAAATTTATCATTCTTTATGGCTGAGTAATATTCCATTGTGTGTGTGTAAATATATATATATATATATATATATATATATATATATATATATATCACATTTTCTTTATCCATTCATCAATTGAAGGGCATCTCGGTTGGTTCCACAGTCTGGCTATTGTGAATTGAGCAGCTATGAACATTGATGTGGCTGTATCTCTGTAGTATGCTGATTTTAAGTCCTTTGGGTATAGGCCAAGGAGTGGGATAGCTGGGTCAAATTGTGGTTCCATTCCAAGTTTTCTAAGGAATCTCCACACTGTTTTCCAGAGTGGCTGCACTAATTTGCAGCCCCACCAGCAATATATGAGTGTACCTTTCTCCCCACATCCTCGCCAACACCTGTTGTTGCTTGTATTCTTGATAATCGATGTTCTAATTGCTGTGAGATGGAATTTTAGGGTAGTTTTGATTTGCATTTCTCTTATTACTAGAGATGTTGAACACTTTCCCATATGTTTGTTGATTGCTTGTAGATCTTCTGTGAAGTGTCTATTCATTTCCTTAGCCCATTTGTCGATTGGATTATTTGTATTCTTGGTGTAGAGTTTTTTGAGTTCTTTATGTATTTTGGAGATTAGTGCTCTATCTGAAGTATGATTGGCAAAGATTTTCTCCCATTCTGTAAGCTCTTTCTTCCCATTGCTGATAGTTTCCTTTGCTGAGAGAAAGCTTTTTAGTTTGAATCTATCCCAGTTATTGATTATTGCTTTTATTTCTTGTGCTATGGGAGTCCTGTTAGGAAGTCTGGTCCTAAGCCAACATGTTGAAGATCTGGACCGACTTTTTCTTCTATAATCTGCAGGGTCTCTGGTCTGATTCCGAGGTCGTTAATCCATTTTGAGTTTAGTTTCATGCATGGTGAGAGATATGGGTTTAGTTTCATTCTGTTGCATATGGATTTCCAATTCTCCCAGCACCATTTGTTGAAGAGGCTATCTTTTCTCCATTGCATATTTTTGGCACCTTTGTCTAGTATGAGAAAATTCTATTTATTTGGGTTTGTGTTCGTGTCCTCGATTCTGTACCATTGATCTACCTTTCTATTTTTGAACCAATACAATGCCGTTTTTGTTACTATTGCTTTGTAGTAGAGTTGAAGATCTGGTGTTGCGATACCCCCTGCTTCACTCTTCCTGCTAAGGATTGCTTTAGCTATTCTGGGTTTCTTATTCTTCCAGATGAATTTCATAATTGCTTGCTCTATTTCTGTAAGGTACATCATTGGGATTTTAATTGGAATTGCATTGAATGTGTATAGCAGTTAGGTAGTATGGCCATTTTGACAATATTAATTCTTCCTATCCAAGAACATGGGAGATCTTTCCATCTTCTAAGGTTTTCTTTAATTTCTTTCTTTAGTGTTTTGTAGTTCTCATTGTAGAGGTCTTTCACCTCTTTTGTGAGATTGATTCCCAAGTATTTTATTTTTTTCGAGGCTATTTTTAATGGTGTAGTTTTCCTAATTATTCTTTCCAAAGATTTCTCACTTTTGTATAAAAATGCATTAGATTTATGTGCATTGATCTTATATCCCGCTACTTTACTGAATTCACTTATGAGTTCTAAAAGTTTTCTGGTGGAATTTCCTGATTCATCTAAGTATATAATCATATCATCAGCAAATAGGGATAGTTTGAGTTCTTCTTTTCCTATTCATATCCCTTTAATTTCTTTGGTCTGTCTAATTGCTCTGGCTAGAGTTTCAAGGACATATTGAATAGAAGTGGTGAAAGAGGGCATCCCTGCTTGTTCCAGTTTTTAGGGGGAATGCTTTCAGTTTTGCACCATTTAGAATGATATTAGCCATGGGCTTAGCATAAATGGCCTTTACAATGTTAAGGAATGTTCCCACTATCCCTATTTTTTCTAGTGTTTTGAACATGAAGGGGTGCTGTATTTTATCAAATGCTTTTTCTGCATCTATTGAAATAATCATGTGATTCTTGACTTTAAGTCTATTGATATGGTGAATGACATTTATTGATTTCCTGATGTTGAACCAACCTTGCATCCCTGGGATGAAACCCACTTGATCATGGTGCACTATCTTTTTAATATGTTTTTGTATGTAATTTGCTAAAATTTTGTTGAGAATTTTTGCGTCGATGTTCATTAAGGATATTGGTCTGAAATTTTCTTTCCTTGATGAGTCTCTGTCTCAGGGTGATATTGGCTTCATAGAATGAGTTTGGGAGGGTTCCCTCCTCTTCTATTTTATGGAATACTTTGAGAAGTATTGAATGAGTATTGAGAAGTATTGAATGAGCTCTTTAAAGGTTTTGTAGAACTCTGCTGAGAACCCATCTGGTCCCGGACTTTTCTTTGTTGGTAGGCTTTTGATGACTTCTTCTATTTCATTGCTTGAAATTGGTCTATTTAAATTGTGTATGTCCTCCTCGTTCAGTTTAGGCAATTCATGTGTCTCTAGAAACCTGTTGATGTCTTCGAAATTTTCTATTTTGTTGGAGTATAGATTTTCAAAATAGCTTCTAATTATGTTTTGTATTTCAATCCTGTCTGTTGTGATATTTCCTTGTTCATTCCAAATTGTAGTGATTTAGGTTTTCTCTCATCTTCTCTTTGTTTGTGTGGCTAAAGGTTTATCAATTTTGTTTATTTTTTCAAAGAACCAACTATTTATTTTGTCAATTTTCTTGTATTGTTTCTTTTTTTTCAATTTCATTGATTTGAGCTCTGAGTTTCACTATTTCCTGTCTTCTACTACTTTTGGTGCTGGTCTGTTCTTCTTTTTCTAGGGCTTTGAGCTGTAGTGTTAGGTCATTTATTTGTTGAGTTTTACTTCTTTTATAAAATGTGCTCCAAGAAATAAATTTTCCTCTAAGTACTGTTTTCATAGTGTCCCAGAGATTTTGATATGATGTTTCTTTGTTCTCATTTACCTCTAAGAATTTTTTAATTTCCTTCCTAATATCTTCTGTTATCCATTCGTCATATAATAGCATATTGTTTAATCTCCAGGTGTTGGAATAGTTTCTGTTTTTTACTCTTTCATTTATTTCTAACTTCAATCCATTATGATCTGATAGAATACATGCTAGTGTCTCTATCTTCTTGTATTTGCTAACATTAGCTTTGTGGCATAATATATGGTCTATTTTAGAGCAGGATCCACGTGCTGCTGAGAAGAAAGTGTATTCACTCTTAGTTGGATGGTATATTCTATAAATGTCCGTTAATTCTAAATTATTGATTGTGTTATTGAGATCTATGGTTTCTTTGTTCAATTTTGTTTGGAAGATCTGTCCAGTGGTGAGAGAGGCGTGTTAAAATCACCTAGTATTACTGTGTTATGGACTATTTGGTTTCTGAGATTGAGAAGGATATGTTTGACATACATGGATGAGCCACTGTTTGGGGCATAGATGTTTATGATTGTTATATTTTGCTGATTTATGCTTCCCTTAAGCAGTATGAAATGTCCTTATTAATTCCAAATGACTAACTTTGGCTTGAAGTCCACATTATCTGAACTGAGGATGGATACTTCAGCTTTTCTGCTGCATCCATGTGCATGGTATGTTTCCCCCCATCCTTTCACCTTTAGTCTATGGGTATCTTTTTCTATGAGGTGAGTCTCTTACAGGCAACATATTGTTGGATCTTTCTTTTTAATCCAATCTGCCAGTCTATGTCTTTTGATTGATGAAATCAGGCCATTAACATTCAGGGTTATTATTGAGATATGATTCGTATTTCCGGTCATTTGGTTCATTTATTTTATTTAATTAATTAATTTATTTGACACATCTTGGTTTCTCCTTTATTTGACAATTTCTTTAGGATAATTCCTCCCTTTGCTGATTTGCTTCTTTGTTTTTCATCTCTTCCTCATGGAATATTTTGCTGAGAATGTTCTGTAATGCTGGCTTTCTTTTTGTAAATTCTTTTAGCTTTTGTTTATCCTGGAAGGATTTTATTTCATTATCAAATTTGAAGGTAAGTTTAGCTGGGTATAAGATTCTTGTTTGGCATCCATTTTCTTTCAGGGCTTGAAAAATGTTGTTCCAGGCCCTTCTAGCTTTTAGGGTCTGGATTGAAAAATCTGCTGATATCCGTATTGGTTTCCCCCTGAATGTAATTTGATTCTTTTCTCTCACAGCCTTTAAAATTCTGTCTTTATTTTGTCTGTTAAGTATTTTCATTATAATGTGCCTTGGTGTGGGTCTGTTGTAATATTGTGTATTTGTAGTCCTATAAGCCTCTTGAACTTGATTTTCCATTTCATTCTTCAGATTTTGGAAATTTTCTGATATTTCATTGAATAGATTGTTCTTTCCTTTGATTTGTTTCTCTAAGCCTTCCTCAATTCCAATAATTCTTAAATTTGGCCTTTTCATGATATCCCATAGTTCTTGTAGATTCTGTTCATGATTTCTTACCATCTTCTCTGTTTGTTCAACTTTGTTTTCAAGGTTAAATATTTTGTCTTCAATGTCTGAGGTTCTGTCTTCCAGGTGTTCTATCCTATTGGATATGCTTTCTATGGAGTTCTTAATTTGGTTTATTGTTTCCTTCATGTCAAGGATTTCTGTTTGTTTTTTTTTCAATATCTCTAACTCTTTATTGAAATGATCTTTTGCTTCCTGTATTTGCTCTTTTAACCATCCATTGGTCCGATCATTCAATGCCTGCATTTGCTCTTTCATCTCATCATTCAGTGCCTGCATTTGCTCTTTCATCTCATCATTTGCTTCCCTAATCATTCTAATTATATACGTTCTGAACTCCTTTTCTGTCATTTCTTCTACCATGCTGTCATTGGGTTTTATTGATGTAACATCTAGATTTGTTTGGGGCATTTTCTTCCCTTGTTTTCTCATATTGTTCAGATATGAGTGGACTGCTGAGATATTGCAGATTTCCTCTATTGACTTATAATGCCCCTGAAGATTTCTAGTATATGCTCTTTTAGACTTCAGTGGGCTGAAGTCTTGGAGGAAGTTGATAGTGCGGTGCTCCACAAGGGAGCTGCCTCTCTAGGGGTGGTGGCCTTCAGGTGGTGTATATTTCCTGCTAGTGGGCAGAGGTGCCTCCACTTGTTGACCAATGGTCATCCAAAGGGGAACTAGGCTGCGGGCTGAAGCAAGGCCTGTTTGGGCCTGTGTCTCTGGTTTTACCATCCTTGTGGGAAAACCTCACCTGGCAGGGAAGACTCACCCGTTGGGGAGGTCTCGCTGGTCAGTTCCCCTCCTAGAGGTTCCCCTCAATCTACAACTACTGCCTGGGCTGGGCTGCCTTCCTCTGCAATGTTCCCAGGGCCCCGGACCTACCTCCTGGGCCTGGGAGCCTCACCCTTTGCAGACGAGTCTCCTTAGGGTACCCCTCCTCAGAGAATCTGCCCACAGTCCTGGAACCTTTGCTCCACCTCTAAGCGTGTCTCTGTGCCGCTCTTCCACACCACAAAGCCTCCTAGGTCCTTGGACCCTGCTCTGCACCTAATCGCCTGGCTATGTGGCCCCTCCTCTGAGCAGCCACCTGGAGCCCTGTACAATCGTTCCAAGTCCCAGTGACCTGCCGCATGCCTCTTCCTCCAGACAGCTGCCCAGTGTTCCGGTGCGGTCACTAGGAGTCCAAGAAACTCACTGCATGCCTCCTCCTCCCACCAACTGCCTGTAGCCCGGGGCAGTCACTCGAAATTCAAGTGACCCACTCCGTTCCTCCTCCTCCGGGTAGCCCCCTGGGTGTTCAGGAGCAGTCGCTCTGAGTCCAAGTGACCCGCTGCATGCCTCTTCCAGGCAGCCACCTGGAGCTCTGGTGCGGCCACTCTGAGACCTAGCCACCCATCGCGCTCCTCCTCCGGGCAGCGCCCCCTCATGTTCACCAGTGGTCGCTTTGAGTCCAAACAACTCACCATCACCTCCTCCTCTGAGCAGCCGCCTGGAGCTCTAATGCAGTCACTCCCAGTCCAAGCGACCTGCCATGCTCCTCCTCCTCCAGGCAGTCCCCCGGTGTTCGGAAGCGGTCTCTGAGTCCAAACAGCTCACCGCACAGCTCCTCCTCTGGCCACCACCTGTAGCTATGGTGCAGTCATTCTAAGTCCAAGGGACCCGCTGCGTTCCTCCTCCTCCTCAGGGCAGGCCCCGGTGTTCAGGAGTGGTCGCTCTGAGTCCAGACAGCTCTCCACGTAGCTCCTCCTCTGGGCAGCTGCCCGGAGCCCCAGTGATTGCTCCGAGTCCAAGCACTGTGCTGAGCGGCCTCCTCTAAGATGCTCCCAAATGTCCGTGTTCACTGCTCTGGGGGGGGGGAGGGGTGTCTCACCAGGCAGCTCTACTTCACAAAGTTCCCTGCATTCTGGGACTTCCGCCCCATCTGGGATGCCTCCCCAGCGGAGAGACTCACCCAGCGGCTTTGAGTTGGTCCCAAGTGTCTCAATATCTCCTCTTTTGAATCCTGAGTCCTAGAGCAACATGAAATGCAGCCACCCTCTAGTCCACCATCTTGAAAACCTCTCTGAATGTATTCTTATTGAAAATCACATAAGTTCACAAACATTGGAATCAGATACCTATAATGAAAACAGTATGAGAAGATAGTATTGAAGCAATATAGATATTTGTTTCCTTTGAACATCAAATTATTGGAGAATTCCCTGTCTTTTGGACAAATAGAATAATTAATTTTCCAAATTCTCATCTTCAAGTGAGATTCTAAATTAGAGAACCAATAATTTTTCTCTCCTCTGTATCACAGGCTTCAGAAGTGATAGTCACTGACAGTCTTCAGTTTCTCTCTATCCCCTTAATTTCTTCATGGAAATTTATATCTGCTAGCATAATTTGATTCCACATTATTAACAAGGGTTCTCCCAAGATTACTCATTCCTTCAAAGATGAGAATATAATGAGATAATATTTGAAGAGCCATGTTAGACAAATAGAGAACAATAATTAGCACAACTTCTGTTGCTGTTTCTAGGGGAGGAAAAGTCAAGTCTTCAGAGGATCCTCTGTATATCAGATGATGAGACACAAGTGGTTCATGGTAGGGCAAACTGGAGACAGCTTGAACTGAGAACTCCTGAGTTACAGATACTTTATATCAGAAACAAAATACAGTTTGGGATTAAAACAAGCCTCCATTATTTATGCTTATTTACATTAGATATTTAACGTTGTCATTTCCATTGTCGAGTGCTCTGTAAGAGTTGTTATGTTGTTTCAGACCCAGTGGTGTTTGTTGTTACTAGAATCGGGACTGATGGTGATTTTAATTATGTACCATATGTGCTCACACACACATGTTTACACATGCACACACAGTCTTAAAAACATAGGTGCAAAGCTTAAAAAAAACTTTTGGATTTTGTACTACTCAGCACTTCAGCAGTCAATGACCTTAAATGGATGGAAACCCAGCCACCCTCCATGCTCACTGCACTGCTCAAGCTTATTATGATTGAGACTTGAACACCCCGGGCCACTCTTACAGAAAGGGCACTGCTAACTCAGCAGAAAGCACAAACAGTGACCATCTGTAATAACCAACAGTAGATGAGAGAGGATGGGACAGAGAGAGCTGTGTGTTTCAGAAAGAGAGGGATAGTCACATAGGGTACCACACAGCTTTGTCCCCTTCCTGTTCATGGCCCTCTCCTCTTCACTTTCCATACTGCATCCTTCATACCTTCTATACTCTGGAACCCTGGAGTGCCAGGACATTTTTCTTTCTGGACTTAGCTGATGAATTTCACTTAGATCCATGCTTTTTAAGTTATCTGTTTTTGATGTCCAGATGGATCTCTGGATGTTTTTGATGCTTCAACTGGATCTCTTCCTTGCAATACAGAGTTTCTTATCCAGGGCTCCTGCTGAGTCACCAATGCTTATCCCAAGCAGGGGGCATGCCCCCGACTTTGCTTTCCCCTCTCCTGCCTCCGGGGCATTATGTGGTACCACCATTCACCGAGTTGCTCAGGAGAAAGCCTGGGCCTTATCCCTGACTCCTTTCTCACCTCACATTCAATCCATGAGCAAGTCCTTGCAATCTGTCCTTAAAGTCTTCACCATAATACCCAATTTCAAGTTTACTGTCATGGCAACTGATTCAGCTCCTGGAGTAGCCTCCTGCCTTCCTATCTTGCTCTTTCAGAGTTGCACATGCTGCATCTCTGGAAAATATAAATTCTCAGAACCTAACAATATTGCACCTTTAGAAGACCCCAGTTCTTGCTCTGGGTGCAAAGCTCCAGGACCCGGCCATCCCAGCTCCCCACCCCACAGCCCTTTTGGCCACTTTGATGACTATGTATGTGCTGTTCCTCTGCCTAGGGCCTCCTCCTGGGTATGTGTGTGACTTGTGCCCTCCTGTCACTGGGATCGCTCCTGAAGTGCTCCCCTGAGGAGGGGCTATGTTCCTCTATCCAGTTGCCCTAATCTCCATTCCCTGAGGAGACACAGCACACACAGCACACACACACACACACACACACACACACACACACAGACATTTATACACAATTTTGTGACTTGATTTGGCTTATATAAATACACACCCACATATATACAAATAAATATACATATACTTTGTGATTTGAGATTTTATATATGTACTTACCTATAGATATATATACTCATGTACTAGATGTGTATATACATATGTATATTATGTGACTCGATATTGTGTTACATGCTGGTTTCTGGCTTAATGGTTCATTATTTGTACTGCCATTGACTCCAAGATGATGAGGACTGTGCTTTTTTTTTAATCTAAAACTCATGAACTGTTTTCAAATTCAGACATATTAAATCTTCTTAAGGCAATCAAATGAAATAAGAAAGCAGAGACATTGGGGACATTAAAACAATTAAAATGTTAACTTTTAGTCCATCTCGTGTCATAAAGGGGCCAGACATGTGCAATGGAGCCTCCAGTACTTCCAGCTCCCAGGTGTTGGGTCACCCCAGTCTTTACAACTTTCCTGCTGAAGCCCCAGAAATAATAGAGCAGAGACCCATTGTTCCTGATCCCCAGACCCCATGGAAATAGTAAAACTTGTTCCTTTATGCCACTATAAGTGGCATAATGGCTACTAATGAAGCAGCATTTTCCTAGGCCAGAAAGTGGCATGTGGCTGTGAAGAGCTGCCCTGACATGGAGACCTGCAGCATACGTTTTGGCTTGGTCTTCACAGGCACTAGAAGATTGTGGAGGAAATGTTCGTGAAGGCTGGAGGGGCTTTAGTTTGGCTTGCTGAACGCAGGAAGAAGAGGGAAAACTGTAATGGAAATAAATCTGAGAAGAAAGGAATACATTACAGCTGGCAGAAAGTTCAGTAACAATGACACTTGTCATAATATTGAAAATAATAAACATAACCTATTTTAAAAAATATTCACATACAATATGATTTAAAATGAGCTAACATGGGGAGGAACATTCTGGAAGAATTCAGTCAAAATCCATTCCACTTGGTGCAATACTTTGAATGCTTCTGAGCATGTTGTCTATTTGATGAGACACGCTTTCTTGCTTTCCTGCTTAAATTTGCATAACCACTTTTAAGAAGAAACACGCCATGATTTTAAACATGATTATTGAAATCTTCAGTTGAGTTTTGTTAGTGACTTGTGCCACTGGCTAATTTTTGCAGTACAAATATTGATAGAAAGGAAATTCTCAGAGCAGTTCATACAAGTGTCTTGTTTCCCCTTTAGGAAACAATGCAATGTTTGTCTTCAACTGTCTCCATATTTTTGTCTTCAACATGTCTCCAAAGTCAGACTTTGAATTCAAGGTAAATGGATACACTTATCTAAATAAATCCATGTAATAATTATATATAAGAATGTTAAAAAGGACTTAGGGTCTTGAGTTTATTCTTTGGAATTATAAAGACTTTAGGTAAAGAGAAAGCTTTTTGTAAATTACAAATGCAGTGGTAGTTGATGACTATTTAAATTTCAAGTAATTTCTGCAGCAGCTTGATTCTAATTGAAGGTCAGCCTGGGAACATAACATGAGGAAAAATTGATGAACTCATGGTGTTAGAGGCCTCTGAGCCCCTAGATGTGGTACTTGTGCTTATTATTCATAACAGCATTTGGTTTTATGGAAAACAGGACATTTTATTTTCCTTTTAAAATTTTTAATTTTTTAAAATTTGACCTAATTGGTTATACATGATAGTAGAATGCATTTTGACCTGTGAACACAAGTAGAGCATAACCTCTCATGCCTCTGGCTGTATACAGTGCTGAGTCACACCGGCAATCATGCTTGTATATACAGTGATGATGTTTATCTCATTCTACCATCCATCCCATCCCCACCACCCCTATTCCCCTCTGCATAATCCAAAGCTTCTTCATTCTTCCCTACCAGCCCCCCACTTTGGATCAGCATCTGATTATCAGATAAAACATTTGGTCTTTGGTTTTTTCAGATTGGCTTTTTTTACTTAGCATGATATTCTCTACTTCCGTCCATTTACTTGCAAATGCCATACTTTCATTCTTTAAAGCTGAGCAATATTCCATTGTGCATATGTACCACATTTTCTATATCCATTCATTTGTTGAAGGACATCTACTTTGGTTTCACAATCAACTGTGACTTGAACTGCTATAAACATTGATGTAGCTGCATCACTGTAGTATGCTGATTTTAAGTCCTTTGTGTGTAAACTGAGGATTGGGATAGCTGGATCAAATGGTTGTTCCATACCAAGTTTTCTGAGGAATCTCCATACTGCTTTGCATAGTGGATGCACCAGTCTGCAGTGCCACCAGCAATATATGAGTGTACCTTTTTCTCCCTCATCCTCACCCACAATTATTATTGTTTGTATTTTTTAATTTTTATTTTTTAGTTGATGGATCTTTATTTTATTTATATGTGGTGCTGAGTATTGAACCCAGTGCCTCAAACATGCCAGCCAAGTGTTCTACCACTGAGCCATAACCCCACCCCCTATTGTTTGTATTCTTGATAACTGCCATTCTGAGTGAAGTGAGATGAAATCCGAGTAGGTTTGATTTGAATTTCTTTAATTCCAAGAGATGATGAACATTTTTTCATATGTTTGTTGATTGGTTGTATTTCTTCTGTGATGTGTCTGTTCAATTCCTTTGCCCATCTGATTGAGTTATTTGTTTTTCTGGTGTTATGTTTTTTGAGTTCTTCATATATGCTGGAGATTAGTACTGTATCTGAGGTGCATGTGGATGAGATTTTCTCCCATTCTGGTGGCCCTGTCTCCATGTTACTGTCTCCTTTGCTGAAAAAAAAGCTTTTTAGTTTGAATCCATCCCATTTATGGATTCTTAATTTTAGTTCTTGGACTTTAGGAGTTTTGTTAAGGAAGTCAGTTTCTGAGATGACATGATGGAGAATTATGCCCACTTTTTCTTCAATTAGGCATAGGGTCTCTGATCTAGTGCTTAAATCTTTTATGTACTTTGAGTTGACTTTTGTTCATTGAGAGAGAAAGAGGTGTAATTTCATTTTATTACATATGGGTTTCCATTTTTCCCAGCACCATTTTTTGAACAGGCTATCTTTTCTCCAGTGTCTGTTTTTGGCACCTTTGGTCTAGTATGAGATAACTGTATTCATGTGGGTTTGTCTCTGTGTCTTCTATTCTGTACCTTTCATGTGTGTGTCTGTTTTGTTGCCAGTACCATGCCATTTTTGTTACTATTGCTCTGTAGTATAGTTTAAGGTCTGGTATTGTGATGCCTCCTGCTCTACTCTTCTTGCTAAGGATTGCCTTAGCTGTTCTGGGTGTCTTATTTTTCCAGATGAAGTTCATGATTGCTTTATCCAGTTTGATGAAAATTGTCATTGGGATTTTAATAGGAATTGCATTGAATCTGTATAGCAGTTTCAATGTATTATGGCCATTTTGACAATGAATTCCACTTATCCGGGACCATGGGAGATCTTTCCATTTTCTAAGGTCTTCTTCAATTTCTTTCTTTAGTGTTCTATAGTTTTCTTAGATTTCTTTCACTTCTTTTGTTTTGATTCCCAAGTATTTATTTTTTTGAGGCTGTCATGAATGGAGTAGTGGAGTAGTTTTCCTAATTTCTCTTGCAGTGGATTCATTGCTTATATATGGAAGTGCATTTGATTTTTGTGTATTAATTTTGTACCCCACTACTTTGCTGAATTCTTTTATGAGTTCTAGAAGATTTTTGTTGGAACTTTTTGGATCTTGTAAATATAGAATCATGTCATTGGCAGATAGTCATAGTTTGAGTTATTCTTTACTATTCGTATCCCTTTAATTTGTTTTGTCTGTCTGATTGCTCTGCCTAGAATTTCAAGGACTATGTTGAATAGAAGTGGTGAAAGAGGGCATCCCTGTTTCATTCCAGTTTTTAGAGGGAATACTTTCAATTTTTCTCCATTTAGAATAATGTTGGCCCATGGGCTTAGCATAGATAGCCTTTAAAATGTTGAGGTATGTTCCTACCATCCCTAGTTTTTCTAGTGTTTTGAACATGAAGAGCATTAATACATAGAGCACTAATCTCCATAATCTATACAGAACTTAAAAAAGTTCACACCATGAATGTAATAACCCAATCAATAAATGGGCTAAAGAACTGAGCAGACACTTCACAGAAGAAGAAATGCAATCAACAGATACATGAAAAAATGTAAAACATATTTAGTAATAAGAGAAAGGCAAATCAAAACTTCCCTATGATTTCATCTCACCCCAGTTAGAATGGCTATTATCAAGGCTATAAGTAACAATAGGTGTTGGTGAGGATGTGGGGGAAAAGGTACACTCATACATTGCTGGTGGGAATGAAAATTAGTGCAGCCAGTCTGGGAAGCAGTATGGAGATTCCTTAGAAAACTTGGAATGGAACCAACATTTGACACAGATACCCTACTCCTTGGTTTATACTGAAAGGACTTAATATCAGCATACTACATTGATGAAACAATATCAATTATTACAGCAGCTGAATTCAAATAGGTAGATTGTGGAACCAATCTAGATGCCCTTCAATAGATGAATGGATAAAGAAACTGTGGTGTATATACACAGTGGTATATTATTCAACCATAAAGAATAATAAAATTTTGACCTTTGCAGGTGAATGGATGGAGTTGGACAATATCATGCTAAGTGAAATAAGCCAATCCCCAAAGAACCAAAAGACGAATGTTTTCTCTGATAAGTGTATGATGATACATAATGGGGACAGGGTGGCAGGGAAGAATGGAGAAAGTTTGGATTGTGTAGAGGGAAATGGGGCAGCTGGGGTGGGAGAAGGAAAGATAGTGGACTGAGAGAGACATTATTACTCTATGTAGTATGATGGGTGGTGGGAATCTACATCATGTACAAACATAGAAATGAGAAGTTGTACCCCATTTGTGTACAATGAATCAAAATGCGCTCTGTAAAAATAGTTACTTTTTAAAAAATAATACAAAGTAATATTAAAGGGTTACATACTTTTTTTAACTTCACATAATAAACAGGAAAACTAAACTAATTTTTAACTGTGGCACAACCAGTTTACACAATATTCACTCATTCGAACATCAATCAATTTGAAGGCTATAAAAGAAGGGCTAGAACACTTCAATAAACTTTATTCTAGATTTTTAGATTGTATTTCATAATACAACTAAATTAGAAATCAAACTTATTTCTTCTACATAAAGAAAACAAACCATAATTCAGTCACTGCTCCTGATACTATACATTTTACAGATGTTACTTTGAAATCAATAAGGAAAATGCTGAATAATAATTTTTTTTTTCTTTTATGCTGGCTGAAAATCCATCCAAGGGGGCTTTTATGTTGGGAGAAATCCTTGTTCTTGGCTCTCAGCAGTTAATGTCTCAAGTGTATAAACTTGCAGAGAGGAGCATTCTGCTTTGACTACCTAGGAATGTAAACAACTGCCCCCAAATTGACCTAGTGTTACCAAGGGAACCTGTATTGTGGCCTGGTGGTCTGATCCCCCATGGCACATTGGGATTGGGCAAAAAGTTTATAAAATGTGTGGTTTTTCCTGCAATAAACGAGTTTGCAGGTTGCTCTCCACAAGCCTGCTTTTACCCAACTCCTGGAATCTGGGTTCTGACTCCCTAGCTCACCTGTGCATGAGATAGCCTGGCACCCCCTACGCTTTTATGCCTGCTAAGCAAGGATCCTTTGCTAAATTATACTGTATCAGATCTCAAAGTAACATATTAACATAGGGAAAAATACTTATCATCCTCATAAGAGAATGAATTTTACATTGTTTTTTCTTTTTTCTTTTTCTTTTTTTTTTGGAAACAGGCATTTAATTCACAGGTGCACTCTATCACTGAGACACTTTTTGAGTCCTTTGAATTATTTTATTCAGTGTTTGATACATGCTCTGGCTAAGTATCATATGGCCTCAGTAAGTTTCTTAGACTATCTTTGAACTTGCAGTTCTCCTGCCTCAGCCTCCAGGGTTGCTGGGATTACAGCAGGTTCCATGGCAAGGTGCTGAATTTTAAGTTTACAGAGGGATCAAATACTGATTTCCAGTTAGCAATTTGAGTGAAGACAAAGAGGATTAGTTCTTACACTGCTGCTTTAAAGTGTAAGTTGCTTATGCCTTTTCCAACAAGCAATTCGGTGGTAAGGAAAAATGTCTGTGTCCTCAGTCATTACTTCCATGAAGCCAGAATATCTTTTGTAAATAATTAGAGAGATAATGCTTGTCATCATCTACACAGCTTCAAAAAGCAATGTATTACAAAGAAGCCATTAGACTTTATAAACTATTTGGAGTGCATTCATCAGGAGGAAAAATATGTTGTCGCTGGCTCTTTGCGGTACAAAATCCGTGGATATTTGTCACCGCTTGCAGCAACAATTTGCATGGGTCTTATGGGTGGTGGACTGGAAACTGAGCTACTTCTATCTTTCTCTTTAGTGCACTGCTTTCTTGCTTGTTTGTTTATAGAGGATAGAGGAAATGAGGTTTTCTTGCTTTGAGAGGAGAGAGACTTTGCTTATCAGAGAGAAAGACTTTGCTTAAGAGAGGCTTTGAGAGAAGGACAGGCTTTGCTTAGAGCTTAGAGGAAGAGAGACTTGCTACGCCTCACTTAAGGTCTGCTGCTTCTTACTGGTGCGTCCTGCATCCTGTGAACTAAGGGTGCGTCTACCTAAGGTGCTTTAGTGATGCATCTCAGTTCTCTGCTCTGCGATCTGCCTTCCACCGCTGCCCCTACTTGCTGCTTCTATCGGCTAGCCGCTTCTTCTTCCTAGCTGTCGTTCCGCTGTCTTTTCTTTCTTCTTGCCACTTCTTTTGCTAGTTGCTGTGTTTCCCTACTAGCTGCTGCTCCGTTTCTTTCTGCTAGTTGCTGCTGTGTGTTTTTCTGTCTCGCTCTGCCTATGCTTATATCGCCTCCAGGAGGCAGAGAGCAGGGCCACGCCTCTTATGCAAAGATTAGCAAGACGCTACATGTCCGAGCAGACACAATTAGGAGTGCTTGAGAACACATGCGCATACATTGTATGCATGGATGATAAACCACCTGAGTGTGCTTATGTCAATTAACCTCCTCGCTGCTGATGTGATCAGGCGCCATCAACATGGCACAGCCCCCAACATATGTGACAATAGAAGGCATGGTAGATATGGTCTGAAGTGGGAAGATGTATTTTGTTGTACCAATTCAGGGGGAAAATGTCAGGATTTTTGCACATTCACACAAATTGACTATGGTCTTATGTTATCAAAATATATATACAGAGTGTTTACAAATTTATCATTTTCAGGCATTTGAAGGATAACTGAAATTTTTATTTCTTTTTTTGTGATTCTGAAAGATTTCTTGTTTGATTCCCAATATATACGGATACTTAGTAATTTTGTATTGTTTTTCATTTAGTTTCCTTGCCTTTGGAAATTATAGTAATTCGGCATGTTGACATATTTTTGGGTCTTGATTTTGGGCTTAGCCTCTGGTTAATTTTGATCAAAGTTCTCTCGGCATTTTTACTGCATCTCCAAGGTGTGGTAGAAGAATATTATTCATGAAATCAGCCCAGGGAAGAACAGAAATATGTATCTTGCACATATCTGATTTCACTTTCTAAGTGTATGTGTTTATCATGGGTGTGGCTGGATTTTGGTATGTTCTGCCAACTTTTAACCTCCTCTGAAAGAAAAGGAATTTGCTTATCTGTACTTCTGTATTGTGTGGATACATTTTATCATATATGTATGCTTTTATTATGCACCAATTTAATACAGATCTGAAGACAATAATATATTAATCATTTTATTTATGTGCATCTGTATGAAAGTAGAAGCTAACAAATATAAATGTTGATTAGTATTTCTAAAGTTTTACTATAAAAACTTTATTATGAAAAATACACAGCTCCCATATCCTCTTTATGATTTCATTCCGTTCATTTGTTCACCAGATATAACCTGATCCTTTAAAATGTAGCAGACATATAGTCCTTGTATCTCAGGACCCTTCCATCATTAAAACAATCATGTCACCCTTTTCAGTCTAGCAAAGTGAGAGATGTTAAAGTGAAAAAAGAAAACTCAATTGCACTTGAAGTGTTTCCTCTTTCCTTTCAAAACAAGGCATTGATGAAATTAGGAAATTGTAAAAGATAAACTGACATTTTTGTAACTCACAACATTATTAAAGACTGGTATTAAAAGTTTTCTATATCAAATTTCCTTATGTACAGTAAATCTAAATATCAAATAAATTGAGTCACAAAGAAACCCAAGTTTTCTTTACTTTAATGTTTTCTGACAATGAAAGGGAAGTTTCTTTTGATGTCTTTGTTATTCAGCCCTTTTTGTACATAGTAACTTTTTTAGAGTTAGAAAGCTTGATTTTATTATAATTGTTTTTAATATTAGAAATGATCTTGACAAGTATTATGGGAAAGTCACTAATTTCCAAGGTACAAAGTACAATAAATATAGATTCATATTCACCCTAAAAACAAGATTCTAAATCTACTTTAATTGGGGAGTGTAGTTTAGCTTCAATATTTTAATCAATGTATAATTCATAAAATGCTAGAAGAGCATATATAATAGTTACTGCTGAAAAATGAACAACTAGCAGATTTGGCTGACAATATGTAAGTGGAATCTCTATTCCCCACACAAGTTCAGGCCTGCTGGCACTAGAGGATTGGGGTTGGTGCCTTGATGGCACTGGTCCTTCTGGAAGGAGGACTGGTACAGAGCAGTGCAAAAAGGCCCACTAAACTTGATAGAAAGTCAGTATCCCAAAAGTACAAGGAATGGTCCTTTTTCTTGCAGAAAACTGGATTGTCACTGTGTGTCTTCCTGAGTGTTCTGTGGAGCAGCTGTGCCCAGCTCAGAATGGTTTGCTGACTTACAAGCTCCATTTTCCTCATGCTGTGTGTCCCCCAGTAGCAGTGAGTTCTTCAATCTTTCATTTTCTTCCAGAGCACATTCTGCATTGCTTTCAAACCACACTGTCATCAAAATGAGAATTGTGAAAATTTTGCCAAAACAGTATTATTTCTTCTTGGTGATAAGATTAATTCTTCATTAACTAATATTGTGTCAAGTTTCAGGCCGAGCTCCTTTGTCTTGGTTTAGATCTTGGGTACAGCTCCAGAAAGCTGCATGGAACATGTACCTCCTCCTCATCAAGGTATGCCCACCATGGCTCAATTTCATTTTGCCTTTCTGTGGATGACTGTCATGCTGTCTCCTATTTTCAGGGGCAGTTCATCATCAATCTGGGGGTCATAATCCCAAAGCGCATAAGTGACTCCTGTATTCATTATGCCCATTTTCTCCTGAACCTCCATAAAGAAACTGAGAGCACTGTGTGTAGCCTTTGTCCACCTCCTCACGATCATGTGTGGCAGTCTGCATGTCACTGTAGGTCATGGTGAACACAGCTGCTCCTGCCTCCACCCAAAACTTACACCCCTGGATGTTTTTACATGAGGCAGTACAGTGCAAAAGTGTCCATCCATCACTATCAGCAGCATTTACATTCACACCAAACTGCACCAGGAACTTAATGACTTCTGTGTTTCCTGCACACAGCAGTGTGGGGTGCTCTCATGCCATCATCATTGGGCAAGCTTGGGTCATCAACTTAGAAATAATTCTCTGTATGAGGTCAAACTCTCCCACCAAAGATGAATCTAGGAGTAAAGCAGGAACATTGAATTTCACCCTCACTCCTTGAGTTACCCTCTCTGAGCCAGTTTAAGCAAATTTTTCCTTTTGTCAGGAGGCAGAGTCCTGTCCAGTGATCCTAGGTGGGCACATGCTCACACAGTCTTTTCCAGGTCTTCTAGAACCCCAAGTGGGTAGGGTGGAGGTGGAGGGCATTCCTTGTGATACACTTCAAGTACATCTGGAACATTTGGGTTTGGTTCCTCTGGGTTTTGTTCTGGAGATTCAGGATCCTCTCTGGAACTCATTCAGGTACATAATTGAGGACAGGAAAAGGAACTGACATGTGATCTTTCTGTGAACTGGCACTCCCCACTTCCTCTGGAGACAGTGGCTTAGGAACTAAAGAGACCACCTCCTTCTCTGGCTCCATATGTGAATGTGGATTTGGAATTCCTGTGGGGATTTCTGAGCCAGCAGTCACTGAGTCTGATGACTTAGATGGGTATGATGGAAGAGAGAGGGTCTCCATTGCAGCTATTGTGGGCTCTGTACTAGAACCACATTTCTTCAGTGGTCTGGATGCATTAGACAGTTTCTTTCATAAGGCTTCTTTCTAAGTTGGCATCACTATGGTTTTGGTAAGGTTAGAGAAGAAAGACAATAATTTAGCTGGACTGAGTTGTCAAGGAATTCTTTCATTTAATGGTTCTCCTGAACTGAAGAAACAGGTTTTGTTTGTTTCTGGACTGCCATGCCTGCCCTGGCTGTTGGAGTAAATATTCTCTGGGTGCTGCTGTGGATTTGGGAAGTAGCTATGACAGGCTTGCCATATACACTTGCAAAGTGTGGGCCTCTCATATGTATGTTAGTCAGTGCACTCTGCACAGCCTGCTGGAAAGTGTTTTCCTGGAGCCTGATACTGTGTACACATGGAATATTAGAGCTGGCTGCCATGGTCTGAGGTTATCTGAAGGCTGGATGAAGGGTATCTTTGAAAGACTGGGAGTAAAGGACTGGACTGCAGCAGCAAGTAAACTTTCTTGCTTAGATCATGGAGAAAGGGTTTGGTCTTGGCCAACTGAAAGTATGCGGAGAGACAGCAGCACCTTTGGCTGGTGCCCTGCTGGTTTGGGTTCACTTCCAATGGGTGCTGTTGGCAACTGCTGAGGATTTCCATGGCTTAATGTCGGAGGTGAATGATAGGTTAGTCCACATAAGGCAAATTAACCTGTTTGGGTTTTCTAGGAAGAGGAGATGGTACTTCATCCACATATTGACTTGTAGCCTGAGCTTCCTGGGAGACATCAGCACTGCTCCAATTTTTCCTTAGTGTGCCGAAGGAGGTGGGGCAGCACACTGGCCCACTCTGTGTCGAACATCAACAGTGGACGTGTTGTCTTCTCTTTCTCCCTCAGTGGAACTTCCCCATCCTCAGCTTGGTCCAGGGCATTCCCAGTGGTTTGAGATACAGAAGAGCGTTGGCTCAGGAAAAGATCTGCATTCACAGGGCTACGATGAGTGCCAGCTGGTCAGCTGAATGGATTTTTGAAATCTTAGTTTGTGATGTGGACCCAGATCTCATATTGGGCAATGTTCATGTCTTTTGCCCGCTCTGATGTCTGCAAGTCCAAATAACCATCAGGCACAGGTGGCTTCACCAGCAGTTGTGACCTTGAGAGCATCCTTGGCATGGTAGGGGACTGGATGTATGGGCCTACTGCAGTCACATGGCTTAAGGCTGACACTGCTTGCTGAGGAAGATGTTCATCAGAAGGAACCAGTAGATTTTCATTTTGCTGCAGTGCTGCCTTCTTCCACAGTGGGTCCTCAGCTCATGAACATGCTTTTCCATGACTGACACTTCTGTATTGCACTTATTCCAACAATCCCTTTGTTGGAGCCTGGCATTCTGCTCTTGATTCAATTTGTTTCTTAACTGCACTTTCTTGTAGAGGTGATACAGCAAAGCCACAGGTGACTGGTTGTCATGGTGGCTGTCAATCCTGTCATTCTTGAGCATCTCTAGCTGCCTTGTAAGTTCCTTCACTTTTGACACTGCTAGAATGAGCTCCCTCTGTTTTTTTGGAACTTACTGTTCATCTGTTCAATTTCCCCCAAAAGTTTCCAATTGCTTAGTCTCTTCTGTGGTCTTCAAGTGCTCTCACATTTTTTAGCTTGGCTTCTTAATTCTCAGCTATTTCTTTTAGACTCTTAAGCTTCTCTTACTCAACAGCTTGGTCCTGTTGACACTGATCTTGTTTTTAAAACTTCAAGTGCTGTTACTTTGCAGCCAGCAGTTGTTGCTGGACCTCAATCTGTTGCTGCTGGCCAGATGCCATTTCTTGAATTTCAGCAAGAGTATATCCATGTGGGACTATTAACAACATAGTCCTTTCTTCCATATACAGCAGGCATTTTTACACCATTTCTCTTCAGACTTTGATCCCAAGACCTTAGACCATTCACAGTGTCCCTGCTAGGGGGCATTCATGAGGAAGGAAGAAAAGAACTTCACTTCTCTGTCCTCCAAATCATTGTAGAACATCAAACATTCTCTCATTATGATCAAAGGGGCATTCAGAGCCAAATCACAGTTCAGCCAAACTTGAGTCACTCTAACCAGGCTCTTTGCACAGATCTACAACATCTCTGCATATTGCCTTTGGAATAACTGGAACTTCTGTGAAGTGCTGCTCATTTTTGGTAAGGTATGCTGTCAGAAACATCGGCATCATTTTGGATCCAAAGTGCATTGAAGCAGGTGGGCAGACCGTGATCCCAGCAGAGCCTAAGCTCCCTAGGTGTACAGGGCACCCAACGTGGAGCCCAGCAGAGGGCTAGGCCGCCTGTGATGCAGTGGACCTGTTCCAAGGCAGGGGTGCAGGTGACTCCCGCTATGCTGGGGTGCCACAGAAGCGTGAGCCCACCCCCTGCATAGTCCAGGTCTGGGCTTTGTCTCCCCCACCCTTGTGGCGGCCCAGTCTCCCTCATCACTTCCCAGAACAACTAACCAAGCCTGTCCTGGGCCTGGAGCCAGTGTTGGCTCATCCCCCAAGCCTGCCCTGCCCAAGAACTCCAGACTGCCTTGGGGAAGTGATGTGGGGCTGCACACAGTAATTTTAATAAGTGAAATTTAATCAAATGCAAAGCATATGATGAGAGCTGTCACAGATCTTTCCAAATCCTCTCCATAGACTTTGTCTTATGCATCACTGTGATATCCTGTTAGGTAACTACTACTTCATTCCCAGTTTATGGGTGAGGAAAGGGACACATACAAAGGCTAGGCAGTGTTTAGTAAATAACAGAGCTTAAAGTAAGACTCCCAGTGAGGTTGTGCTGTGACAGTCATGTTCTTTCTTTTCTACTGGGCTGCATGAGGCTGGAGAGGTACCTCAAGGGTACCGCGCTTGCATAGCATGAGTGAGGTCCTGGCTTGCAACCCCAGCACAACAGTCCCACTGCCACCACCAGGCCTTCCAATAGGTAATTGTTGTTTTCAGAAGGAAGGCCTAAGAAAGATCATACTTTCTGCAGAAAATAAATAAATACTTGGAAAGAGGAGGAAGTATGTGGTATTAAACATTTGCCATTTTATGACTTATTTTGTTGTGTCTGGAGATAATGTTCTGTATTTTCCTGAAAAGTCCTTTCATTTTAATAGGCTTGCTCTGCCTTATGCCTGTGTCTGTGGAATCCAGAAGTGGTGACACTCCTGATTCAGATGAAATGCTGCATTAACTTCTGTGACAGTGACAACAGCATGACTCTGATGAAGGGAGATAGTAGCTGAAGAAGGATTTGATTAGAATTCCCAGATCTAAGATGCATTATTTTTCTCATTCAAGTGTGCTTAGTTGGTAAAATGTGTGGCATGTTAATATTGGACACGTGTAGCTGACAGTCCCTTTCTTGGTGCAAACCTGACAGGCTGCACAATTCCAGGCGGAGGAGTGTGCCATGATTCTGCTGCAGTCTGGTGCAGATCCAAATGTGATGGACACCAGTGGCCACACTGCCCTGCACTATGCCGTCTACAGTAAGAGCACATGCGCAGCAGCAAACCTGCTTATGCTCAAGGCAATCATTGAAGCAAAAAACAAGATATGTTTAGATCAACTTTATTTACAATTATCTGACATCCATTTCTTTTAACAGTGATACATTCAGGATCAATTTCAATATTCATCCTTTTATGGATACTGGAAGTTACAAATTTATTTAAGGTAGTTAAAGTAAATACTAGTACACAGAAGAGAAATTCAGTCATTTTTTCCAATCTTTTCTACTTTTTTCTAATTAGAGTAAAACAATGTAGGATACCAGTATTTGTCATTGAATGACGCTTTAATGTCCGTGTGTGTGTGTGTGTGTGTGTGTGTGTGTGTGTGTGTGTATGTGTGTTACTGGGAATAGAATCCAGGGATATTCTATCACTGTCCACATTATCAGTCCTTTTAAAATTAATTTTGATACAGGGTCTTGCTAAAATGCCCAGACAGGTTTTGCAGTGGTTATCCTCCCACCGATCCCTCCTCAGTATCTGGTATTTCAGTGGGAGATTGGTCAGGTACTCCTTTCAAACCTCTTCATCCCAATAATGGTAATGTGGATACAGGCTTGATCTTAAAAGTGCAAACCAAAAGAAGCCTTTGATGAGCCAGAGGAATTTAGTTACTGTTGAGGAGTTCTATAAAAGGAACTTGTCCTTCAATGGTGAGGCTCAGTTAGGAAAAAGGGAAGGGAAAGTAATCAGAAATATATAGATCTATATGGACGTTATGTAATTGAGGGGAAGTGAAAAATAAGAGAGACCTCAATTTTTAAGATAATTTTTTTCAGTTTGTGTATAGACAGGATTCTTCTCCCATTTGAGGAAAATAAGAATTCCTTGTTTGTGAATGAAACTTACAGGCTTACAAACACTGATGGGGTTTCAGGTTAGGAGGACTCAGATGCTAGGTTACAAAGGGATGAATAATAATTCATTGGCAAATTATCCATTTCTGGTAAAGGGAACTACCATGAGTCTAAACCTTTATCTGAAATCTGCAATGCTTTTCTTGGAGGTAGGAGAGATTTTCATTTTTGTTTGGGTAGAAGGAAACAAAATTACATTATTATTTGACTAGTCTCCATCCTTCCTCTACCTTGGAAAATTGTATGAGACTTTTGTACATGACTATCTTACAGTTTTTCGTTTTGACCCACTCTCCAAATGATAAAAGGAATCTGTCTCTGTACAGAGTTGACAATGAAGTGGTGGTTTTGTGACTGACAGGCTGTGCACTAAAATTGTGCCTAAGAGTGCCTTGGGGAACGTTGTGAAAACTTACACGTATAAGCTCACTCCTGAAGATCTAGATTTAGTAAATGTAACAAGGCCTGGACATGCACTTTTAAATTTATTTCATGGAGATTCTGATAGAACTCCTAGATAAAAGCCACTAAAATTCAAGACATGTATGAATCCCAGATGTCCAAAGTTGATGCAGTATTTCGAGTGGGAGATGGTTAGGTACTCCTTCTTTCAAACCTCTCCATCCCAATAATGGTAATCTAACTTTCACCTGCCTTTCACCATTTTGGTGATTGGTAATTTGAAAGGAGTGTTTGAGACTTTATTGACTTGCTCAATAGCATCCTTTTCCTTCCAACCATTAATCATTCACTGCCATTCAGATGATTCTTAGAAATGGGCTATGGATCCTCTTTTAACAAAGGGAAAATGAAGCTTTCAGTATTTTATGCCTCCTGGTTGTCTTCAAGGTCATTTTGACCACCAGTGTTGTTTGCATGCAGGGCTTTTTCATGAGAATAGTAGCAAATCATGAATCCTTGTTCAATGGGAGTTGTGCAATAGACTGTTTCAGGAGGTCTGTTGAGTTCCTAGAATCCTGGTATGGCCAGCCTGGCAGTGTTCAACACTGCAACCCTGAGTGAGAACACAGATGTGGATACTTTTAATAATTCATTTTCATCAGTTCTTGGAAAATAAGTATTCATTCATTAGTAGGGAATATTGAAAACAAGTGGAGTATAAATTAATAGTTGAGGAAAAATTCTTAAATGAGGTATTCTCAGTCCTTCTTAGGATTATTTCGGCTTGGTTTTTATGGTAATACAAGATATGACAACAGAGCATATTTTACCTGCCAAAATGTGGCTATAAATACAGTTCATTTGATTAAAACCCACAGCAAATAAACCATCATCCACACACCAGGTCTATGGACAAATATGGCCTATACACATATGCAGCTTCCCACTGTGAATTGAGTCAACATGAAAATTGAGGAGTCTCATGCAGAATGTGGCTATTAAGCCCACTGAAAGAATTGAATCTGTTCTCCTTTGAGCTTATACTACTCTTCTTGTGAGTGTTGCAGAGTAAGGTCCTTTGTCTGAGGACAATGAGTTCTCTAGTTTGCTACTAATCCACATAGGTATTTCATTGTGTAAATCTTGGCCTCAGGAAGTATTTGAGTTAACAGTGCATGTTTGATAATGTATTTTGATAAGGATTGCAGTGTCTTTAAAATTTCTTATTTTAGAAGAAAAATTAGACCCAAATCTTCATCATATAGGCTTGGGACCTGACTTCTGTAACAAGACTCCTGAAGCACAAGAAGTAAAATCAAAAATCAGTAAATGGGATGAATTCAAACTAAAAAGCTGCTTCTTAGCAAAGTCAATAATAAATAACATGAAGAGAGAGCCTGAAGAATGGGAGAAAATCTTTACCACATGCAGCTCAGATAGAGCACTAATCTCTAGGTTATAGAAAGAACTCAAAAAACTTAACACCAAAAAAATAAAAAAAAAAACAACCCAATCAATAAATGGGCAAAGGAACTGAACAGACACTTCACAGAAGAAATACATTCTATCAACAAATATATGAAAAAATGTTCATCATCTCTAGCAATTGCAGAAATGCAAATCAGAACTACTCTAAGATGTTATCTCACTGCAGTCAGAATGGCAATTACCAAGAATACAAGCAACAATAAATTTGGCAAAGATATGGGGGAAAGATACACTCATACATTGCTGGTGGGACTGCAACTTGGTGCCACCATTAAGGAAAACAGTATGGAGATACCTTAGAAAACTTGAACTGCAACCACCATTTGTTTCAATTGTCCTACTCCTTGGTTTATACCCAAAGGACTTAAAATCAAAATACTACACTGATGCAGCCACATCAATGTTTATAGCAGCTCAATTCAGAATAGCTAAACTATGGAATCAGTCTAGATGTCCTTTAGCACATGAATTGATAAAGAAAATGTGTTATATATACACAATGGAATTACTCAGCCTTAAAGAAGAATGAAATGATGGCATTTGTTGGTAAATGGAATTGTAAGTATGCTTCAGAATACAGAATGAGAAACCCTGCTATGAAGAGGAGTATTCAGCTCATTCTTTCAATAGGAATACTTAAAATATTTAGAACTGTTTTAGGGTTCTAGTCTCAAAAATGTACCTCAACATAAGAACCTGAGGAAAAATACACCTTGAATCACATTTGCAATTCCTATAAACTTTCAGAATAGGGAACAAATTATCTCATTGCTTTCCTCTTTCTCTGAGCATGTACTTATAACATCCCATTAAATCTGCAACCTGACTAACTAAAGTAGTAAAATCCATATTATTAAAAGAAAGCTTTGAGTCTTTAGGATATAACTTGTCCAATAACTCTAGGCTGGTGCTTAAGACCTGGAACTTCTTCTAAGTTCAGGATACTTTCCATGAGGTCATACTCTCTGTGACCACATGGAGACTGTCAGTACCATGTGCCAAGCCTTAAGGTGTTTGATTTATTTCTGCTTCTCCTTCCCTTTTGGTCCCTTCATTACTATCTTAAACATATTTGTTGCTTTTAGAAACTTGAAGTGTGTGTGATAAAGTTTTGGTAGTAGACCTGACTTAGTGTGCTCTGGTCTTAAGAATTTGATATATCTGCTATATGTTTTCCAGATTGGCATCGAAATAGAAGTTTTATTTATTACTTTTTTATACATGTCAGTAAAGAAATACTTCTTGAATATGAAGAAAAGAGATGTAAAATTTCTCATGTAAGACCCTGGTCATGAATTACTCTTGGTTGTACTGCTCTAGAAAGAAAAGGAAGTGTAAGAATATTTAAACAAGAAAATAGCAAATTAAAAATTTTAAAAATTACTATCTGTATTATGAAGCACTCCTTTTTAAAGACTTGCTTTATTTATTTATTTTTATGTGGTGTGAAGATCAAACCGAGTGCCTCACATGTGTGAGGCAAGCACTCCACCTCTGAGCCTCAGCCCCAGCCCACAAATTAAAATTTTAAGAATAAATTATATCACATGAATATAAACCAATGTTTTTTTCAATGGTTTTCAATTTAGAATTATAAAAGAATATAAAGTTAAAAAACCCAAAATAGTATTTTCTAGAGAAAATGTCCAATTATTTACACTGGACCTGAAATCTTATATTTCTTCCAATCAGCAAGTAAGAGTTTTATATTATTTGTTATGCTTCCTCATTAGTTTTATTTTAGCCAGTTGGACTCTATGAAAATCAGAAGTTCTGTTCAATTTTCACAGTAGACATTAAAATAGTAAATGGATACTTTGACACCATTACCTGTGTCACCAAGAAAGTTATTAGTGTCATCCCAACAGGATGAAATAATTCTATGATTTTGATGGATTATTCTCTTCTCAAAGAATAGAATCAATTTCATTTAGTGTATTTTCAGGGTGTTAAAATTAGGAACTAGTGTACATATTCTATTGCATCCAACTTTAACCATCTCCAGTGTTATGGTGACCAAGTCTTGATATGATGTACAGTGACATTAGCATCAATAGGTGTCTATTTAGAAATTAATAACTTCTTTTTTGTGGGTCTCAAGCATCAAATATTTAGGTGAGGGATAAACTTAATTTTTTCATTGAGAAAAAAGTAGATTTTTATCTTGAAAGTTTTTTTTTCATTGTGTAGTTTATAAAGATTTTCCACTTTATAATTTTTATCTGAAAAACCTCCCATCATTGGAGTATAATCAGCAAATACTGGAATTGATTCTCCAGTCCCCACAGCTGTGTGTACTAAAGGTGAATATGGGACATAAGTCCGATAAGTTTCACCATGAACCCTACTTACCTGACAGCTTAATAAAGCCAGCACAGCCACAAACATGGTGACTGGAGACTTAGTGCCTCAGCCTGAGGGTCAGGTTCTTCAGTTCTTTGAAAGAACTGCAGCTTGAGGTCCTCCTTGGTGATGAGAAAAGCATGTTCAGATTCCCAGATAAGAGGAGCTGCAAAGATGAAAGCATGACCTCACATTATCACCGGATCTGGTCCATTCCATTATCCTGTTTGTAAATATTTCCACTATACTAGGCCTGATGGTCTTACTGCAAATGGGAGCCATGTGTCATTCAGCAGCAGTGTAGACTTCAGCATCACAATTTAAAAGAATTTCTGAAACAATTTTCTGGGGTTCTGTCTACCCTTCTTTATTTTTTTATAATTATTCCTTAAGGGATAAGTGAGTCCACTCTATAATGGCCTGGCCTTGGGGATTATAAGGGATAACTGTTCAGTGATTACTATGATATTGATAACAAAACTGTCAAAAAGAAGAACTAGAATAAGTGGAGCACTATCAGTTTGAATTTGTAGAGGTTGGCCCAGCGATGCAAAAGCAGACAAACAATGGAAATTGACTTGATGAGTATAGTTTTATTTGGCCAGGAAAATTAGTAAAATCAGTTGTCAAATATGTGAGGATTGTAACTCCAATGTTGTTGTACTGAAAGGGGTACCATAGTGAAAGAAGACTCAGCTCCCACCAATTGTATTACCTGACTTTTGTCTTTGATAATAAGCTGAGCAACAAAATTAAGAAATGTGGACAGTAAAAGTACTGGAAGTTAGGTTTGTATCTGCCTTATCGATTATGGTCTATTATCTAAAATTAACTTAGGTTGTATATTGAAAGTAGTACTTTTGTGAAGCATTAACAGACAACAGTTATAAAGTTTACAAGAAAAATACAAAGTGACATTAACAAAAGTAAAAAAAATTTAGTTTGTATAATAGCTATGAACCAAGGAACATGATTTTTTGTAATATAAAATCTTTACGTAGTTTTATATTGTCTGCTTATTTTCAGATTACAGTAATCCTTATAACAAAAATCTATCTTTTGAACTTAACTTCAAATGAACTTGAGTGGTTATCTTAACATGAAATAAGGTGAGAGGTAGAGTCTTAACTCAGGTGACAAATATTAAGTAAGGTATTTTATTTCTGAAACTGATCTTAGTCTCTTACATATTATTCTATGATGTTTTTATATATCATTTTTTAAATCTATATAATCAGATCAGTTAACATAATATAACATTACAGCTGAAACACAAATTATATAAGTTAAGAGAGTTTTTGACCCCTTTTAAGGGAAAATGGCAAAATACCTTTACACCCCATATTGTCAACCTTTAAATAAGCAAGGCTCTCCTTTGTGTATTCAAGCTTCCATCCCAGTGTAAAGAGTAACAAAATTTGCAGGATGTGTTTGTGCACTTCTGTAATCCCAGTGGCTCAGGAGGCTGAGGCAGGAAGATTGTGAGTTCAAAGTCAGTCTTGCCAATTTAGGAAGGCACTTAGCAACTCAGCAAGGCCCTGTATCTAAATAAAACATTTTTAAAAGGGGTGGGAATGTTGCTCAGTGGTTAAGCAATCCTGGGTTCAATCCCTGTTACCCAAAAAGGGGGGGGGCATGGAGAGAGAGAAAGAGTAACACAAAATTTATAATTTATGACAGGTTATTTTTATCTAATTGTAAAATGCTAAATAACATAAACAAATTTCCAACTAAATTTATCATTTTTATGTAAATCTGTAAGAGACCACCATTACAGAGAACTTCAATTTGGAGAAAACCATCTTGATAAAATTTTCCTTTAAATCTTACACTTTGAAGACTTGTACATGAATAATTTTAGAGTATAAAGAAGGCAATAGCAGCACCACAATTGCACTGATGTTCTTATACTAAGTTTAGCTTTTAAAAAAAAAATTTGGAATTTGGAATGTAATGTAATACTTTAAAATAACAGTTGTTTAACCAGAATTATACAAACTGTAGTGCCTTTAAGACTAGTTTTTCTAAATAATAAAACTTAACAGACACAATAAATTATATTGTTGGATAAGAGAAGTTTAATGTTTTAAGAAATCCTTATTACTTTAACACATAGAGTATTAAACTTTGGTTTATATCAGTACATTAATTTTTGACTTGTGTCTGGGGAGAAGGTCAGTTTTCCTTTCCTCTCTCAGACCTTTATTTAAGAAAACTAATTAGCCTCTTGAAATGTAACAGATGCCTGTGAAAAGAGTTACTTTTTCTTATCTGTTTCTGTAAGCATGCACCATGCCAGAAACCCTGTATTGGCCTTTAGCCTCATTGATAGGAACTTTCTTTTCTTAAAAGAGGAAAAAGCCTTAAATAACTTTAACTGATTGTGTTAATTATGTATGACAAATTTACACACAAACTTTTTAAATTTACCCTTTGCTTATACAAACCTTTTTGTTACTTATGCAAAACTTCTGGAAACTTACACAAATATTTTTTGTCTTCCTTTTAGTTGTTGATTCCCTTATAAATTTACATTATGGAACAATCCTTATGAAATTTCTGAATTTGGACAAATTATTCCATTTAAATAAGATGAATTTCTTTTTATAGTACTTTAACTGACACCCAACTGAAACCTCTTGCACTCTTTGTATGTAAATCACACCTGACAGAATCTTAAATCCCAATAGCTGTTTTTAGTGAAGACATAGACATAAAGCAATCTCAAAACTTTTCTATTTACCAATTTATGAAAACACATTTAATGTTTAAATATACTTCCTCATGAAATTTAAGAAGTTAAAAGTGTTTGCTTTTATATTTAGTAGTTGCTTTTTAGTACTTTAACTTTGTAAATTAATTGATAATAATGTAATAATGTAATAGATGCCTCCTTAACAAACACACTTATGATTAATCCCATTTATCTTAAATCTAATTTACTCATTTTTAATTGTAAAAACTACCAAATGTAGTTAATGGTACTAACCATCTCTTTTCTGTTGAGGAAGTTTTTTAGAAGCAATGGATATTATATTTCAGACATTTTATAGAAAACATTTTATTGTCTGACAACAAAATAAATGTGTTAGTAACTTTAAAGGCATTTTTATTTTTATCTGTTTACCTAATTTAAAGTGATCTTGGGGGGGTTTCAAGATGGCGGCCTAGAAGGTGGCTGCATTTCATGTTGCTCCAGGACTCAGGATTCAAAAGAGGAGATATTGAGACGCTTGGGACCAACTCAAAGCAGCCGGGTGACTCTCACCCCCTGGGGAGGCATCCCGGATGGGACGGGGGTCCCGGAACGCAGGAAACTTTGTGAAGTAGAGCTGCCAGCGAGACGCCCCTCCCCCCGCTGGAGCAGTGAACTCGGACAGCTGGGAGCGCCGTAAAGGAGGTTGCTCGGCACAGCGCTGGGACTCGGAGCAACCACTGGGGCTCCGGCGGCTGCCCAGGGGAGGAGTGGCAAGGAGAGCTGTGTGGACTCAGGACACCGGGGCCTGCCGTGAGGAGGAGGAGGAGGAGCGTGGCCACTTGGTTTCGGAGTGACTGCACCAGAGCTACAGGCGGTTGCCAGAGGAGAAGCCGTGCGGCGAGCTGTTTGGACTCAGAACGAAGCTTCTGAACCCCGGGGCCTGCCCTGAGGACGAGGAGGAAGAAGAGGAGCGCGGCCGCTTGGATTCAGGTGACTACACCAGAGCTACAGGCGGTTGCCAGAGGAGGGGCTGCGTGGCGAGCTGTTTGGACTCTGACCACTTCTGAACCCCGGGGCCTGCCCGGAGGAGTAGGAGGAGGAGGAGGAGGAGCGCGGCGGGTCCTTTGGACTCGCAGTGACTGCATTAGCGCTCCAGGCGGCTGCTCAGAGGAGAAGGCGAGTGGTGAGTTGTTTGGTCTTAAAGTGACAGCTCCTGAACACAGGGGATCTGCCTGGAGGAGAAGCCTGGTGGGACGCTTGGTCTTGAGTGGCCGCACCAGAGCTCTGGGCGGTTGCTCAGAGGACCCGTGCAGCGGGTCACGTGGATTCAGAGCCACTCAGAGGGACTGCTCCTGAACATCCGGGGGGGGTATCTGGAGAAGGAGGAGGAACGGGGAGGGTACTTCGACTCGGAGTGATTGATTGCCCCGGGCTACGGGTGGTTGGTGGGAGGAGGAGGCACGAAGTGAGTTTCTTGGACTCCTAGTGACTGCACCGGAATACTGGGCGGCTGTCTGGAGGAAGAGGCGTGTGGCGGGTCTCTGGGACTCAGAGTGATTGTTCGGGGCCCCAGGTGGCTACTCAGAGGAGGGGCCACACAGCCAGGCGATTAGGTGCAGAGCAGGGTCCCAGGATCTAGGAGGCTTCTGGGTGGAAGAGCCGCACAGAGACAGGCTTAGGGCGGAGCGAAGGTTCCAGGCCTGTGGGCAAATTCTCTGAGGAAGGGCAGCCTAAGGAGATTCATCTGCAAAGGGTGAGGCTCCCAGGCCCAGGAGGTAGGGCCGGGCCCCTGGGAACTTTGCAGAGGAAGGCAGCCCAGCCCAGGCGGTAGCTGTAAATTGAGGGGAACCTCTAGGAGGGAACTGACCAGCGAGACCTCCCCACCAGGTGAGTCTTCCCTGCTGGGTGAGGTTTCCCCACAAGGACGGTAAAACCAGAGACTCAGGCCCAAACAGGCCTTGCCTCAGCCCGCAGCCTAGGTCCCCTTTGGATGACCATTGGTCAACAAGTGGAGGCACCTCTGCCCACTAGCAGGGATTATACCCCACCTGAAGGCCAGCACTCCTAGAGAGGCAGCTTCCTTGTGGAGCACCGCATTATCAACTTCCTCCATGACTTCAGCCTACTGAAGGCTAAGGGGGGATATATAGAGAAATCTTCAGGGACATTGTAAGTCAATAGAGGAAATCTGCAATATCTCAGCGGTCCACTGATACCTGAACAATATGAGAAACAAGGAAAGAAAATGCTGCAAACAAATCTAGATGTTACATCAATAAAACCCAATGACAGCATGGCAGAAGAAATGACAGAAAAGGAGTTCAGAATGTACATAATTAAAAGGATCAGAGAAGCAAACGATGAGATGAAAGAGCAAATGCAAGCATTGAATGATCGCACCAATCGACAGTTAAAAGAGCAAATACAGGAAGCAAAAGATCATTTCAATAAAGAGTTAGAGATATTGAAAAAAAACCAAACAGAAATCCTTGACATGAAGGAAACAATAAACCAAATTAAGAACTCCATAGAAAGCATATCCAATAGGATAGAACACCTGGAAGACAGAACCTCAGACATTGAAGACAAAATATTTAACCTTGAAAACAAAGTTGAACAAACAGAGAAGATGGTAAGAAATCATGAACAGAATCTACAAGAACTATGGGATATCATGAAAAGGCCAAATTTAAGAATTATTGGGATGAGGAAGGCCTAGAGAAACAAGCCAAAGGAATGAACAATTTATTCAAGGAAATAATATCAGAAAATTTCCCAAATCTGAAGAATGAAATGGAAAATCAAGTTCAAGAGGCTTATAGGACTCCAAATACACAAAATTAAAACACACCCACACCAAGGCACATTATAATGAAAATACCTAACATACAAAATAAAGACAGAATTTTAAAGGCTGTGAGAGAAAAGAACCAAATTACATTCAGGGGGAAACCAATACGCATATCAGCAGATTTTTCAATCCAGACCCTAAAAGCTAGAAGGGCCTGGAACAACATTTTTCAAGCCCTGAAAGAAAATGGATGCCAACCAAGAATCTTATACCCAGCAAAACTTACCTTCAAATTTGACGATGAAATAAAATCCTTCCATGATAAACAAAAGCTAAAAGAATTTAAAAAAAGAAAGCCAGCATTACAGAACATTCTCAACAAAATATTCCATGAGGAAGAGATGAAAAACAAAGAAGCAAATCAGCAAAGGGAGGAATTATCCTAAAGGAATTGTCAAATAAAGGAGGAAACAAGTTGTGTCAAACAAATAAATAAACAAAATTTTAAAAATGAACCAAATGACCGGGAAACCAAATCATTTCTCTATAATAACCCTGAATGTTAATGGCCTGAATTCATCAATCAAAAGACATAGACTGGCAGACTGGATTAAAAAGAAAGATCCAACAATATGTTGCCTGCAAGAGACTAACCTCATAGAAAAAGATACCCATATACTAAAGGTGAAAGGATGGGGAAAAACATACCATGCACATGGACTCAGCAAAAAAGCTGGAGTATCCATCCGCATTTCCGATAATGTGGACTTCAAGCCAAAGTTAGTCAGAAGGGATAAAGAAGGTCATTTCATACTGCTTAAGGGAAGCATAAATCAGCAAGATATAACAATCATAAACATCTATGCCCCAAACAGTGGCTCATCTATGTATGTCAAACAAATCCTTCTCAATTTCAGAAACCAAGTAGACCACAACACAATAATACTAGGTGATTTTAACACGCCTCTCTCACCACTGGACAGATCTTCCAGACAAAAATTGAACAAAGAAACCATAGATCTCAATAACACAATCAATAATTTAGACTTAACGGACATTTATAGAATATACCATCCAACCAAGAGTGAATACACTTTCTTCTCAGCAGCACATGGATCCTTCTCTAAAATAGACCATATATTATGCCACAAAGCTAATGTTAGCAAATACAAGAAGATAGAGACACTACCATGTATTCTATCAGATCATAATGGATTGAAGTTAGAAATAAATGAAAGAGTAAAACACAGAAACTATTCCAACATCTGGAGATTAAACAATATGCTATTATATGATGAATGGATAACAGAAGATATTAGGAAGGAAATTAAAAAATTCTTAGAGGTAAACGAGAACAAAGAAACATCATATCAAAATCTCTGGGACACTATGAAAGCAGTACTTAGAGGGAAATTTATTTCATGGAGCGCATTTAATAAAAGAAGTAAAACTCAACAAATAAATAACATAACACTACAGCTCAAAGCCCTAGAAAAAGAAGAACAGAACAGCACCAAAAGTAGTAGAAGACAGGAAATAGTTAAACTCAGAGCTGAAATCAATGAAATTGAAACAAAAGAAACAATACAAAAAATTGACAAAATAAATAGTTGGTTCTTCGAAAAAATAAACAAAATTGATAAACCTTTAGCCACACTCACAAAGAGAAGACGAGAGAAAACCCAAATCACTAAAATTCGGAATGAACAAGGAAATATCACAACAGACAGGATTGAAATACAAAACATAATTAGAAGCTATTTTGAAAATCTATACTCCAACAAAATAGAAAATTTCGAAGACATCAACAGGTTTCTAGAGACATATGAATTGCCTAAACTGAACCAGGAGGACATAAACAATTTAAATAGACCAATTTCAAGTACTGAAATAGAAGAAGTCATCAAAAGCCTACCAACAAAAAAAAGTCCGGGACCAGATGGGTTCTCAGCCGAGTTCTACAAAACCTTTAAAGAAGAGCTCATTCCAATACTTCTCAAAGTATTCCATAAAATAGAAGAGGAGGGAACCCTCCCAAACTCATTTATGAAGCCAATATTACACTGATACCTAAACCAGACAGAGACTCATCAAGGAAAGAAAATTTCAGACCAATATCCTTAATGAACATCGACGCAAAAATTCTCAACAAAATTTTAGCAAATCACATACAAAAACATATTAAAAAGATAGTGCACCATGATCAAGTGGGTTTCATCCCAGGGATGCAAGGTTGGTTCAACATCAGGACATCAATAAACGTAATTCACCATATTAATAGACTTAAAGTCAAGAATCACATGATTATTTCAATAGATGCAGAAAAAGCATTTGATAAAATACAGCATCCCTTCATGCTCAAAACACTAGAAAAAATAGGGATAGTGGGAAAATTCCTTAACATTATAAAGGCCATTTATGCTAAGCCTATGGCTAATATCATTCTAAATGGTGAAAAACTGAAAGCATTCCCCCTAAAAACTGGAACAAGGCAGGGATGCCCTCTTTCACCACTTCTATTCAACATCGTTCTTGAGACTCTAGCCAGAGCAATTAGACAAACCAAAGAAATTAAAGGGATACGAATTGGAAAAGAAGAACTCAAACTATCCTTGTTCGCTGATGACATGATTATATATTTAGAGGAACCTGAAAATTCCACCAGAAAACTCTTAGAACTCATAAGTGATTTCAGTAAAGTAGCAGGTTACAAGATCAATGCCCATAAATCCAACGCATTTTTATACATAAGTGATGAATCTTCAGAAAGAGAAATTAGGAAAACTACCCCATTCACAATAGCCTCGAAAAAAAAAATACTTGGGAATCAATCTCACAAAAGAGGTGAAAGACCTCTACAATGAGAACTATACAACACTAAAGAAAGAAATTAAAGAACACCTTAGAAGATGGAAAGATCTTCCATGTTCTTGGATAAGAAGAATTAATATTGTCAAAATGGCCATACTACCTTAAGTGCTATACAAATTCAATGCAATTCCAATTAAAATCCCAATGACGTACCTTACAGAAATAGAGCAAGCAATTATGAAATTCATCTGGAAGAATAAGAAACCCAGAATAGCTAAAGCAATCCTTAGCAGGAAGAGTGAAACAGGGGGTATTGCAATACCAGATCTTCAACTCTACTACAAAGCAATAGTAACAAAAACGGCATGGTATTGGTACCAAAATAGAAAGGTAGATCAATGGTACAGAATAGAGGACACGGACACAAACCCAAATAAATACAATTTTGTCATACTAGACAAAGGTGCCAAAAATATGCAATGGAGAAAAGATAGCCTCTTCAACAAATGGTGCTGGGAGAATTGGAAATCCATATGCAACAGAATGAAACTAAACCCATATCTCTCACCATGCACGAAACTAAACTCAAAATGGATTAAGGACCTCGGAATCAGACCAGAGACCCTGCAGATTATAGAAGAAAAGGTAGGTCCAAATCTTCACCTTGTTGGTCTAGGACCAGACTTCCTTAACAGGACTCCCATAGCACAAGAAATAAAAGCTAGAATCAACCACTGGGATAGATTCAAACTAAAAAGCTTTCTCTCAGCAAAGGAAACTATCAGCAATGCGAAGAAAGAGCCTACAGAGTGGGAGAATATCTTTGCCAATCATACTTCAGATAGAGCACTAAGCTCCAGAATCTATAAAGAACTCAAAAAACTCTACTCCAAGAATTCAAATAATCCAGTCGACAAATGGGCTAAGGAAATGAATAGACACTTCACAGAAGAAGATCTACAAGCAATCAACAAACATATGGAAAAATGTTCAACATCTCTAGTAATAAGAGAAATGCAAATCAAAACCACCCTAAGATTCCATCTCACCCCAATTAGAATGGCGATTATCAAGAATACGAGCAACAACAGGTGTTGGCGAGGATGTGGGGAGAAAGGTACACTCATACACTGCTGGTGGGGCTGCAAATTAGTGCAGCCACTCTGGAAAGCAGTGTGGAGATTCCTTAGAAAACTTGGAATGGACCCTCCATTTGACCCAGCTATCCCACTCCTTGGCCTATACCCAAAGGACTTAAAATCTGCATACTACAGAGACACAGCCACATCAATGTTCATAGCTGCTCAATTCACAATAGCCAGACTGTGGAACCAACCTAGATGCCCTTCAATTGATGAGTGGATAAAGAAACAGTGGTATATATATACAATGGAATATTACTCAGCCATAAAGAATGATAAAATTATGGTATTTGCAGGCAAATGGATGAAATTGGAGAATATCATGCTAAGTGAGATAAGCCAATCTCAAAAAGCCAAAGGACGAATGATATCAGTAATAAGTGGAGGATGACACATAATGGGGGGGGAGGGACGGGTTAGTGTTAGGGTTAGAGTTAGGGTTAGGGAGGGGGGCAAGTATGGAGGAAGGAAGTACTGTATAGAGGGTAAAGAGGGGTGGGAGGGGTGGGGGGAAGGGAAAAAATAACAGAATGAATCAAACAACATTACTCTATGTAAATTTATGATTACACAAATGGTATGCCTTTACGCCATGTACAAACAGAGAAACAATATGTATCCCATTTGTTTATAATAAAAAAGAAATAAAGTGATCTTGTTTTTTAAGTGGTGCAAATTGAAAGTTTTTGGATCCATTTCTTATTTAAGTTTTAATTTATGAGCACTCATATATCTATAAGTCAATTTTAATATGACATACATGATATAGGGACACAAACATATGTAGACACGAAAATACAGTACACAGGTGAGCACACAGACAAGAAACAAAGATTTTGTAACTTTTTGTAAGTGGAGTTTCACACGTAGAAGGCCATGTTACAGATGTTCATTGAAACTCAATTAGATTTAACCTGTTAGAAATTAAAATAAAGCCAAACAGACTTTTACATTATTACTTAAATATAGAACAGGGCTACACAGCTGGTAGCCATGATGAACACTAAAAACAAGAGTTCAGATAGCCAGGCATTTGTCCTTGATGGCTATCAGATCCACACCCAATATCACCCTCCCTAGAAAAACTGGCTTCTGAACAAAGGGTGTAAAAACCTTTAGAGTTAGATAAAATAAGACTGAGGAGAAAAATACATTAATTTGGGCACACAAGATCAAATGTGAACTCACCATAAAATCATGAGCTCAAAAATGGAGAGTTTTTTTTAAAAAAAGGAGTTCTTAAAAAAATTACATGGCAACAATACACTTGTAAAAAAGCATGCCAATCATCCTTATCAGATTAGAGACCTGTGTGACAGCCATCTGGGGCTAGGCACTCAAGGGGCCTAGACAGTCCATGTTGGGTTCAATGGAACTTGGTCCTTGGCCAGTGTGGGTGTACATGTGCTTGGTCAGAGTAGGCAACTATGGTGCCATGGCAGAGGTGCTAATATGTCATGTGGATAGAGAGGGGTGAGCATTAGGACTGCCTGAAGTGGGCCCTCCCACACCAAGATGTCCAGAAACACCCCAGCCTCTGGAAGCACAGTTTGTTCCAGGAGTTACAGGGTGGGCAGTGTACAGGGAGCTGGGAAGGGTGGAGAAAACAACCAGTCACTGAGGGGATTTCATGGCTCCTTATCCTGAAGAGCAATTGAGGAACTAGTTCTGAAGAACAAGTAAGAAATTAGTTCTGGCAGAAGCATTGAGCCAAGGCCCCACTGTCTGTCTCTATTTTTTTTCCCTTAGTCCCTTGAGCTCCCTGGACTTGCCTGATATGGGACAAGATGCCTTTGCCTTGTGAGTGTTTATAGAAGTCATCTATCACAAGGGTAAGGCAACACTGACACCCCCGCAGGGTCTATAGGATGGTACCCACTGCTTGCTGACCCATCAAGTGGTCATACTGTGTCCTTCTGGAAAGTGATTTGCCAGCCTCAATCCTCAGCAGGTAGGTTATGATCCTGCCCTGCACCAGATTTGGGACCAACTCAGACTCTGGCATCAGCTCTTCATACCCTCCTTTCTCTCAGTCTAGGGGTGGGATTCCTGCACTTGGGCACTCATCCCTGGCTCTCCATTCTGTGTCCTGGCAACCACCCCATCTCCAAAAGTTTCCTCCTGGGGCACTGAGGTAATGACCCCATGTAGCAGGTGCTGAGGCAGCTGAGCTACATTTGTGCCACAGTCCCTTGTGTAGTAATGGCAGCAGCTTGTTTACACATTCTAGGGTGTGGTCCCCTGCATTTCACACATCAGGTGATAAGACCACATGTGTACATGCACACAAACACCTGTACCAGGCACTTGGACCTGCTTTTCTCCCCCTGAGGAATTCTCACTCAAATGTAGTATTTAGCATGATGACTACTCCAAGAAGTCACCCTTACATCTCTGCCCTCACTGTGAACTGCAAACCTTGGAGACCCTAGCTTTAAGCACAGGACTGCACTTGCCTCCCTGCACCCACCTAACTGTACCTGCCTTGGGGGACCCACATGAGTGCACTCAGGGTGGGGTCCGGGATGCTGTGTTTCTGCCCCCACACATGGTAGCCTCATCTCATAGGACCCTGGCTCTGAAGTCTGCATGCTTGGATATCCTGTAACTGGGCCGAACACCCACACCCAGGCCCAGCATACTAGGTCACTGAACATGCCGTAGGATGGACTGGAAATTCCCTATGGCTTGGAAACAGCACAGGCTTGGTCAGAGGCTTGCAGCCCAGAAAACATAGATGATGGCATTGCCCTGTGATCCTCTGGACCACATGATTGTGCAGTGGCCCTCCTCTCCTTGCACTTGGGACCATTTTGGGCCATGGGATTCTTCCTCCATTGCCATGCTGCAGCCTGCAGTTGCTGGAAATGCCTCCGAGCACTGCCCTCACCAGGAACAGCAAATATGGAAGGCTCCAGGTAAGTGGATGGGTGGGGTCAGCACTGGTAGCCAGGTGTATTAGACCAGGACAAAACCTGTATTCAGCAAAAGTGGGTGGCAAGATGGTTCAGTGGTAGGTGTAGAGTCTGCTGCTTTCATACCCATCATGGCCAGAACCCATGTAGCAGAGAACATCTAGAGCAACTGAACCACCTCTGCAGTGCAATGTCATCCCAGGGACCAACACCTGCAGCACTCATCATTCTCCGGCATCCCCAGCCAAGTCACCCATGGGAGGTCACAGGAGGACTGAGTTTCCAGGGTGCCATCATCTCTAACAGTCCCTGTCCCTGCTATGCTCCCAGTCTCCACATAGAAAGTACGGTTTTACTTTTATGAGCAGGGAGGCTGCCTGAGATCAAGCCTTGATTCTGACTCTTTTCAAGGCTGACCAGACTAACTTGGAAGAGTTGGTAAAAGTCCCTGAGCCACAATTGGAGATGAGGAGTAATGACAGATCCACAAAAGAGGACTCTGTGAGGAGTGAATTACCATGAAGTTAACTGGGTACTTCGTCACCTAAACTGGGGACACTTTAGAGAAAGTCAGTGCTACTAACAGTTATGTTGGTGAAACTGCAAATGAGGACCCTCACTTGACTCCCATGATGTGTACAGTTACCTGAGTTCATATACGTAGAGTGCTGGGAACAATGTCTGGCATAAATTAAGAGCTACAGGAGCTTTGTTGTTACTACAAAGACAAGTTGGTATAACTTGGGGATTCTGCACTTGGCAATGGAATTTAGCAGGAAAGGAGGTTTGCTGAAGGGAAACTTGCTTCAAGATCCACTTTCCCAAATGTAGAAAGAGAACATAGGACTAGAAGAGACATCTATTAGATTTCTTATCACTGCAGTAAACATATTTCTTATTTCCCTGGAAATAAAGTTTCCTGCCTTCTCAGAAAGCCAAAAGTTCACTAGGATGCTTTCAGTTTCCTGGTATAGTAAAGCAATCCAACTGGAGCATCCCTAATCTGAAAATCCCAAATCCAAAGTGCTCCATACTCCAAAATGTCTTGAGCAACAACACTACAGGAGTAAAATTCCCAACCTGACCTCATATGACATATGACAACCAAAAAAAAAAAAAAAAAAAAAAAAAATATATATATATATATATATATAAAATATTGCACAAAATTGCCTTCAGGTTATATGTATGAGGTAAATAGGAAATGAAAATGAATCTAAATATGAACATGAATTTCATGTTTAGACTCAGGTCTTATCACTAAGATATGTCATTGTGTATGAGCAAATATTCCAAAATCTGATAATTCCAAAATCAGAAACACTTCTGCTCCCAAGCATTTCAGACAAGGGTTTCCCAAGCTGAGTACATACATGCTCATCAAAGAGCATAGGAAGGACACATTCACCAAGTACTGAAGGCAAAGCCTTCAAATGTGTGCAACCCACAATTGCCAGACCATTGTCCCACTGCTGAAAATACCATATCAGAGAGCAAAAGACAAAGAGAGTCTCTAATCCACCTCAGATCTGTGGTGGGGTGGGCAGAACCCCTTGCCTCTTCCTCTCTGCCTTTCCCAGGGAGGCAGGTTTCTGTGGTGGCCCACTTCACCACTCTTGCCTACTGAGTGTGCTTTCCATCTTAGCTTCAACTTTTTCATTCTTGCCTTCTCTTGCTATCGTTGGTGGTAACAGCCAATTGACTGCTGCTCTGTGCAGAATCAGTCCTCTCTCCTTCCCACCATCTCTTTCCTTTATTCTTTCTTTCAATTAGAGGAATAAGAGAGAATTTCTTCCACTGGAAAGAGTGGAGTACCTTGAAAAGCCTCAGTTTGCAAATAATTTTCTTGGTTTTGAATTTCATTTAGCTTGAACTGGAGAAGCAGAAATTGCAAGAAGAAAAAGAAAATACCCCATCATTTTTGAAGATGAAAGGCAATCTCAGGAGAACAGACCAAGAGTTGGCCCAAGCCCAGGAGTCCTAGGCTGAGGCTATCTGGAGACCTGGCATATTTTGCAAGAGCTGTGTCCAGGTACCTCCTCTGCACTAGTGTCAGGTCCAGAACCCCTGGAGAGAATTCCAGCCAGTCAGGAATCTTGACTACGACAAGGACTTGGTTTGATTTTTCTGTAGTCTGGGTGGATAAATTATCTATGACAACTGCAATTCCCATGTGCCAAAGGAAGGACATTGACCAACACAGAAGCTGGAATAGTGGACCTGTGTTCAGCAAAAGGAAAAAGGAAGAGGACACTGTAAAAATTCCTGAGAGCTGCACTAGGTTTGTCCCTCAATCCAAGTTTAGTGGGGCAAAGCTTATTTTCTTTGAAGAACTAAAGAAAATGTGTTCAATTCTTTTTGATTAGCTATTAGATAATTTAGAATACATAGAAGTGCACTGAATCTGTTATATCCAATATTTGTACATTCTAATTCAAGAATGCAAAATTTTGTTTATACTTCTACCTATGTTAGAATTAACAGTGGAGAATGTTAATATTGAGCACAGCTATTACCATTGTTGATACCAAAATTCAGAAATAGATTAAGGTATAAAAGCATGTAATGGCCATTCTGGTCTCTTTTAATCCCTTCAGTTCTCTGTGTTAACAGTATACTTTGTGGTGGCATCCACTTTCCAGAAGGTATATCATGTAAATTCATTTATTGCTTTGGTAACCATTAGGTTTTCAGTTCAGTTTTATTTTCAAATTTCTTGCTGAGCTAGTTCTGTAGATGAAAAAAATATTCTGAATTCTTTTGGAAAATAGAACTAGTCTGTATAACCCAGCTTCAGTGTCAAAAGTAGAGGGTACAAAATCTTAATTTGACCTGAGCATGTTGTAGGAGAAATTCCCATCAGGAGCTGGAGGGTGAGGTCTTCTTTAAGTATTTTAATGTGAAACAAGTATTGAGTGGTCTCAAGGAGGGCTTTTGTTTGTACATTCTGAATATCATTACAGTCCAAGCTTTGAAATTTTTTGATTAGTGATTGTGTATTTCTTTACTTTTATTTTTCTTAAGAAGGAAAACTTTCACCACTCCCTCAGCATGCTGCTGTTGGTAAGGCTGATGTTGATGACCACTGTCTTGCATCTCCCAGGAGAAGCTGAGGTGCAATTTCCTCATGCTAACTAGCCTGCTATTCAGAGACATCCAGTCACAGTGACTTAGAATAGCCATACTTTATTTCTTATTAACATTACACGAAAGCTGGGGACGCTCCTACAAGGGTCTCTCACATTCTCACAAGTCTTGTTAGATGTGCTAAATATGCAAGAACCAGATCTTTTCCTTCCCATCATTTTATCAGGGTTGTTTTCACGATGAACAACCTTGAGAGATGAGTTGATTTCTACCTCGGAGGCAAAAAACAGACGTGCTCACTGTATGCTATAAAATAATGGGATCTCAAGCTCAGTGTTCTTTTCTTCTAATGCAACACAATGTTTGTCCAAGTATACATCTGGACCCATTCACATCACCACTGCAGGAATGGAGATTTAGGGACCTGATCCAAACATACTGATTTTCTGGCTGCTGCTTTTTCTGTACAAAACTCAGCTGGTGCTCCACCATGTCCTTAACCTCCAAAACTGTGACCTAAATAAACTTATCTTCTTCATAAGTAGCCTGCCTCCAGTATTTAATTATAGTGACAAAATATTGAGTAATAACACATTATATACAAGCATGGATGTATAGTCTTACCAAGGAGGGAAGAGAAAATGGTCAATGATAAAGTCAAACATGCTAATGACAACCAGATATAAATAGAAATCAAAAACTTTATTTTTTCTTTTTGGATAAAAAAATTATGACTCAATCTCCCACTGAAAAGGCAAGGCCAGAAAGTTCTGAAATGACTGAGAGGCGCCAGCCCAGCATTCAGCTTCAGAACCAGCTGGGTGGGCAGAGGGGCAGGACTGCAGGGCTGGGGGGGGGCGGGGTGGACAGGGAAGGCATGGACAGTGCTTCCTACAGGGCCTGGACCTCTGGTCTGTGCAAGGAGAGGGGCATTGCTGGATGGGCAGTTCAGAGGGCAGGATCCCTATCACACATGGAGGAGCTCCGAGGCCTTGGGGGCATATAGAGGTTGAGGAGTGGAGAGGGCAGGGCTCGGGAAGCAAGCGAGAGTGGCTGGTCTTTCAGGCCACTGCAGGCCCAGATGCCTGGCTGTGCATGGGGGGGCGCATGCCTTCCTTCAATGCACTCAGCCTGCTGCCTCCCAGGCCAGACCTCCTCCCTGCTGCAGCCCTGTCATCCAAAACCTGCAGGCCCTCTGCTCGGGTCCTCTGGGCATGAGAGAACTGGGTTCTGGTCACAGAGAAGCACAGGGCCGCCCTGGCAGCACAGTCCTCAACAAATGCCTGCTTTACTAGAAACCCATGTGCACACCCACCATGCAGCGTGAGTTGCCTGGCTCCCGGGCCCTTCACCACCCCACGCAGGAGGGGGTCCTGAAGAAGCAAGGAAGACAGCCCAAGGGACACCGGGCCCCCTGGGTTGCTGCTCGCCACTACCGCTAGCTGGGAACCTGGTGCTGGGAACCTCCTGCTGACCAGGCCCCGGGGCATGACCGGCCTACAGATGGCCGCCTGGCAGTCCCTGCTCAGCAGGAGGAGAGTGGGTGGCGCCGGTGATCGTGGGCTCCCTCCTCCAGGCAGGGCCACGGGGCCGGCTTTGAAGAAGTCTGGAACATACAGGGCAGGGAGACCAGCCACCAGGCCCCCTGCAGGAGGCCGACGAGGACATGGCTCCGGGGGTGCTGGACACGCAGGCGTAGCTCACGTACAGGGCGAAGGCCCCGGGAAGAACCGCCCCGAGGCTGCGGCAGCCGCGCCCCCTTCCCGCGGAGCCGGGCAGGAGCGGTGCCGAGAACAGCGCGCAGCACGGCCCGAGGGAGGAGCGTCCAGAGCAGAGCGCCCGGCCACGGCGACGTCGGCAGGGCCCCCTGCACACCCTCCCCGGTGGCACGAAGACCAGCAGTTGACCCGGCTCCAGTCTGGGTCGCGGGCGACCAGGAAGGCGGGCGCAGACGACCCCTCGTGAGGTTGGCCGGGTCTGTCAAGAACAGGCAGGTGCCCAGCAGCGTGTGGCGGCAGCCTCGCGGGTGTCCGGGCGGGAGTGGAGGACGTCGGTGCACCAGGTGGGCTTCCCGCCAGCCCAGGAGGACGGTGGACATGACGGTGACCGGTCATGAGCCCGTGGGTGCTGGTGTCGGGCGGCAGGGGACTGGGCAGGGCCATCTCGGGGACCCTCTCCCGTGTGGGGCCTTCACCAGGGTCAGGACGGGAAGGGCAGAGGCTTCGCTCTGGGTCCCGCTCCCCGCGGTGCCCGTCCGGGCCTGTGTCCCAGCGCGTCCCGTGGCGTCCCATGGCCGCAGGGGCACAAGATGCTTTTAGTGTTAGGAAAAACAAAAACAGAACTATAAAAGGTGCATTTAATAAACAATCAGAATGTCCATACTGTAAACTTCCTTAAGTACCAACACCTCAGTAAGTGACACGGATGCCATGTTACTGCGTGGAAATACAGTTCCATGAAAAGTTCTTTTCTGCTTTAACACACTTTAATATAAATTAAATTAGAATCTCAGCTTATGGTGTTCTTTAAATAGAAAATGAGTTATATGTCTGTGTGTGGACCATATGGATCATCTAGGAAAGCTGTTAAGCATGAAAGGAGAGAATCTCAACCAGGGAACAGAGAATTCTCCAGGCGGCCCTGCCCCTTCCAGTGGCAGGTTCTTTCTACTGGGCAATCCAAGATGGTGGACTAGAGGGTGACTGCATCTCCATGTCACTCCAGAACCCAGGATTCAAGAATGGGAGGCATTGAGAGACTTGGACTAAAATAGAGACAAGGGGTGAGTCTCCCCCACCGGGTGAAGCTCAGCCTGGGCAGCAGGCCCGGATAGGAGCGGCTTATCAGAGCAGGGCAGGGCAGCTAGAGTCTTCCCCAGGTAGCCCTGCTCACTGGCTGGCTGTGGGCTCCTCCCACATAGCCAGCTTATCAGAGCAGGACACCCAGTGAGAGCCTTTCTGCACAGAACCAGCTCCAAGTCCCGCCAGCAGCGAGCTCTGGCCCGCAGGCAGCTTCAAGGACCAGGACAGGGCAGCCAGGGACTTCCCCAAGCAGCCCGGCTCCCTTCAGCGGGAGGCGCATTTCAAGGCTACCTTCTCAGAGTACACTGCCCAGTGAGAGCCTTTCCACACAAAGCCAGCTCCAAGCTCTGGAACCAGTAGGGGGCTAGGGGCAGCTTTCTTCGGAAGCACTGCATTATCAAGTTTCTCCAAGACTTCTGGCTACTGAAGGCTGGGAGGTGATACACTGTAAATCTACAGGGAAACTATAAGCCAATTGAGGAAATCTGCAATATCTCAGAGTCCCACTGACATCTGACCAATATGAGAAAACAAGGGAAGAAAATGTTCTAAACAAACGTAGATACTATATCAATAAAACCCAATGACAGCACAGCAGAAGAAATGTCAGAAAGGGAGTTCAGAATGTACATAATTAAAACAATCAGGGGAGCAAATGAGGAGATGAAAGAGCAAATGCAGGCATTGAAGGAGGAGATGAAAGAGCAAATACGGGAAGCAAGAGATCATTTCAATAAAGAGTTAGACATACTGAAAAAAAAAACAAAACAAAAATCCTTGAAATGAAGGAAACAATAAACCAAGTTAAAAACTCCATAGAAAACATAACCAATAGGATAGAACACCTGGAAGACAGAACCTCAGACATTGAAGAAAAAATATTTAATCTTGAAAACAAAATTGACCAAACAGAGAAGATGGTAAGAAATCATGAACAGAACCACAAGAATTATGGGATATCATGAAAAGGCCAAATTTAAGAATTATTGGGATTGAGGAAGGCTAAGAAAAACAAACTAAAGGAATGAACAATCTATTCAATGAAATAATATCAGAAAATTTCCCAAATCTATCAAAAGCCTACCAACAAGGAAAAGTCCGGGACCAGATGGGTTCTCAGCCGAGTTCTACAAAACCTTTAAAGAAGAGCTCATTCCAATACTCCTCAAAGTATTCCATGAAATAGAAGAGGAGGGAACCCTCCCAAACTCATTCTACGAAGCCAATATCACCTTGATACCTAAACCAGACAGAGACACACCGAGGAAAGAAAATTTCAGACCAATATTCTTAATGAACATCGACACAAAAATTCTCAACAAAATTTTAGCAAATTGCATACAAAAATATATTAAAAAATAGTGCATCACAATCAAGTGGGTTTTACCCCAGGAATGCAAGGTTGGTTCAACATCAGGAAATCAATAAATGTCATTCACCATACCAACAGACTAAAAGTTAAGAATCACATGATTGTTTCAATAGATGCAGAAAATGCTTTCGATAAAATATAGCATCCCTTCATGCTCAAAACACTAGAAAAAATTGGGGTAGTGGGAATATTCCTTAACATTGTAAAGGCCATCTACGCTAAGCCCATGGCCAATATCATTCTAAATGGTGAAAAACTGAAAGCATTCCCCCTAAAAACTGGAATAAGGCAGGGATGCCCTCTTTCAACACTTCTATTCAACATCGTCCTTGAAACTCTTGCTAGAGCAATTAGACAAACCAAAGAAATTAAAGGGATATGAATAAGAAGAGAAGAACTCAAACTATCCCTGTTCACTGATGATATGATTATATATTTAGAGGAACCTGGAAATTCCACCAGAAAAGTTTTAGAACTCATAAGTGAATTCAGTAAACTACAGGTTACAAGATCAATGCTCATAAATCCAATGCATTTTTATACATAAGTGTTGAATCTTCAGAAAGAGAAATTAGGAAAACTACCCAATTCACAATAGCCTCAAAAAAAATAAAATACTTGGGAATCAATCTCAAAAAAGAGGTGGTAGTTCTCTACAATGAGGACTACAGAACACTAAAGAAAGAAATTAAAGAAAACCTTAGAAGATGGAAAGATCTCCCATGTTCTTGGATAGGTAGAATTAATATTGTCAAAGTGGCCATACTACCTAAAGTGCTATACAGATTCAATGCAATTCCAATTAAAATCCCAATGATGTACCTTACAGAAATAGAGCAAGCAATTATGAAATTCATCTGGAAGAATAAAAAACCCAGAATAGCCAAAGTAATCCTCAGTAGAAAGAGCGAAGCAGAGGGTATCACAATACCAGATCTTCAACTCTATTACAAAGCAATAGTAACAAAAAAGGCATAGTATTGGTACCAAAATAGACAGGTAGATCAATGGTACAGAATAGAGGACATGGACACAAACCCAAATAAATACAATTTTCTCATACTAGACAAAGGGGCCAAAAATATGCAATGGAGAAAAGATAGCCTCTTCAACAAATGGTGCTGGGAATTCTGGAAAACCATATGCAACAGAGTGAAATTAAACACCTATCTCTCACCCTGCACAAAACTCAACTCGCAATGGATCAAGGACCTCGAAATCAGACCAGAGACCCTGCGTCTTATAGAAGAAAACGTCGGTCCAAATCTTCAACTTGTTGGCTTAGGATCAGACTTCTTCAACAGGACTCCCATAGCACAAGAAATAAAAGCAAGAATCAACAACTGGGATAGATTCAAACTAAAAAGCTTTCTCTCAGCAAAGGAAACTATCAGTAATGTGAAGAGAGAACCTACAGAATGGGAGAATATCTTTGCCACTCATACATCAGATGGAGCGCTAATTTTCAGAATCTATAAAGAACTCAAAAAACTCTATACCAAGAATACAAATAATCCAATCAACAAATGGGCTAAGGAAATGAACAGACACTTCACAGAAGATGTATAAGCAATCAACAGATATATGAAAAAATGTTCAACATCTCTAGTAATAAGAGAAATGCAAATGAAAACTACCCTAAGGTTCCATCTCACCCCAATTAGAATGGCGATTATCAAGAACACAAGCAACAATAGATGTTGGCGAGGAGGTGGGGAAAAAGGTACACTCATACATTGCTGGTGGAGTTGCAAATTGGTGCAGCCACTCTGGAAAGCAGTATGGAGATTCCTCAGCAAGCTTGGAATGGAACCACCATTTGACCCAGCTATCCCACTCCTTGGCCTATACCCAAAGGACTTAAAATCAGCATACTACAGAGATACAGCCACATCAATGTTCATTGCTGCTCAATTCACCATAGCCAGATTGTGGAACCAACCTAAATGCCCTTCAGTTGATGAATGGATAAAGAAACTGTGGCATATATATACAATGAAATATTTCTCCGCCATGAAGACTGATAAAATTATGGCATTTGCAGGCAATTGGATGAAATTGGAGGATATCATGCTAAGTGAGATAAGCCAATCTCAAAAAACTAAAGGACGAATGATCTCGCTGATAAGCGGATGAGGACATATAATGGGGAGTGGGAGGGGTTAGCATTAGGGTTAGTGTTTGGTTTAGGGTTAGGGATAAGGAGGGTGGTAAGAATGGAGGAAAGAAGGAATGTATAGAGGGAAAAGAGGGGTGGAAGGGGTGGGGGGGAAGGGAAAAAATAACAGAATGAATCAAACATTACCCTATGTAAATTTATGATTACACAAATGGTATGCCTTGACTCCATGTACAAATAGAGAAACAACATGTATCCCATTTGTTTACAATAAAAAAAAAGAGTATTTTGAGAGACAAAGGGGACATGATGGAGTTTTCAGAGCCTGTAAGGACAGGGAAGTGTAAAAATTCAGGAGGGATCCAAGAGTCTACTGCTTGTTTTTACTTTCAGTCCCTGTTCCATTGCTTGACATCTCTGACATTGAACAAGCTATTTATGCTTTCAAGCCTCAATTTCTTCAACAATACAATGGGAATATTTCTTTCCTCCTTGGGGCAGTCTGGTGGTAGTGAGGGGCCAAGATACTTAAACCACACTGATTTTTAATGTTGGTTTCAGCCAGAAACAGTGGTGTATGCCAGTAATCCCAGTGACCTGGGAGGCTGAGGCAGGAAGTTTACAGTTTGAGATCAACTTCAGCAATTTAGCAAGGCCCTATGCAACTTAGTGAGACCATGTCTCAAAATAAAAATAGGAAAGGCTGGGAATTTGCCTCAATGGTTAAGTGTCCCTGGGTTAATCACTGATACCAAAAGAAAAAAAAAAAAAAAAAAAGAAATCAGTGTTGGCTTCATTATGCACTAGCTATTTGTCCTTAGGCACATTACTTTTCTGTTCCTCAATTTTCATTCCTGAAAAAAAAAAAAAAAGCATAATAAAAGTACTTATATTTTAGGGATTAATTTGAGGATTAATGAGTTAATACCACTGAAATACATAGAAAAGTATTTAGCACACAGGAAGCTTTCAACATTGGATACTCATTTTTTAGATCTCTTTGTGATTTTTAAATAATATGTGTAGGGAAATTGATAAGTATGTAACAAATGCTATAACAATGATTTGAACATATGCATCTGAAAAGGTATGTTCTATATGTGAGATTTTTGAAACAATTGATAATCATTTTTAAATTTATCTAATTTTTTGACTTTTTTAAAAAATATTTTTAGTTGTTGATGAATCTTTTAATTAATTAATTAATTGATTTATATGCACTGCTGAAGATCAAATCCAGGGCCTCAAACATTCCAGGCAAGTGCTTACCACTGAACCACAACTCTAGCCCATTAAAAAAATTGATATCATTTTAGGTAAATGTATCACACAGCACATGACAAAGAAATGGAAGTTTTATATGAGATATTCAAACAAACATCTAGATGATTTCTCTAAATTCATATTATGATATATCTTCTTTTTTAAGGACTATAAATTGTCTGTTATCTTAGCAATGATGAATCAAATTGATAACACTGAAAAGAAAAGTCACTGAGAAACAAGTTTTGAGAGAGAATGAGAGTGAATGTATAGGTTATGAAAATAAAATTGTTTCACAAATATATCCATGTTTACATTTAAAAATATTTTTTTAGTTGTAGATGGACACAATACCTTTGTTTTATTTATTTGTTTTTATGTGGTGCTGAGGATAGAGCTAGGCAAGAATTCCACCACTGAGCCACAACCCCAGCCCCACCCCTGCTTTCTTTTGTGGAGCTGGGGATTGAACCCAGGGTCTTGTGCCTGTGAGGCAAGCACTCTACCAACTGAGCTATGTCCCCAACCCTAGACTTTCTAATGTCTCCCAAAGGCCCATGATTTAGTCTGCAAAGTGGCATTATTGGAAGGCGGTGGAACATTTAGTAAGTGGGGCCTAGTGGTAGGTTTTAAGTCTGTTGGGGCATGTCCTTGAAGAAGAGTATCTTCCTCTCCCTTTTGTGCTTTCTGGTCATGAGGTGAGCATCGCTGCTCTATCATGTGTTACCTGCCATGATGTTCTTCCTTGTCATTGGCCCAAAAGAAATGGGGCCAATCAATCACAAACTGAATCTCCAAAACTGTGAGCCATACTAGACATTTTCTCTTCATAAGTTTATTATCTCAAGTGTTTGTCACAGCAAACTGGCCAATATAAATATTTAGGTCAAAGACTAAAGCCTAAATGGTATCTTCAGTTGTTCTTAGAACACAGTCAACTCTGGATCGATGTGACCTAGGACACTGAACACTCACTCTCATTTCCAAACAAAAAAAATTTTTTTTATAATTTCATAACTAAACTGTAAGGACAATGTAGATACATTGAGATATGTTTTCAAGGTAATGATAATAATACATGTGTTTCTGCTCTAATGTCATGCATATTTTCTTACAAAATGTTGTGCTCTGTTAAAAAAAAAAAGGACAATAAAAGTGCATGCACAAGCATGCACACACTCAGTTACTTTAGTATCTAAATTTAGAAAAAATAAGATTGGAACAGTTCACTCAAAACTATGCAGCTTGTGTAACCAGAGCAATATAAAAACAAAAATTGGTTCCTGGAACAATAACCTCAAGAGCCCAGTTAGGCAGCTCAGTGCTGCTAGAAAATGCCACAGTGGAACAGCAGAGAGGCAGCGCTGGCAAGGTTTCCGTGAGAGCAGAGCTGGCAGGTGGAGAGGGCTGTGCGGGCTGCTGAGGTGGGCGCTGGAGCAAGCCGTCAACCAAAGGTGAGAGCCACCCAGGCTGGGCTTCACTTCACACAGGAGGGTACCCAGAGACCACAAGTGTGCATTTTCTTAAAAATATAACCTTTGGGGGCCAGTCTGGTAATCAACTTCAGTTTTCTTTTTCCCTGGCTGATGAAGGTTATAATTCTGTTGCAGAGAAAATAGCAGCACGTCCCTTGCCTAGGAAAAGACCAATTTCATGGTCCTACTAACCTCATTCTCTATTGATCAATTGTGTATGAGTTCATTTGCAGTTTAGGTTATCTAGTGTGATAAAAATGGAATTAAATTTTTCATACATGTTTAGAAAAATTACAGCTCACTACAACTTATTAAGAAACATCCTGCTAGATTGTGGGCACCATCCTTATCTAGCAGAGTCAGATGGGGTTGAGCCATGGGACACAGAGGCCTGGCTTCCAGGAGCTAGCAGCCAGGATGTGGTGCTGTGTGCGAGTGGTTCCCTGTCTAGTTTCCCTGAGAAGATGGCCCCCTACCTCTACCCCATCCTGATCGTCACAGAAGAAGCCCCTCCTGGTCAGGGCCCCTCACCTGTGTGACTATAAAATAAAGGAGAGTTGGGCTACTCCATGTTGTTAGAGGCAAAACTGGTAATGCCCGATCTGTCACGCCCTCTCACTTGAAAGGAGTATTGGCTCTTGCGTTTTTATTGATTAGATAAGTTTATGGGTAGCTGATTGATTTACAGCCAACATCGTCCTCTGGCAGTTAACCCTTTTCTCATCCACACGGGACTGGCTGAGACACCCCCACACTAGATGTGGTGGGGCATACATGTAGTCCTAGCGACCTGGGAGACTGCAGCAGAAGGATAGCAAGTCTCAGACCAGCCTAAGCAGATTACTGAGACCCTGTCTCCAAATTAAGTAAAAAATTTGCTTTTGACTGTCTAAGAGAGTTATGATTTAAAAACTGTTGGGGATCTTCAGGGAACTGAAATCAGCCAAGAAATTAGATGGATTAAAAAAAGTTATTAGGGTGAGTTATTATTAAACAACACTAAACATTGAATATGTTGCTGGCACTATTTTAAGTGTTTTATGTGATCCACCCACTTATCTCACAGCAATATGAATTATCTTATAAATGAGGTAATTTTCCCAACCTCACTTTTACAGATGAGGAAACTGAGGCACAGAAAATTTAAATCATTTGACAAGCGTCATGGAAGTGGGAAACCCAGGCTTGCAGCTCCCAAGGCTGTGGGTGGAACTGCCACTTGTTGCCTTTGGGCTGCTTAAGTGTACATGGCCTCTCTTTGGGGCTTGTGGTGAACCCATAATTGAGGAAGATGAACCTCCCTCCCCGGGCCTCAACACAGTTCATCACGTGAGTGATGAACTATCAGCTATGAAAATAAAATGTAACCAGAAGTAAAGAAGAAGGACAAGCATGCTAGACAAAGAAAAATGTTACTTTCTGTTCCAGTGCACATGTCGGCCATCATCTACCACTTCCCTTGTTCCCTTCAGGCACCAGCCCGTGTCCTGGGGCTTTCATACCAACCTTGGTTTCTGGGAGGAAGACAAGTGGCCTTTTATTGTTTTAAAACAAAACCCAGGTGATGCTGGAAGTCTGTGTCTCCACGTTATAAAGGGATCTTCCTATGGATATTTGGGAGGCTTCCAATCCATCATTAGCATCATTCCAATTTCCTTCTCTCCTGAGGAGGTGGAGTTGGGATCGTGACATTAAATGAATTAAAGTAGGAGGAAGGACAATGTGGTGGGGGGCACAAAAGAGCTAGGATAATGGATTTGAGGAGGGCTCCTAAGAACATGGCTTGTCCAGGGAAGCATCAGGCCTCAGCTCTGGTTACATGTGCATGAGCCTTATGGACTCAGGCCAGGGGGACTTTGGACTTAACATCCATCAGTCACTCTGATCTTTTCACCTTCAGCCTGTTTCCACCTGTTCCCTACTTCAGAATATTAGAGGATTGTGGCTTACTTTAGGAATCAGAGAGTAGGCGGTATTTATGTCTGATCTCAAGGCTGTAGGAGACAGGAAAGGAAGGAAACCTTGATCCTAAGAAATAGTTGGGTACAGTGAAAATCAAAGCAATGGGAGAAACCCAATAATTCTTGGAAGAAAATGAATGAATTAATTAATTGATCCAAGGCAAAGAAATAACCTGGGGGCTGGGAGTAGGCTGCCTGGAGGCTGAGCCTCTGCATTGGGGAGATGGAGGTCTCCCCACCCCTCCTAGACAATGGAAGGAGGAACTTCTCATTCCCAGTCCCTAGTGAACAGGTCCTAGAGAAGGGACTTACCCAGGGATAAGGGCAGGATCACTGGAGGGGCTTAGCCTCCAGTGCAGACTCCTGGGCTCCTCCCAGACCTGCTAACCCAGAATTTCTAGTGGCATGTCTAGGAATCACTCCAAAACTTCAAGTCTCCTCTTCATATTAATAATGGAGGATCATTGGTTTAGGTCTTGTTATTTATTATCTAGAAATTTTGGTTCCTGGATGATAAAGGAGAATAATGATCAAATTATTTTCATGAACTATGTAGACTGAATACCCATGACCATGCCATGGTGTTATTACAAATACAATATCCCTAACACATATTTGCCACCTAGTAACTTGGCATATATGTAAATCTGATATGTAAATCTGTTTACCTATGTGGTTGCATTCCTGATACTTTAAAGAAATTTAACCCAGAATTTCTGTGACTAGAAAACAAAAAGGTAGAGTCCAGGAGGGTGTTTTAAGGACAGAGCTAAAAACCATCAGCTCTTCCCTGGTATAGGATCTGTGTGGTTAGCGATGCTGTTTCCTGCAGCTGGGTTGCTGGAAAAATGAGATGTTATAACTGGTGTCTTCATTTTCTGGGTGTCAAGTGGAGCCAGTCACTGCTCTGAGCTTTCCTGCTCCATGGGAGTGTCTTCTTCAAAGCCGTGACTTCTAGATTCTTTTCCAGAAGACCCAAATGCTCCTCATGGAACTTGCCAGGTCCCTGTTACCCCTGTCCCATGACCTGCCTGGACTGGGCAGGACAGTTATGCCGGCCATCATAACCAGTGTGGATACATGCAGAAGGTTACACTCTGGGAATCAAGAGCCATGTGCTGGCTAGTCCAGACCTCTCATTTTGCTAGGGAGAAATGAAGCTCTGAGAATGAAAATGAGTGCCCTATAGGCACAGGACTCTCTCAAGGCAGCTCTGCACTTTGAACTTGGGTTACCTCACTCTTCACCTTCTGCTCAACACATACAAATAAATGAATAAAATAAATGTCCATCAACATCTAAAACAAATTGAAAAAAATACTCTGAGATTTCATCTTACACCAGTCAGAATGGCAGCCATCAAGAATTCAAATAACAATGCCTGAGAGGATATGGGGGAAGTAAACATTTACGTTTTTGGTGGGATTGTAAATTAGAACAACCACTATGGATATCCCTGTGGATGTTCCCCAGAAGACAGGCATGGAAACACCACAAATGCCACTTTTTGGTATTTGCCCTGAATTACTAAAGTCGTCATACTACAGCGATACATGCACACGTTTATAGCAGCACAATTCACACTAGCCCAATTGTTGAACCAGACTAGGTGTCCATCAACTGATGAATGGATAAAGAAAATGTGGTATATGTATGTAACCATGGAGTTTTATTCAGCTATAAAAGGAATGAAATTATATCACTTGCTGGTAAGTGGATGAAACTGGATAACAGCATGCAAAGTGAATTAAGCCAGAATCAGAAAGCCAAAGTCGTATTTTTTTTTCTCACGTGTGGAGACTAGAGAAGAAAAGGGAAACAAAAGATGAGTGTGTGAGGGGGGTATCTCCTGAAAATGGGGAGGCAACCAGCATAGAAGGCAGCAACGGGGGGGGGGAGGAGAGTAGG